>NW_026571541.1:14754700-15427200 GCF_026225935.1 Boleophthalmus pectinirostris
GATGCAAATATTTTACAGATTCTCAAAAGTAAGTGGTGGAAGTATATTCTGCTGGCTCTGGTGGATGTGGAAGCCAACTACACTGTGGTTAAAGCTTACCAGTACACCACCCTCACCAGTGTTCAAGTAAGTGCCATGAAGCAGTATGCTATTCTTTAGTTTAGTGCTTTAGCTTACAGGCTTACTGTATATGCATTTCCTCATTGATCTAGCTGCTGGACTGCTTTGTGGTCCCGGTCCTCATGGTCTTGTCCTGGTGGATTCTGAAGACCCGTTTTAGGCCAGTGCACTATGCTGCTGTGTGTATCTGTGTGCTTGGAGTTGGAGCTATGGTGGGAGCCGACCTGCTAGCTGGACGAGACCAGGGCTCCAGTAAGTTTATTTCTTTCAGATTTGATAAATATTTGTTCTTTTGGTGTAACAGTTTATCATTTGTCTTTTTGTCCTTAGCTGCAAACATCCTGTTAGGTGATGGGCTGGTCTTGCTCAGTGCCTCACTGTATGCAGTTTCAAATGTGTGTCAGGAGTACACTGTGAGGAACCTGACCAGAGAAGAGTTTCTTGGCATGGTTGGCCTGTTCGGTACCATCATCAGCACCATTCAGATGTGAGTGCTTAACATCATTATCACATCATTATACTTAGACCACTGGTGAATAATTATGTACCGTAAGCATGTTAGATAGAAGACGTTATTGTTGTTATTGTTATTTTTCTTTTGTTAAGGGTGATTCTGGAACGCAATGAAATTAGTGCCATCCAGTGGAACTGGAAAATTGGTCAGTTTATTTCATTTTTTATTTTTTTGTGTGTCAGACTTTGCCTTTTAGAAATCTGTCACTAGTACTGCTTTTTTTTTAATCTCTATACCTTTCCTCATTACAGTAGTTTGGTCATGGTTTGTAGTAATTTATTCCAGTTAAATGAAATTATGTATAATTTCACAGGGTTGTTATTTTGTGGCTTTGCCCTGTGCCTGTACACACTCTACAGCTGTATGCCCATCGTGATAAAGCTGAGCAGTGCCACTTCAGTGAATCTGTCTTTAATGACTGCAGATTTGTTCAGCCTCTTCTTTGGGATTTTCCTCTTCCATTACACGGTATATCATGCAATTTGTAACATAAATGTACATTATTATTACTACACATTGTACACGATTGCAACCCAATCTATTTATTATGGCACTGTAAAGTACTGTCCTTGGACAGATTACAGGTCAACATGCCCCAGCTCGATGTTGGAGCCATTAAACTACTTTCACAGCGAGAGCAATTGATTTTGTGCAAAATTCAGATGTCATTAATGTCACGCTCTTAGTGACTCAAAACAACAGCACATGTATATTTATAAACATTACTACAGCTTTCATGTTTTTTTTTTATTTTTTTCAGGAAACAATTTACAATTACTCTTAACACAAGTTTTGTTTCCTTTGTTTCCATCCTCAGTTCTCTGGACTTTATTTGGTCTCACTGATCATCATCATCATTAGTTCCATAATGTTTAATGCAGTACCCACTCAGACTGACTCCGTAGACCCCCTGCCCTCTGTCTGTGAGGAGGGCTTCTATGAAAACCCAGTGGCAACTCAAAATTACTTCACAAACCAGGAGATTGTCCTGAGATCGCACAGAGAGGAGCAGGATGCCCAAGAGAAGAGGATAAGCGCCTCAAACAGAACTCATACATATGAAGAACAGTCTTACCAAAATTACAATGTTGATGTTACATGTAGCACTAAACTGTAATTTGTTTTTGTTTGGGTTTTTTTCAGTGCAAGCTTCTTCTGTAAATGTTATTGATTAGATTAATATTTACATTTGTATATTATTATAATATAATATTATAATATTTTTATTTATTTGTACTGTATTTGTTACAGTATATTTGAGTAAAAAAATGTAAAACTAAAAGAAAGGTTTTTCATTAGTCTCAACATTTTCAGAATTTTGTTTGTATGTGTACAAAAAACAAAATCAATGCTCTAACCTAGATTACAAGACAGTATTATTCTTGTTTAAATTGATTGTGCATAGCCGTGTAATAAGAATCAATACAACACATATTTGTTTTGAGCATTTTTTGCAGAGAAAATTTTGGAAAAAAAAAAAAAATTCTCATTAACTTGCCCCCCACTAGTTTTTTCTCATTGTGAGTTTTATATAAATAAAAGTGTAGAATTGGAAACACAACCTTATGGTATGTATCTTGTGTCTAATTACAAGCTACTCTCAGTTGTACCTCATCGCCCCCCACTGACTCTCTTCTTGTGTGTCGGCCTCTGCTGCAGGGATCAGTGAATGAGTGGCCAGTCATGCTACACTTAATGCCAATAGGGAGCGTGCGCAGATAGTCATTCACTACATGCCCTACAAGAAGACAGGATGCAATAACGTGAGCACTGCAAAGACTTAAGGAAAGATACATGACAGTGAAGAGCCATATTTTTGCCAATCTGAACTAGGACATACTGAAGTCAAGACAGAAGTAAGACCAGGATAAACTGAAGTTGTAGACTGGACAAATTATTCATTTTACTTCTATCTTGTTAGTAAAAGCTGCTTTGCTTGGTTTGGCAATGTGACACGGAGGGAACACCGAGGAACTGAACTAAAGGCAAAGAAATAAAAACAAGAAGAGGAGCTGAGTTCAAATCAGACACAAAGGACAACAGGTCAGGTAATTGGCTTATCACAGCATGGGCTCTGATGTTTAATCAGCTTTAGTGCATGTGTAGCATCAATGTTGGGAAACAGCGATGTGAAGTAACTATTGATTTGTAGTTTAATTGAATTAGTAGGATATTTTGAAGTAGTTGGAAACTTTGAACACTTGCAGGTCTGGGGCCTTAGGTATGACACAAATCTATCAATTCTTAATGTAGTTCACATGTGTTAGCTGGCATTAAGATTTAATTTGTCAACAGTGTATAGTATCATAGAATATGCATTCTTTCTATAATATAAAGTGATTGAAGATTCCATTTAACCCATGGCCACTTATGTTCGCTGTTGTCATACTTTACTACTCAGCTAGAACTCTAAAATATTCATTCTTTTAAGACTACTTTTCTTACAATGTTTTATTATGACAGTATTTCGAAAAGTGTTCCCACAGTTATAGAAACTGAGTATGGCTGCTCAACCTTTGTCCCAGACCTCTGCTGGGGTAATTAGGTGATCAAATATTGATGCGTACACTGTGGGTGACTTAGTTGGTATGGGCATGGCTTTTTTTTGTACTACATGTAAGAGCAACAGGTTCTCGCAGGACATATTTATATTTTCATTTGATTCAATATCAGTTCAAAAGTAAGTTCAAATATGAGTATGAAATTTTTCAATTAGCAACATCAATTAATTATCAAACACTTTTTAACAGCAGTACATTCTGGCCAAACACTTAAAAACACATTATTTTAATTTAGAATCAAGATCCATTAAGATATGTCATATCATCATAAAATATGTCACATTTCTAAGCCTCTAATAAAACAGTGAAGCATCTGCCAAGTGTCAAGAAGTCAAAGGCTTAAAATAACAGTTAATGAAAGGTGTATGAATAATGTATCATCACTAATATACTTAAACACAAGCACAAAGGACCTGAAGCTGTGCGGAGCCATGTAAATCTGATCCTGGTGAAAAATGACTATGGCACCTCCACACACAAGATCACATGATGCAAGACATAGGTATGTCTTTTGTAGACATACATTTTTAACATTAAAGGGGAGAAAATTAACATTAATTCACAGCAAATTACTTGAACAAAAAATCATACGTAATCACTAAGTTACATGGTATATTAATTTCAATTGGTAAATTTTTTTATGATTTTAGATATCACTTGTGGGAACAAATTTTGTGTCTGACTGATCTACAAGTGAAATTACACAGTACAACAGCTTAAAATTTTATAAAACACTGTATAAAATGATTTTGATTCATAACAAAGACCTAGTCATTTAATAACAATAAAAGTTCCCCATTGTGAGACAATTAAAGGTTTATTTAAAATAAAAAAAAATTAAAAATACAAACACAAAACTACACTTTTTCATATATTCACCATAGATTTTATACTGTCATTTGTTATCAGCCCACTGCATTTTACCCTGTGGCACTTAGTATGGATTCCATTAAAACTCACAGAAACAGCTCAAATGCACCACAGCACTAACAGTTACTAGTATGTGTCTGCCTCTTGCTTGATATACATATACTCATATGTACAACATATATATACATTACCTCTTATTATTGTTTTATTTCAAATCTAATGTGCCCTTTTTCTTGTTTTCAGAGTCCAGAACACTGCTGATGTCCCGTAGTAAGTGTGACCCAACCCAGGACCATGGTCATTCTGCAGCAGGTAAATACAGCATGTCTTTTATTTGTGATTGCCTTCTTTGTTATTGTGCTTTCATGCAAAATAGTGCATTACATTTTCATTGTTATTCTTTTTCTTGTATTCTGATTGTAAAGTTGTATAGATATATATATTTAGTCAAGCCTTTGTAGTCTGCAGTGTCGGCTGTTTTATCATTTTGTTTTGTTCAACTTGTCATCCTTTGATAAACTAATGGGTTCTGACACCTCCCCCCTCACTTTAGTGGGAAAAATGGGACAAGCCAATAAAACCCAGATCAGCTGATGCCTCTCCCTCTCTCCCAGGGCTGGTCTCACTGCACACCCCAAACTCATCACCAGAAATGTTTACGCCAGACAGTTAGTTAACGACAATAACATAATAAATTTCTTATTTCGTTAATATCATCTTTTATTACCATGCTGGAGATAGGCTGCAGTAGGCTATTTATGTCTGAAACAAAATTGTAAATTGGAGTAAGCTTCATTTTGGAGTCTATTATAATCCTAAATGGCTCTAAGTACAAAGAGAAGGGGCTCAGATTGGCTGCTCGAGGGATGGGATCCAAACTTGCGTCGCGTCAGCACCACATTTGCGACTCTTGTCACGGTAAAATGTATCTTCAACTTGATTTTTAATGCTGAGTGTTACTGCACATTTTATTCTAGACATTATTTAGTTTCAGAAAAAGTTTCAATAACAAAAGCTGTGATGTGCAGTTTCGTTTTGTTCCTTGTTAAAGGAGGTGGATCCACTAAATGTTAACATTCATTGTTCACTGAAGCATAAAAGTGGCTCCTGCAATGACTGATACAAGTTTGATATGTCCAGTGACCTTTATCATTACTCAGTCGTGAATCTAAATGCAAATCAGCCAGACTCGTTGTGTCTTTTAATCATTATGTGAGCACAGGTCTAAAAAAACTGAAATATATTTGTGAAACGTGAAAGTGCTTTTTAACCTCAAATACCTCACCAGTGTAACTTTGTAAATTGTGCTAAACACCAGTAGAGGGCAGCCTTATACCTGATTTTATTGTAGAGTGACGTTCAACACATAGCAGTTTACTTGTGGATAATGTTGTTAACTGGAATTGCAGAATGGACCCTTGATGCTTTGTGATTGGTGATTGGAGATGTAACAGCGATAACCAGTCCATAACCATAACTGTGACTGAACTCTACATTAGTAGAAAAATATTTTACATTGAATATCTTAAAAAGGTGGGATTTTTATTTATTTATTTATTTTTAAGTAAAATATTTGAAGACTATTTATAGACTCTTGTGTTGTAAACTGAGTTCTCAGCAGTGACATAGCAGTAAATGTAAGGGAACACCAGCTCATATCGGACATTTATTATTTAGTAAACTCAGAAGAGTTCATGAAAACATCACTGCAGTTAATCTATGTATTTAAATTTACATAATTATTAGTGTATGAGGTAGAGTGGGTCAGCCATTAATTAAAAGTTTGATGGTTCAGTTCCTACTCTCCAGTTTAGTTGCTCTTGTGTTCTTGGGCAAGACACCTGTGTCTGTAACACTTATGCCAGAGTAAAACAGTCCTAATCAGAAAAAAATAAAAAAAAATGAAAGAAATGCATCAACAAATGCATCAAATGTTGTGTTTTTACTGGCTACTGTGACCTATATTCCTTGGTTTCCACCTCTGAGTTTGAGCTTTTGTTAGTTAGTTTGTCTATTTTCCTATTTTGAAATGTAACAAAAAGTAATTACTTAATCATTTCAAAGTTAAATGTTCATGTTTTTGTAAAGGATCTAAAGAAATAATATATTCTGTAACTTCTAGTTATGTCACATATGAAACACAAGTTTACAACAGATTAGCAAAAAAAAAAAACATAGAGCAAATAAGAAAATTAAGTCAGCAGATAAAAACAGACACCAAACATCCCAGTGACTTAAATAATTCAGTGAGCGGCTTCTGACGGTTTGTGGTTGGCCCAGCCTCTTCCATCACTGGCCCTGTGTGTGTGTGCATGTGTGGTTTTGCGTGTGTGTGTGTGTGCGTGACAGGTGCGTAGTGGTGTAATGTTCAGGTGGGTCAGTTTGCCAGGTGAGGAATTTACTTAATTAAAGTGAGATATATGTAACACTAACTGAAAATAGCATAGCCTGCACATAACATATTAACTGCTACACAACAGCAAACAAGCAAAACAACACCAACAGAAAAGATGGGGCTCAATGATATGTGACGTGTTCAACGATAGAATACAACTTACGATAAATATCTAGTCATAATAAAATTCACAGGTTATATTATTGCAATATTACTTGTGTTTAATCCTTTAATTGAACATTTTGAAAAACACTTAACACTGGAATTGCATGGAAATCCCACACCAAGGGACACTCCTGAGGAGGAAGTGACAGCTTGTTGCTATGGCCAACAGATGAGTTTGAAGGGGGTTGGGTTTACAAAATGAGAGACCTATGCGGGAGAGGAAGACCGTCCCGTAAAAACTTCAGATGAAAAACTAAAACTGCTTAAATATTTGTTTTCTTTTTGAGCAAGAGTTTTCTTTTTTACAACTTGAAACATTTTTGTTTTTATATCTCTTAGATGGACATAGATCATGTTTATAGATGTCTGGATATAGTCAGGATACAGTTCATCTGAGTGCTTCAGGAAAGGACACTGTTATCCATAGTTTTTGTGCTGTTTTTTTAACCACACTGAAGCTGTGATTATTTGCTATTGGGATTTTGTTACTGCCTGAAGATGTACAGGCGTCGGGATTATGTTGAACTCTATGAGAAGGATCTGGCTAAATGGGCTCTTCTGCGAAATGTCAACACTGTGGTGAAACATAGCACACTGCTGCCGGTAGATTTATTTTATTTATTTAATTATTAATACTAGTCTATCTTTAGCATGATAGGGGGCTATTAATTCAGTGTTTGTAAGTGTGTGTTATGGCATCATTAAATATTACATGCTGTTTTTGCATAACTACTTTTCAACAAAAGGTTATATTATTTGCCAACTTCAGTTTTGATATGTGAAGAAGTTTGTTTTTACTATCTACTTGTCATATTCACATAAGTAGTTTCACCTGATTACTTAACTTAACCCAACTGACTTAAATAATTCTTAACCAAACGGCAATTTGCACTGATTGTAGTTAGCCTAATTGTTTTTTTTCTTTGTTTGTTTTGTTTAATTTATTTATTTTTGTTCTTTAGGGCGACTATGTCTGGTTAGATCCAAAGAGCGGTCGTGAGTTCGAGGTGCCAATTGGCGCAGTGGTCAAACTATGTGACTCAGGACAAATCCAGGTGTTGGACGATGAAGGAAATGTATGATATTCATCTTGTATCTCTTTGTATTTTACTTGTATATTTTGTTTTGCTCAATGTGAAACACAGGTCATTTGCTGTTTCTTCTCGATACAGACTAATGATTTGTTTCTCTGTTTGAAATGTACTAACTGCAACTTCAGCAGTGAAATTTATGTGTTAACTGACAAACCTTTAACTGTTTGTAATCTCTCTACAGGAACACTGGATCTCACCTCAGAATGCCACAAATATTAAGCCAATGCATCCCACCTCCATTCATGGAGTGGAGGACATGATCCGATTAGGAGATCTCAATGAGGCTGGCATCCTCCGAAACCTGCTCATCAGATACAGAGAAAAACTCATATATGTGAGTTACATATTAAATTGGTGTTTAATTAAATCTCCTTTAAACTTCTGCTGCAGCAGTGGTGTCTATCCCTTTTTTTTCTTCGTATCTTTGATTTTTTTCTCTGCATTCTATTCTTTTGTCTATTTCTTTTTCTGAAGACTAATTGTGGTGGCAGGGTAAGTCAGATATCTAAGCAAAAGTGTTTGTCCCAATCCCGTTGTTGAGCTGCCTAAGTTTGCTGCATTTACAGTATTTTGTATGTCTGCGTATGTGGGGCATTGTGTCAGTGGTTGACGGTAAAGGGGCTCAGTGCTGCATGCTGCCTGCATCTTTATTTGCTTTCAACATGGATGGCTCTTCTCCTATGACTAACACTGATATGTTCTCATTGTCACCCATCACCATTTGAGCTGCTAGATCAGAGTCACCTTATCCACCCCTATGAGCTAACCGCTCTTACCATCAGTGGCATGCGCAACCAAGATCTGCAATATTTGCCATTTAAGACTTTTGAAGAATAATGTATATTTATTAGACTTATCATTACACACAAATATAGATGCTGTACCTCAGTAATTCATTTATTTTACTAAATGTATTAACTTCAGTTGCTGATTGCTGATCTATTGTGTGATCTGCAGACCTATACAGGCTCTATCCTGGTAGCTGTTAATCCATATCAGCTGCTGCCGATCTACACTGCTGACCAGATCAGGCTTTATACCAACAAGAAGATTGGAGAAATGCCACCACACATCTTTGCCATCGCAGACAACTGCTACTTCAACATGCAGAGAAACAACAAAGATCAGTGCTGTATTATCAGGTAAAACATGTGATAGGAATTGTACCATCAAAGCTACATCTACTGGTTTACATTAAATAATACAGACCTGTTGTGTTTGGTTATAGTGGTGAATCTGGAGCAGGAAAAACAGAGAGCACTAAACTCATCCTTCAGTTCCTTGCAGCCATCAGTGGACAGCATTCATGGATAGAGCAGCAGGTGCTAGAGGCCAACCCTATTTTAGAAGGTAGGAACAACATAAAGGTGTACAATACAATCATAGTTTCATGAAGTCTGCTTACATGAGGGCAACAATAGCTTAGTGTTTGTCCACTAATCCAAAGGTAGGCTTGTAAACAGACTGAGTGTTCCCCAGTATATGCAGCCCCAGTGTCTGCATACACTGGTGTGTGAATGGGTGCTTCCTTGATTTAAAGTGCCTTGAGTGCCTTGAAGGCAGAAAGCACTATAGAAAAATGTGATCATTTACCAGTATAACATGATGTCTTCTTCTTTGTGTAGCTTTTGGTAACGCTAAAACAATCCGCAATGACAATTCATCACGTTTTGGAAAGTACATTGACATCCATTTTAACAAGAGAGGAGCCATAGAAGGAGCAAAGATTGAGCAATATCTCCTAGAAAAATCCAGAGTTTGTCGACAGGTGGGAATCAATGAGTAATCCCTGTTTTGTCTTATCTTATTTACTTAACCTGTATTTACTCATTGTGGACCTATTGTAGGCCTATGATGAGAGAAACTACCACATTTTCTATTGCATGTTAAAAGGCATGACCCCAGATGAAAAGAAGAAACTTGGTCTAAGCAAAGCCACAGATTACAACTACTTAACTATTGTAAGAAACACAATGGTACTTATTTTGGTGCATTATTGTGGAAAATACTTAATATAATCATTTACGTTGTTTTTATGTTCCCACCCTTTTGTTAAGGGAAATTGTACAGTGTGTGATGGACGTGATGACCTGAAAGAGTATTCCAACATTCGCTCTGCAATGAAGGTATTTATTTAGATTTATAAATTCATTTTTCATAACATTACTATCTAATATATTATATTTACATCTTCTACCATTATAACTTTATAACTTTTTCCTACACTGTAGGTATTGATGTTTACAGACAAAGAAAACTGGGAAATTTCAAAACTACTCGCTGCTATTTTGCACATGGGGAATCTACAGTATGAAGGTAAAATTAAAAACAAACTTTGGGCTGGTTAAATACAATGTTGATGAGATTGTAAAATTGTGTTTTCTTCAAAGCACGTAATTATGATAACCTGGATGCTTGTGAGGTGGTCCGAAGTCCTTCTCTTACAACAGCAGCTACACTGTTGGAGGTAAAGCCCTAACAATATACTAAAAACAAAAACTACTAAAAGTAAACCAAGAATTTATAAGAATGAATTTCTGTTCAGGTGGATTTTAAAGACCTGCAGAACTGCCTGACAAGTCGAACACTGATCACACGTGGGGAGACTGTGTCCACACCTTTGAACATGGACCAAGCCCTGGATGTCCGAGATGCTTTTGTTAAGGTAACTTTGCTGTAGTTACATGAATACATTTACATTTGAATTTATTTTATGTATGTTTTGTATTTGCAGGGTATCTATGGCCGCTTGTTTGTCTGGATTGTGGAGAAGATTAATGCTGCCATCTACAAGCCCCCATCTATGCAGCCTAAGTTTATTCGCCGGTCTATCGGGCTGTTGGACATCTTTGGCTTTGAGAACTTTGCTGTCAACAGGTATATAGCAATAGCAGAAATAAATACATGCTTTATAATAGATGATCTTATCTTCACTATGTTTATTTCTGCAGCTTCGAACAGCTTTGTATCAACTTTGCCAATGAGAATTTGCAGCAGTTCTTTGTGCGACATGTCTTTAAGTTGGAGCAGGAAGAGTACAACCTTGAAAATATCAACTGGCAGCACATTGAATTTACAGATAATCAGGACGCTCTGGATATGATTGCCATCAAACCAATGAACATCATCTCACTGATCGATGAAGAAAGTAAATTTCCTAAGGTATCCATTATGAACACTCACTATTCAAAAATAACATAGACTTTGACAACAAAGATGATAAAGTACTTAAAAGATTAAAAAAAAAATAATAAAATACATTGTGTGTCTAGTTAAGCTCAAAGATGTACCATGGAAAATAATGCTAGGCACAGGAACATTTTAAAGTTGCCAAAGGATTGCCCTGACCTTAGTTTTCATATTATAAAAAATAGCATGACTGTGGCCAACATATGAATAGGCAGCACTGTGTCTGAGTTACTAGCACTCACACTTCACAGCAAGAAGATTCTAGGTTTGATCTCCAGGTCGCCGAGATTTTTTGCTCACTGCTCCTGAGGCCTGAAAGATGGGTCAACTACAGAGGACTATAAAGTCTACCTTACCTTACCTTATAATATCAAACCTGAATATTACAGCTGTGCTCTTACTATTATTATTTATTTTCTCTGGAAAGGGCACAGATGCCACAATGCTGAACAAGTTGAACTTTCAGCACAAGCTCAACACCAACTACATTCCACCTAAGAACAACTACGAGACCCAGTTTGGGATCCAGCACTTCGCAGGAGTGGTCTACTACGAGACAAAAGGTGGGATATACATTTGTAAAAATATTTGAATTACTATGTTCTTCAATTAATACATGTTTTCTGGTAGGTTTCTTGGAGAAAAACCGGGACACACTTTATGGGGACATAATACAGCTGGTGCATTCTTCTAAAAACAAATTCATCAAACAAATCTTCCAGGCCGATGTTGCTATGGTAAGATTTACTTGTACTTAATATAAGTCTTAATAAGACTTAATGCAAGTTCAAGTAAACACATACTTTCTTGTGTGTTTTCTGCATGTTCAGTTGCATGTTTCTGAGTAATGTCCAGCTTTATGCTAACATTACTGTGTTCTCTGTCCTCTATCCTGTGTGTTTTTGCATGTGTACCTTTCACCAGTTTCTGTGCAGTTATGCTCCTGCTAGTACAGTGTGTGCTCCTGCCAAAAGTCTTCCTAAGGTAAACTTTATTAACTGATTGATAGTGGGTGTTTTTTTAAAATAAATAATTAATTATCGCAATTTATGAAATGTCACAAACTTTGAAAATTAAATCATTGGTGGAAAACATGTTTATCTTTACACTGGAACTGACAGTGTATGTAGATGTATTTAAAAAGCAATAAGGACTGCTATGTCTTTTCTGGTTGAGGGTCCACCACTTTGACTGTAGGTTAAATATAAAAAGTTGGAACAAAATACAAATAACAATTTCCCTTGAGACAAGCAGGTAACGGACCCCCAACCAGAAACGTGACAAATTAGGACTACAGAGAAAGACAAAGTTGGTGTAAGGTCCAGGAATCATAAAAACTGCTTCTTCCTTTGTTTTGACACTTTCTGGTCTTTTCCATGTGACAGGGGGCAGAGACCAGGAAGCGCTCACCCACCCTGAGCAGTCAGTTCAAACGATCTCTGGAGCTGCTCATGAGAACGCTGAGTGTGTGTCAGCCCTTTTTTGTACGCTGCATCAAACCTAATGAATACAAGAAGCCTATGGTAAGTAACTTATTTGTATCAGTTTAGATTACAAACTATAGAAAGGCCCTTTAAGACATTTTAACTTCTCTGGTGAGGGGTTCTCCACCTGCTTTGTTATTGTTTTGAATACAATGTTCCACATACAAGCCAACACCTGAAACTGAATGCATGATTTGAAGCCATTCTGTGAAATATTCTAGACAGAGAAATAACATTACCGTTGGGGACCCCCCAAAAAGTTTTGCTCATTGTTGTGATTTTAATGTTTTAACCCTTCATGTTATGTTCAAATGTGTAAGTATAGTCCATACTCTGATGATACTGTGAGTAAATTGCATTCAGAAGTCCTGTCTGTCTTCAGTTGTTTGACAGGGAGCTGTGTGTGCGCCAGTTGAGATACTCTGGGATGATGGAGACGATTCGTATCCGTCGGGCAGGGTATCCTATCCGCTACACTTTTGTTGAGTTTGTTGACCGCTACCGGGTCCTAATGCCGGGAGTTAAACCAGCGTACAAACAGGTGATCAGTAGTCAGTGGACATTTTCACTGTCAACATGTTTTAGTTTCCACCTCTGCCTGTTGTTGTCCGATCTGATAAATGTTGATTTTGGTGTCATTGCATTTGTTTGATTAGGAGGACCTCAGGGGAACGTGTCAAAGAATCGCTGAGGCTGTGCTGGGCAGAGATGATGATTGGCAGATGGGAAAGACCAAGATCTTCCTCAAGGTGCAAACAAATATTATAAACTACAAACTATGCTAGGACTGGGCAATACATTAATCAAGATTTTTATTTAAATTTGTCTTTTATTTTGAATGTTATTAAAAATGAATTTACATTTTCATTGTCATTTTAACAACAACAAAAAAAGTCAAATTTCTTTTCTTAAATCAGAATTTTGCCCCAAACAAACCCATGTTTTTACTGATAGGCTGACTGTGGACCTCTCGATTAAAAAAGCAAAGTTGATCATTAACAACTAGAAATTATTGAAATTGCATTGATTGCTTACTGAATGTAAGCCGTATAGACGTATAGACACATGTATGTTTTGAAAGTCCTATGTGCGAGTTTGGTTCAGGAAACAGAGTGCTTGCAGAGGTCAGAACAGGGCAGTGGCCACATTTCCCACTCAGGATGTGTTTAGAGATAGCAGAAGAGGCTTTGTAATTGTTGAGTTTTTATACTTACTTTGCATGTCATGATGAGAAAGATTAAAGTCTCATAATTTGTACAGAGAAGAGATTTTGGTACATATGCTTTTCCTTTTTAAATCTATCATGTTGGTGGTGTATTAGTTTTTTTGTTTTGTTTTGGGGTTTTTTATGTTTTTTTGTGTATTGCGTAGGATCACCATGACATGCTTCTGGAGATTGAGAGGGACAAAGCGATCACAGACAAAGTTATTCTCATCCAAAAGGTGGTGAGAGGTTTTAAAGACAGGTGGGTACAGTTTTACTAAAATTAAGTATATCCCTTTTTATGTATGCATACGATTTTTGTAACAAAAAATCCTAGTTTATGGCTTAATTTTTTGCCACAGGTCAAACTTCCTGAGGATGAGGAAATCAGCAGTGCTCATTCAGAAGACATGGAGGGGCTACCAATGCAGAAAGAACTATGGCGCTGTAAGACCCTCATAAATAGAAACTCTGATTTGATTTGTTTTTTGTTTTTGTTTTTGTTGTGTGTTTTTTTCAATAATTTTTTTTTTGTTTGTTTTTGTTATTTATTTCAGATGCGTGCCGGCTTCTCTCGTCTACAAGCTCTGGTCAGATCCAGGAAGTTGTGTGCCTCATATCATGTTGCCCGTCAGCGAATCACATGCTTCCAGGGTCGTTGCCGAGGTTACCTGGTGCGGCGGGCTTTTAGACACAGACTGTGGGCTGTCATCACCATCCAGGCCTACACCAGAGGCATGATCGCCCGCCGGCTGTACAAGAGACTGAAGGGAGAGGTAAAGGCTAAATAAAGGACAACCTACTTTTGTTTGGGTCTCCACAATAATAATACTACTACTAAAAATATTAATACTACTAATATCTTTGTCTGATTTCAGTTAGCTTGACTCACCAATATTTTTTTCTTCTATTTTTACTTCTCAATTTTTAGTATCAAAGAAGGCTGGAGGCAGAGAAGATGCGTCTTGCTGAAGAGGCCAAATTGAGGAACCAGATGTCTGCCAAAAGAGCCAAGGAGGAGGCTGAGCGCAAGCACCAGGTAGAGCTAAACTGAACTGCACACTGAGCCTCTGAAACTGGCCTTGTATCTGTAACTCTGTGATTGTCTCTCTGAAGGAGCGTCTGGCTCAGCTGGCCAAAGAGGATGCTGAACGAGAGAAGAAGGAGAAGGAGGAGGCACGTAAGAAAAAGGAGCTGGTAGATCAGATGGAGAAAGCTCGACAAGAGCCCGTCAATGACTCGGACATGGTGGACAAGATGTTTGGGTTTCTGGGAACAACAAGCTCCCTCCCAGGGCAGGAAGGACAAGCCCCTACAGGGTTTGAGGTGAGATAAGATTCAACAACGATTTAGTTAAATGATCTACTTAAAAAACAAAACCCCTTGGTCATTCTATGTGTTTGTTTACAGGATTTGGAGCGAACATACCATGAGCTTGAGGAAGAGGACCTGGATGAGGCCCTTCCTTTGCCTGACGACGATGATGAGGAGGATCTGTCTGAGTACAAGTTTGCTAAATTTGCTGCAACCTATTTTCAAGGGAACACCACTCACACCTATGTTCGCCGGTCTCTAAAGCAACCACTGCTCTTTCATGATGATGAAGGAGATCAGCTGGTTGGTATCTTTTGGATTCTATATAGATGTTTATCATAATAATTATAATTAAAGAAAAAAAACATATCTACTTCCTGTACAGGCTGCTTTGGCAGTGTGGATCACAGTGCTAAGGTTTATGGGGGATCTGCCTGAGCCGAAGTATCACACAGCTATCAGTGATGGCAGTGAGAAGATCCCAATTATGACCAAAATCTATGAGACACTAGGCAAGAAAACATATAAACGAGAGTTGGCTGCACTGCAGGGAGAGGGCGAGGTGAGGGGTTGACAGAATCATTTTCAATCTTATTTCTATATTTTTGCATTTGTATTTACCTCTTGTGTTATTAATAGAACACTCCAACTGAAACCCCGAAGAAGAACAGTGTGCGACACAAACTTGTGTCTTTGACTCTTAAGAAGAAATCCAAGATCACAGAGGAGGTAGATTAATAACCAGATAAATACTGACGTAATGACTGTACTTTGCTTTGAAATGCCTGTTATCAAAGTAAAGAAAATCCTTAATCTTTTATGTTTTTTCAGGTCACTAGGCGCCTCAACGATGGCGAGCCTGGTCTCCATGGTAACAGCATGCTTGAAGACCGCCCCACGTCGAATTTAGAGAAACTTCACTTCATCATTGGAAACGGCATCCTGAGACCAGGACTCAGGTATTCACTTTATTGTAATTTATGTCCTGCTATGCAATTTTTGTACTATTTTGTAGTATTTTTGATATCTTTTCTCTTTTGTTTATAGAGATGAAATCTACTGTCAGATCTGTAAACAGCTGAGTCAAAATCCGTCTAAAAGCTCCCATGCTCGTGGTTGGATTCTTATCTCATTGTGTGTTGGATGTTTTGCCCCATCTGAAAAATTTGTCAAGGTTAATTATTTTCTGCTCACATGATTAAAATATTTAGTTTTTACTTTTTAAGTAAATAATGTGATTTGTGACTTTTTTGATCATTAGTATTTGAGGAACTTCATTAACAGTGGACCTCCTGGTTATGCCCCATATTGTGAGGAGAGGCTGAGAAGAACTTTCGTCAATGGAACAAGAACACAGCCTCCATCATGGCTGGAGCTACAGGCCACCAAGTCCAAAAAGCCCATTATGTTGCCAGTGACCTTTATGGATGGCACCACCAAAACACTCCTCACAGACTCAGCGACCACGGCCAGGGAGCTGTGTAATGCCCTGTCCGACAAAATTAACCTCAGAGACCGCTTTGGCTTCTCCCTCTACATCGCCCTCTTTGACAAAGTAAAGTAACATATAAACCACTAAAACACTAGTACTATAATTTGATCACACTTGTTGATAACTACACTTTAATTAGTCTTATTAAAGTATAAAGAAAGATTTAATTCATGATGAACAAATAGTTTCTTAAGAATGATTCTGTGTTAATAAGTACTTAATAAATACCTGAACCCTAAATTCTAGCTCCTAACTCCTAACGTGCTAACCCTGAATCATTCTTAAAGGGCCCCATGTTACACTATTTTCTTATCTATAATATTATATCTATCATTTTGAGCTTTGGAGATGTAGACAGACCATTAATAAAGTTAAAGTTAAAGTTAAAACACAACTCCAGGTATGTTTTTGGTGAGGTAACAACATTATAACATGGTTTAAAGCTCACAAGAGTAAATTTTGCATCATATAGGACCTTTAATAAGTAAGTATTAAGTAAGTATTAAGTATTTGTTTAGCTTTAAGAAAGTAAATACTGCAATTATTACAATGTGTTACAACTTATTCTGAGTTATATTTGCGCTCCTACAGGTGTCTTCTTTGGGTAGTGGTAATGACCACGTCATGGACGCTGTGTCACAATGTGAACAGTATGCCAAAGAGCAGGGCGCACAGGAGAGGAACGCCCCCTGGAGGCTGTTTTTCAGAAAGGAGATCTTTACGCCATGGCACTCTCCCACTGACGACCAGGTGGCCACAAATCTCATCTATCAACAAATCGTTCGTGGAGTCAAGTTTGGAGAATACCGCTGTGACAGGGTAATAGTTCTTTACATTATTCTAATTTCACTCATCAATCTTAAAGCATATATGACAAGTTAGATTACTTATTTAAGAAAAACACATAGTGTAATTATATTTACCATTAAGTCAATAGGGAGAACTGACTCTTGCTTCCATTTGGGACCACATCACATTGTAGAATCTGAAAACCCCCATTAAGCTAATTCTCCAGCTAGATGCTCTTGCAGTCACTCACTCCAGTAATATTGAAGAATATGTAAAATGCAATGAGGACAAATTTCCCAACTTGAACATAAATTGCTCCTTACCTTACATTGTTGTTTATATTCTTTGCCTTATCATAGGATGATTTGGCAGAGTTGGCCTCACAGCAGTACTATGTGGACTATGGTTCAGAGATCCTCCTGGAGCGTCTTCTGAGCCTCATCCCCTCCTACATCCCAGACCGTGAGATCAGTTCCTCTAGAGGGGTTGAGAAGTGGGCTCATTTTATCATGGCCGCCCACAAAAAGGTTCTTAGACTGACTGAACATAGACATAGACATCCTAGTGGCACATAATATTACTGTGTCTTTTACATGTTTTCTAAATAAATGTGTTTATTTCTATTCAGAGTATCTACACTCAGAAAAGGTTTGATTCTCTCAAAGTGAAGGAGGAAGTAGTGGACTTTGCTCGACACAAATGGCCACTTCTTTTCTCACGGTTTTATGAAGCTTTTAAGTTTTCAGGTAAGCTCTTTCATTATATTACCATTAATAGTAAATTATCTCAAATAATAGTCTTTGGCATGACATTCCCATGAAATAAAAAAAAAAACTGCTAAAATCCCTCTTTGTGCACACAGGGCCTAGTCTGCCTAAAAATGACCTGATTGTGGCTGTGAACTGGACTGGGGTGTACTTTGTGGATGAGCAGGAGCAAGTCCTTCTGGAGCTCTCTTTTCCTGAGATCACTGCAGTCTCCAGCAGCAAGTACGCCAAACATGCCATATTAGTTTGCATATTCTAATAGCTAACCATGTTATGTTTTCAGGGGAGGAAAGCTACAGGGCCAGAGTTTCACCATGGCCACCATTAAAGGTGAAGAGTACACATTCACATCCAACAATGCTGAGGACATCCGAGACTTAGTGGTCACTTTCCTGGAAGGACTAAGGAACCGGTCCAAGTTTGTAGTGGCTCTGCAAGACAACCCCAACCCCAGTAAGCAAGAACTGTCACATAAGAAATATCTTTTAATACCAAACAATGCCTGGTAATCTAGTAATCATACGGTTTATTATCTGTAAACGTTCCAAAATGATGAAGTGTGGTTTTAATTTTCAGCTGGAGAGGACTCAACATTCCTCAGTTTTCAGAAAGGAGACTTGATTCTGTTGGACCAGGACACAGGGGAGCAGGTCCTGAACTCTGGTTGGGCTCATGGGGTCAATGAGCGAACTAATAAAAAAGGGGACTTCCCTGCAGATTGTGTCTATGTCCTTCCGACTATGACCCGACCACAGCAAGAGATAGTGGTAAGGAAACCATCTTTAAATAATGATCATGCCATCACTTTAAAGCAGTAGTGTAGCTGCTCTTTCCATCTGTTCTTGTTTATATGTTTTTGTTTGTAATCAGGCACTGGTTACCATGACACCAGACCAGCGGCAAGAATCGGTCCGTGTGTCTCAGTTCATGATGCCAGAGACCGACGAGAGACTGAAACCGTACACACTGGAGGAGTTCTCATATGACTACTTTAGGTACAGCATTTTGGTAGAGCCAGAGGTTAAATCAGGAACACTTACAAAATGTGCACAAATATGGCATTTAGGAACAACCATTAAAATGTTTAAGATGTACTATGCATCTTTTGTGGTGACCAGAAATGTTACAATGTTTGACTTTTAAATTCAACTTCATACAGTGTACATTCTTGAATTTTCCATCTTCTTTATGAATATAATTTCTGCTATTTAGGCCTCCTCCGAAACATACCCTAAGCAGAGTGATGGTTACCAAAAATCGTGGGAAGGACAAGATGTGGAGCTGTACAAGGGAACCACTCAAACTGCCTCTACTCAAGAAAGTGGTCAACCATGAAGAGCTGTCTCAAGAAGCCTGCATGGCCTTTATTGATATCCTGTGTTATATCTATCTATCTATCTATCTATCTATCTATATATTATATATTATATATATATATATATCTATATATATATATATATATATATATATATATATATATATATAGATATATATATAGATATAAGATATATATAAAAATATATATATTTTATATATATATTATATATTTATATTTATATATATGACAATATCAACTTCCTGTGACATGTATTTTATTTTATTTTTACAAATGGCTGTATTATCCTTAACTGTCCTCACCCATGATGAAGTATATGGGTGACTATCCATCAAAACGGACGCGCTCAGTGAATGAATTAACAGATCAGATTTTTGAAGGAGCGTTAAAGGCTGAACCACTGAAAGATGAGATATACTGCCAGATTATTAAACAGCTCACAGACAACCATGTCAAGTATGCAGCCTGTAACAATATTTTATTTGTCATTAACCAAGCTCACTTACTTTATAATGTTGGACTTATGTAGGTATAGCGAGGAGAAGGGCTGGGAGCTGTTATGGCTGTGCACTGGTTTATTCCCTCCCAGTAATGTGCTACTGCCTCATATCCAGCGCTTTCTGCAGTCCAAGAAGCACCACCCACTGTCCACAGACTGCATGCAAAGAGTGCATAAAGCTTTACGGTACTTCATTAATATCACTAATTTTAAAAACACTATTTTGGTTTTATATGGTCTCATAATAATACTTTTTGTTGTTGTATTTCACAGTAATGGATCCAGGCAGTACCCTCCTCATTTGGTGGAAGTTGAAGCTATTCAACACAAAACAACACAAATTTTTCACAAGGTCTACTTCCCTGATGATACAGATGAGGTGCGTCTATTGATTTACTGTATGACATTATTGTAAAAGTAACTAATATATACTCACCTAGGGATGCTAAGAAGGCTCTGTTAATTGATAATGGTCAGATAATAATTGTGAGATAAAAAAAACAAAAACATAAGTACCATAACTTGAATTAAATAGAGAGTCCATCACCTCCTTGTTTGTATAGAGATGTTATTCCTTAGCCTAAAATATTCCACCGTATGACTTTAAACATATCTATCTTAAAGTGACAAGCATGTAACACTTCACTTGTCATGGTGTAATAATTGTGAATAATTGTAAAATGACTTTATTTGTACTCTCATAAGAATAAAACCTTACAGTGTTATACTGTGACATTCCTATTCCAATTTTAGGCATTTGAGGTTGAGTCCAGCACAAAAGCAAAAGACTTGTGTCAGAACATTGCAACGAGACTGCTTCTCAAAACTCCAGAGGGCTTCAGTTTGTTTGTCAAGATCTCAGACAAGGTTAGATCACATAGTTTTTTGTATTTGGGGCTATATTTGTCATAACATCTGTTTTCTCACACACAGGTGATCAGTGTACCACAGGGAGACTTTTTTTTTGATTTTGTGAGACACTTAACCGACTGGATCAAGAAATCTCGACCAGCTAAAGATGGTGAGTTTTGTCTTTAAACTTGATGGGGATTTTTTTTTTTTTTTTTTTTTTTTGTGGCTTTGCAGTTGGTTCAATTGACAGTGAATATATATTTTTGCAGGTATTGTTCCATCACTTACGTATCAGGTGTTTTTCATGAAGAAGTTATGGACAACCACTGTTCCTGGGAAAGACTCCTTTGCTGATTCAATTTTCCACTACTATCAGGTTTATCTTGTGAAAAACAATGATATTTTTACTGAATAGCATATTAATAGCATCTTCTTATTGACTATAGGAGCTGCCCAAGTATCTGCGGGGTTACCACAAATGTTCCAGAGAGGAAGTTTTCCAGCTTGCAGCTCTGATCTACCGAGTTAAGTTTGAAGATGACAAATCACATTTTCCTACAATTCCCAAAATGCTCAGGGAGTTGGTGCCTCAGGATCTAATTCGCCTAATGTCGCCAGATGACTGGAAAAGGGTAAATTTCTGAATTATTTTACTTAACTTCTCAGCTATACTAATTACAACTAATATTAACTGTGTTCAACAGTCAGTAATTGCATACTTTAACAAACAAGCGGGTAAATCAAGAGAGGAAGCAAAACTAATGTTCCTGAAGACCATTTATAAATGGCCCACTTTCGGATCTGCTTTCTTTGAGGTCAAGGTAAACAGTCTTGGTGATTGTTTTTCATTATGAGATACATGTTAATATTTTTGTGCTCTTTTTTGTCTTTAGCAAACCACAGAGACCAAGTATCCAGAGATTCTGCTAATTGCCATCAACAAGCATGGAGTTAGTCTCATTGACCCAAAGACTAAGGTGTGCACTTTTTAGAAATTTGGTCTGGTCATCGCCTCTCTGTGGAATTTTACTGAAGCTACTCTCACACCTGCAATCTTACACATTAAAATGGCTGCTTTGTGCTTAAACAGGACATCTTGACGACTCATCCTTTCACTAATATTTCCAACTGGAGCAGTGGGAACACATACTTCCATATCACCATTGGCAACCTGGTTAAAGGAAGCAAGCTGCTCTGTGAGACGTCGCTGGTGAGGATATTTGCTCATCTTGAACTCTTTTTGAATGTATCTTTTAGTAAAAACACATGTATTATGTTTACAGGGCTACAAGATGGATGACCTGCTGACCTCTTACATTAGCCAAATGTTGACCACTATGAACAAACCGCGCTCAGCGCGAGGCCATAGCAAGTGAACTTCTTACTGGCAGGAGGCCCGTGAGCTTGTCCGAATGTTGCGTCCTATTGGCCAGTACTGCAGCTGGGGGCGGACCTTTTCCCAACAGCTGTGGAGGATGAGCCGCAGTCCTTCTGCTAGCTCGGAAAGTTCAAAACTCACCGTGGAGAGCTCCGCTGAGAGCAGCGACCCCGGCGAAGGCCCGAGTCACTACTACAGCAGCAGCTGCACCAGGGAGGAAGAGGAGAATGAGGAGGAAGAGTCCAGTGAGGACGACTACCTCTGACATGTCCAGACTGGTTGGAGCAGAGGAGGCGCTGCTTGATCAATGTTTTTGTCTCTCAAAGAGAATGTAAATCTTACCTTAAGTGAACTTCAGCAGAGTGTCATTTTTCATTTCAAGTTAAAGCACAATACAACAAAAAGCTGAATACACTTCTTCGGTTTAAATGGCTGTTAATATGTGTATAGTTTTATGAGACGTTTACTCTAATCACTACATTAGAATATTATCACTAATTTATTTGTTCATCTGCCTTTTGTTATAATAATACCTCTATTAAGGTACCTATGCTGAGAAAGGGAAAAGTTAAAGGTCAAAATAAAAAAGGTTAAAATTCATATTTTCAAGTGGTCAAAAGCTAGTGATAACCGTATTTAAGTTTCAATACGTTGCCTTAAGTTTTTAGGTCAAGGGTTTGGAAATGAACCAGGCCACCAACACATTTGTATGTATTTTGGTACTGAAAATATGAATGCCTTTGGTTTTGTATTGTCCTTTTCTTTTCTTTTTTTTTTTTTTAACATAACCTGTTGTAACCAGTGGATTGATAATGATAACGGCGATATAAATTGTTAATTTTCTGTTAACAATAAACAAGAATGGGATTGTGTGACAGAAATCCCAGGAGTTTAACATAAACAAAACTGTCTTTAATAATTAATAACATTTTAATTAGTTTCCAAGGACTATAATATTACACATGAGAGTAGATGTACCAATATCACTAGGTTACACCAAAACAACTAAATGCCTGCTATTACACGATTCGCCTTTTCATGCTTTTTCAAAACTGAAAGGTCTCAAGCTTAGATAAATGTATTCTTATATCCTTCCATTGTAAGTTTGTTTTAATCAAGTAAATTTGAGTATTTTAAAATATTGTGTCATTGCAAAGAGCGTATTGTCTTGTCATTTAGTGAGCCAGTGTCAGTGTATTTTTCCAAAATGGTTAAAAAGGTAAACACAAACAAAAAAAACTAGATGGCAAATATGCTTCTCTTTTGTCATTTATTTCACAGTTTTTCAACATTATTTTCACAGCTATAAATAAATGTTCCATACACAAAAATAAATCAGCCCATACAGGCTACTGACATCTATTTAATAAATAATGATTTATATTGCCAACATTATTACAATAAAGTATAAACAGCTGATTTAAATTTTGGTAGAAAAATTATTTTGTAGATTTTTTTTTTCCAACAACTAAACATACATATATAACAGGCTACATTCAAACTGGACGCTCTGGGCTCTTTTAGTCTTCTAGTCTTCTCGAAGATATGCCTCATGCACCTCGTGCTCACTGTTCTGGAGAAAAGCGTGATACTCGGCCATCCTCTGGATCTCATCTGCTTTAGTCTCAGCCAGCTTTTTATCTGCTTCAGCGGACACATTCTTCGCCTCATCGACTTGAGACTGGGCCAGCTGGATGTTGGTCCTTATTGTGATGGACGCCTGCTCCGCTCCTGCAAACAACCACAAATGCAAATCAATATAAGGTCTCATAACGACCTTTAAACTTAAACTTGATATAATTAAAAAGTTCCCCCCTTCCTTACCTGAAACATATGCGGCCTCAGCTGCCATTTTTGACATATTCATGGCATTGATCCAATTTGACTCGTAGTGTTTGCATTGACTTAGTCTGTCAGCAGCCTATAAGCAAAACAAACTATGTAAATGCATAACTTAAACCATGATATAGCACATTCAGCTTTTCTTTATAGACTTACCTCTGCACGAAGGTTGTTGATCAGCTGCCAAAGCGACTCGTCCTCTGCTGGGCTCAGCTTTCCCAAAGTGGCTAAGTACTGCCTTTGGAGAGCAATGCGAGCTTGGACAGCCTGAACCCAGACAAGTACACTCAGTCATTACCAATCAAAATTTATATATGTGCACAACTGCACATGTGATGCAAGTACAGTGCATGTTCTGTGCAGAAATATAAGAGCAATACCTTGGCATAATCTGTAAAAGAGTCTATGAGGGCCAGTGTGGATTGGGAGAGAAATGTACTGGAGCTGTCTGTCACCACTGATGCAGCTTTTCTAATCAGAGAGCTGTGAGAGAGATTTTCAACTTGCTGCAAAGAAAAACAAAGAGAAAATTGTGGTTATTTTACCGGGATCTGTAAAATGAGTGCATATTACAGAATGTGAGGAAACCACCTGTGAGAAAGGGACGGCATGAAGGCCCAGACCAACACTTAAAGAGGCTCTGCTCATGTGTGTGTTGTTTGGAGTTTCCTGCAGCTTCTGGGAGCTGGGGTTCAGTATGCTGAAGACACCACTGTCTGAACTGTAAAAAAAAATACAATGTTAAAACTATATAAGTCTTAAAAACTTAAATGTCAAGGTAAAATATGAGAGCCTTACCTTGTAAATCTCCTGCTGGTCTGTCTTTGCAGAGCACCTGCAATGCGACCAGCACACGTTGAACAACGAACGGCTTGCATTATGCAGAATATTAGACACCTGTGTCTGAAGAAAATGAAGGCTCCTTTAGTCTGAAGCACCTTTTAGTCTACTGATATCCAACAGGCTATGTCTAGGTATTTTATAGGCCTAGTATTACGTAAAATATATTGATCTGTTGACTCTGACTCCTAATGTGCGCATAAGGCGTTATCAGTGTGCACAACCACATACACACATACACACATACACACATACACACATACGTGCTGGCTGGAGAAACACCAGTCTGTTTTTCTATTATGAATTTGTTAAAATTAATACTAGTAAGAGGTAAGTTTCAGCTAGTATGCAAATTTTTAAGCCTTATCCTTAAAGTTAATTTCACATGCATGTGCATTTCCAACTGTAATTAGTTTTTTACTTATTAGACCATGTTCATATTTAACACACAACCCTTGCATATTTCAGCTGAGTTCTTCTCTCAAAAAGAAAACTCCGTGTTCCACCTTTTGATGTCATGTTGTAAGATAGGAAGTGCTCCACTGTGTTTTTAAACTCCACACAACTTCACTTCATTGTTTGGATGAGTTCAGCCCTGGAATTGCCCATCTTTAATGAACACAATGTAAAACTTGTTACTGTTAACTTGTAACTGTTAACTTGAAAACTACTGCTTCATGTCATCACAAGGTGGCACAGAATATTTTGAGCTTGAACTTGTGTGGATGAAACAAAATACAGCTTCAGGTATGTTTTTGAGATGGTAACAGCATTGTAACATGACTTAAAGCTGTGTAATATAGGGCATTTAATGATCATTTGTCAGTCTTAGCTGGCTGCAGGTGCATCAAAGGTTACAGATATAAGCACTGGGGCTTGTCCCACAAATGAGCTTTGGTCCAATCTGCAGCATAGCTCTGACGTAGAACCTGCGCAAAGAGACCACAAACCCAGAGTCATCCTGTTTGTGAAATGTTTGCACAACATGACTCCATGTTAATAATCTGCTACAGTCTGAAAAGGGCAAAACAGGGGACAGGAGGGCTAATAGTTTACTGGTGCAATACTTGGCACCTACAACTTACTGGACAGTAAATAAAAATTATATAAGTGATTTAACATTTACCGGATCTAGTGCACACCAGTAACATGAGGGAAAATAATAAACTCCTACTACTACTACTACTCTCACACAAGTATGAATTTTATAGTACGAGGAGGAACTGCTCCAGACACAAAAAAGCCAATATCGACTATTTGATATGTACCCCATAAACCTACAGCACACATAAAGTTTAGGTGGTAAAATTGTTGGCAGTCATTGTGATTTAAGTCTATTTAATTAACATAATAACAACTTTAATACCACTGTTGCTGCATCATTAAATGAGTTGAACTGCAGCACGAGAATTACTACATGTCAACAAACCAATCTGGTCTTTCATGCTCATTTTAGCGACATCTGTTGGTCATTTTATGAAATGAGTTGGAGGAAATTGGACCGGTGACCCTATAGCTGCAGACTGCCCACTCAGCAGATCAATACCACAAAGCCAGAGACACATGAACCCAAAGCACACTCCAATCTGGTCTGTGCCCATTTCAGTTGTGTTGTATTTATCAATCATTTTCAATCATTAAATCATCTTTGCACTGTTTCCCCTTACCAACCTCTTGTATATATATATATATATATATATATATATATATATATATATATATATATATATATATATATATTTTTTTTTTTTTTTTTTTTTTTTACTTGTACATATACATTTGTAGAATTATTATTTGCTACTTATTTAGAATTTATTATAACCATTTATAGTTTTGCTCTTTGTTACTATATTTATTGTGATGTGTGAGCTACTGTGTCCAAAACATTTTCTGCCTAAGTCTATCAGACAGCATTCATTCTCTTTGTAACATTATTTATTTAGTATTTTTCATTGCTCAGTGATTCCTTGAAAAACATTCTTTCTATGAGCAGGGTCTCCTTTCCACAGATCTGACCTCTAATTTGGCTCCTGCTTGTCTCCATGGAGATAAATACTACTAATAATACTGCAGAGCATTTTAGTCAAAGCACCACCACAAACAGGTGATGTACCCTCCACCAGAAAAGTTTTAGGTGAAACTTGCCAAACTCGCCCTTAATAATTCCCAGTGAAACCTGTCACTGAGGGGTAATTGCAAACTGATAATTCACTGGTGGTTTAGGCTCTGAGATCATCATATAAATGGACCCCTACGGCAGTTACTCTAGACAGACTGGTGCAATCTACATGCATGGGAGGTTCTGGAGTCTTGGGCTGGTTTGTTCTTGGTATGATCCCACATTACTCCTCGTGTACACTTTGTTTGGTCCTGATCTAATCCTGGTTTAGTTCTGATTAAGTCCAGGTTTTTGTAAACATGATTGCACTCATAGTGTAGAGAGAACAAGATGATGTAACAAGATATAACAGGATGTTAGGGAAAACACATAAAAGAGACTTGTTTGTGTTGTTTTATTTCTTAGCCTTGCCTGATTTATTTCATGCCACTCACACTGAAAGCTTTATTGTTGCTAAACTGCTATGAAATATGTTTAACTTAAGTGACTTTCAACCCAACAACACGGCTCACTATGAGCTCCCTGTCATTATAAAAGTGTCTATTGTAATCCCACTGACTTGTATGTTTCTTGGTTGTATAGCTGTCATGCTGCACACCTTTGCATCCCATCGACAGTTCTTGGAGACATCTCGGTACATCCTTTTTGCCTACATGCTGATCAATGATGCCTTTCAAGTCATATCCTCTGTTGTCTTGTTTGCTCTTTTTGTGTGTCAAATTAAGTTCCCTCTTTTCTATTGTATCCCTTTACTGTTTGTATCTACTGCTACTTTCCAAAATACCCCCTTGATTCTTGCTGCTATGTCTCTTGAACGATATGTTGCCATAGTCTATCCCCTTCAGCGTCCATTAGCTTGGCGTTCTGACCGGATTTGGGTTATCATTTTGGCTTTGTGGATTATTAGTTGCCTATTTCCCCTCATAGACTTCTCCATTGGCAAGCAAGACCCAAATCTGGACCCTTTTTCTACCCCGGTTTTATGCAAATCTGCTGAGCTGAATACTAGTCCTATTCAAATGCTTTTTAAAGCTGTGATATTTATAATTTTCTTTGCAGTGGTAGCAATCATTATCCTGTTTACTTATGTGCGCATCCTATTGGAAACAAGGAAGTTAAGGCAGGACAGGGCGTCAGTAAACAAAGCAATGCACACAGTGGTATTACATGGATTTCAGCTTGTCCTGTGTGTCCTGGCCTTCACTCACCCCATAACAGAGTCACTGGTTAAGGTTCACGGATGGCAGCCTCAGGATATGGCCTTTTTCAATTACTTTACCTTTATCCTTATCCCACGCTTTCTCAGCCCGCTCATCTACGGATTCAGGGACCAGAATCTCCGGGCCTGCATCGGGAAGTCACTCTTGTGCTGCTCACGCAAAGTCAGTCCATAAGAACAATACCATAAGAAAGCATTTGCTGGGACATTGGTGAACATATGTTTTTTAATGGACTTTTATAATGGACTGTAAGCTTTCATACTTGTGCAATACATTAACACATTTTAAAATTGTGTAAAAGTGAATGTAACTTCAACGTAAAACATATGTGTCAAATAATAGAAGTTTCTAATATTTTAAATTGTGATCATATGTAAAGCATATATAATTATGTGTTCAAACATTGTTTTGGGTGCATATGTAGATTATAAAATAAAACCGAAAAATAATCTATTCTGTTGTAGATGATGTTCTCATTTGTAAATTCTGAACTATTTGTCAGTTATTGTAGAATATATATTTTCTGGTCCTAAACTGAGACCTAATAATGTGACATTAAGCATACATTTTCCTGTAGTGTAGGCCTATAGCAGTGGGCATTAGAGAAATAAATCAGCAAAGTCAAAGCCATCAAAACTGAGTATTCTGTCAAATGCTACCCTCTGTATAAATGTGTGCCAAGATACAGCAATAAAAATGACTCAATATGTATTTTTGGCTGACCTTCACTC
The DNA here is from genome assembly GCF_026225935.1 of Boleophthalmus pectinirostris. Taxonomy (NCBI): domain Eukaryota; kingdom Metazoa; phylum Chordata; class Actinopteri; order Gobiiformes; family Gobiidae; genus Boleophthalmus; species Boleophthalmus pectinirostris. Next base: position 14,783,476 of record NW_026571541.1, read on the forward strand.
TGTGACTTAGCCTACTCAACAGTAGCCTATATTGGATCAGAATTACTAGGCTACTGCTATGGGGTTTAAGTGACCCTAAAAATGTTCCATATTGTAATTAGGACTGTGAAGACAGACTAACAAAACTAATTATTCACAAATGTATGTTTAAATAATTTATATATTATTATTTGCCTGCTCAGCAGTAAACTAACAAATCTCAAAGGCGAAGTCCTAACTAAAAACACACAACAGTCCGCGAGGGGGCAGAGTGTTCCAAAGTAAACTTTTGCGTTTGCCTACATTTATTTCTGAAGTGGTTTTCTATGTCTTCATAAAACATAATTAATCAAGATCTACTTTTCATTAGAATAATTATTGTGTAGTTCGTTCGGATGATTACTGAGCTGAGACTAGAGGCAGCCTGAGCAAACAGACTGAATGGGCTGCTCATCTGTCAGCACCGCACGTGTGCGATGTGATAGGCTGAACGGGAGAGCTCTGACTCACCATGAGCCGCTCACAGAAGGTCCAGACCCAGAGCTAGAGCGGACACTCACCAGGCTCCATTCACTCTGCTGTCTGCTGTTGCTCTGTCTGTGATGGACCTTCGACTGTGCTATAATCTGTTCCTCATCTTCACTTGGACTTCACTGCCTCTTTGCAGGGCTGAAATCTATACGTCGCTTGTAAACGTGAAGCACGCCATCAGTGCAGAACGGAAACTGATCGATTCTCTCAAAAGTTACATAGAACAGGAGTCAGATAGGCTACAGGACATCAGGCGGTGAGTAGATTTTCAGTCTGTATTGTAATTTTTCCATAAAAATTACAACAATAAGACTATAGACTAGCCTATACATATGTAAAGACACATACAGACACAGTAAATCTATAAAATAGGTCAGCCATAGGGTTAAAGCATTTATGTGTGATGATATCATCATACACTCATGTGTTGGGGCACAGACAGTGCCGTATGTCACAGTTTCCAATGTGTTCACCTAACCCTGATTTACACAGTAAGAAACCAGACTGGAAATTTAGTCACTTTATAGGCCAAACTTGATGAAGTACAGGTCTAATAATAATCACCAGCTTGCCTCAATGGAGATAGGCAACTTTAGTGCCATACTATGGAACATTTCAGACAAATTAAGGACATCTCAATGGAGACAAGAAAGTAGTGGACCTGCCACCAAAATATTTACATAGTCACAAACTGTGACCAAAAAATGGCTATTCATGCAGTTACTAAGTATGCAAATTTGTTGTTTTTCAATACGTTCGATACATATCTTAGATAATAAAGCATTTTCTTCTCACAGTTTTTATGCCAAAGTTTCCCATCTCCACTCTGATGTGTATAAAGGCCAAGCAACTGCTCTAGCAAACCCTCTGTTGGCTTTCACCTTTATCAAAAGACTGTATTCAGAATGGCCCAATGTGGTGTACAGTGATGAAGCTCTGGAAAACTTACAAGGTTAGCTGACTCTTCTCTCAACCTTAAACATATGGAGGTGATAAGTGCTTCTTTAGGCAGTCTGCTATCAACACCCACCCCTCTCTGCTCTAACCCCCTGTGGTTCACCTTTTGGTCCTTTGTTTTCAGCCCTCAGATCCAGTTACGAGCAGGAAGGGTCGGCTCTGCCCAAACTCGAGGACCTCCAGGGGGCCGTTTGGGGACTCCTGAGGCTCCAGGATGTGTACTCTCTGCAGGTGTCAGGCCTGGTCAGGGGGCATTTCCTCACAATAACTAGTGGAGGGACCAGTGAGATTTATAGGCCGCTGATGTCTGTCCCTCTGTCTGGTGATGACTGTTTTCTGGTTGGTAAGGTAAGTTAGACTGAAAGTTAGCTTTCTTTATTTGGTATTGATTAATAACACTTTAAATAGCCTTAATAAAGCATGAACCCAGACTAATTCATGAACTAATATTTTTATAAAGTGGTAGTATTCAGTAGTGGACCAAAACTAACACAATTTCAGTCAATTATTCTCCCTAAAATGCAATCCATTTACAGTACTGCCACTCAAAAACAACAAAAAGGTGAAAATATTTTGCAGCGTATTCAACACTCTTTGGATTTGTGTGGTAGGAATCCCCTCTGGAAAATAAACTAGAGGGAGAATCAACTTTCCTACTCGTATGAAACATAGTTCCTCTGCAATTCCACACTTACACAGTGGGAATTTCTAAGGGCATATTAGGGATGTGGATGTTGAATGGAAAAGACATTATTACTGCAAAAGATTTTGTGACAGAGGTTACATTGATTTGCACTATGCATTCGATTGCCCTAAGATGCATTGGGAAGCCAGTTAAAATTAGACTCTTTTTATCAATATGTTTTACAACCAGGGAGTAAATACAAATGCTAGTGATTGCTTTAATATTTGTTTTATTGAATTCTAAACTTAAATCCTTCTGACTCAGAGGAGATTTTCTTGACTTAACCATTCTGAATCTGAACAATGAAGATTTTAGGTCAGAAACTGTATTCTTAAAATTTAATAAATTCATGAAACATGAGCTTTAAACCACCTACAACATATTTGGTGTTAAGATATACCCTCATACGTAAGGCACAGATGAATATGTTGAAACTACACCAACATTTAGATTGCTGCCAGTGGTTAGTTTCTATCACCCTTATGTTATTATTGTTGTTATTATTATCTTAAATAATTTGTATTTTATTTACTATGATCAGTTATTTGACAACAATTATTTGATATATCTACTAGTGTATCTACCTAATCTGGTCTAAACAAGGTGTTCGTAAACTTTATGACAGGTGGCATATGACCAGGAGGATTACTACCATTCAGTGCCATGGCTGGAGCAGTCAGTGCATCTCTTCAGAGGACACCACTGGAGCCCAGAGAACCAGGGCAGTTTAGAAGATGCACTGGACCACCTAGCCTTCTCTCATTTCAAAGTGAGACTAAAAACAGCATTATTAATACAAATAGCATGTGACTGATCATTCAAAATGTCCTTATTTCAGACTGGAAATGTTACGTATGCTTTGACCCTATCCCAGGAGTTACTACATCATGGTAAATGTTATTGCCAGTTCCCCTAGCAAGTCCAGAATGATATCTCTCTACTTTTCACTGTAGTACCATGTGTATTAATTTTTGTCTTTGTACGTTTTACCATTTCAGATCCAGTGAATGAACGTGTTCTGCAAAATGTTGAGAAATATGAGAAGTTGTTGGTGGTGAAACCTCATATTAAAGGAAATGGGCTGAGGAGACCGGCTTCAAAATATTTGAGAACAAGAGATGTGTATGAGCGACTCTGCCAAAATCATGGCTCGCAAGTAATCACCTTCTTCAAGTTCTTTGCATGTATGTGGGGTTCCCTTTAAAACAGACAAGCCAAGGTGTAATGTATTGTATTAAGGAGCATAGAAATCCTGCTCCTTACTGTGAGTGGGCTTGCATCTCCACAAACCTGACTATTTCTTAACCTGTAGGAGAGCCTTAACCTGCTTGTGTATGGATGTGTTGTTCTTTTGGCTACATTATTCCACTGTATTCCATCTCCATGGAGAACATTTTGAAGTATGGTTTTAACTTTATATTTCCATAGAATCATGCAGGTGACGTGCCACTTCTAGAAAGCCATACAGTGTTTTAAAATATTTTGTGCTTCCAGCTCTCAGCAAGCACACAGTAAAAACTTAATTATACTTATGAAGCATAATATAATAAGGTTGTATAATAAACTTAAGATGCTGTCTTTTTTACAGCCTACACATTTTCAAAACCCAAAACTGTTCTGCGACTACTTCACCAGTGGAAGTCCAGGCCTAACTGTGCGTCCAGCCAAACGGGAAATACTGAGTCTGCAGCCCTTTGTGGTCCTGTATCATGACTTCATCACCCACACTGAGGCAGAGGATGTCAAGAGCCTTGCCCAGCCAGGAGTATGTGCCAAACACAGACTTTTTAGGCTATATTTTTAATCAAGTATAGTTTACAAAATGATCAGGAAACACTTCTGCTCTCAGAAAGTTTAAGGCTTGTTATTTTAAATTCCATATTCTTTGATTAGTATTGCTAGTTTGAAATCAGACCTCTTAAATCACCTTCGTGAAACCTGTCATGCTTGTCTGTATGTCAGCTAAGCTCTGAGTTGCATGTGCCTAACTGCCACAATTTATTTGTAAAATATTTGGTGCATTGGACAGTATAGTTTCTGTCAGGTTTTGGCTTTGTTTGCAAGTTTTCCGTCCCACGCTCAGATGGAAAATCCTGTACTTATTTCATCATTGTGTCAGTGTGTGGGCAGATGCAAAACAGATGCAGAGCTCAGTATTGAATGTGAGTTAGCCACAATAGCTAACCACGAAATTAGTGGTCAAGATCAAAGATATGTCATTTAGTATTCTCATGTCATGATAATGCTTATTATGCCTTTAAAGTTGAAATCTTTCTGAAATCCCTTCTATTGAATTCAAAATGCCATTCTATTGAACTGTACTATGCAACATCTCAGAAAATGTGTTTGAGATTTGCTATAGGCTGCGTGACTCACTCACAGTAAATCACGGAAACAGATTTAGCCAAAGACATCTTGAGGCTTTAGTGTGCTGATGTGGACCGCTGATAAAAATCATGCATGTTTTTCATATACAATTACTTTTGATTAATATTTTACACACATTTGGCTTTTCTAGTTAAGAAGATCTGTTGTAGCAAGTGGAGTAAAACAAGCTACAGCAGATTATCGCATCAGTAAAAGGTAGAAGTATGATTATACACACATTTTTAGATGTGTTTGTTTCAATAGCACATGCTCATAAATTCAGTCTTGTCTCCAGTGCCTGGCTTAAAGACACTTCCCATGCTGTGATTGGGAAACTGGACCACCGGATCTCCATGGTAACTGGTTTAAATGTGAACCATCCTTTTGGCGAATACCTTCAAGTTGTAAACTATGGAATTGGAGGACACTATGAACCTCATTTCGACCATGCTACTGTAATTATTTGAGTAGTTATTTTTGTTGTTTTTACTGTTCATTATTTTTTTTAAAAGTGGCAGTTTCTCATTTGTACTACTTATAGGCTCCAAACAGTCCTGTGTACAAGTTGAACACTGGCAATCGAGTGGCTACATTCATGATATATGTAAGTAAATTCCTTTCCTTTTGTACGTGAACCCAAACTAGAACAGCTACACTGCATTTTAATGTTGTTCTTAGACAGTTTTACAACCAAAGATAATGTTATATATTTGGTCACATTTTATGAAGAAAAGTGCTATTTCTTGGTATCCAAAAGCAAACAGTGCATGCAGCAACTTGAGCATACACCACAGCAGCAGAAGACACAGTTTAAGGAATGTATTTTTCCACAGCTCAGCTCTGTCGAGGCAGGTGGGTCCACTGCATTCATCTATGCCAACTTCAGTCTACCGGTAGAAGAGGTAAACAATCTGTCTACTTCAATAATGTTCGAGATACCGATTAGTTTTACTACTTTTTTTTTCTTTTAAACTTTGCACTAATATACCCCAGTTTCTTATAAGTGGTTTCACTTACTCTGACTTACCAATTTTCTCATAATTTTGAGCTCATGGATATTACATGTGGCGCTGCTGTCAAAATGCTCACATTGTCGCCCACATAGGCTGGGTGTTTCTCTTCACAATATTGCTTTTGTGCGACTGTGCCAAAGTGATTGAGTTTGAGACTCAAAATTTGATCCTGTGTAATGTTTTGACTAGCCATCTCCAGAGATAAAGTTTCTCAGTTTGTAACAATAGACTGATGTGTCACAGAAAGCGGCCATCTTTTGGTGGAATCTGCACAGAAATGGTGAAGGAGATGTCGACACGCTTCATGCAGGCTGTCCAGTGCTTGTAGGGGACAAATGGGGTAAGCATAATGTCTTATTGTTTTGTTTTTGTTTTGTTTTTTTGTTTAGTCTTTATTTGAAAGGTCAGTGTACAGAGACACAAGCTAATAAATTGAAAAAAACTGAATTGCTGCACCAGATTATAGAGAAAGAGTTCCTGATTTATAGGAATGAATTATACAATACAATTACATCTAATCAAAAATAAGAACAATTCACAATGTCAACTCTCTGGCCCGTATATGCTCACTCATGTAGAATATGACCATATCTCAGTTAGCAATGAGCATCAAGTATTATATTATACATTATATTTTATATACAAAATCATGAGTTAGCTTTGTCTAATACAATAGCCTATATTATTCAACATCTGTGCTTGATTAGGTGATTTCAGACACCAATTGCTCATCTTGGAAACTTTATCTCAGCTCCTGCTTGGCACATATATCAGTTTGCTCCACATGCTCCCCTAAGACATGTGTGGTTTGTCAGTTAAACCAACAGAGGCATTAGTCATTACGGAGCAGCTGTGGAAGACGTGTTTTCAGTTGCACATGTTTCACTAAAATATTGTTTTTGTTTTTTAGTGGCAAACAAGTGGATTCATGAATATGGTCAAGAATTTAACCATCGCTGCACCCTGAATCCTCATGAGTAAGTGAAGGAGAGAACCGGTTGCACTGTTTGGTGTCTTTACAATCACGAACCCATCGGAAAGAAGAGGGAGGGGGGCGTGTGGGCTGTGGAAAGGGGCAGGCCGAACTAGCCTCAAGCCCAAAGAGCCTTGAGCAGGCAGACCGCAGTGGACATGGATGAAGTAAAACTGAGCTGCGTTTTCAGCCCAAGTTGAAAATCAATCCCTGGAGGCCACATTCTCTCAAACTCATGCTGTAGAGAGAGGCCTCTGCTCCTCTTACTGCGCTGATTTGGGCTCACTGTGAAACACTGTTTGCTTCTTGCAGAAGTTTGAAGAAAAACTTGCCATTCTGGCCATATGTACTGCAGAGCACTCTGTCATAAAATATAAATGTAGTTGAGGAAAGTGAATTACGTTTTTGCTTTGCAAAAATGTGGTGACTAAAAAATAAATATATTTTTCAAGTTGGTCAGTGGTCCTTGGGTGGTGATTTGTTATATTTTAATCACATTTAATAATTTAATGACTTTATTGATCCCACCATGGGCAACATGTTTTAGAAATTAGTGGACAGACAAAACAACATTCAGCACCTTATGAAACTGAGCAAAAAGGAGCTGAGGTCAGTAACCAGAAACCAGTACAGAATGTTCATATCTCAAAGAGGGGAATTCAAAAGTGCTATGGAAACAGTATTTCATGTATAAGCACTCGGTTTATCAGGTATCTGATCCATTATGAAGGACTAGTGTAAAACTGAGATATACATAGAAACTCAAAAAATATTTTTCCTGCACACAATTTCCCCAAAGGCCTTAGCTCTACCTTAAACCTCTTAGTGTCACATTCTATTGACGAAACTAAACGAACACTCGACAAGAAAACATATTGTAAGGACTTATTTGCCTTAGGTCTCGGGCTGTCAGCTGCACATCAAGCGTGTCCCACAAAAGGCCATGGCTCACCACTGGCTCCCTCTTGTGGTAAAATAAAAAACGTATAGGCCTATAAGTTTTCATTTATACACAGTACAATTTAGTTTACATTTTACTACTCTGTTATAACATTCTAGATGATCTAGCTTATTTTATCAATCTTTTTATAGGCCTTTATGCCCAGTCTATGGGCTGCCAAGCCCAAACTATGTTCAGCCCAAAAAATGGTACAAAACAGTTTTTTAGTTGTTTTTTTTTTTTTTTCTGATTAAATTTATTTGCAAAAAAACAAACAAACAAACAAACACACAAACAACAAACATAAAAAAACTAAAGTCTCTTGTGTTTATAATAAAACAGAAATTCCCAGAACACCTTGTCTAGGACTCCAGTTCCCATGATGCATTTGTGAGAGACCGCGGCAGTGGAGGCGGGACCAGCTAACTTTGTTGCTTGGAGACAGTTTGCGCGCTGAAGTGAATGGCTGACAGTGGAATAATATGAAAGAAGCATGGAGATTATCTGTGTTTTTTGTTTTTACTTTCTGACCATAACGTGAAATGACTATGTCCACCAAGTGTTTATCCGCCGCTACGTTTGGCCCATTTTTACTGAGCTGAAACATGAAGAGCAGGAAACCGAGGCTCGCTAAAGCTGGAACCAGCAAGAGGAAAGGTAATCTGTTAGCATTAGCTGTTATGCTAACAAGAAGTTATAACTTAATAGTAGCAAATGTACACTGATGAAACAGAACAGTTGCAATACTGGTATATTTTAGGGGCTGCTGGATGGCTGGCTTCACGCATAATATCGTCAAATTCATTTTCTTATCTTTATACTGGAGTTAGTGCCAATGATTAAAACTTGGTTATAAAATTATGTTACAGTTTCCAGCGATATTTCACCATCCACCAGTCTGCCGCCTTTAGTGGAGGGACAGCTCAGATGCTTCCTACGGGTGACAGTCAGCCGTGTGTTATGGACAATGCACAAGCCTCCTTCAAACACTTTCGTCAGGCTGCGCTGGTGGGGGGAGACCTCCAGTGGGACTCACTTCTTTCCCAGAGACGGATCACAGGCATCACAGAAATCAGTCAAGACAACAACACGTTTCCCCATTCGCTGTGGACCAAAGCAGTTCACCTCATACCTCACAGGTCCAATTTTAGGTTTACCACACCAGAAGCAGAATCCCATATGTTTTGCCATTAAACTTTATATGTTTTTGATAAATACTTTATTTTATTATTTACAAACAGACATGGGTTACATTGTGCTCGAAGTCCTCACAAAACCTGACCATTTACCAATTGCACGAGCTCAAGTGGCTGGCATCCCCCGTCTTTCTTTGTCTCACCCCATAAGTGGTTTCTACACACTTGTTTCTCCAACATCTGAAAAAATGGGAGAGTTGCAGGTTGGACTGTATTTTGCACTCAGAATTAAATTTTATATAATTTTGTAACCTTTGTGTTTACAGACATATGTATATATGACATTTTTATGTAGGTTTCACTTTGTTTGGAGCCTCTGACTGAAGCCTATGACAGCAGCAGTTCTTGCCCTCCCACAGATATCAGCATTGACAAAGCACCACAAGAAATGTCTTCTGAACCCAAGGTCTCTGCTGGCAGTGGAAAGGAGTCATCTGAAAGCACCAGCGCAAACACACCAAGGTTTACACAAGGTTTTCTCAAGCTTCAAATTAAATATTATATGTTATTTATATGTAATTCTGTATAATTTTAGAGGGAAAGATCACCTATATTTTCAAAGAATTGAACAAAACAAGGCATTACCTGAAAACCAGACACTTGACATTCACCCCAGTTTAGCAAATCCTGCAGACAGTGGTACTGATCCAACTAATGATTTACTTTCAGGTAACCATATAGTTTTATAGACATGTTGGAGGCCTGTATTTCTAAACAGTACCCAATTAAAGTAACATTTTCTGTAACAGTGATTTTGGAGCGAGGAAACAAACTGCGAAATGCTATGGTAGTGTCAGCTGTTGACACAGACATAAACTCTGCCCCAACTGTCATGGATGGGCCCGTTCTCCTTTCACATGATAATACCCATTTTCACACCAAGTTAGTGATGGATTTAAACTGAATCATTTATTTAAGCTTATTGTATTTCCCATACTTCATTTTTGTGATTTCTCTTGACAGATCTCCCTCTCCACCTCCGGGTACATTACTTCAAAACATATTGCTTGCAAATACAAACAGGGAGCCTTCTTGTGGTGTAACGGCTGTCTGTGACCATGGCTTAGACACCTCAGACATAGACCAAAAGGCTGTGGATCTGCTTCTTGGCAGGTATTAATTACTTGCATTAAAACTTCATTCACATTCTTATGCATTATTTGAGCTTTAATACTCATTATGGTTATTAATTTTACAGTACATCTCCCCTTCCTCTTTGGGATGACTTATCAGTTCTGTCCATCCCAAGCAGCCTGGGTGGAGACAGTGAACTGAATGACCCACAGTATGATCAGAGCTTATTGGAAAATCTCTTCTACAAATCTCCTGCAAGTATATTGGATCCGTATCATGGTATCTTGGGATTGATTAACAGTTTGTGTGTTAAAAGTGTTTTGTTTCCTCAGGCCATTGATGAACAAGCTGCCAATACAGAGTTGGGTGTACAAACTCAACAACAAAAACACAGTACATCAGGAGCGATTGAACAACCTCTGACACAGCCTGAAACCACAAATGGAGTGTAGGCTTCAAATTAGTTGTGTGGTAATCATAAGGAACTAAAACAATTACTTAATTTACCTCTCTGTCACCTCCAGCAAAGACATGGTTCCTCACAGCCTTTCTGCAGAACAGTTAAACAGGCTCAGCTCCATTCAGCTGATGAGGGTCTGTGTAGATTCTCTGACTGTTCCCTCTGAAAAACCGTCCACTTCATCTAGAAATAACAGCAAAGGCAAACCTCCACGACCCCTATCTACTAAAAAATGGTAGGAAAATAATTTGATTTTGGCTTTATGTTGTTAAAATTCTCACAAATTTTCTTTTTCAACTAGCACATATTTTGTTGAGTATGTTTTGCCACGAGTGTCTGCCATACACCATAAGAATGCCGAAGAAGTGACTCGAGTAGTTTCCAGTAGGATTACAGGAGAAGGTAAGACTTTCCTAAGAGACAAAACTAAAACAACATTTTTTAAATGTTTAAAAAGCGTGAATATTTGCATGTTACTGTTGCAGTTGTGAGGTTCTGTCAGCGCTCTTTATTTCCTGTCCACTTCAGCACAGCATTTGTCAAACTTTGGTGGGAAACTGATCTTATTTTTAGGATATATTTGAGAAGAAGTGACCAAAAAAAGGTAAGCTATGCACCACAAGCTCCTAGTACATGTGTTATTAAACTGATACATAAACTATTATAATACAGTTTATAATGCTGTTTTGAATGTTTTTAGCCTATTTTATTTGGTAGAGCAGTTCATCCACTGAGTCGTTTGCTGCTTAGTGAGTCATTATCTCAGTCCCTTTTGCTGCCTGTGAGTATGGAAGAAGAGAGAGAAACAAAATATATAGGACCCCTAAAGGTAAAGTGTTTTTTTCATAGTTTATTTAGTTATTTCAGTTTGCTTTATGCAGATTTCTATTTTAACTTTGTTTGTTTGTTTTTGTTAAGGTGACTCTTGAGCTTGTCACAGGAAAAAACGACTCACAAGTCCCTATAAAGACACCGGCACAAAGAGATACAACACCTTGGGATACAACAGCCATTCCAGTTAATGCACCATCTGGGCATAAGAAAGTTTCTGCTGAGGTTCCAGTTGTAGAGGTTTCCGTGAGTTCTCCCAGACTCATGGGAGAAGCTGTGTGCCCGGAGAGCTTTCACACTTCTCCATCTCAGAACAGAGATCCTCTGACAGAGGAAAGCACAAACATCTTATTGCATGCTTTACTCATGGTTCCTGATGGAAGAGACTTTCAGTGTTCACCGTTACAATCTCTAAATCTCTACTTGAACTGTAAATTCTTCTGGTGTGATGAGACCGTAAGATCCCATGTTGCTTGGGGGCAGACATCCCCTACGTTTAATTTTGTACAGGTACTATATTCCTAAACAAAACAAAAAAAAAAATATATATATATATATATATATATATACACACATACACACACATATTTTTTTTTAATTAATTGGCATTTTTAACATGTGACTGCTTCTTCAGGTGACCCCAGTCACTTTGACATCTAAACTGCTGGAGCGCATGAAGAACAATGTCATGGTGATTGAGGTTTGGCAAAAGATCGGAAGTCCAAAGCAGGATCACCTTCTTGGCCTTGTTAAACTACCTCTTCACCAGTTCTACATGTCATTCAGGTAAGAACTGTGAAGTCTTTTACTGTTTTTTTGTTTTGTTTTGTTTTTTTTTACCCTCTCTTCTTTTTTCTCCTTTTACCTCTTTTCAGAGATGTTAAGATTGCACATCTCCTTCTCCAAGCTCAATACCCAGTATTAGGAGTGGATTGCTATATGCCTGTTATAGATGTTTTCTCAGGCAACTGTAAAGGAAACCTTAGAGTTATTTTAGCTATGGGGCAAACAGAACAGATTTCTGCCCTCCAATCAGCAAGAGGTGAAGAATATCATTCTCCTGCCCCTGTGGTGAGGCCAGTCTATCTGTTGGATCATCATCAACATTCAAAACAGCATAAGGTAAGTTTCAGAGAGAGTTATACAATTAAGTCAGTGTGTGAATACCACAGATATTGGCTTCTATTTGAGACTGGATTATATTAATTTGTTTATTATGTGCTTATTATCTGTATATGTGTTGTAGCAGGTGACTAGAACTTGTAAAGAAATAATGAAGGAGCATGTGTTTGTGGTAAAAGTGGAAAAGGTTGTTGGACTGACACCTCTGCAGTCCACTGTGTGGGGTGAGGCTGATTGCTACATTCAGTACACTTTCCTCTGTCAAGAAGGAGATCTCACTGCAAATACAGACCTCATAGAAAGCAGTAAGCATTTAAGCATTTCAGTAAACCTACTACATTGTGTCACTGAGATAATAACGTTTTTATGCATTTGTAGCCATCAACTTGAAGTCATTTCGTACCACTACTACCCTTTGTGTCCCTGACCCTTTATTTGGCCACACTGAGAGACATGTGCTTTTGGCTCCTGAAGGAGTCCCCATCCAGAAGGTTCTGCTCAGCTCACTGTCCTGCCAAGGCCTGAGCGGCAGGGGCGGAATGCAGTTTGAAGTGTGGTGCCGGTTTGTCACATGTTTTTCATGGTTTACACTACTGATCAGGATTTGAGTGTGATAATGTGCATGTGTCTGCAGATATTACTATCCAAATGTGCGAGATCAGCTTGTGGCTAAAGGAACGCTTCCACTGTCAAAGCTGTGTGCTATGGTAACCATGCAGAGACTGAACAACGAGGTGCAAAGGTTTTCACTGCCACTGATTCCATGGACTGATACAGATCAGCAGCTTCAACCTTCAGGTAACCATGTACTATGTAACAATGTGAAACCTACACTTAACTGGTATAGGATATAAGAAATAAATAAGCCACTGTTGTAGGTTTGCTGGATGTGTGTGTTGAATACAAACACCGGCCTGTGAGGCCAGAGGGACAGATGGGAAGAGGAGCTGCATCTCGTGTTGTGACACTGGTGATACAAATCCACAGAGCGTCTGGACTCAAATCGGCTGCCAGGTACGCCATGATCACTCTTGCTATGACGTATTCATTTGGCTGTAAGTAAGGGCAGTTTTATCTCTTGGTCCTTGCAGGGCTGTTGCAGAGACAAATGAACGCTTCTGTTACTACACGTCTGTGGGTGTGAACAGCTACATCACAGCTCAGCTCTCCTTTTTGCCTGAGCGTGAAACGAGATGCACTCGAATAGTGGCACGGTCCTTCAGTCCAGAGTTTGACCACTATATGGAGATGTCATGTGACCTGTTGCTTCAAAGAAGCATAGGGGAATCTATCAGTCTGGCAGAGCAGCTGGAGCAGGCTTCTGCCATATTCACTGTGTGGAACAGAGAGAGTCGAAAAGGTTCAAATGAAATATACTATAAAAGACCACATTTAATACAACAAGTATTTGGATTTCTCATATGTCACTTTTGTCTACTTCAAAAGGAGTTGAAGCTTCCCAACCAAAAGATGTACAGTTGGGTACAGTTAAAGTTCCTCTCTCTAATCTGATCTATAAAAGAACAGGTAAATAATATACAGTGTCTTTCCTGCTAGACCTAGTATTGTTGGTTTCTCTCATACAATGATTTCTTTCAAGTCATTTTGCTTTCCCATGATTTGTAGGCATTTCAGGCTGGTTTGGAGTACATGCATTTAAACAGGCTTCTTCTGAGGAGCAGCCGATCTTGGTTGGGGGTGTTGAAATTTCCATCAGGTTTTCCCATCACTCTGACAGAGAAAGAGTGCTCAAAGCTGCGCAGTGTCTGGGCTGGGAAATGGCCCATAGAGTTTATTTAAGAGAGGAGGATGAGGAGTCCTGGGAGGAAAACCTTAGTAAAATCTCATTGATTATCTCTGTACCTCGAGCTTGGATACCTGTGCACTGTCTGCTCCTGCCTGGCCTCAGAGAGATGCAGCGCTCAACCTACTGCTACTTTAGATACAAGTTCTACGACCAAGAAGCTTTCTGTTCTCACATGAAGCATCCGGTTGTTGAGGAGGAGAACATCGCCACAGTCAGTTTTGAAGGAAGTGCAACAGTGGAGCTAAAAAGGACTCAACCCCTAATTTGGTACCTGCGTGAAGAAATGTTGGAGATTCAAATGTGGGTAGCTTTCACAAAGGACAAAACTCAAAGACCCTGTGATACAGACCGACTGGTGGGTTCAGCATTTCTGGATCTGTCTGCACTTGCGAAAATATCCAAACAGAAACTTACACTAAGTGGTAAATACATTCTCTTAATTCAGGTTTTATATTCTTAAAATGTATTATTTATTTTCTTTAAACTGTTTGTATTACACAGGAGTTTACCCATTGTTCAGACGTTCCGCTGCTGATTTACAAGGGGCTGCTCTCAGGGTCCACATTACGCTGGCACTAGGTTCTGGACCAAGGATGGCAGCTCATACAGACACTGATGAAGAAGTGCTCTTATCTGATGAAGTGCATGATACAGTACTAAACTCTATTGAAAGAACGCAAAAAACTGTGCAGCATATAGAGATAGACAAGAATGAGTCTTTCCCTGTGACCATTACAGTGGATAAAGCCATGCATTTAAATCTGACAGGTTAGTCTGTAGATGAGTGTTTATTAATTTTTATATTTATTCTATTTTGTGGTAATAACTTTAATTGTTTGTTTAAAGGTTGTCCTCTCACAGATCAGAGTGAAGGGACCCCATGTTGCTGTGTTTCTTATGTTAGTGCAGACTCATCTGAACCTGTCTTCACAGCTGTTATTTCTAACAATGACAACCCAGTGTGGGACCACCAACATGAGTGCAGGTAGAGCGTTAACTATTTAGGGTTGTCAGTAAATTGATACGCAGACACCTATTGATACTAAAATATGTGAACAAGAAGTGATACTGGAAAAGATAAAAGAAAACATACATTACCTTCATAGTTTTAGAATGGTCAGAACTTTGTAAAATTCCTCAGTCGTCCAGGTAGATTTCATAGTAAAAGAGAAATTCTATTCTGTCGACTGGACAAATGTTTTTTGGATTGAATACGTTTCATAGCTCATCCAAGTGGCTTCTTCAATTCTGGTCAGATTGCTGGTGGACACTGCCTTATGTCTGATCAGATCTACAGCCTTATACTGAATTGTACTTAATCAAAAAAAAACTTTTGTCCAATTGACAGAATTAAATTTCTCCTTTGCAATGGTCAGAATTAGTAATAGTATACCTTATTCAATTACAGACTACCAAAGGACCTACTTGTGGATCCTCAACAATCTCTTGTCTTTAAAGTGTGGTACAAAGGAGGTAAATCATAGATTTATTGAAAAATACAAATTGCTATTATTTATTAGAATGAGTAAAAGAAAAGCTCTGCTTTTGTTTACAGAGATTGAGAGGGTGATTGGATTTGCTTCAGTCGACCTAATGCCTTTGCTCTGCGGCCTGCCTTCTGTCTGTGGCTGGTACAACATCACAGACTTCAGTGGCCATTGTCACGGCCAACTGAAAGTGTCCATCACACCAGTCCAAAGAATCCACGACCTCAGGCTACAAAGAAAGTCAGCGTGTGAAGAAAAGTTAACTAACTCATCGGTATGTTTTAGGAATAGAACTATTATTCAGGATCATCCTGAGTAGTCAGCTAATAAAATAATAGTTTTTGTATTTTCATAGTCGTAAACAATTAACTAGACTATACAGACTTAAAACGCATGCCAAAAGAGCAACATTATTAAACTAACAATAAAATCCCTGATTTCGATCAGTAACACACTTTATTTGTAAATGTCTTTAGAAGCCTTCAGTCACCACCTCTTTTTCGTTAAAAATATATTCCTCACAAAAATCTCAAACATGCCATAGAAATTTAACTAAACACATCTAATCCAAAAAATAATCGCTGACAAATTAATTACTAAAATAATCAGTAGCTGCAGTCCTAATTATAGTAAATATTTTAATAAACAACTTTATAAAGATATGTTTTTATTTAAAGGGTCACTCGATCACTTACCACACAACAGCCACCTACAGCAGTTTCCCCTCACACATCAGCCGCTATCCTGAACAGAAAATCTCCTCTCCAGACCACACAGAGATACTGTTTTCTGAAAGGTGAAATATTTAACATAAACTTGTAACTTGCTGCAACAATTTTGCTTTGTCAAAATGTAATGTTAAAATATCTAAAACTGTTTTAGATCTAGTGTGAGTGACCGCCATTTTGAGCACATGGACAAAGTGCGCCTTTACCATCAGAGCATCCACGAGCAAATAACCGCTCCCTGTGCCAGTGGTACAGGAGACCTAAATCCATCCAGCTCAATCCTGTTTTCAGCTCTGAGGTAATACTACAACTACTAATACTTAACAATTGCTACCAATCAAATAAACATGATTAATGATACTTACTTTATTTATTCTGGATTTTAGAAAAAAACTAGGCGAGCTCGACAATATTCAAAGACACTTCAGTCGCAAACTCTCAACACCCACTTTTCCAACAACTGATGAAGATGTTATCCATAAACAAGAAGCACAGAAAACTTCTGAGATGGACACTCCCCACCTTCTCCTCAAGTCTAATATGTTAATCGGACAAGTCAGCAATATAATTAGTGGTAAGCTACTTTTGATCTTTCTAAATTAATTGCCAGCACTTAAAATTTATCACTTCACTATCAGTCGGTGCAGGTCGAAACTTGTTTTAGTAAGAGGCAAGTCTTAATATTTTGCTTATACTTTTAACAGTCAAAATCTTGGTCACACTTCTTCATTTTATGTTTTTTCTTTCGTTATTCTCTGTGAAATCATCAAAATCATATGAATGCACCCACATGGAATGTGTGTAAAGAGTGCAAAACAACTATAAAATATAACTGTAATATTAATATTAAAACACAATCCATACATCTAGCTTTATATATTTTGTGTCTGCAATATGTATGTACAAGGTAGAAAGTAGTAAAGATGAAAAAAAATTTAAGGAGAAGGCAAATTTTGACTGATAGTGTATGCTTTATCTTACCCTAACCCCGTCTTAACCCTTAAACCATATGTACACATTTGTGTACGTCTAATCCAGAATTATCGGTCAATATTACAGTGACTTATGCTGATATCTGTGTACCAGGTCTCCAAGGACAACATTTGGAAACCATACCGTCCATCCCACAGAGTAACCTAAATTCTCCTGTCGAAGACCCCGCCCCTCAGACTCCACACGGGACCCCAGAGTCTTCTCATAATACATTTACAACTTCACAACAACCACTTTTGACAAACGAAGAGATAATACATTCTAGTCACGAAGAAGACTTTCAAAGTGATGTGAATGCTCTGTCAGAGGAGGACCAAAGAAAAGAGACTGATGATGAAGAGGGAACAGGATGCAAAATCGACCAAGATGCAGAGGATGATGATGCTGAAGATTATGAGGAAACTGTTGTCAAACCTCGACATCTGAATGAACTGACGTCTTTAACAGATAAAACCAGCCCCTGGACTAGCATTTTATCAGACCCCGAGTTAGTTTCTCTTGAAAGTATTGACACTGAAATAAGTCATGGTGAGAAAGACGAACAACTGACCTCAGAGCTGCCCATAAAGGACGCCAGTGATAATACCAATTATGAGTCTGAAGAGAACAGTAAAGGTGATAATATTTCAGAAAAAGAGGAATCAGATACAGATGACGAAAGTCCCAGGACATGTGAAAGTTTACATTTGAAGATAGAAGACAAGGAGCCAGAGTTTAACAGTGAGTCAGAGGATGAGCCAGATGGAGATTTCTCAACGAAAATCCACAATCCTATCAGTGCAGAGAAGATCAATGACCCACAGCCAAAACTGTATCCTTCAAATCCTCATTATTATTATTTTTATTTTGAAGATGAAAGCACATAGTGTTTAATCTCATAGTATAGAGTAAATTTTTTGTTTCATTTACATGTGTTAACACAAAAATCTTGCATGTTTAGGCTGTGTACTTCTCTCAAACAGAAAACACTTCCACCTTGTGATGTCATAGGTTAATACAGGAGGTGCTCCACTGTGTTTTTAGACTCCGTACACTTTCACTAGAATCATTTGGATAATTTCATTCCTGGAAATACCTATGTCAACAAAAGTAAAAAGTAGCTGTTAAATTGAAAACTACCACTACATGACATCACAAGTGGAACAGAGCATTAGAGATGTAGACAGACTAATAACAAAGGGTTTCTCTAACATTTATGAACAAAACAAAACACAACTCCAGTCCAGGTATGTTTTTAATGAGGTAACAACAATCTAGCATAGCTAAAAGCTCACATAAGTAAATCTTACTTAGGACCTTTAAAACAAAAACAGTGAAACTGTTTTAACACAGTTGAACAGTGACGTTTCTTAACATTCTTCTGTAAGACCTGTTTTTCCGGAGGTGCCAAATTTCTTCCTCTCTCCTCACCAGATGGAGGCATCTATGAAAGTCATACGTTTGGCTCCATCTTTTTCCCAATCTCCTGTCGACCTTGTAAGTAAATGTAGTATCATAAACATATTTTATACAGGCATAATTAAAGGTTCATTCATTATTTTGGCATAGGCACATTTCTCTAGTTTCATAACTGAGCTGTAATGATGGTAACAATCAAATCAAACCGGTGGTGATGGAATTATGTACTTTTTATGGAAATGCATTATATACATCTCAAATAATCATATTTTATGTAACTCCGTATAATTGTACTGTATTGTCATTGTTGTTTCATTGAATTGTTGATGTGGATCTAGAATGTGAATGGTATGCAGTTCTTCAGGTTATTGCTCAGTGCCAATTACGCAACAAATGAAGTGCCTTTATTATTTCTATATAATAACTGCCTCGTTTGCACAGTGTAAATATTGACATAGTATTCTTTGAGTTGACATTAAAGTTGTTTGTCTGTTGTTTACAGTTCTGAGTAAGATTACTTCAGTTACAAGAAAAATTTGAAATGCTTTCAAAGATTAATTTAGTTTTTATACCTTTACAGGGACCCAGTGCTGTACCGGCAAGAGGCCCTAGGCTGCGCCCCAATATGTCGCCTTCATCTTTAAGGAAAGAGACGGACAGAATAGCCAAGATATTTGCAGCTCATTTTGACGAGGCTCAAAGAAATTGACGAAATTGTGTATTATACCATAATTGTAGTCAATACAAATCATGTATGTATAATTTAAAGTTTAATTTTTGTATTTATAAATAAATATTTTCTACATGATTATTACCTGTTGTTGTATATTGATTTTACTGTTTAAATCTTTACTAGAACTATTTAATTGTCCTGTAGCAAATCTTGCCACAAAATAAATAGTGTTATTATTTAGATAGAAGGAGTGGATTTTGTTTACACTGATCTGTAGTTATGGAGAAGCCTTTTCTAATTAGAGAGCCCATAGGAATTCCTGTGTTTTGAGAGGAGCAGCTTGGGTTTAAGGTGGTGCAGTTTTTTTTAAAGGGGCGGTGACAGAGGCGGACTGTTTTTCTGTCCGTCTCTATAGTCTAGGTGTTTGCACTGCTCTACATCCTCTTAGACCTGTGCAACTGAATGACATTGGATTTAGTTAAAAGAGAGAGGGAGAGTGATACTTTATTGATCCTGAGGGAAATTCAAGTATTGTATGGAGAATCCATCAACAAAAATGCATTTTTATATTTTTCAGAATACTACAATTTTGTTACCTGAAACATGACAGTTTCTTCAAGAGTGACTAAGAGACTTATTGACCTGATATTTCGGACGACTGTTTGTCTTTGCCTAAACTTTTAAAACTTGTTTCTCTGGGGATGGCTGCAACTATAGCACCTGAGCTTGCCCCGACTGTGGCTGTCAAAATTTTCTCTGCTGGGACAGCTGCGTGTGTGGCTGATTTAGTCACTTTTCCACTGGACACAGCTAAAGTCCGACTACAGGTGAGACCCTTAACATGTTCCTTTAAATATGTATGTTAAATTGTATGCACATTTTTCACATAAATTAAAAGAACAAAATGTCACAGTGGTTCTACTGCTCTGGTTGAAATAAGTGAAATAAAATATTTACATTGTGGTTCTTATTCCTTCCAGATTCAAGGTGAATCTAAATCCAGAGATTTGCAAAAGAAGTACAGAGGAGTTTTTGGCACCATCTACACCATGGTGAAGACAGAGGGGCCCCGCAGCCTGTACAGTGGACTGGTGGCAGGACTTCACAGACAGATGACTTTTGCTTCTGTGCGCATCGGCCTCTATGACTCAATGAAGCAATTTTACACCAGAGGATCAGGAGGTATGGCTCAAATTTGTCCTAACTCTTAACGTCACACGTCTAGTAGAGCCACAGAGGTACTGTTGTTTATTTAAAAGCGACTCCCTTTAGGTCAAAGGTTAGATTCTCTCAAGGAACATAAAATGCTGGAGGCACAGACCTGTCCCTCACACATCTCTGACACAGTTAAGCCTGAGCCGCCCACTTTTCTCTGAAGCTGTTAAAACAAGTTCAGCTGGTTTAAAACTGAGGAAGAGGAATCCTCAAGTTTAAACTGTTCAATACTGTGTGTATTGTTGTGTTTATGACATATTGTACAAATCACAGACAACTCATTTACTCGATATTGCTCACAGTCCCAACAGTACTTTACGTTGGCGACTGGTATTGTTTGCTGATGACTACTACACTGTGCAGATGTTGGGATTGGCACTCGGATTCTAGCAGGCTCCACCACAGGAGCGATGGCTGTAGCCTTCGCTCAGCCCACCGACGTGGTGAAGGTGCGATTTCAGGCTCAGATGAGGCTCCCTGAGAACGGAGCTGTGAAGAGATATGACAGCACCATCAGCGCCTACAAGACCATCGCCAGAGATGAGGGCATCAGGGGCCTGTGGAAAGGTTTTTATTTTTGACTAAATTAACTTGGCATGGTCTCTTTTGAGATAACAAATCCAATATTTTTCTTGCTATTGTGGCTGATAACAGATAATTACCCAAACCAATATTAAACTTTTAAAGCTACCATCTGTAATTACATTGGCTGGACCAATAGCGATATTTGGGGAAACCCTCTTAAACTGCAGATAATAATATATAATTCCTAAAATCAACTTCTTTGTAGTTTTCGTTGTTGTTGTTGTTTTTTTTTACATTTGCCCACACAGGTTGCTTGCCAAATATAGCCCGAAATTCCATAGTGAATTGCTCGGAACTGGTTACCTATGACATTATTAAAGAACTCATTTTGAAGTATAAGCTTATGGCAGGTTAGTTCAAGATGCACTCACATTAACTGCTGAATTGGTTTGTCTGTTTTTCAGTATATTGTACTGTGTGTAAATGTTTGTCAGACAACATGCCGTGCCACTTCACAGCAGCTTTTGCAGCAGGATTCTGCACAACCATCGTGGCGTCACCTGTGGATGTGGTGAAGACACGCTACATGAACTCAGTGCTAGGCCAGTACACTGGGGCCATTAACTGTGCCCTGACCATGTTACTAAAGGAAGGGCCCACAGCCTTCTACAAGGGGTATGCGCCACTTTTACTGTTAATAATACATGATTAAACAACCTAACTAATGCTATATCTTCCAGATTTGTGCCTGCATTTCTTCGACTGGGATCCTGGAATATAGTTATGTTTGTAAGCTATGAGCAAATTAAGAAAGGTATTACCAGACTCATGCAGTACTGGAATTCTCCAAAATGATATTTTTCAACCTGAGGACTCTTCAAACTGCTTACTGGACTAGGCATGTTTTATTTCATGGATGACGGTGCAAGTCATTTCTTAAAGGGGCCAAATGGGTAATCCATAATTTATACTATTTTGTGGAGTGTCACAGCAGAGTCACTCGCTTTGCTGTTTTGATTTGAGTGTTTGAGAGTGTTAAAGTTTAGTTTAAGTTATGAGCTAATGTAACTACCTATCATGTCCAAGTTTACTCTCCTCAAGTGCAATGCTGCTGAATGTTGAATTTTATTTAAGTTTAAAGAAAAATACATCTGGGCAAAATTACTTAATATCACTTTTCATGAATAAAAACACAGTTGTAAAGATGAAGTTGACTTAATAGAACTTACATATTGACACCATAAATAGGAAGCTTTTCTCCATTTTAAATGCAACATTAGTGACTGCATCACTAATGTTGACCTTAGAGACTGAAGTGATGAATTTATGATTTGAAAGGAGGACTAAGGTGGTGCTCTTTGCAGCTCCTGAAACTCAAATTAAAATGCATAAAGCATTCATACGTTTGAATTATCCATGCTTAGCACAATACCCCTATGAATTTCAGCTTCCTGTTATATGTGACTTTTGAGGACCACTTTAACCAAAAAATATTTGATTTTATTGCACATCATTACTCTTCATTGATTGATACATGTTTAGAGCAGTGTTAATTATTTTTTATTTAAGTATCTGTACTTAAGTACATTTTTCTTTACTACATTTGAGACCAGGTATCTGTCTTTTCTACTTCACTACACTTTCAAACAGGACTGAAAAGTAGTATTTTTTTATTATTGACTGAGACCTGCTGAAAACTCTGCAGGGTTATTTTTTTTTATAAAGGTCATAGTTTGAGCAAAAAAATTTACAAATAAAAACAGCTAGGAAAAAAAATAAATTCAGTTGTCTCTGTTGATTCAGCAGAAATCTTTATCAAAATCACTACATTTGAAGCTTATTAGATCTTATTAGATCTCAAACTCTGCACATAATACTTTATATATATATATATACATTTACTCTTAAAGTACATTTTTAAATGGGTACTTAAATACTTTTACTTAAGCAGATTTTTTGCATCTGTATCTTTACTTTTTCCTTAAACAACAATACTGAGTACTTCTTCCCATGATACTTCCTCCACTGGTTTAGAGGATTGGTTTTGACTTTAGACTTCAGATCAACTAAGCCGTGTCTCCGTTTCTGTCCGCTGGATGGCGCTCACTACACGGATTCCTACGTGGCGATAACAAAGTGTAAAATATCGCCCTCTCCTGGTTATGTTTATGTTAGTTTACACTGTGAAAATTATGCATACATGCAGATAACAGCATTCCTCCAGTCAAGGAAATTGTGAGTTGTGGGAACATATCCCAGTATTTTTTTGTTTGTTTGTTTGTTTGTTTTTAACCAAACACGTACTTTAATCATATGTTTGATTATAACTTTAATAGGTCTACTCGGCTGTTTCAAGTATACTAGTTACTGTAACGTGTTGATAGTAGTTACACAAACAGGCCAGTGCCACCATGCTCTGAGCTCGTTAACATCGCCTCTGCTAAATGTAGCTCTGGTTAATCCTTGAGGTGAGCAGTGAGCCTGTCCCGCCTGATCAGCAGAGAAAGTCCTGCGGGGACATGGTCTGAGCGCAGACCCGGACCCCACAAAGACATGAGGACTTTTTCTCTCGCATTCACACACCCTCACCCTCAGTAAGTAAAACCGGGATGCCCTGGAAAAACATAAATAGTATGGCATAGCACTTGCATGCATGTTATTTGTTTATTTTGACTAGCTTAGCTGTTGTATTTAGTTGAATTTTAGTGAATAGCCTACTGCATTTCGGCAAATATACAATTAAGAAATGCAGCCTACAATTCACTGCAATACTAGAATTATATTTACAAATGTTGCAACTGAGAGCTGAAATCGTTTTGTTTTGTAGCCTTGTAGTAGTTACATAACAGGCTTTCTTGTGTCCTTAGGCTATATTTTTGTCTTAAGTTAGTAGGCTTGAGCATAGGCCTAGATATATGTTGAACAGAGCATCAGAGAAATGCTTGGTGACATGTACCCATTTTACATTCAGTTTCAATCCAATAAAATGTTTGTAGGCCAAAATCATAACAGCAGTCGCCTCCTACAAAATATTGTATGAACCAAGAGAAATTCAAACAATGAAACGGTCTTTAGTCATTCAAAGCCAAGCAGATTGACATTCACTACTTTACAGCAGAAAAAGAAGCTATTTTAATAGGCCATTTGTGTATTGCTATTGTCTGACATTGTGTAACCAATATGTATCATTTGTATTTAGAGCCATGTTGTTACCAGTGTTTGGGCATCCTTACCAAACTCCCTGTGGTGACATAGAGACCTCCTCTTGAGTGTGAACCATGAGTGCAGACACAGACCCGGGCTGTGAGGCAGATATGGACTCTGAAAACCCAGAGAACCCTGCTGAGCTAGAGGACTTGGTAGCAGCCATGAACATCACAGCCAACCGCCTGACCCCCCCAAACGGTTACAGGACACACCGCCCCCCCCTCGCCAAATCCTACAGGAAGATGTCCCTGCAGGAGCGCCGCATTGCCCGCCAGCCCACCATCGAGACCAAACGGGTGTCCATTACAGACGGGGAGGTAAGTGGCAGAAAATAAGACACATTTTAAAAGAGTACATCATTTCATAGAATTGTTTCTTTTTCTATAGGACTTTGTCCAGCTCAACCAATACAAGCTGCAGAATGAAATTGGAAAGGTGATTATAAAGCTAAATATGGTTAAGTTTGGGGCTGTGGGGCTACATAAAAAATAATTAATAAACAGGAGTATGAAGTGATAAATAAAAATAGGTTTTAATAACTCTGCATCAGCCAAAAATATAATAAAATTAAACGTGGTCATGTCACTCTGCCCCAAATTGATTTTTTTTTTTTTACCAGGGTTCATATGGAGTTGTGAAACTGGCATATAATGAAGACTCAGAAGAGTATTATGCAAGTGATTTTTTAATAATGAGTCATAATTTCCTCCATACAGTGTTTTTATGGTGTGTTTTTGTTGTGTGTTTTTATTGATACTGTCTGCACCATGTCTAGGCCATGAAAGTTGTTTCTAAGAAGAGGATGATGAAGCAGTGTGGATTTATCCGTGAGTACTGTTCCAGTGACAATCGTTTGATTAAATTTGGTTTGGCGTTTGGTGTTTGAGTGAGTGCCCTCTCAGGTCGGTGGCCGTCTCAAGGCTCACAGCAGGATCCATATCCTAACGCTGTGCTGCCTCTTGACAAAGTCTACAAGGAGATTGCCATCCTAAAGAAACTGAATCATCATAATGTGGTAAAACTAGTGGAGGTAAGAGAAGAACAAATAATACAGTTAAACTGTTGATGTTTAGACAGATCTAAATGTTTGTGAGGCTGACATGTGCGTGTGTTAGGTGCTTGATGATCCAAATGAGGATGGACTTCACATGGGTAGGGTATAAACCTCTTTGATAGTTTGTACATTCATTCATTTATATGGCATAATTGTTTTTTGTTTTTTTTTAACTAAAGCCTTCGAACTAATGAAAAAGGGGGTATGTTTTATACATACAAGCTAAGCTAATAAACAAAGACAAATATTTTCATCAATTAAAATATTTTGGGTTTTTTGGCAGGCCTGTGATGGAGGTGCCTACAGATAACCCCCTCAGAGGAGCAGGCTCTCTTTTACTTCAGGGATGTGGTCCTAGGAATAGAATATTGTATGTTTAAAATAAATTATAGTGTGATATTTCCCTAAATTACCTTTGATCAATTGATATTGTATCTATTCACAGTGCACTTCCACAAGATCATCCACAGAGACATTAAACCATCAAACCTGCTGCTGGGGGACGATGGTCATGTGAAAATTGCAGATTTTGGAGTGAGTCGAGAGTTCAAGGGCGCAGATGCTCTGCTGTCAGGCACGGCTGGGACCCCCGCCTTTATGGCCCCTGAAACCATGACTGAGCACGAGCAGACCTTTAGTGGCAAAGTGAGAAGGCTCTCAAGCTTGTGAAGTACAATATTAACTCTAAAATCATAAAAATATATATTTATGTTCACACTGTATGTTGTCTTTTGGCTAGGCTTCAGATCTGTGGGCAATGGGAGTCACTCTTTACTGTTTTGTCTTTGGAAAGGTAAGGTGGTGTTGCACTTTAAAAACTCTAATATTTTTATTATTTTATTATCAAATATTCAGTTTATTTTTGTTTCAGTGTCCTTTTTATGATGAATACATTGTAGCACTGCACAACAAGATCAAGAAAGACCCTGTGGTATTTCCTGAAATGTAAGAAAACTTTTAGATACAAAAGTGCTTTATTTCCCCTTTTCTTGTTGAATCACAAAAAAATTTTACTCTTTTGCAGACCTGCCATTAGTGATGATTTAAAAGATCTTATTCAAAGGATGTTGGATAAAAACCCTGAAACAAGAATCACACTCCCAGAAGTTAAGGTGAGAAATACAACTTTTTGTATTAGCTCCTTTTTGTATTTTGTATTTGCTCCTTTTTCATGCAGATATGTGTTACAGGTGCACCCATGGGTGACAGAAAATGGCACAGACCCACTCCCCCTAGAGGAGGAGCATTGTACGGTGCTGGAGCTCACTGAGGAGGAAGTCAAGAACAGCATCAAACTCATCCCCAGCCTTTCTACTGTGGTGAGTCAAAGCTAACAGCTTCTAAAGACGGCTATAGATATAATGTAGATATTAATGTGACTGATTATGTAAAGTTTAACATACTCAGAGGTATTGCGCAATACAGTGCTTAGTTTTTTTTTTTGTTTGCTTGTTTGTTTGTTTTTTATTTTGTGGATTTTGATTGTTTTAATAAACTTTTAAGTGTTATCTTTATATTTTCTCTGTGTAATAGAATAAAAAAAAAAAAATAATTTATTAACTCTATTAAGCTCTATAGTCATTCTCATATCTTTTGACATTGTCTTTTTCTTAACATGAATTGTGCTTTGTTGCTGCTGCAGATCCTGGTGAAGTCCATGCTGAGGAAGCGCTCTTTCAGTAATCCCTTTGAGTGTCAAGCCAGACGCGCAGAGAGGTCCATGTCTGCCCCTGGAGGTCTTCTTACGTAAGTGCCCTAGTCTGCAAATCCTGCTTCTTCTGCTCCGTCAAACTGCTAACTCTGCGATTAGCCTTTCAACAAAATAAAACAGCTAGCACATGCCTGCATTCATACAGCTATCCATACAACTCTACATACAAGGCCTAGTTATCATTACATCTGTGAATATTGATCAGCAGTATGGGTTTGGTTCAATGGTACAATTAAGCACTGTTCAGGCAGATAGAGGCACAGATACAGGCATTAGTCGTCCCCTGATGAGCTAAATGGAGCTCTTATTGCACCAGTAATGGCTTTGGTGCTTTTGTTTTCCATTAACAAGACCCTGATGTTTGTAAGGACCCACTGGTGCTGATAATTACACATCCAAATGTGATGAGCTTCTGCTGCTTCTCTCACCTCAGCACTGCACATAACTGAGCTTAAGCCTGACATGATAACAAATTTTGAAGCATGATACATTGCTACAGAGAAATATTGAAATAAAAGATAATATTGAAACTAATTCATGCTACTGACACAATAACCCAATAGCAGATTTATACCACAAAGACTTGCAAGGCAAGTTTATTTGTATAGCACAGTTCATACACAAAGTAATTCAAAGTACTTTACAGGAAAGAAAGGCATTAAAATCATATTACAAACAAATCTAAACATAAATAATCATCATAAAATTAACATTAAAAGGGAAGAGAGTAGGTTAAAACCTCAGGCATATAAACATTGTCAAAGAAGAGGCCTGTCTCATATAATTAGGAAGACTGTTCCAGGAGCTGCAAAAACATAAACAGCAGAATGAAACACTTTAGTAGTTAGTTTGTAAATGTAATGAGTCATAGTCAAGTTATTAATTAAACCTTTTACAGCTCATATCATATCATATAGTCACAAAATAACCAACAATTTCCCGGTAGTGCAAAGAAAATGTACACATGATAAATACTGATAACCAAAAAATTATTGTTTCATCTAACTTATATTGAACAGTATGTCAATATAATTATTATCACGCTAGTCCCATCTGAGCTTTCTTCAGGAATACAGGGGCTGCTGATGATTATGTGGAACCCTGCAAAAGATTAATCAGCGGTTTTATATATTTAATAAAATTAAAACTATTGCTTATTACTTTTATTATTTTCACAATCTAAACCAAATAATGTGTTGGTTTTTTTCTGTTTTATATTTGCATGTTTCTGTCAGTGTTATCTCTTTGATGTGGATCACTATTTGGTTTACTTACAGTTGCAGGCCTGCTGCATAATGTGTCCATTATATCAATTAAAGAAGTAGCAGAAACATTTTTCTATCCATTAAAAACAATATAAATCTACTTTGCATATATGAACTGTACTGAAAACAAGATTGTGACTTAACTAAGAAAGAAAGAATGTATGTGTGAAGTTATATTAATTTGTAGGTTTGTGATACTTTATAATGTTTGCTCTTTGTTGCAGTGACTTGGCCTCACTGCGGTCTTCTCTTCACATACACTCATCCTTGAGGTAAATATTTCAATGACTTCATAGACTTGTTTCTTTGTCTCATGAATGATGACATAACAATAGAGCAATTACTTAAGATAAACGGACACACACTCATGTTGAGGTTATTTGGTCAGCCGTCCTCGAGCTCATTTCTCTTTAGGGCTAGAATGAATGAAAAGTGTTGAGCTGTACAGTGGAGGATGTGCATTGCTTGACATTTCAGCCTAGCTCCCTTCTCCCCCTCCCTCACTCCCTCTCATCTGCAATCTCACTTAGTGCTTTCAGTGGCTTGATGGACTCTCTCCCCCACAGGAAAGTGAGCCGTGAGGGCAGCCGGGAGGGAGAGCTGGAGGACTTGTACGAAGATGAAGCCTTTGCAGAAAGCGCTGAATAAGGACATAGAACAGGCTTCAGTGAGTCTGCTTCAGTAGAAGACATTTATGTGTTTTTCTTATCGAGATACTGTTTAAAGATAACAGTGATGGTCAGATCACCTCTGTGTAACTTTAGATGACCAAGAATGTAGTTATTAGCATTATACTGCTGTTTATGTAAATATACTTCTACATTTATTTTTACATTTTCCTACCCATTGAAAGACAATAAATATTTTGCTTCTAAATGCAATTTATTTCAATAATGTAGTAAAACCACTAGTGTCCCACTAGAGGGCACTATGTTGTTCTATTGTTCTGTATGTTCAGTCTTGTTTTTTTATTTGTTTGTTTGTTTGTTTGTTTTTTACTGGTATTTATAGGATAAGGTTCTCATTAGTATTGTGTAGTAGAGTTTAAAATAACCTGGCAACCCAGTAGTGCACGTCACAACATTACAGACTATTACCAGAAGAGGGCAGCGCTCTCATGACAGTGATCAATAACAGGTGATCAATTGACGTGGAACAATTCTCAAATGAAAACCACACATTATTTACATACTACTTAACAAATGTGTGGTTAGTTGAAATTATATTTCCAATAGCTGTGACATATGTTTCTACTAATTACAAGCTAATCTTTAATTCAGGTTAACATGTTGGCTAAAACCTGGTGTTGACGCTGCATCGTTCTCTGCTTATTCATATGCTTTGAAAGTGATATAAAAATAGATGGTTAGCGCTGACAATAAAAGGGAAGCATGATGCTGCAAAATGCAAGGAGCTGCTGCCAGTCACGTCAGTGGTGTCATCACATTAAGACTATTAGATTTTTTTTTTTTCAAGGTTTTATTTAGACAGACTTTCATAGTTTATAATAATCAAGTTATGATAAAGAGTAAAGGTGTTCAGACCCTGAATTGAGGCTGCATGAATTCATAGACCACAACCAGCAGCCATTCACATATTTCACAATAATTATTCTGTTGTAAAACAGGTCAGGTGCATATTTGATATTGATAGATATTACTAAATGTGTTAAAATGCCTTAACCCATAATACGTTGCATGTTTGTAGCATTTGTATTCCTGCAGTCGGTGTTTTATGCCATTGCAGTTTTGTGAGACCAAAGAGGAGTGTTTCTGAGGAGGATTTCTGTGGAAACTGTTGCCATGCAACAGCACAATGCTGCTCTCATACAGAGGAGTATCTTCACTGTATGCTGCACTTTTCTGAGCAGCTGCTCAGCATGGCCTGCTTCTTATTCATCTCTACAATCACTACCTTTCAAATCTTTAGTGTGTTTGTGTCATTCCAATACACGCTCAAGGGTACTGCTCTCTGTCTGGTCCCACACTCAGACAGCACTGTTTTTCCACAGGCAAAATTAGCTCTGCTCCTGCCGTCTGCTCCAAAGACTAGAGCAAAGGCCTTTCTTTCAGTTTATCCTTAGCCTCTCTCATCCTCTCTCCTATCTCTAGTCTAACCTCTTAGTCTGTTTCTAAGTTCACTGGTTAGCACCACCACACTGTTAACCACACTGTACAAAGGATCTGTGCCTCCATTTTTACACTTGAGGGAATTCCCTGCCCACACCCAGCTCATGATTCACCTGTTCACGTCAGGCAGCTTCACAAATGCTGAGGGTGGCATCTGTGATGCCCTGGAGAGCACTGGGGAAAGCAGCACGTAATACAATAACTGCTACTGTTTTAGGCCAACTTATGTGATTGCTGCTGAAAGCTCAAAATAACTAGTTTGGTTTTCATCACTGACAGGTTTTTATCACAATGTAGGCCAGTTTAGCACATTTCCCATAATATTTATTTTTAGCTTACTCATCTGTTTGCTCAGATGTGGTCAAATCTGATGACATTAAAGTCACTTTACAATCTAAACAACTCAACAGATCAGGGCCTGGTGAATGAAGTTTGGCTTCCCTAAGGAGCACCCTGCAACAGACATAAAAATTAGAAATAGATGACTCAAACAATATCTGTGTAGCATATGCAGTTAGCTGGCTGTAATAATACATACCCTAGAGAGGGCCACAAGCACTCAGAAAAAGACAGCACTAAAAAGGACACCCAAGCAAATCGGTGCACAATTTTATGATTCTATTGTTATTTAACAGAAAAGAACATTTTTCTGTGAATATACAGCAGTATATTCACATAAAATAACAGAAACAGTAACATAATGTTATAACACAACGTATTTCATCAGGCAATGTATATGAGAATGTTTTAGGACAAGTGCTTCCTGAAATAGCCCCTTAAAACCTTTTAGTGGAATACTGTGTCATGGTTTGATAAATAATACAAAGTCTAAATGTTATTGTAAATTATTCATTTTGCAGCACTCATGCACACACAACTACTGTCTTTGTGCAGAAAAGAGCCTCTGTGTCCTGTTACAATGATACACGTCCTGATTTTTACCTCTTTGGGATTAATTTATTTGTTTTGTTTGGTCATAAATCAGACTGCATGACTGAAAAGATGAAGTCGGCCAAAGTATGGACGCTTTACTTTGGCCTCTGTAGTGGAGAGCCTGTCACATTGATGTCTACGGTCTATTCACTGTCTACTCACAGGCTGCAGGGAGCACTATTTTTAGATTTGTAGATCGGTCCCCTCGTTCTTCTATCCATCGCTTCTTCATCTTTTGTTTTCTCGGCCTCTCAGTTGGATATTTCTGGAACTGAGCACATAATATCTTCTTTGAATTGTTAAAGGGTGGATTGCATCATGACACATCATAAACTTTGAAATTTTGCTTATCATCTTTAAAAAACTTTGCTGTTAAATGTAGATGCAAGCAATTTTTTATATATGTATTTGTGGTACTATTTTTTACATTGTGCATAATTCTTTTTGGCTTTTCCCTTCTTGTGTTTAGTAATACATATTGATTTCAGTGGGCAACCCGAAGGTCAAAGGATTGATTCCCACTCAAACAATTTCTGTTGTTGTGCCCTTAAGCAAGACTTGTCATGTGAATTTGGTGTGTGGAGGGACCTATGGCACAGTAAAAACATGTTCTTTGGAGCAGAATTCAGACTATAGCAGAATCAATTTGACTATTTTAAAAGTTTTGTTAATAGTACATCAAAATGGTATTGAAAATAATGTTATTTGGTTTAATAAGAAACTAAAACTGACTTGTTTATCCTTTAGGACTTGTACAGTGTAATAGAATTTTAAATATATTTCATAACATATCACACAAGTCATGAATTAACTGTTTTTGCTATTTCCTTTGTCAGACACCCTCCTGATGCCCTTGGGGTTAAGCAGCACACAAACCCAGTGAGGGGGAAATGGTGCCTCATGTGTAGAGTTAACAAAGGAAATCAATGAACTCAAACAAAGACCACACTTTTGATGACCTTTGAAAATATCCTCTGACCTTAGTTTTTCCAAGAAACCTGCTTCGGGCCCCAAGTGCAATGACTTTAAAAAGGTAGAGCCACAAAATACTCCAGAATGTAATTTTTTTGTCACACTTGTTTTAGTCCAATAGAATGATCTTATGTTAATGATACACAGTAACATAAGAAATCACTGCTCTGTTGATTGTAATGTGACATGAATCTCACGCAGATCAACAGATTTCACCCAGATGTTTAAAGAGCGTCACCTTTGTGTGATATCAGGCTTGTCTTTGACTGCCATTTCTATTATTACTGATCAAAGAGAATAGACGAGATTGCGCACACAGTAAAACAGGCCTGCTTGGACCAGTTATGTATTTGCTTTTTTAAATTACCAACATTTCTGATACCTGATCTCTGCATCTCTTATGGAGGGTTATGGTGATTTGTACAGTTTAGTAGATGAGGTGACAGCAGATTGTGGTGTAAACACACAGCCATGCGGTGTTTTTGTAAACTGTGTTTCAAGGTTAAAGTAAAATGCTGTAGATACATGAGCATCACTGGGTCCAGTGTTCTCTGACATATGTGTGTATGTGACATTAACGGAAGTGATCTGATGCAATAACGTGCAGGCTGTTGGTTTGCATGGAGCTCCAACTATGTCCTATGTGCTTTAAGCTTTCATTTACAGGATGCAATAGGTGTCTGCAGAACAGTGCAGCAAGAAGCTGGGCTACCAGTGAGATCCTTATTATAGCCCTAGCAACAGCAGCAGGATTGGTGGGTGAGGAGAGAGAGCCGAGCTGTGATTGGCTGGTGACCAGGACCGTTCAAAGCGCAGAATTTCATCTCATGAAAGGTTGAGTGCAGCAGGCTGCAGCGCAAGGCTGCAGTGTGATGGTGGGCGGTGGATCCAACTGCTTCAGCAGTTCAGGTACTTCTGTAGGCCTCCATCAAATACACGAGTCTTTTACGAGTTTCATAAAGCAGTACACCAACACAAAAACATGTACTCTATCTCTGTATTACTAGATCCACAAGATAGTGTTCCCCTTTGGCTTGGCCGTAAACTGTCTACTGAAGTAATACTCTTTGATCTCTGGCCTAATTTAGTTAATGATTGGTGACTCGCCCTGTTTGGATGCAGAGTTCACTAATGTGTGTGCACATGTCTGCACTGCAGCTAATAGGCCTACTGCAGGCTGCAATACCTTTGCCTACAAATACATGCATAATATATAAGCTTAAATGTACTACCAGCTAGAGTTTACC
The DNA here is from genome assembly GCF_026225935.1 of Boleophthalmus pectinirostris. Lineage (NCBI taxonomy): Eukaryota > Metazoa > Chordata > Actinopteri > Gobiiformes > Gobiidae > Boleophthalmus > Boleophthalmus pectinirostris. Next base: position 14,816,948 of record NW_026571541.1, read on the forward strand.
TGAGGTTAAATAGTGTGGTGTGAATTCATAGGTTGACATGTTGTCCTAGGGTACTTTGGGTAGAATATAGAGAAGAGAAAATTAAGAATACAGATAAACAAATAACTTTAATGGACAACAGATGGGAACCAAAGATTTCAAATTATACATTTAAAATCTTAGCTATCGTCTTTATTGATATAGGTCTAAATTGCTAATGTCTGGTTGATATCGTTTAAGTTTCCATGTCACAAAGCTGGGGTTAAAATTCAAATTATAAAATAATTTTAACATAAAAAAAACATAGAAGTGAAAACACAAATACCTTAAACAAAAAATAATGCAGTTTCTATGGCAATGGGTGAAAGTATCCTGACATGGCTTTGGACAGGTGTCACCTATACCTTTCATTGGCCACAATGAGAACATCAAAGCTCATGCTGAACTGTAATGGTAATATGTATCTAAAATACTATTGTGTATGTGTGAGCAGCTGCACAGAATTAGGCAAAAGATCCATGCTATTTGTCTGGCAAGCTATCAACTTTATACCAAGTTAAAAATAAAAGAGGCAGCTGGGACATAGTGTGAGCTCATGCAGGCTGACTCATGGTGGTGGCATAGTTGGCATACATGAACAAGGTTGTGTGACCGACCTTAAGGCTTTGGGTTTGTCGTCTAAGTTACTACATCTGAATGAAAACCACCTTTTTGTGTAGTATGAAAATAAAGTCCTAAAACTGCCATTTGCTTTAATATAACATATAGGTTTAGCAGCATTTAAATGATTTCAGCAGTTTTCTGTGCTTTGCAGCAAGTTTGTTCACTCCCATTTGACATTAATCTTTCTATTTGTGCATCATTGAATAATAATATATAGTAAAATATGTAGGACATTAAGACACATAAGGGGAATTTTTGTTACATACATGCGATCAAACAAAATACTTAAAAACAACTCCTTTTTGGTAAAGGTTGACTTGTAAATGAGGCCTATTCAAACAAGATACAGGCACAGATAGGTAGCACAGACTGTACTGAGGGCACCAAACAAGGTGAAACCTCTATGAAATGGCTCTCCCCGTGTTATGGATGATAATATAATACACTAGACCACCATGGACATGGTGTGTTGATAATTTTGTCATTATATTTTTTATTATCATAGCTATTATTTTGATTCTTGTGCAACTGCTACATAATGACTCACATTCAAGATATTTTGTCACTCAGGAACAGCTAAAAGGTATAAAAACAAAAATGTATACTGTTAGAAATAAAATATATGGTCCATGTTGTGAATTCATAACAGAAACATTGAGGCTGGAAAAGTCACCATTATTCAAACTGGATAATAGCATGACAAAAAAGTACTTAAATACTGTTCAAACAAAATATATCAGAATCATACTTTAATGTGACAAACACCAGCAGCTAAGGTTAAGTGATCACTGGTGGATTTTATCTTCCTTTTTTCTTTCAACAAATTAAAAACACATATTGCATGTCACTATAGCAACGCCCATTACAGATCAATTTTTACGATCACCATTTTGGTATAGCAAATCAAAACAATAGCAAAACAAAATAAATTAGAAATAAACATTAGACAAAGCCTGTTTTTCAATCATATGAATACTTAACACCCACAGTATAAGTTAATAAAGTCAAGCTACTGTATATAAATACATCACCAGCATGCACAATATTGAATAATCGATATTATTGTCATCATTTTACACTGAAGAAACAGTATAGTAGGCAAGTGCATTTAATAAAACAAACACAGAAGTAAACCACAAACTCTGATGCTGCTTTTTTAATTATTTTTTGTCTTTTTGTTGTATTAAGTCTCTGCCTTTAGTAATCTTCACGTCCAACAGTATGGTTCCAGTGACAATTGAAGACTATTCTGTGAGATGCCAAATACACTTCAGACATAAAAAAGGGGAATACATTTGTTCTAATTTCTAATATAATTAAAAACTGTAGGTAATAATTTTTCAAACTTGGGACTAGAGGACAGGTATACCTTGTAGCTAGAGTGAAAAAATGGCTTTCATAGGGGCCCTTTACTACTACTGGAACCAATGCAAACTATTTGTGAGGCATTCCCATTCAAGCATTTTCTCTCTCAAGTGACTCAAATGCATCTCTATTGCGCAAAAACCTAACTAAGCAGCTTATCTTGATAGATCAAGATCAGTTCCTATGCCAGTGTGAGGCTGCCATTTCAATCCAACAACAACCACTTCAGACTGATTGACTGACATATCAGTGGTTTGGCAAATGTCAAAGAGAAAATCAAGAAGACGGAGGCCCCCTTCAACTGTATATATATTTCTATATATATTTAAACTAAGATTTAACCTCCACTCCCACCTTTCTTTTGATTCTTTTCTTTTAACTCATGGAAAAATAAAGAACTGCGTCAGCGGTAGTATCATTGGCAAAAGCGGCTGCCAAAGTCCACCGGCCTTTCAACATTTTTTCGAAGTGTGTCTTCTCTTTAATTGTTGCCCTCCCCGCCCTCGTCGTCCTGCTGGTCACTTGTCCACAGTGTCAAGTTGTCTCGAAGCAGCTGCATGATCAGAGTGGAGTCTTTGTAGGAGTCCTCATTGAGGGTGTCTAGCTCGGCAATGGCGTCGTCGAAGGCGGTCTTGGCCAGATGGCAGGCCTGCTCCGGCGCGTTCTGGATCTCGTAGTAAAACACAGAGTAGTTGAGGGCCAGGCCCAGGCGGATGGGGTGGGTGGGCTGCATGTGCTCTTTGCTGATCTCATGGGCCTCATTGTAGGCTTTCTCCGAGGACTCCACCACTGTAGCCCTCTTTTCACCTGTGGCCACCTCAGCCAGGTACCGGTAGTAGTCGCCCTTCATCTTCAGGTAAAAGACTTTGCTCTCATGCTGCGTCTCGCTGCAGTTCTTGATCAGGAAGTTGTCCAGTAGGTTGAGGACATCTTGGCACACAGCCTCCAGCTCCTTCTCTATCTTCTCTCTGTAGGCACGCACCATCTCGATCTTCTTCTCATTGCCATCAGTGGAAGTCTTCTGCTCGATGCTGGAGATGACCCTCCAGGACGAGCGGCGTGCACCCACTACGTTCTTGTACGCCACAGACAACAGGTTCCTCTCCTCATTAGACAGTGCCTCGTTCAGCTCTGTGACCTACAAAACAAGGCAAAGGGGGGTTTAATCACACGCAACAGACCTTTACACGTAGGAGTAACTAACTCGTTATTCATGGTTTTACATTTGAAAAACAGTCGGCATGGGAGATGAAAGATGAGCAATATTTGACATGAGCAAGTCCTTGTTTCCATGGTAATACATTCATTTAGAGGCCCTCAAGCTCCGGCTGCCACGTGGACTACTAATGCTAGGTAAAAATGATATTTAGGATGGACAGCAGTGGGGGTTGGGAGCACGGGAAGGCCTGAGATGGCTAAAATGTTCCCACGAGCACTTGAAGCCAGCTGCACTGTAAATGAGAACCATCACTGCTCAGTGGTTCACGTGTCCTACTGACCTTCTCTGCAGCACCCACTGACCTTTTTACCTACCAGAGCCACTGCACCTCTGCATCCCTCCCGTTTACACATGTATGTTTAGACTGAACAGATTCGGACAATACGGAAGTCAAGTTACAACATGATGCAATCAGGACATATGACTCAGGATTATGTCAGCTTTTTAAATATGCAGCAATACTGAAAACAAAACTAATAAACTAATCTAAATTCACATGCCCTATTTTTATTGATTATGTTAAAAGAGTCAGGCCCAAAAAACTGTATCTTCAATTGACATGTTTCTACTTGATGTTTTGACATTCGTTGCCCGGCAGTGGAGCACAAACATGGCGGACAATTATCAGCGTCAGTGGATAGATAAAGAGGAGGGCCAAACCCTTAGGACTATAGACTTTTGAGTGATTGAATCAGGTTTGACATACAAACCTAGTGATCTGATTTTGAAAGAAGAAATTAAAGAAGAATCGTATAAAAACAACTTGTAACCATAAATGCACAGAGAAGATGGCCTTTACTGTTTTATCGTGCAAGCTTAGTTAATTTCTGTTACAGAAAATGTACATAAAAAAGTTCAAAATCTAAATGTGGCTGTGCTTTGTGAGGGATTCCCTGGTATAACTGAGTGAGAGTACACACCCTGCAGAAAGAGCCCAGCCCTGACATGGCAGATTGTTTAAAGGGAAAAGATGCCATCCTTGCACTGGCATCACCCCATCCCCACAGACCAAAAGCCCTGATATCAAATGATCCACTGGTACTTAAAAAGGCCACCGGCAGCTTCCAATTTGACATATAAAATGATATCATCTTGTGTGAGAGTTCATAGGCCTAGACGAGTCCACTATGATGCTGTTATTTCTCCTTTTACTTGGTATGACACAGCATTTTCCTGTCCCGCACGGATTATAACTCAAGGGTGAATCAAGTTCTCAGATTTTCCTTAGAGGCCTTAGGGAGGGACGCAAGCAGACAAAACCATCCTAATACTGACCAATAAGGACTGAGGAAGCTCGTAAGAGGAAGGCCACCCATGCCAACCCCTATTTAAAACTATACTATGTTGTTAATTAACCTAAATTCATATTATGTGCAAATCAATAGGTTGGGAATAGGTAAAGATAAAGCAGAAATTGGGGAAAGGGAGTAACCTGCTAATTTGTTCATTGTGTCTCTGCAATATGACAAAGAATATTCTAGAGATAGTGCTGCCTCCTGCGTTAGTTTGGGGGAAAGACTACTGTGTGTGAAGCCATAATTAAAGCCTCATTAACAGCAAGGCTTCTAAACACCGTTGGTACAGGCCTATATATTTTAAAATGATAGGGTAATTGCAATTGTTGAAAAGAAAATGACAAAGAGGAAAGGATGAGAAAGAGAAAGAGGGGGAGGAGAGAAAGGAGGAGGCGGAGGAGGGCGCAGCAGTAGCAGTGGTTGATAGGCTTTTTCCGAGCAACCTCACATGGCTCCCGACAGCAGCAGCAGTACCGTTAGCTTTTAGAAATTGACCGTAATGAAAAAAAGGGGAGGTGGGATGCTAAAGGATGAGACCCGAAGGATGCAACCGAACGAGCTCATTAGAGGCGACAAGGGAGATGTCCAGTAGAGCCCTGTGCGCGTAACGCTGTAATATGGCTTCAATGAACGACACTGTGGGCTTCAAGGCACCGCCCAAAGGGTATTCGGGAAGGAATGAATCACAAAAATTGGACTGACAAAGTAACAGACAGACAATATGGTAACACACTGATAAAATGACAATATCTAAAAGCTATAAATCTAATCAAGGCACGGCTTGGTGTCAGGCGGGTCATTCAGAGTGAAATCTCATTCATACATGCCACACAGTAACCTAATGGTTTCTAATGGACTTACCGATTTCATAGCAGCCGCCATGTCATCATATCTCTCAGCCTGCTCCGCCAGCCTGGCTTTCTGAACCAGCTGCTCGCGATCAACCATTTTTGCGTTGATATTTGGTTGCTTGGTCGAGCTTGCTCTATTCGGGGATATGGGAGTGAAATGGCCGTTATTTAAATCGCAATGCAGTGAAATCCTAGGCGCACCTCACGCTGCAGCTGTTCCCTGCTGTCTGTCTCTATGCTGGGCTCAGACGGGACACCCTCTCTCCTCCTCGCTCCTCTCGCCCTCCCCTTCCTCACACGCTGTTCCCCGGCTGCGTCATCACTCAGGAAGGTGGGAGTCGGTGCCAATGATGTAACACCCCGTACATAGGCGCCAGTGGGCTATGCGCGCACGAGAGTACTAGTGGCGCACCGTGGGCTTGTGGGATATTGAGTTCTTAAAGTACTAACGTAAGGCCCGGGCGTGTCCGCCTGGCCCAGTATTAAACATGACAAGTAATTTGCTTTAAAAAGGCAACAAAAGCTACATCTTCTAGGCTATGTGTGTATCTTAAGGATGGATGAACTGACAACTGTAGCTCAAAGGTGAGAACTTTGGAGAATGCCTAGTGTTAGAGTAGCTGCATGTGTTTGAGTTAGTGGATATTCTTAAGTGTAGTATGTGGTTGCTTACTGGTATTATGCATCATTTTCATTATTGCACTGATTTATAGGTTACACAGTATAGTGTACACTCATCAGCTGAAATGTAGCGCTTTAGTCCTATAGCTGTAGTGGGCCCTGCACAGGCTGCAGGCCTCATACTTTAAATCTTGATGTAATGTTTAGTGCACAGCAGCAGCTCACTCAGTGGTGTCCCTGAAGTGAAATGTGAGATATGAGCGCTTCCTGTCCTCAGGACTAAATGCTCCTGAGCAGAGATCATGATGTCTGTGATGTAGCCCATAGAATTGAGATGTGCGCCCGAGGCCAGCACACTCACGTAATATTATAAAGGCCGGTACCTGCAACGTATATGCCCATTTTCGTTTTAAAAATAAAAGTAGCCTTTAATGTATTCTTGATAACAGCACCCTCTTTTGGTTCAAAGCCAAGTGTCAAATGAGGTAGCCTATAATAAGTGCTGAAGCACACAGAATTATTTTTATGTTATTTTCATTTTTATTTATTTAAATATACAGCTTGTTATATTACTGTTTGCTTGAATGTACATACCACAGCTCTATTAATGCCAGATAAATATAACTGTCTGTGTAAACGTGTTTGTGAATGTACACCGGCTCGGCCCTCTTTTATGTCAGAGATTATCAGCTGCTGACCTGGTCATAGGTCACACAGGAAGTGTTGTGTAGTGAGCCATAAAGTAGGTCAAGTCATCAGAGGAGGAGTCAAGTGAAAGAGCTGACTGTTGTCAATATAAATTTGTCAATATAAATGTCATGTTGCTGGTAATTACTGGTATAAAGTGTGGATTAGGGTAAACGCATGCAGTAGGGCTAAACAGGAAACATCAGTCACAGGAGGTCTATATTTTCATATAATGCCTACTGTAGATGGCTCAGTCAATAAATTATACACCATTTAGGCCTATACTGTATATTCATATATTATATTATATATATAATATATATTCAGTGACGATAACAAGAGTTTTCTACTTTTATACTAAGCCTTTTTTAGGGGTGTTATTTCCCTCTTTAGTTACTGGAGGCCTTAACAACAGATTCACATCCTTTAATTTTCTTCTTAGGTTCATATTGTATTTTTATATTGTAATACAGTGCAACAGCTCCAGATCTATCCACTTCCTTCAAAGAGGATTAGTGAATCAGCTGCTTAGCTTTGTTACCTGAAATAAGGATGAGGCTAAAGAGCTGTGCTGTCTCCTGCAGCCATCTGTCTGAGTGAAGAGGTGGACTCACGTAGGTGTCCATGGACAGTCAGTTAGAGCTGGATGTTTTAATATTTCCAGATGAGGTGAGAGTTGCTACACCAGAGGACCTGCGAGAATGGGAGCTGGAGACGGCCAGCCAGGTCTCGATCCCAACTGTTCGTCTGTTTGTGGCACTATACCCATACAACCCTGCGGCAATGTCCCCAAACCATGAGGCTGCTGCAGAGGAGCTACCATTTGTCCCAGGGCAGATCATCAAGGTATGGTGCCATAAATTAGTTTATTTGAATGTAATGTGCTTCACTTGTTCACTGAACTAAAAATTGCTTGATAGGTTTTTGGTGATAAAGACTCTGATGGTTTCTATCGTGGTGAGTCTGGGGGCCTCTCTGGATTTGTGCCCAGTAACATGGTGGCTGAAGTGCCAGTAGATGATGACTACCTGAAGCACCTCCTCCTGCAGCAGGGGTTCATTCCTGTCGACCATGCAGGTAAGGAAACCACAGAAACACTCTGTACACGAGAAACTGTCAATGTGAAGTCAACTCGAAACCATGACATGCAGAGACAGGAAGCTGCTCAGTTACAACTAAAAATACACATAAAAAAACACATAAATTTATATATTTTTTATTGTTTCATTGCATTATGGTTTTGGAAGGCCGTACTCCACCATTAGTGTCTACAAGTGCTGAACATTTCAAATGCCAGATTATTTAAAACATTTGACTCACTGATTTATTTTGAGATAAAAGAGTCCATGGTTCTGATGTGCTGTATTGTTCTAAAGTGTGGGTCTTGTGACAGGTATGGCATTGACTCCTGACCTTAGCAGTAGTGTGGTGAGTGTTCCTGAAGACTTGGTGGTGCGCAGAATGGTGGCCTTATTTGACTATGATCCTTGGGAAAGTTCGCCGAATATTGACAGTGAAGTAAGTCTGATTTATGCTGCCCATTTCAAAATCTCAAATCTTGAATTTGTCTTGACAAAAATAAAAAATGTATTTTAAATATATTATTTTATTTCAGGAAGAACTAGGCTTTCGATCAGGGGACATCATTTATGTGTTGGGGGAAATGGATCAAGATGGTTTCTACTATGTAAGTGTTTATGACATTTTTACATTAGTTTAATACAGGCCACAATTTAACATAAAACAAATGTCAAAATCTCAGGGTGATCTACATGGAAGAAGAGGTTTGGTCCCATCCAACTACCTACAGCCACTGCCATGGGATTAGAGATCCTCATTTTAGGTGAAGTGCTATTTGGGCCAAGTCTTTTTTTATATTTGTACTTAAGAGATAGGTGAATGCCAAATACAGAGCATCTTATCAATGTAATTCATAGAGACATTTACATAAACTATAAAGCAAAGTGATTAGTTGGAAAATACTTTGTACAACTGATGTAATGGACATTGGCCTTAAATGTACACTCAAACCAGAGTGTATATATTTAGTACTCTCATGTTTGCCTTATGCTCTGTTTGGACTGTTTTTATATAAAACTTTAAAAATTACAAAACACAATAAAGAGAAACATTGTATTGTACCATTTTTAATTGCTGGAGTAAAGCATAGGCTACATCATTTCAGAGTATAAATTGCATGTATTTTTCTATTGCTGAAATTATAACATAAGCAAAAACAGGAATTTGACAACATTCTTTAAAAATACCATACATGTCAGTTACTTATTATAAATAAATTCACTTAGGTCTTCAGTCCACTGCCGCCAACAGTCCACTCATCCATAAAGTAGGAAACACTACACATTGCAGAGGAGTTTAGTAGTGCTTTCTACTTTATGGGTGACAACACTGTACATCTGTAGCTTCTGGATGCTCCACGTGCACATTTAGACAAAGTACATTGTTTCTGATTACATCCTTAATATTCAACCTTGCATCAATATTTCAAGCATGGTAGAGATATTATAAGTTAACCACACAAATAGCAAAATGAATATATGAGCAGCATGTTTTTTGGTCTTACCTGTTTGAACAGAGGCAGAAAAAGAAAAACCCAGAAGTGAGCGTGATCTTATATTAGCTCAGCCTCAGACAGGAAGCTTAAAAAAAATGCACATGCAAAATTTACGGAGATGTGAACTCCCACACACAACGAGGCCTTTAGCAACAAAGGATATCAAATGCACACGTATAGACCTATAGATTTTACTATAGGCCTACTATATAAGAGAAATATGTAGCACTAGCTTTGCATATTAAATATAAGAAGACTAAATAACATAATGATGCTATGTAATGCAGGAGTAGTCCATTAAATTCATTGGAGTAATCCAACAAGCAGTAATAACAGAAAATAACTAATGTGAATTAAAATGTCTGCAAATACTTATCAACTTTTGATTCAAAATAATAGGCCTAATTTGAGTAATACATTTGTGTCCATACAATTTTAGTTTTGATGTAAAATATGTGTTTTTTATTTTTGAAAAGTGGCTATGGGAGTTTTTTTAACTAAACATGTTAATAATAACAATAACTGCAATTTGTCACAGGGAATAGGTGAAAACAACAATTTAAGATTTTTTAAGCTCTTGCGCCTCAAATGTAGGATAATGCAAAATTACTACTACATGCATGAATCAATTGTAATACAACTCTGAGTTAACTAATAATGAGGGAACACAGTTTAAATTGAAGTTCTTTTTCATTACAATATGTCTCTGTTAATAAACTGGAGTGAGGTTGATGTTTCTGAGAAGTGCTTCCCGTCTGAGCTCGAGCTGAGGTGTGGGTGGGGGGTGGGGTGCAAAAGCAGTTCCCCATCCTGCAGCAGCAAGTGTGCAAGGCGTGAAACAGAAAACAGCTCACAATTCAACATTATAATGTAAGACCCAAACCTCAGAGTCACACCTAAACACAAGAGGAAATGGGGGATGGGCTGCAAACAAATATGAAAAGTACAAATTTTAAGTAAATATATATGGTTCAGTGAAAGACAAACCAACCATACAAGACAGTTGGGTAGCAAAGACTATTGATGTTTTAGTCTGTTTTATTTAAATGTAAATAAAATGCTCAATGTACTCAATATGTCTAGAATGTATTCTTGAGAATGGTTCTCTACAACAGTTAATCATATAAAATCCAAAATGGAGCTGAACTCTATAGGTTCAAATTTTCAGACACTAAAAGTTTTCACTAGACATTCTCAAAGTTCTTGGCACATGGAAGCAGACGGGCTGTACCGTAGGCGAGCATGACTTTGCACCCTGCAGATTAGCACAGAACAGTTGCTCTAACCTCAGACACTTATTCCTGTGGAACATGGGATTATACCTAAAGGGATCCCTGTAGTGCTTAGAGGGGTATAGATAGCATTACATGGCCAAAACAAGAGCCAGGTCTAATGACATTTCATCTTTACCTTTAACAGTGTGAGCTCAGACCTAATTCAATTATCTCTTACCATTCTTTAACCCAGATGTGTGCCACCAGATTCTGGGCCCTGGGTATAAATCATCTTGGTGAGCTTGTATTACATGTTGTCTAATGAAAAATGCACATTACAGACTTTGTAAAGGGCCCCTCCTGGCACTGGCCCTAGGTAAACAGGGGTGTCCCTGTTCAACACCCCTGGTGCAATGTAAACTGACAGTTACTCAAAGTCTACGGCATATCCCGCCAAAAACTTTGAGTCACATGTGACCCCAAACTAAAATATCAAGGAAGAGGTGAAGAGTTACATGTACTCACATTTAGAATCCTTTTTATTAAAAGATGAGTAGTTTTCAGACACCATAGCGTATTTATTTATTTATTTATTTTTTATTTTTTTACTGTGTAACGGACTAACGGTTACTCTTTCCACTGTAACCCTACAAGTGAGTGACAAATGTGATTTTTTTTTTTTTTTGTACAACTTCAAATGTTATTTTATTTTAAAACTAAATTACTGTGCTGTCCTTATAGCCTATAGCCTAGCTATTATGTGCATTATTTGACTAATTAACCTATTGCTTTGTCATGTCAATTACATCAATTTCAAATAAATCAAATATTACATGAAGACATCTACTCTCACTTGAGTAATTATTTCTAAACAGTTTTGTAGCCTCACTTGATTATTCTAAAGTTTGTTTGTTTTTGTTTTTTTTGTTTTTGTTTTTTTTGTTTCTAAATCCCACTCTTACATGAGTAGAATTTGGCTACATAGACCTAGCCTAGACCTATTGTTCGCATTTTGAGGAACCTGTTCACACATCATCACCACGCAGCCTAGTTAAGTATTTATGAGAGAGAGTTCAACTTTTGGGCCTACTGAGACCAGTGATCATCTGCATGGTGCTGCCACCTAGTGGAAGCTGTCACAAGTGACATCCACTCACCAGACGACAGGCACAGCAAATAGGCTTACTACGCGTATGCGTTTAAATTAGAAGTTATTGCTTTCAGCGATTGATACAGTGCAGACTATGTTCTATACTCTTTAATTAATTTTTCTTTTATTATGTTCTTTAAGTGGTTATTGTCTATTCTAAAACCTTATTGTTATTTTCATTTTGAGCATGAATGCCTCATGATAAAGAACAAAGGTCACACGCTCTGCTGGTTGATCAAGTTTATCCACGGGCCGCGTCTCATTTTTCTTTCCTCGCTTCCTTCTCCTTGATTCCTCTCCTTGATTCTGCAGGAAATGGGTGAGGAAGTCCCACCCTCAAGAGGAGACAAAGCTAGGAGAGAGGATATAAACTCCTCACTGAGACCAATAAAGTTTGATTATTGTATAAGAAGTTTGCCTCCCGAAGCTTCCCTCATGTTACCTCCTTCCTTCCGTGGTTTTCTTTGGGACACCACGTAATATGACACATTTGTTTGACAGCTTAAAATTTGAGGATCGAAGAGAAATCAAAGAGAAGGAAGTGAGGAAAGAGAAATGAGACGGGGCCACGTTGGCGCTACTCCGTAACTCTGCACTACAGTGTGGAGTTGTGTTTTCGTTTATATCGCTCCACAAACATCGATCAAATCCTAAGTAAGTTTTGTGGTGCCATGATGCACATTGTTTTTTCTATAGCCTGTTATTAACCTAGTAGCCTATTAAAAGTGCTGGTAAATTCAACACAGGGCTGCTGTAGCCTAAACTACTACTTGCACTTTCTTTTGACCAGTCTCCGCCGGATCCACAATCTATCAAGTAGCAGGTTCACTTTTTTTTTGTTTGGCAGAAACATCTACGCCGTTTACTAGGCCTAAGAAAATCTTTTATGCAAATTATAGCCACTGTCCTGTCAAATTCTAAACTGGGTTCAGCTGTCCTCAACTCTTGCCAAATTGTGGAGTTTACATAGTTATATTTCTGTTACTTTCAGGTTAGTTTTGAGATGAATTATTGTCTGCGATTTCCACGACTGTCATTCATTAAATTAATCTACATTGCTAATTTGACGACCTTGTCAGATTTAGTCGCATGGGTGCAGGAGCTGTATAACTTGGGCCTTCTTGGGTTTGAAAAGTGTTCTGAAATGATTCTTCACTCCATAGTAGGTTGTGTCGGGACATGGAGCGCTGGAGGGGCAGAGTGGCCCTCGTGACTGGGGCCTCAGTTGGGATTGGAGCTGTGGTTGTCAAGGAGCTGGTGCGGCATGGCATGAAGGTGATGGGTTGTGCCAGGGACGTGGAGAAAATACAGGTACCAAAGCTAGATATGCCTTACTACTAATACTTAGTTTTAGTACTTGTATTTAAAAAGTATAATGGGCCAAATGTGTTGCCATTCTGTTATATATGCCAGTCTATTCATAATTACACTTATGACTTATACAATACAGTATTTCAGAGATTATTCTGAAATACTGAATAATACTGAAGCCTACAGTGGTGCACAACAGTAACTGATTCTTTTTGTATATCATTAACAGAAACTTTCAGAGGAGTGCCAGGCCGCTGGCCATAGTGGGTTGCTGGTGCCTTACAAGTGTGACCTGACAAACGAAGAGGAAATCTTGTCAATGTTCTCTTACATTAAATCTCAGCATCAGGGAGTGGATGTGTGCATCAACAATGCGGGTTTGGCTCTTCCAGAGTCACTTTTAAATGGCAAAACCAGTGCCTGGAAGAGCATGTTAGATGTAAATATTGTTACAGACAATTTAATTTGGAATTTCAGAGTATTGTTTAAAGGGCCCATATTATGCTATTTCCTGATTTATGTTATAATGTTGTTTTCTCATCCCAAAGTTACCTGGAGTTATTTTGTTTTATTCACACAAACCCTGCATATTTTGGCTGAGTTCTTCTATTATACAGAAGACACTCTGTTCCACCTTGTGATGTCACGTGGTAATCCAGGAAGTACTTTACTGTGTTTTTAAACTCCATACACTTTCACTAGAATCATTTGAATGATTTCACTCCTGGAATTGCCATCTCCACTGAACAAAAGGAAAATGTTAGCTGTTAACTAGAAAACTACCACTAAATCATCACATCACAAGGTGTAGCAGAGCATTTTGAGCTTTGAAGACGTAGACAGAATCATAATAAAGCATTAGTCAGCATGCTTATGAAGCAAAACAACTCCAAGTATGTTTTTGATGAGGTAACATTATAATGTGACTTAAAGCTTGCAAGACTATTTTGCGTAATGTAGAACCTTTAAAGTGGCCACCTTATATGAATACACTTACCTGTGTTTTAGGTGAATGTCATTGGATTAAGTGTTTGCACCCGTGAGGCCTATCAGTCAATGAAGGAGAGAAATGTAGATGATGGACACATTATAAACATTAACAGGTAGATTTAAAGTCGACTAATTTTTAACATCGTCAGTCCTACGTTTTTATGACATCCTTATATTGTTGCAGCATGAGTGGGCATCGAGTGGTGAGCAATCCAGATATCCATTTCTACAGTGCCACTAAGTTTGCTGTGACCGCCCTCACTGAAGGCCTGAGACAGGAGCTACGAGAGGCCAAAACCCACATCAGAGCCACTGTGTGAATTGTTGTATATGTAGTAGTAGTAGCATAGACTGTATATATAAATGGACAGAGCTATCTCACTATCCGCCGCATTCCAAATAGGAAGTGTTCATGGAGGCGCTTCCAGCTCGTTTCCAATTGACTTCACATTGAGTCACCCTTCTCTCTATAACTGCTGCAGTGAGCATCAATTTTGTCTTAAAATTTTCGTATTAACCTGCTCTCCATTTATTTATTTTATTTATTTATTTCTATGTGTATTTAACATATGATGCATCTTAACAATCAAGGTGAAAACCAGCTCCACATGATCCTGGTGTTTGTTTGGTTTTTTTTCGCCATTTTGTCCGTTAATAAATTCCAAATGTGGACCTGGCTTCAAATTCACTTCTATAACCACGAGTATTGTGAGCTTCATTTGATTGGTGCCAAATGCTATGGGTGACATCACCCTCCCTTAATCCACTTTTTTATACAGTCTATGAGTAGTAGTAGTAATAGTAATGGTAATGCTTATTTTAATTTGTCTTTCTCTTCAGTCTATATCCCCAGGTGTGGTGGAGACTGAGTTTACGCTGCGGCTTTACTCTGAGAATTCTGAAAAACGTGCAGCAGCCTACAAACAGTTCAAGGTAGGTCTATCATATGGCAGGACTGAACACTGAACTTGCATTTATATATCGATATTGAATTTATTTTACAGTGTATTGAGGCTGTAGACATTGCTGATGCTGTGATCTATGCCCTAAGTGCTCCTCCCCATGTTCAGGTAATAGCTGTATTTTTTAATCTAAATGTCGGCCTCTACATGTTAAATATACTCTTCTTGCTGTCTTATCTGGTTCAGGTTAAGTCTAATTTGATGACATTTTTACTTTTCTTTTTTTAGATTGGAGACATTCAGATGCGCCCTGTGGAGCAAATAATGTAACATAAACGTATCCACTAGATGATGCTGTTGTGTTAACTTTAAATGGTTTTGAAATCCCTTCCCAATACAAGCCTAAATTGCTATTCATAATAAAATATATTTCCACACAGATGTATTTCTTCATTATTTTGCACTGACTCTTGTAATTTCAGCTAGAAGTGCTGTAGTTTTCACGCTTGTGCAAAATAAAAAGTGACAATGATCAGTTTGTCTAGTTTTGAATAGAGATAGCTGTGTTTGATCATCAACTGCAAACATATTTTATCTCCACAATATGATCTTTATTTGGGCTTATTGTATTTGTATTAAAGGGCCCATGTATTACTATTTCTGACCTACAGTATGTTATAGTATTGTTTTGTACATCACACACAAAGCAAACATACCTGGAGTTGTGTTGTG
Organism: Boleophthalmus pectinirostris; assembly: GCF_026225935.1. Lineage (NCBI taxonomy): Eukaryota > Metazoa > Chordata > Actinopteri > Gobiiformes > Gobiidae > Boleophthalmus > Boleophthalmus pectinirostris. The sequence continues at coordinate 14,832,502 of NW_026571541.1, forward strand.
TTTCATTCACACATGTTTAACACACAAACCATGCATATTTAGGCTGGCTTCTTCTCATTATTATTATTCAACATTATATCATGGCTTAGAGCTCACAAGAGTCACAAGAGTCCATTTTGCATAATATAGGACCTTTAAGTTTTATTAGATTTTAAAATGATAAATAGTCTTAGATTTATTACTTTACATTTGCAAATATGATCCAAAAAATATACACAACAAACAATGAAAATACAGCATCTATTTACAGTACAGTTTTACTTTTTATCAATCAATACATTTTAAGTTTATTTTTCTTGGTGGTATTGAATTTGCTCTATAGTTTGAACCCTAAAAACAACCATGAAAATCTCAGTGCAACTATAATCTCACCACAGCAAGAACACAAAAAACAATTCTTTTCTAGCCAATATATTAATGTAAGCCTCATTTTGCTTTTAATTTCTTACTCCCCTCCTTTGCAGTGTATTAAGGTTATGTGGACATCAGAAAATCGCTGTTGTCTAAACCCTTAAGAGCACCTCCCAATGTTTTGCAACTTTGCAAACATTGTATTACCTCCTAATAAAGTTACTACTGTCTTATTTTATTAATTTTAGAGTCATATCATCTAAAAACGTCTACTGTTGTTTTTATATTGGGATTGTATTTTTTTCTAATTCACCTACACAGGATAGCAAATACAGTTTATTTAATGTTTTGGTCTTGGAATAACTGTTTATAACACTTTTATGCCCTGGTCTAACACATGCATCACTCAGACATTACACTGTCTTTGTCTGTTAAATAATGGTAAATGATCACTTTTATAATTTTCCGCTTTTCCATTTTCAAGGTACTTTTAATGCTTTACATCAAGGAACTACTCACCTATTCATGCACACATTCATACACCAGTGTAGACATTGGGGCGAGGTGGACAAACACTCTGAGCCAACTGAGCTACTGTTGCCCATTAATTAATGAGTTTTCTATGCATACCCATACCAAAGAAGTCTATAAATGCTATTCACATGGCTATTCACATAATGCTTTCCTTTTGCCTAGAGGGAAATTCTTCTGTGTAGTCAATAAGATATCCAATAGAGGCTGCTTGGAATATTAATTGATTCAGTACAGCTATGGGGGCTACAGGGTTTACTTATGTTTTATTTTTCAAACTCCAATTTTTTAATGTGATAATTGTACAAGCTTTGAATTCTAAATATCCATGTAATACTCTTAATAGGAATTCTTTAGACAAAACCCATGTGACAAATGTTTGCTCAGCTACAGCAGATAAAGACCATACAGACAAAACTAGTGGTTTATGTGGGTATGTTTAATGTCGTTATTTCACCTTGAGGATGAGACAGGCCAGTCTAACCGTTTTTATCACAAAGTGTAATTTATAATATGATAATACTTAACATGTTGGCCTTGACTTAAATTAACCACCATTTAGCACTTCAAAATACTCCTCACTTTCAGAAACACAAAATCTTGAAAGTGTGAAGGGCTTTCCTCATACAAAAATAAAATGATTAATGAAAAGGTAACAGCAGTTAATTCACAGAAAAGATTTTTCAGTTGGAGGGCCAAACCATACTGTAATAAACAGTTCACATAGAGCTGGACATTTATACTTGCATTTCGTTCACCATATCCATATACAAAGTGAACTAGTTGGTAATGTATTTGGTTTTATGTTCATGTTTTAATATGGTAAAATCTGTTCCGTTTTCATTATAAACCTCAATAACTGTTCCAAGGTCAAAGGAGCGTTCATCTTGAACAGAGAACGATTAGTATTACCACCATAATACATCACTGTCGCTTGAGTCTATTGGATTTTAGTGTGTTTGGTTTTCCTTAATCAATACAGTGAGTTAAGTTTAAATGAGTTATTGAATATTTTTCCAGTAGTATGCAGGACTGTGGCGCCCTTTCATGCTCAGTGGTCCTTGGTAGTGGTAGTAAAAAGTGCATTGTTTCCTGTTAAGAGCAAGGACATGACTTTCACTCCACACGCTTGGAATCATAAGGAGCAGTTCTTATGTCTTCAGTTTGCAAGCATCATTTGAACTGTTGGATTCAATTTAACTTGTATTAACTTGCCCTTCACAACCCTATGGACAATTTCAAGTTTGTGATTGAGAAAACTTACAAGAGATCTTTTTTTTTTTATAGATTATTATCTTGTACCAATGTTGGGAAGTAACTAAATACTTTATAGAATACTAATTCTGAGTACCAGTATTCAGTTACTCTTTAATTTGGTGGTATTCAGAATACAGTTACTCTCTTAAAATCAAAGGGATAGTTTCTCAATACTGTATCACTGTTTCTCTCAAAGACCAACTGCAGATATTTGGGTGTGAAATACACATATAATTAGTGTTAGATTGAGTGTCAGAGCATTACAGTTATTTGAACAATGGTCATATTCAAATAACAAAGAATGCTGTGTAGCTACTTTGCACTGAAAAATATTTTTTGTATTTATAAATGTATTTGTAAAATAATTTACAAATGTATACTTATAGTATATGTCTCATGAAAACTATCAGTCATCTCATTTAAACCTGTTAACATAAACCAGCCTATTAACTTACTGGGTCTAGATATTAACTACTCAAACAGAGGTGGATGTGGATCAAATGGAAAATTCCCACTTTCTCGATTCTCTGTGAAAAGAGATTTGTTCACACACCCAACTGTCTGAGTGGCTCTGTTGTTATGGCTTAAATGTGTGTGAATACTGAGCTCTTTTGAAAACTTGATTTCTATCCAAAAATCTTGAACTGAAAGTTTCTATTGTTGCCCTGTTCCCATGATGTGGCACAATAAATTAGGAACCACTTTTCATTTTAATTATTACATTGCAAACTTGTGCTAATAGCATAAAAGGCATGTTATCATGTATTGATTAGTGTCTTCTTATATAATCATGTGGAAATCAGCTGACCTTGCGTTGGGATTTCAGTTGGCTCTTTGGGACTGAGTGGTGCAGTGGTCAGGGCTGAGGGCAAGAAGTGAGCTCTTAATCTGAGCAGAGAATGTGACCTTACCAGGCCAATAGCATTGCATACGCTAAACCTTTAGTTACCCCCAAGCCTTTATTGGCTAAATAATATTGGCTATGCTTCAAATTAGCTTACTCACTAATGGCCAACAGTAAAACAGCATGAATTAACGTGTCATTACAAAATTATGCTAGTGCTAGAACTCAACCTTAAACTTGTTTTTGTCTTTTATTTTTGTTTTTTATTCTGTAAAAAATCTAAACTGAAAAAAAAAAAAAAAGTATTTTGTGTAAATGTGTTAATTTAAAATGTATATGCATAAAATGAAGCCACTTATTGAATTTGCATAATGTTTTATTGAAGGCATGCAAGAATACAATTCTGAAAGCATGATTGTGGGAGAAAGTTAATCTAAAATGACAGAAAAAGCTGTAATTTTTGAAATGTTAAATCACAAGACTCCTAAACACAAGCAGCATCACTTACTTAATATGCATTGTCTGCTGTTACTTACTAAGCTGAAAACAAAGCTACTTTCCTTTTTCTCTTTCTCTCAAATTGCTCTTTCACTTTTTCAATAGTTAACTGCATAGGGCTGAGGGCGCTGACAGCAGAGGTGGTTGTGGATTGAGGTGACCAAAAGTTATCAGTTGTCATTGAAACATATTTAACTACTGCTGGTTTAGAAGGGGGTCTTGTAACTGTGAATAGTTTGGGCTCACTTAAAGTTGTGAAGTTGGATCTGTTCTTCAACTTTCCACGTTTTTTGTTCGGAAGTCTCTTAGTGTTGACAGAAGGCATGTTTGCTGTAGTAAAAACCTGCCATGAGGTGGTTAGTTGAGTGCTGTCCATTAACCGACTTATTTCTGTGGTGATAGCAGGACTGATCTGGGCCCCACTTGGAGTTGGAAGAATAACCTCTTCCTCCGTGGTTTCAAACAAATGTTCATTTAAAAGAGACTGACCTTTCCTCTTTTTCTTACTGATCCCTTTCTCTTTTGACCTGTGTCTTTGTCTTTTTAGCACACTAAATGATGGGCTAAGAGGCGTAACATGGACCCTGCCTCTCTCTACGTCCTGAGAAAATTGCCCTGGGGTGGTTGTCAGAAGGCTAGTGCCCTCTTTCTTATTGTCCTCAACATTTTCATTCACTACTTTTTGTTTTTTATTCCTCTCCTCCCTCTCTTTTCTCAACTTTGACCTGTTCTTTTTGACTTCAGAGATTTCAATTGGACTTGTGTTCACAATGAGTGGCCTTTCAGATGTGTTCACAATGCTTTGGTCCTGTGGCTTTGATGATGCAGATGTGGTTTCTAATTGAAATGTAGGAACAGTTTTAACTTTCTTCTGTCTATTTCGTAACCACTTAGCTTTAGCTCTGTGTAAACTCCTTGTGCTGGACACTATGGAGAGAAAACCCATTTTTGTAGGTTTCCTCTTGATGGGTCTTGGTGATGTAACAGAAATGGCCTCCTGCTCCAGAGCTGGTTCATCTTTCATGACTTCATTGGATGTTTCCTCTCTAACTCCCAGCTCATATTCATTCTCACTCACCTTGTTGGATACTCTACCTATCTGCTCTGGTGACTGAGGCTCACTGATAAAGTTACTCAGACCAGTGGCTCCCTCCTCTTTGGGACTGGACAGCGGTACTGCACCACCGTCTTCAATTTTCACCACTGCTTCCTGCTTCTTCTTCTTTCTACCCTTTCCTTTTGTCTTTTTAGTTTTCTTTTTCTTTTGTGAGGGCTTTTTCTTCTTCTTCTCTGAACTCGGTGAGTCGCCTTTGTCAGAGTCAGCTGTGGAGCTCTGTGAAGTGGACACAGTGGCCAGGACTTTGATGAAGTCTTCTGCAGCCGTCATCACGTTTCTGAGGGAGGGCTCGTCAGGACTGCTGCTCTGGGAGCCTGACACTGGAGACGGTGAGGTCGGCTCAGATTGCACCTGCTCTCCACTCTTATTGGAATCTTTTTTCCTGGAGGGAGCTACCGTCAGCTCATCAATGATGTCAATTCCTCCAAAGTCGTATGGGACGGCGTCTGTGAGCACCGCAATGGGGCGCTTTTCAAATCGTTTACACCTATGACACACAGTGTAATGTTCATATGTAATCCCATTATCCCACAAAAGTATGTTGCAAATCATCTTAAAGAGAGATTTAATCAGTAATACTTACAGGCCATACCAGTGGCGCTCGACACACTGCTCTTCATATGCAAATGTAAAGCAGGGAGCCTCAATGACATTGAAGAAAGCTTGCCCAACCACTCTGGAAGATGTGTCGTTCACTTTCCTCAGGCATGCTTTGAGTCTGCTCAGAAATAAGAAACATGGAGCATTTTGTCATTTCACAGAACAATTGACAAACTATACTTCCATGGTCAACGACTATTGAATGTTTTATTAAATGCTTTTTTGTGGAGAAAATGCATTGTAGGCTATAGTCTAATACATTGTACTGTCAAATATGTTTTCATTAAAAAATAATTACGTTTCATCGCAGTCGCAGTGACTGATGGAGTGCCATTTGAAATTTGTATAGCCATAGTTGGAGGAAAAGGCGTGGATAACGTGAGGGCAGTGGTCGTGGGTTCGACAGCAGCTGTCAGTTTCAGCAAAATCACCTGCAAAATTCAGTCCACAGTTGATCAGTGCGCTAAACATTGAATGTTGATAAAATTTTGAATTTCACTGTACCTAGTTGATTGTAATTATCCGCCATGTTCCCCGCTCCACACCACAGGGTCCCGGGATAGGTGAAGCCTCGCTTGGCTCGTCTATGCGCTTGGTCCGTAGAGGTGAGTTTCTCGCTTTGCTGGAAGCGCTGGCAGAGCAGCCTGGATTCATCTATGCGCTGATAGGCTGCGTGGTCCTGCTGCTCTACGGTGTCATCTCTGTGTCCCGCCTTGCACTCGCGCGTAAAAAGCATCACCTGCTCTGGATTCTTATTGATAGAGCAGTCCACGAGCGCACCCGCGGAGGTCACCAGCGAGCGCACCACTTCTGCTCCATCGGATACTTCATACAGAAAAAGTCCTTGAACTGACGAGACTTTGGAGCAAAAACTTTCTTTGTCCGGTTTCATTGCGTCAAGTGCACTGCTTACTAATCCTCCTTTGACCAGGTTTCTGTCCAGAGAGGACAGGAAGACGAGCAGGACTGACCACATGATGCCTTCAGTGGCACTTTCAGCACCACTGGATGGAGACAGCTCCTCTCTTGTCCTGCACACTCCGCTACCCTCCCACTTTTAAGTGGAAGCTGCGACGGTGCGATTATTAATACACGGCAGAGTGTCACGGGGAGGAGTCAGCGAATTAACCTCTAACTTCAACCCCGCCTTGAAACCACTGCTCAGCACCTGCTTTGCTCACGTGGGGTAAGCCCCTGAGCCAAAAGACCCGCAGAAAGGCCGGGGTTAATGTAGGGTGCGTGTGTAAAACATGGGCCTGATCCGGTGACCGTTAGTTACCCTACTTCTTCTCCTCCTTTTCCTGCGCCCCCCTCAAAGCGGAGATTTACTTTGGGAACACGCAAAGAGGAGGTTCAAACTTGGGGCCGTTTTCCATAGCAACAGGCATGGGGTGATTGTGCCAAACCAGGACATTGGAAAAGTTTCAAGTGCCACAAAACAGACGCAGAATCACTGATGACCTAAATTACAATGCGGGAACAAAACTCTTTCATTGTGGAATGTGGAAAAAGGTTGGCCAAGCCTATCGCACGCAACAACAGCCACTGACGGCACGGGAAGAGAGGCGAGCCCACGAATGGGAAGGCACAAGAGAGAGGCGCTCAGATGAAAGGAACTCGGTCAAATTGTGACACTATTCGGGGAGGATCAAATAACTTGGCAGCATCCAGTTGCATGTGGCTACAAACAATTGTAGGTTATGTTACCGCATTATTGCATATATACTTTTTGAAGATGGGAGAACTCGTATTTGAATAAATATCTCCTATATTGGACTGCAAAAGTGGTAATTAAGATTTATTACGCCTAAAACACGTTGGCACAGTTGAGGAAGCACGGTGATGCTGCGCCTGTATCCCATAGCAAGTGTTAAAAGTACAAAGGCACGGGTCAGGTGGGCCCTCTAATCAGCCAAAAGTTTAGTCACATGGTTGGACTTTACTGTGAGTTCGAGAGGCGGGGGCACAGCCTACTCAAGGCGCTGAAATCCGATTGTTGGAGGCGGGCAAAAATGATGCAAAATCACCCGATGGCCCGTACGATGTGGAGGGAGGGGGAAAAAACTCTTGGGGATAAAAAAAAAAAAAAAAAAAAATGCCTATCTATCACTTTTTGTTTTGTGTCTGGATACAGGCTAAATTAATAATCGTCTAGCGAAATCTAGATTGCTGTAAAGCTAAAAAGATCTTTGCAAAAGTTCATATTGGCGCCCCCTGCTGTCACATACGAAGCATTCTACACGTTATGAATGTATTGCTTATGTTTGCATCCCAGTGATCAATGAACCCACTTATCCCAACTTAGACCCTTGAGGATATGTCATTGTTATGCAGAGGCTACAAGATTTAATAGGCCTATAACTGACTTGACTTGACTAATTGAAAAATTATATAACAAAAGTGACATTTACAATGAGAAGTTTTAGTTTAATTAGATGAAAAGTAGAATGGAATAGATTTTTCCAAGGGGTGTTTCAGTCAACAAAAAGCTTGTTTTTATATAGGCTACACACATCCACAGATTTCAACAGACCAACACTGACTCATAAATTAATATTCAAATGAATGTCAACAGGCTCCTCATTCCATAAGGTATGAAACCAAGTTCACTGGGTTTACTGCTTCATCACAGATTGTGAGAAAGTGCCAATTGTTTCTGGAATGAGGTGAAGGCTCAGCTTGAAGCTGCACAAACTTGGAATTTTCCCACATTGTTTTGTTTGAAAGTGAGATTTGATCCATGGAGATGTTTATATTGTGGATTTATCTAGTACAATTGTGAATATGATAACAACATTTAGACAGTGGCCCTCTGCTGAGTCAAAACACATGTAATGTAATATCATCGTAAGATTACAGCTCAGTAACAACACAAAGACACTTAGTACTTTATACTTATAGTATTGCACTTTTAATTAAGTATAGTCTAATGACATTTACACTAAATATATCCATTTGACTGCCTTTACATTACACATTTTTTTAATCAAGTCATAATTTAGTTGGGAATGTTAACTTCTATATAATTTTCTGTTAACACCCTGCAGCAAGATTGACAGTAACTACACAGAGCCCCCTCCCACTCTGTAGACCTGCAACTCAAGCCATGTGCACATTTACAGCTGCTCACAGTTAGTTCAAATCTCCTCAGCTGTCTCCTTAACTACCCTTCGCACTGTTTCAAATGGACATTTTGGCTGTTCCTGCAGACAGGCCTAAAGGATGGTATCTTTCTCTCATGGCGCCCAACACAAAAGGACCTGCTTTTGCCTGGCTCGACCCCTCCAGACTCTACTGTAACTCACAGGTAAAATATAGCCCTGATCTAAACTATATGTCCCTCTACACTGTCTTATGTCCTGTCACTTCTCTTCAGGCTCTTGCAGACTGTGTCAAAGACCTACTTGGCCCATTCCACAATGACAGCATTGATATTGTTGCAGGGATTGATGCAATGGGCTTCATTCTTGGTAAGAAAACTTTATCTCCTGGTTATATTTTAAAAGGGGCAGCAACACTATGTTTAGGACTCGGAAAACTTAGTCCACCCTCTAAATTTAGAGTCTTACTGCTACCCCCATTGCACTCTAGTCACATGTACTGTTTAGTGTAAAACTATTACAAAGTGCAGGAAAAACAAGTGTACTTGTTTTAGGGGCATGTGTGGCTACAACACTGGGAAAAGGCTTTCTGGCAATTCGCAAAGTTGGGCACTTGTGTGTGGAGACCCAAACTCAGAACTACACTGACTACTCTGGCAGAGAGAAGACCATGGAAGTGCGGCTGGATGTACTCAAACCAGGTTAAACTTTTAAACTTTTTTTCACTTTTTAAGATTTTACCCTTTACAAATGTTGGACAGCTGTCAAAAAATTTACTTAGCTGCTATTGTTTAGATGGACACACACTTCATGGCTACAAAGACAAAGAGATTAGTATGTGTAACCTGTCTGAGTAACTTTGTTTAGAATTAAAAGTCATATAACTGTGACACACAACATAACACATAACAGGTGCAATGTGTAACTTTTCTGGTGGAGGGTTGTTCACCTGCTTGTCTCATGGAGATGTTTTTTGTTTTGCCCACAGTGTCACTTTGCATTAAAGTCCTGCTTTGATTTAAATCAGTGTCCATCCATTCCAATCCATTGAATAGCAGCCATTTTAACTTTGAGTGGGCTTGCCTCTCCACAAATCGAACCTGTAATTTGGCCCGGTGATGTCACATACTTTTATTATTAGTGTTTACCAAGGTGGATAAATTTAATGCCATATTGTGGTACATCTCTGTGAAGACAAGCAGATGGTAGACCCTCCATCAGAAAAGTTACACAGCGCAACTTTAAGTCCACAAATGATTAAATGAAAGGACACTTAATGAAATATTGTATGCATGGTACATTAACCATGAAAAGATTATTCCCTTGCCTCTCATTTCTTCTGCTACAGTGCCCTCTAGTGCATTTGGAACTCAACTGAACCAACTGGTTGACCCTGCACCTGTATTGTTTTAGGTGTCAGAGTGTTGTTAGTGGATCAATGGATAGAAACCGGAGGAACCATGAAAGCTGCGATTGAGCTGGCGGAAAGACTAGGTGCCACTGTAGTGGGTCAGTGTACTGCACAGTAACATTCTCTATTATAACTATGTCATTTTAGTGAGTTGTAATTTTATTTCTGCTATAGGTGTCGCAGCTGTGGCTATTGAAAATACTGAAGGTGGAAAGTGGATTAAGAAAAATTACAAGTTCTCTCACTGTATTCCTGAGGAGCTCCAAAGCCAAATTGACCAAAAATATCTTAACTCCTTCAAGAATGAACAACTGAAAAAAACTCAAATTCAAAATTCAAATTCAAAAAAGTTTGTCAATCCTTCATACGAAACATATGAAGAATCGAAACTGTGTTTCTCACTCTCAGGCGTATAAATAAATAATTATAAATGGAAAAGTTCAAAATAGTAATTTTATGAGAAACAACAGAATTTTGTGAAGTAAAATTATAGTTTTTGTATAGAAATATTTTATTTTTTAACACATACTTTGACACAAAATGCATAAATGTATTTAAAAACAACACTGTCGCTGGCTTCAATATTTTTTAAATAACATGGGAGAATCTTCCCTTTTAAAATATCTACAATTTGATAATGTCATCATTATTGAAATGTAATGGGATGAACTACTATTCTTAAAACTTTATAAAATAGAACAGGAATGCAATGGTACCTTTAACCTTAGCAGCATATTATCCTGTAGTAAACATTAGAGATCTAATCCATAATACTAGCAGCTCCTGTCAGTCTTAAGCAAAATATGCTATTTTTAATAATCGTATATACTCTGTAATTGCATGAAGGGTCATTTAAATAGAGTAAAAAAAAAAGGGAAAGGCCACAAAAATGCACAGCTCATGGAAGAATCCAAGGCCAAAGGAAAAAGTGAATTTGAGTCAGCCTCCGGCCCATGCGCTCAGAGCTTTTCCTTTCCACAGACACAAATACACTCGTACCAATCTCCTCCTCCTCCTCCTCCCAGCCTCACTGACAGCAGCCCGACTGTTTCTTTTTTGACATACTGTAGAGATTACTGGAGTTGCTGGTTATCCCTAAAAGTTTATGTGACACAGTTAGGTTTATACCAAATTTCAATATAAAAACTGGACATAGTTTGCATAGATACATACTGACAACATCTCCAATTTGCTTTTTTCCACTTTTCTCCAGCTCTGCAAGAACGTTCATCTCAAATGCCAAAGATGCCACTCGAAAGAAAAACGCTTTTACATTCTCCCCTTTAAAGAAAAATAAACGTGTCATTCTTTTTACTAATACTAGAAATCATGTGATAATCTGATATTGTCAATGAATCTCAGAATAAATGGAAAAAGACCGATGGCAATCCGGGCTAAAATGCACAGTGTAGAAACAGAAAATGGGAATTACTAAAATATCAAATACACGACTATAAAGGTGTTTCTGAAGGATGGGTTATACATAAAACATTATTTAAAATGTATTCAACTACATAGTAGAATGCAAAATGAAAACAGGAAAATGTGTACATTGTAAACCCATATGAATAAACAGGGCTTTATTTGCACAATATGTTCTTGAAACATATTTTTCTGACCTACCTGTAAGTGAAGAAACTGCCCAATATTCAGCGCTCATCTCCTGTGCAATTTTAAGGGCATCTTGTTCAATCTGGGTGTACTGAGCTGGTGACTGTAAAGAGAAGTTTACTATGAGAAAGAAACAATAAAATGACCCCAACTCGTCATGCCCATCTAGTGACCCAGTTTTACGAATACTTTGGGGTTTACAGCCAGAGGAAGCAGCACATTCCTGAGGGGTGAGCCAGGACATAAAGGCTTTGTGTTAACTGGCATCAACCCAGAATAGTTCCCATCTGACTTCTTGGGTCCATGGGTTTCAAGCTATGGCAACCATCGTCCGTGGTCATAGCAATTAAGCAATTCAAATGAAAGAGGAAAAGGTCCTCAAAAAGTCCTTCAAATCAGGAAGGAATTGTTCATCTGAAACCCATATATAGTCCCCAGCATGTGCTCTTGTGTAAAGACGTACACTCAGGTCTTTCTTTGTCCCAACAATGAAGAGTTGGACACTAGTGGGGTCATTCTCCTTTAAGGCGTCTTCTAACCATTGTCTGTGAACATATGGGACACCTGTAAACACTGTAATGTAATGGTTTATTCTTCTGTATATTAGTAATGGTGTTCAAATAAATAAATACTATGTCATGGTACAAGAGGAAATATGGGATAAAAAGCACACTTACCTTGTATGACCCAATGAGGCTACATCAGTTAAGTCAAACACGATTATCACAACTGCAACAAAATATTTTCAGTTAAAAATATGTTTTAAAAATAGCCAAATGATGATAGTTTTTTGGAAAATATCTCTAGAATTTAGAAACAACTGCAAATCATCAAAGTTTGCTCTAAAGCAGGTGAACACCTTACTTGGGTATTGCTTTCATTAACTTGCACATGTCTGTCACAATATAAATTTTGAAGAACAATAAATTGCTACAGACCTATAGAGCAACAATTGATAATATTGAAACTTATGCAATAACAATAAAGCAAAATAATCTCAGCAATCCATTCTTAAATAGATAGTATCATTAAGAATCATGAGCTGCAACATATACATAACAGAATAAACCAATAATTAGCCATAAAAGTCACTCAACCTTCTACAGCTCAAATCTTACTGTATTACAACAAAAATACTCAAAGTCCCACCACTTTCACAAAGAAATTGCAAACACGATAAATTCTGAGCCCTGAAAGATATTGTTTCAGCTTTTATATATTGAAAGATAAGTTGATATAGTAATTATTGTGACATGCCTACTTGCAAAGCACAATAACCAATCAATAAACCTATTCATTATTCTTGTTTAATCTTGTTAATGTGTGGTGGTGTATAAAATGCATTTTGTGTTTCCAAGTGTAATCCTTACTTTGGGCACCTCTGTAATATGTAGAAGCAATGCACTTGAACCTCTCTTGGCCTGCAGTGTCCCATCTGTGAAGAAAAAACTGACTCTAATTGTTCAATAAACTAGATTAAATTAAGTTTGTTACTTACAGTTGTAGGCTAAACGGTACACCCAGCACCTCGAACCGCTCCATCTCAAAGTCAACACCAATTGTTGCTTTATAGTTCTTATCAAAAGTATCTTTACAAAATCTGCATTTAAGAAAAAAACAACACACAAGTTAAAATAATTGCAATAGGATAATAAATGATAGGAAATAAATAGGAAAATAAATGAACTTAGGATAATAAAAGAAAAATGATGCCACCTCCAAAGTGAAAGGAGATTAAAAGGGTGCATCACCAAAATATCTTTAGCCAAATTTACTATATGGTTATTGTTTCACAATCCTGCTTACCTATTGATCAGACAGGTTTTACCCACAGCGAGATCTCCCACAACAATGACCTTTGAAATTTTAAATCTGCTGAGAGGTAAAAGAAAGAAAAATACACATAAAGGATAATGTAAGTGTGTGGTTGATTATTTGTCTAAAATTAAGTAATATTTTAAACTAGTGTGTACTTTGGTTTTTGTTAAGTTAGTTTGATGATATATTGGAATAACTTAGCCATTTACTAATTGCTCTATTGGCTGCAGCAATTGTAACCAATTTGATCTTTAAAATAGCATAGTTGCAACATATGCTTAAAGTAGACCATATATAGGCTTGGCGTACAGATTACATTAAAGACCTGAGAGATACCCAGATTTTACTTACCCTACAGTACCAGTGCGCTGTTCCTGACAGGCAGTTTTAACTTTGTTGTTGAATTCCTCTTTGGTGTGCAGTGCAGCCTCTTTCCTGAAACACTGGCACAAGAACATAAACAGTAAGCTCTGGCTCTGGTCCACACACGAGACATTTGTGTTAAAAGAAACAGGAGGAGGAAGAGTGATACCTGTGGGAGCTGAGCAATGATGCGGTCTCGTCTGATTGGAGGAAGGACACTCATGGCTGATGCACGGACAGACATAAGGTCATGAATGTATCACACTGTAAAAGAGGAGAAGAGGTTAAACACAACATCAATACTTCTTACACTTGACATATTTCATTAGTGTTACCAATTCACAGTAGCCCATTGCCCAGGACAGTGTTGGAGAAATAATTTCATCATAGGCTACTGTGAGACTTTTTCCAAATAGAAATACAAATTGATCCAGGAGGAAATTTACCTAATTATTTTCCAACCAAGCTACTAATTTATAAACTCAATGAAAATTTAGGATCATAAAAGAGTTAAGAGAAATATTGTTCCCAAGGGCTGAATATCTGTTTGTTTGTGTTTTTCTTTATTTAACAGGGTTTATTTATTCAGCTACAGAAGAACTGGTAGAGAAATGAATAACCTCGACCACTTAGCCAAGTCTATAACGCCTAGATTGATGTTTAATAATATACTGTGGAACATTCCTGGGTAGGCAAACAAGTACATCTTCATGGAGACAAGCAGATGGCTGACCCAACCAGAAAATAAGTTACACAGGGCAGCTTTAGACCTCACGCAGAGCTAGCAACGACCAGACCAGACAACTATAGCCAGTGATTACAAATAGTAACTGTGCTATGTAATCCTTTTGTTTAAAATGACTTAGGAAGATGGTAGTTTCCAGAGTTTTGAAAACTCGTAACTTTACCAATCACTAGCGAGCCAAATCTATCGTAATGTGTTAGTAAGTTAAAAGACAGTGCCACATTGAAACTCCCCACAGCAACTTTGTAGACACTGTTCCGTTTAGCCTCATGCTACAGCGGGAGATGCGTTACTCACCGACGGAATAAGCCCTTCAGGTTTGGGACGCTTTCCCAGATTCTTGTTCTTGAAAATGTTACTTCCAGCTACTTGCCCTCGTTTACACTGAATGAACAGAAAACAACCCACGGGAGAAGCGGCCAGAACAGTGGGGGGCTGATATGGGGCTGATTCAGTTTGGGAACATTTGTGCTTTGCTGCTGCTGAGATTTTGGGTTGTGTGCACGCCCCCTTGTGGAGAAAATGAGGAAGCATCAGTCGCTGTTGGGATAAGGACCGCCCACACCAAGTAAAGTTGGCCTAAACCTGTCAACAGCCACAGCAGAAAGTCCTCTACTGCCTTGGTAGTAGTGATCAGTAATCATTTAGGCGTTATAGTCCTTTTCAGCTCAGCCAAAAAAGGGAGGGAGAATTTGTTTCTCTTTAGAGAAATTTAAGATTATTTAAACTGCAGTTCCATGCTTTTGACTTTTTATCACCCATTACAGCCTACAAGATCAAAAAGAGTTTATTCTATTTGCAAGAAGAAATATTGCCATGTTTTCTACGGACATATAGATATTAAATTACAGTTTTAGCATCCTCAAACAAGACACAAAGTCAAGTCCATTTTATTCTTGTGGATGTTTTGTAAACATGATGTTTGTTACATTCATGGTTTTAAAATAATGAGGCAATATGGTACAGGCACATGTTTTCACTTTATTGAAGCAGATAGTTTAAAAACTATGGCAAAATTTACTTATCAATTTTTAGAATAGGGTATCAATACCATAATGACTGTGCAGCCTGGTTTTTAATGTTTAGCACCTTCAACCCTGGATGTTGCCCAATGCAAACCCATTTTGAGGTCTGTGGCCACCTGCACTGATATTTGTATAACCATGCAGAAAATCTCCTCCACCACACATGGCATTATAGAGACACAGACACACGCATGTGAATACAAATATTAGATCAGAACATTTTAATGTTTGGGGCTTAGTTTTCTATTAGAATATGGTTGTTGGTCTGTAAAGAATTGGCAATGGCTTTGGCATTAGCTTTGAAAATGTTTGGCTCAACGGTTTTTGGAAAATGTGAAAAATAATTTTAAAGCCATAAAAACAGTATGCACACACTAACAAGCTGCTGTAATACATCTTAAAAGGATCAATCCATCAAGTGCGAGCTCTAAGAAGGGTGACATGATCATTAACATGAAAGTTCCTATAAAAAAAGAGTTCATATAAAAAAAGATTTTTCCAGTAATTTGTATCCTGGATATTTAATCTGTAAGAAACTTTCTAGAATTGTTGTTGTGAGTCCCATTTTCTGTGATGTTACTCTTTCTTCGAATAAAGAAGTCAGAGCGGATCAGGCGGTACAAGTATATGCCTATCATAATATTCATGAGCATCATACAAAAGAAAAAAAACCCGGCATGGTCTAACTTGGCGTAGTTGTGGAGAATGAACCAAGTGAGGTAGAACTGGGTAAACAGTCGGAAAATCACATATGTGACAATATTGACCACTTTGTTGATGTGATAGAGGGGAGTGGACTGAGCTCCGGCCAGCTTCAACAACAGACGCAGATGTAGTGTGACACTGTTGACCTCCACAAAAAGAGCCACAACTGCCCCATTTACATACTTCTGAGTGCACAGCGCATACAAGAAACAGCTCAGCACCTGCACACACAGGAAGACTTGAGTTTTATTATGACATCATCACATACTGTACTTACGTATGAACACAAGTCCACTATGTAACGTTTTCTGGTGGAGGGTCTGCCTCGGCTTGTCTCCATGGAGATAGTTTTGGTGCGCCTGAAATTTTCCACATTATTGCAGTAAAATATCTCACTATGGTTTATTCTATGATAGGTGATTTTAATGCTCAACAATATCTTGAAAACCATGCATTTCTATGAGCGGGGTAGCATTTCCACTGATCTGACATGTAACTTGGCCTAGTGCTGTACCTGCTTGTCTACATGGAGATAATGAGTTAAAGCCATTCTAGGTATTTTACGCAAAGCAACGGAGACAAACAGGTAGTGAACCCTCCACTAGACAAGCATGCATTTTAGGTATTCATCGTTAGGTAGTAGGAGTGGACAGTGTTTGTCTTTCTCAAGGAATGATTCAGTGCTTTCAGCACTGCCCTCTGCTGGTCAGTAGGGATACAGAGAACTATAATTAAAATTCTAACTTCATTTTAACCAGCAACTCACCAGTTGTTTGGAAAACACAAACCACAGTGCCAGATAATATGGACACATTTAAACAAACCTAAAGGTCCTATATTGTGTGTTTTCTTACCAGTACATGGTGCAAGAGGAATTCCCATGAACCCCGGGCATGTCCCCTGTAAATGATGTCACATGCATCTTGCATAAAGTATCCTGGGAACAAGGAGAGCCACAAAGTGATTCTATTAACTACATAACATGCCAACTAAGGTATCAGAAATGTATCACTAAATCATAATTGGAATTGACTGTTCCCAATATAAAGTGCTAATGTATCTGATAGAAGATGTCACAAGGTGTGTTTTCAGCCATAACAATATTTGTATTATATGAATCAAATAACAGTGATAAAAAAGCTATAAATTCTGATATTTATATCAGAATTTATAGCTTATATATAAATATTGTACAAATATTGCACACAAATTCACACCAAGTCCATTAAGAATGTGGACATAGTCATGACAATGAAACCCTGATGATCTCATCTGACTTTAAATATCCAAATGATTGAGACTGTTGGCTGGATGGCAGTGGCCAGAGAGATGCAGCAAGTGTCTGAGTAATAGCCTATAATGGGGATAGGCTCAGAGGGACTGGAAGCTGCTGGCTGTTGTCAAGGCAGACCTACACAGATTTGAGTCCTCATGGTTACACACAGATGCACAGAAGACCCACAGTGCACACAGCTCAACCAGACGAGCCAGTCTATGGGGGATCTGGGTTTCCAGGGGATACGGCTATTTGAGATTTTTAAGAAGAGCCAGGCATTTGTTTTTCTTACAAAGGATTACATTCATATTCATTCAAAGTAGGGAAACACAAACCTGTTGACACACAGACGAGCAGGTAGGACAGTGGAGTTTGGTACAGATGGAGGTCCTGCAGCGTCTCAGGCCACACCACCGCACTGAGGAAGGACACAGGTTATGGGAGATGGCTCACATTTATTGGGCTCACTTTTTTAGAGAAAGTAACTACACTGAAACATTATCTTAGGGAACATGAGACTTCATACAGAATATCTTTTTTACATATTTTTTTGTTGATTGCCCAATTTATAATTTTCAGTTTTATAGGCTACTGGTCATTCACAACACTTAGACTCACACAACACTTTTCAGCCAGGCAAGCCAGTGCTACACACAATTCTAAGTGTTCTTCTATGGGTGGTCCCCCCCACCTACATTACAGGACTTAACTTAGGATTAGTAGTTAGTATGTGTTAAGAACAAACAGTGCAGTTAAATTGGAATAAAGTTTCAAAGATGCACATAGCATGAAAAGCCCGAACTGTCTTATGTGGGAATATGTGAGGATGAATCATAGTTCCCGCCCTAAGAAATTGTTTTCTCTCAAGACCCGTTTACAGCAGGTTTTTCCAGTTAACTCTCCTTTTTATTTGAGAGCTCATTACCAGTACATTACAGTTACCAATCAGGAAAACAGAAGACATGTGCTACAGCCTAAGATTTGCTCACTTATACTGTACATTGGCATTTCCACTCTGAGCTCCAAATGCCATTGTGTCCCTGCTCTGTCCTGTCTGAACATGCTTTCTTCCTCGGCTGTTTGTCCTGACTGCCACTGACTGTCACTGCCCACACGCTGCCAGAGACGCATCATGCGCGCTGTGAATAGACAATGGCATCTGTTATACTAAGCATTTAGCTGGACACTTACCAGGTCACGGCCCATGTGCCAGTGATCAGTGAATGTACCATGGACACAGAAAGGTTCCTCCACCTCCAAGAATGAAACTTGTCCTGTTGGACCACTTTGGGCACGGGCAGCTTTTGGAGGAGCTGGTCGACAACCCTGAAGAGGAGCGCGCACACCAGTACTGAGGGGATTGGGTACCCCCTCAGAACAGGAAGCAGGGCCTCCATCCTCTGCCACCAGCCCCCCTTTTCTCTCCCTTTTTACAAGTTCTTGGTGCTCGTAATGTCCCTTACTTCAGCTCCGTATGCCCGAGTACTCCTTTGTCAGCGCGATGACGGACTGATATGCACGGTCGGTATGTGATCGGAGTGTTTCCTAAATCCAGAAGTGAAAAAGGACAAGATAACAAGATAATGTTATTCTCCACAGTCTCTTCCTACAAAGTTGAGTGTCAAACTGTTTCCGTTTGTGAAGCGTCCTTCGTCCCAATCAAAACTTTCGTGATTTTTTTTTAAAGCGTGTCCATTGGGCGATCTGTAAATCTGGTCACTGGTGGCGCGCTCCGCTGTGTGCGCAAGTAGCAGGGGGTGTGGTGTTCAGACGACAGAGTAGGCGCTGCTGCTACCCTAACCACAAACACAGAAACAAGGTGGGGCAGATGCTGAGATCGAGTCACGCAATCATTGATGTAGGTTCTACGCTCAACAAGTGTGATATGATTTGAAATAAAACTATTTGAAAACTTGTACTATAGCGTAGCTGTAAAAAAAAATTCTTGTTGGCCAAATGTAATTTAAAAAAAAAGGCGTATTACACCTAGCCTATATGGCAATTATTGTCATTATTACGACACATATTTAGATCTCCATTTTACCTGTTATTGTTGTAAAATAAAAATAACGTGTTAAAATGTTTTGAACTAATCTAATTTTTGAGCTCTGAGTCCCCCCACTCCTTGCTCCCTGCACTACGTCACTCCCCCTTCAGAGTTCCATCACAACAAGCAGCACCCAGTGAAACTATTGGACATCTCATCGAGTTTGTGAAGTTGTAGTATAGCCTATTGTTTTGAATCCTCCATTTGTATGTTTATGAAAAATGGCTGTGAGGGAGCATGGGTGGGAACACAGCACAGCCTTGTACAAGAGGCGTGGGCTTGTACTCCTAACTGTAAGGAATGTTTGTATAGTGCCCAGGAGAGATCAAAAGATTACTTAAACATGCAGGGATGAGATATAAAACCACTTCAAGCTTGATTTTGATGAGGAAACAATGTTAACATGATAGAAAGTTCCCAAAAGTTGAGTTATAGGCCTAATATTTGCTTTAATAGGCTGATCTTAAAAGACATTTAGGCTTAAGCATTTAATATGCACATATTAACCTACTTGCCATACCTTGGCCAAGTTCAAACATATCATTCAATCACTCATTGCACTGATCTAGCCTACTGCTACGGCTGCTTGCCTCTTTGTTATGAAAAATAGCCTCTGCGACACAAAACCCAGGCTGTAACATATGGTTCAAAATATCATTATCATAATGGCCTAATCACCAATCATCACAATTACTTCAGCCTACTCCAGGCTAGTGATAGACTAGAAATTAATTTTGAAAAGCAGTGAATCAACTTGACCTCTAGATGGCAGCAGTATAACATTAATTACCACAGCAGCAGCGGTCCCTTCTTGTGACCCCAGAAGGACCCATCAATAGGCTTAAGTATGCCATATGTAAACATTTAACAACTAGGCCAACACTATTGCCACCTGTGTGATCATACCGAAATAGATACATATGTTATTCAGTAGCTTTAATGGAAGGATCCAACTTAAACTTTAGTTGGCCATTATTAACCCACATCTCTCGTGTGGTAACCACTTCAGTAGCCACAGCTGCCATGCGGCTGACTGACACAAACTTATAGCTGCCAGAAGCCAATCTGCACCAACTGTTTCAGGGAAGGCGGGTGTGGTGAAGTGTAGTGCCATCCTCCCTGTACAAGTTTTGAAGATAAAGGTCTTTCTTCTCTCCCAAAACAATGCAAATGTGCTAGCTATTGTTGAAAATGTTCGAAAATACCTCTGCATATCCTTGCATAAGTGCCTTATCAGAGTTAGACAGTTTGATGATGGGGGGGGGGGGGGGGTAATAGTTGGTGGACTGCCATGCTCTTCTTATTGTCTTGTGAAAAAGAATACTGGTGGAGGACCCTTTGCTCCTCAGGCAGTGCCCCGCACCTTTGGGTTTGGAAACAGTTTCACTAGATTCACTTATTAAATTCTTAGAGATTGACTGTGGTGCCTGAGGGCAAATGTGTCTGACAATGTTAGAAGCCGATGATAGAAGGCAATCTATGTCTGCTGATGTGACTGAGGAGCGTCTTTTGTTGCAAAGTGTGAGGTCACTACTGCAGTGACATACTATATTCATGAGAATTTCAAGTCTCACCTCAGAGTTATTATTGAATAATACGGCTAGTGTGATTGGACAGGAATAGTTAATTAATACTCACCAGTCAGTTTACTGTGTCCATAATGTTTTAGACAACGCGCTTGGCTCACACTTTTGTCCTTCATTGGAGCCCGTAGTACAGCTGGACGGTTGCTTAGAGACCGCGGCACAGGGGAAGCTGTAATGGAGAAGTATGAAAAAATCAAAGTTGTGGGGAGAGGCGCTTTTGGGTAAAGTTTACGTTTTGTCAAATAGATTTACTTATACCGTGTATTCTTTATGGCTCGTAGCATTTGGGCTTCAAGGGCTGTGCTGGAGTTTGCTCTGCCCTCAGGAACTAAAGATGGAAACTATGGGAATACTGGCTGACACTGGCATCAGTAGTTAGTTTGTTATTTATCTACGTTAGCTTTGTAAAATGATGTTGAAGTTATAAAGTAATAGCATAAATATGGCCTGGGTTTGTTATCTGAACTTATCTGAACGGTCTACAGCAATCGAAGTTTTGATTATATACCGTTTGAAAGTGCTGCAGGCAAGTCTAAAGATTTAACAATATTTTTGACTGAACATCCTTTCTAAAACAAATAACAGTACTTAGTCTTAGTTAAACATGGATTTACTCCCAGACAGTCCCAGCTATAGACTGTATTTAAACGACGCTCCTGACTGCATTGAGGATGCTGCATAATAATGACACTTTTTCCTCAGGATTGTCCACCTGTGCCGCAGGCGCAGTGATGGAGCCTTTGTCATCCTCAAAGAGATCCCAGTGGAGCAAATGTCCCGAGATGAGCGTCTTGCAGCACAGAACGAGTGCCAAGTGCTGAAGCTGCTCAACCACCCAAATATCATTGAGTATTATGAGAACTTTCTCGAGGACAAAGCTCTTATGATCGCCATGGAGTATGCACCAGGTAGTATTATTGTTATTAATGTCTAATTACACAGTCCTAGATTGTGATTTATTTTACTTGAAAAAACAGTAACGCTTTTTCTTATTCTTTTACTTGGATTAAATTTACATTTTATTTAATCTTTTCATTGACTTGAAAATTATTTTATGCAGGTGGGACATTGGCAGATTACATTCAGAAGCGGTGCAACTCCTTGCTGGATGAGGACACTATTCTGCATTTCTTTGTTCAGATCTTACTGGCACTTTATCATGTGCACAACAAATTAATTCTGCATAGAGATCTTAAAACACAAAATATCCTCCTTGACAAGCATCAGATGATTGTCAAAATAGGTGACTTTGGGATTTCAAAAATCCTTGTCAGCAAGAGTAAGGCATACACAGTGAGTTTTCTTTTGTAATAAAATGTTTTTGTCTTTGTGCAAAGCATAAACCACATATTTTGCTGTTTACCTGTTTTTTCTACAGGTGGTTGGGACACCATGTTATATCTCTCCAGAATTATGTGAAGGAAAGCCATACAACCAAAAGAGTGACATCTGGGCCTTAGGCTGTGTGCTCTATGAGCTCGCCAGTCTCAAGAGAGCCTTTGAGGCAGCTGTATGGACAATGTTTATTTGATCTGTTTTATGCTATGCAATTTTTTCAAGATGCAACATTTCTATATAGATTTTTCATATATAACAGAGCAAAAGAAGTACTATCTCATGGGTGAAAAAGAAAAATATTTGAGCAAAATTACAACATTTGCCTTCATTAGAAAATAGTGACACAATTTCTTCTTTCAGAATCTGCCTGCACTTGTCCTGAAGATCATGAGTGGCACATTTGCACCTATTTCAGATCGATACAGCCCAGAACTTCGGCAGCTTATTCTCAACATGCTAAATCTGGACCCATCCAAACGACCACAACTCAATGAAATTATGGCTTTGCCCATCTGTATCCGACCACTTCTTAATCTGTATACTGACATAGGCAACGTCAAAATGCGAAGGTACTAAACTACTATTATACATTTCCGTTGTGTTATAATTTACTAAGTATGTACGTTGGTTTGGCCTTTTTTAGGATTGAAAAGCCCTTATCTGCAGTACAGACTGGTCCACAAGGAAGGCCAGGAGGCAGGGTGCCCACCAGCAGGTCAAGAGGTGAGGCAGAGTGTTCAGTTTGTTTCCAACAAATCAATTGAGACAATTGCTAAAAGTGAAAATGTTTGGCACAGATGGCGTGACTGGCATTGGCACGGGTAAAGTGCATTCCCTCCCATTATCCTCAGTGTATACCTGGGGTAGTGGGATCTCAATGCCACTTCGGCTGCCAATGCTGAACACTGAAGTGCTGCAAGTGTCATTGGGACGCACTCAGAAAATGGGGGTCACCAAATCAGGCCGTTTAATTACATGGGAGGTATGTTATCTGTGCTTGACCCAAACTGTTTCATAAGCATCAGTGTTTTAACCTTTCCTTTCTTCAGGCTCCCTCTGTGGCCTCAGGTGAGGGCTGTCTTCCCGGGGCAGTGGAGCAGATGCAGCCTCAGTTCGTCTCCCGGTTTCTGGAGGGTCAGTCTGGAGTCACCATCAAATCTGTGGCCTGTGGTGATCTCTTCACCACCTGCATGACAGGTTTGTGACCCATCCCTTTCTGGTCCAAACACAGTCTGCCAAAAAGCTGAAGGAAGTCAATATTTAAAAATGCATAGAGTTATTACGGGCAAATGAAAACGTTATAATGTAAAGCTTATTTTGGGTCTTAAAGTGTACAGTTTCAATACCTTTGAGTTAAAGACTATCATGTTTTTTGTTCACTTGTCTGAGTTGGAATCACTTCTGACCTTTTTGTTTGTTTTCATTTTGCAGACAGGGGCATCATCATGACTTTTGGTAGTGGAAGTAATGGTTGTTTAGGACATGGTAACTTCAATGATGTAACACAGGTATCAATTGAACATTATATTATAATACCATTATATTGATATTCATATTGAGATCTTTGTAATAATTAACAACTCTCTTGTTTTCGTTCTTCCAGCCTAAGATTGTAGAAGCGCTCCTTGGCTATGAGCTGGTTCAGGTTTCATGTGGTGCTTCCCATGTGCTCGCTGTGACAAATGAAAGAGAAGTATTTGCCTGGGGTCGAGGAGACAATGGTAAAATATGATCCAGTTTTAAAATAACAAATGTTGTACTATAGGTTAATAGAGATAGTATACATTTTTTGCATGATAGATTGAACTAACAGAAATCACAGTTTTTATGAAGATTGACTAGGCTATACTCTAAGGCTATTTTCCCCCTGTTTTAGGCCGCCTAGGCTTAGGCACCCAGGATACCCATAATTCTCCCCAGCAGGTGTGTTTACCAGTGGACTTTGAGGCCCAAAAAGTGGTGTGCGGAGTTGATTGCTCTATGATTATCAGCACCCAATACAGCATAGTGGCATGTGGAAGCAACAGGTACTGTGTTCTCAAAAAGTACTGTTTTCAAATATATTTAATGAGCATCTTTTTCTCCTTTATTCAAACAAACCACTCCCCAGTCCAAGGGATGTTTTTGCTTTAGATGGTAGATTTAGTGAATACCATATTTCTTTTTCCTACCAGTATGACAACATTCTGATGAACACATACCTTTGCCTGTCATTCTGTACAAAGGTTAGATACTTAAGAGCTGGTTTCTGCTTTTACAATAAGCAAAACATACAAATGACTCATACAAATCTTTGACAACTGTTTGTGCATTTTTATGCTATCAAATATTTGTACTGAATGACTCAAACTATTGTGGTTAAGTTCATATGATGGGTTTGTGTTGTCTTCTTCTAAAAAAAAATCTTGTCCTACATCACTTAAACATGGATGAAACAATTACACTATAATTCAAGTTACACAAACCTACTTTTTCTTATTTCATCACAGTTGAGAAAGAGGCACGGATTGAGTTCCATAATTGCTTTCTAATGTTTCACTGCATTAATGCTGCTTGTTGTGTTATAAGGTTCAACAAACTTGGCCTGGATAAGATCATGGAAGGAGAGGAACCAGGGTCCTCCAGTCAGGTGGAAGAGGTTCATTCTTATACACCGGTCCAATCAGCACCTCTGGACAGGGAGAAAATTGTTTACATTGATATTGGGACGGCCCATTCTGTTGCAGTCACAGGTAAACTATTATCACTGTTTCACATTTTTAGTATTGTGATACTACATTTTTATCTTCTTTACAACAGAAAATGGTCAGTGTTATACATTTGGCAGTAACCAACATGGTCAGATGGGCTGTAGTTCACGCCGTACCCGCCGTGTGCCATACCTTGTGCCAAATCTGCAGGGTATAACTATGGCGGCATGTGGAGATGCTTTCACTTTAGCTATTGGATCAGGTGAGTACCAGGACATGCATGTTGTAATATGCTACCCTCAAACCACTATGTATTCAAATTAGAGACAAGGATAAATTTGGACCAAATCATTACCAAAATAAGACTTATTATTTAAAATCGCACCGAAAAAAAATGTTGTTTGTCCACGCAGAAGAAAACAATTTGAATATCTTATCATCTGGGATTGAAAGGGTAAAATGTTGTGTGAGCCAATGATTGCCTCCCCTGGGAAGAAATCCAGGGGTGTCAGCCATGTCTGTAGCTTTTTATTGTCTGTAGAAAGCTTTGTTCAGCTTTGACAACCTGTGAGACAAGACGCTGGGCTGTCAGTAAAATATTTCAGTAGATAAATGCATCAAGGAGTGCTCTGGAAAATTAAAACCATTTTTTGTCCCTCTCCTGTTTTCTACAGATGGGGAAGTGTACACCTGGGGTAAAGGAGCCCGTGGACGCCTGGGAAGGAAAGAAGAGGATTCTGGGATACCGAAGGCAGTGCAGCTCGACGAGGCTCACCCCTTCACGGTGACATCAGTGGCTTGTTGTCATGGAAACACTCTTCTGGCTGTGAAACGTAATATTTTCATTATTACTCTTTGTTAACAAACACACAGCAATTTTTAGTGGTGCAGTACCCAGATGTGAGACTGAACAAACTCAAAAGAAGCTTTCAGTCAGAGATGACAAATATATATTATAATTAATACATATACAAAAGGATGACATTATGTGAAAAACAATCAAACAACAATAATAAAAGTGAGATTATATGTTATTATTATATATCATTCACAAATCAAACCAAAAAACAGGGCAGATTTCAAACTGATTAAACTGCATCTAAGTTTAATAAAGCACAGTCATGTAGGTAATCCTTAGTACAGACTGTGAGGCTGCTGTCAATTTCTTTTTTGATCCACATCATGTGACAAGGACATGAAGTGCCATGACTATATTAGGGATTTGAGATGAAATCATGCTCCAACTGCATGAAAACCCAATAATGAATAGTTGTCGTGTTAACTTCAGAAATGTAGTCAATCGTTGGTTTATTGGACTATAAAAAGAGGTGTAATTTGTGACATTTTTTCTTTATTGTTTCAGCTTTGCTTGAAGAACCTGTTCCAAGATGACCTCCCACCAAAGAGCTTCTTCAGCTTCTGTTTCCCAAAGAAATGAGCCAGCTCCTATGAAAACCTTTGCACCACAGACTTTCTTATTCCTGCCGGGCCCTTGAGTTTCACTTGATCATTATTCAGCTCTATTTCATCTTCAGAAAGAGAGAGTGAGCTTTGAGTCAAAGGTTCACAGGAGGTCAGAACCTGTTTGTTAGAGCAGGTGTCACGCACAAGGTGAGGGACTGGTGTGACACTTAAGGAACAGGAAGTCGTTTTGGAGCTTTTATGTGGTGAGGTATTGTCCTCTTTTGCATGCACTGAGCATGATAAACCAAAGGCTATAAAAGACAAACTGGTTTGAGCTCCTAAGCCTCTGGCAAATGAGACTGTGACAAAACAGACAAATCAAAAGGATGAATGCCACTTCTGTGTTTGGTTACAGACCTGTCAAATTAACTTAACATAAATCTTGATAACATTGTCATTGGTCACTTGTGTCTTACTGGATTATCTTGTTAGTCCATTTTAGCCCACTAGCAGTTTTAGTTAAGGTAACGATGTGTCGAGGGCTGTCTAACCCCATCATACGATCTAATGCAACAGTATTTACACGGCTTCATATTCCCTTTTTATCTACATTAATGATACACTACAGTATGTTTTATTATTCTTTATATTTTGTATTATTCATATTTATAAAGTTTTACAGTTTTAACAGAAAGTCTTAAAAATGTAAAAAGTGGGAGAAAAAAACAACAACAATATCAATTGTGTGGAAAGTGGAAAATGTGCAGTATTCATTCTCCGCAGTATTAATGGTACATTACACTGTATTCAAATATTGTTTGTTTACATAAGAATGATAATTTTGTAACACCTTTCCAACAACATGTTAGTGAAACTAACTTTGTGTTTTTAAGTAAAAACATAAAATCTTTAATCTAATCTTTATTTATTTATTTATGAATAAATGGATAAATAAATAAATAAAAGATAGCCCATTGTTTTGTTTGTGGATGATGTAATGATGATGTAATCCAGAGGCAATGCATTAAGTGAAACTGGTCCTTTGTGTTGGAGAAATATTTACATTTTCAAATCACTTATTAAATTTCATAATATAAGTAGACCTTTTTCTAGTTGTTTTATTCAGTCGCATTTCTTGCCTGGATTGATTTGCTGTAAAACCTTTGACAAATATGAAACATTTCAACATCAATAATTGCGTGCGTCGTAATGCATGAGTGGCCACTAGAGGGCATAGGTCCATTAGTGTTGGCATCACTACTGTCTGGGGCTCTCTATTGTGGCTTATTATAGCCCTACTATTGAACACTTTGTTCACTTTATCTCTACGATGAAATTAAAGGTATAATGCAGATCTCATCATCTTTCACACACACATTTTGTGGAATAGGGTAAATGGGATATGCAAAACAAATTTTCTCTCCTGCTACATCCCTCCACTAAAGAAACCAACAAATGCATTGACCACTGTCCTCTGCTGCCAGAAAACAGCCTTATTTCAGGACTATAGTGACAATAAGCAGGACAAAACAGCGTGAAGATGGTATTTGAGCTTCTTGACTCCTCCTGCGTGGAGGAGGAGGCGGGGCTCTCTGCACCTAAACAGACAGAGGGCCAACGCATTGTGCTCAGTCTGTTGAAAGTGCTACAGCTACTCTGACCTGGACAAGGCCACACGGAGGTTCTCCCGATTCAGACACAACAGCACGACCCGGGCCGATACTCAGCAGCCGGAGCTTGTGTTGCCATCAGCCGTGCGGTTGCAGGCGGCAGACGAGGGGACGAGAGCTGCGCAAAGCCCCATCTGTCGGCAGCGGACAGGACGTGATATGCAACCCTCATCCTGATCGGCTTGAAACACGGCGCAACAACTCAGATAAATAGCCCCGTTTACGGGGAGAGCACAGCAGAGGACCCGAGAGGACATTGTAACCGTAACCTCCAGCTGGCAGGCCGAGGAGCACGGCGACACAGCGTAAACATGCCTGGGTTTGATTACAAGTTTCTGGAAAAGCCAAAGAGACGCTTTCAGTGTCCGCTCTGCAGCAAGGCGATGCGGGAACCGGTCCAAGTGTCTACCTGTGGACACCGCTTCTGTGACACCTGTCTGCAAGAATTCTTGAGGTAAACAACATGTACTAGGCTTTAGTGACAGCTTTGTGCACGCGATAGGCTCGTGCAGTTTCTCTGTAAGCATGATAAATAATGGTGTAGGTGTGTCCTCCTCACCTTTCCACCCAGGGCTTTGGATTAACAGGGTTTTAGTCATTTTACTTTGCTGTCATCTGAATATTGTGTGAGACATAATGTAAACATCTCGAGATATTCATTTAATTCTGTCTCCTCTGCACGTGAAGGGTTATACACGTGAGTCGCTGTGTCAACATGAAAACACAACTGAGCAGGCTTGTGCTATAGGAGACATGCTTTGCTGTTATTCTTATCACATGTTTATTACACAGTCAAGTCTGATGATTTTGCATAGCCAAATATCACAGTAGTAGTAACTTTGTTTTCAAATGTAGATTTAGAATGTAGATTTCAAATGATCTGAAAACACCGAAGAACATCTTAACATATCTTCCCAGAATATTATTCTTAGGCCTGTGCTTCCATTTCTTATTTAGTGGCATTAGACAGGGTGCTCTGTGCTGTCTGTGTTTTTGCCCTGAGGTGCCCTCTCTTATTGATGGGTCAAAGGATGTGTGTGTCCGGGGCACTTCAGAGGGGACCGCTGCCTCAGGTCCTGGATTAGACAAGATTCATTCATTTGACTCAGAGTGAGGGGCAGTGAGGGGCACCAAGGGACCTTTCTCCCAGAGGTCATCTCTCAGCTCACCTCCTAATCAGCTCAGAGCTGCTGAAGTCTGTCTGAAGGCTCGTAGTCACAAAGTCGTATTGTTTCTCCCTCTGCACTGTCATCAGGGTCAGGGGGTTTACTACAATAAGGTACTATCCTCAACAATGGCAACAATTACAGGCAAGAGCTTAATGCAAAACAGTCTACAGTGTCCAATACTTAATTTATGACCTACTTCATGTAATAGACTCAACCTCTTTGTTCTTCCACAACAATTGTTATTCATAAGAAATATAAGCTATGCATTTAAGGGTGCTTTCTCACTTGCACAATGTCCACATCCAAATTTGGGCTAAACTGGGACTAGACCTGGACTAGAACCAGGACCAAACCAACTGTTTGTATCCTTAAAACAGACTGTTTGTACATTTTGGAAAATTGAAATGGAGATTATATACAGGTATAAATGAGTTATGAAAAGAGAGTTGTTAATTTGACCAGACCTTTGTGTGACACATCAATAAACATCTGTATCCAACATGTGGACAGTGAGAAAATAGTTATAGTTAATAGATGTGCTTAGTAAATGAGTGAAAGCTCTAAAATATTTTGTGTGCACAGGGGCCCAGTGGCCTCAGAGTTAAACATAGAAACGAGGCTGCTCTTTTGCTGAGAGGGCAGGCCTTATTGTCACCCCTTTAATTGAGAAAGTGTGCCTCTTCAGCGCTCTGGGACAGCACAGAGGCTTTTGTGAGAAAGCACTGAGAGTTTATTGAGGCTGACAGAAAGTAGTTAGCTAATGCTGTGGTACCCATTGTGCAATAGCCACTATGCATCCCTGTTATAATTGGAGGTTGTGTGCTTTCTAGTTTTGTCTTGCCAACTGAGCATTCCTACTTTCAGGCTGTCATTGCTGAAAGTATTGTTGTGTTGTAACAAGTCATATTTATTTAAGTCTGGCATTTACTCAAGTCTATAAATTATCAGTATTTTCCTGTAATAATAGGCCTACAGTATATAAACTGTGGCAGCTGCTGAGTGCATGCCTGAGCTGGTGCCACTTGAGCACGTGTCAGCAGTGTAAAGCTCTGTGTGTGCTGCTCTGTCCACTGCCATGTTAGCATGTGATGCTAATGGGCTGTGTTTCCGCTCCCTGAAGAATGTGTAAATACTGAGGCAGAGCTAAAGGCTGACCCAGCGCTGAAGGAAAGTCATGGCCTATAAGCGAACCAGCCCTGCAGTCACATATGAGTCACATTCTCAAACTATTGGTGGTTTTCACAGAGCATGATGATGTCATACTCCCAGAAGGGGGGCAAGGGACAGATTTCCCTATTAATAACATTGTACATAAAATATCCAAAAAGTTTCTTCACTAAAGACTGGTCTAGTCACCAATCTTTTCTATTGGTGACTAGACCCATTAACTTGCTATGTTACAAGAAAAAAATACTTTCTTACTGTATTTATTTTAGTTGGCCTCCATGTGTATTAAATATTACTGGCCTATAAAATGTAGTGATGTCATCAGCAGTTCAGTGCATCCACGTTTGGGGCGGCCTGTGCTTCCCTGACAATGAGCATGTTGCTTCCTTAATAAGCTGTAATGAGTAGAATCAGCACTTAATACTATGTAACACTATTTCCCTCATTGTGTGTGGGCTTTGTAGTGCTTGTAGTAGCGCACAAATGCCAGGACCCATGGCTCATCGGTCCTGGGTCTGTGCACAGCCATGCAAAGTGACACTGTCTGCAGGGATCATCCTCTGTACAGCAGCTCTGACAGGGTGTAATTGGTTTGTTCAGCTCTGTGCCGTCCTCCTACATCCACAGAGCAGCAGTCATCAAGACAACTTCAGCACAGCCAGAGCTATACTGTAGAGCGGGTTAATATAAGAATGCATTAAATCATCAAATGTTCATTATGTTACTGCAGGGAGGTTGTTTATCAGTGGTTTGTGTTGCCATATCTGCTTTAGCACTTTTTGTCATTGGCATACTTAGGCTTAAATATATTGCACGTACAGGGGTTAGTGTAAAAATACATTGAAAACTTGAGTTCTTACTGTGCTGAGTGGAGTTTCCACCATGTCTTCAGATTATTTTAATGCCGCACTGTGGAACATTTTAGCTAAACCAGTAACATCTCCCTGGAGAAAAACAGGTAGTGAACTCCACCTGAAAAGTTACACCCTGCTGCACTTTTAAAGAGTTGCTATATAAACTCTCATGTTGACATTATAGCCTAAAATTCAATATACAGTCAACAGCCATAATCCAGTATAGTAGTAGTATTTAGATTGGTACATCTTAAACACAAGTCTTGCTTTAAAAACACTTAATTAACATGGAACTTGTGCATGTATAGAGACTTGAGTGTTTCCTGAAAGACATGTTGCAGTTGTTGTCAATCTTCCTGGGCAGCTGGGCTTTTGTCCCTTGTGCGTATCTCACTGAATGGGCCCAAAGCTGTGGCTATCATTCAGTCCCATCATGGAGACATTATAAGTCCTCTGCAGGTGTCTGAGGATGGCACAGATGCAGGGACCCTGGCTCCAGAGCCAGGCTTTTGGGAGGGAGTGTGGTTTGTTCTTACTGCTGTGTCAATGGTGGTCAGTGAGCTGCACACAGAGATGCTCTGTGTGATCACTACATCAAAGCCCCCAGGCCTGAGAGCTGCATGTCAGCTGATGTACTGGAGGTGACATAGAAGAAAAAAGACTAGTAACTCTTAACACATCACTGCATAATGATCCCTCTCAATCAGGAGGATCTACCACCCACAGTCCAGTTTCAGCTCCTGTGCATTAAACTTAGTCTGCACCTGCTGTCATACATTCAGTTGTAAGGATGGGACAAGATCTTGTGCCAAAGATCTTGTGAGATAAAATTGCCACATGATTGTGCACATATGCAGAAAAAAAATATCTTGATGGTCTGATTTTGTCTAATTCTGGTGAACCCAATCACAAATTGTGTCCAACCCCTATTCAAAACCATCTTTTTAAAAGTTAGTGTGTGTAAGGTCTCACAGAAATAGATCTTCTAAACTGCAGAATCAGAAAATACTACTCCTACCACTGCTGATTTATAGCACAAAAGCATGGGCTATTATCAAGCAATTGGCATCAGCATTATTTGTGTTTAAGTAACAACCACTATAAATGGCAAATATGTACCTATACAGTCTGTGATTTAAGGGGGGCTACAATTCAAAGTTACAAGAACTTGGCAAAAGCCTAAAATTGCTTTCTAGTGTATCTGACATTGAAAATGAGTTTGAAGGGAAGTATTTGTTATCTAAGCTTTTCTCCTCTCGCCCCTGAGACCCTGACAGAATGAGCTGGACTGGTTTGGGATAAGGTAATTGTGGTCAGTCTTTTGGGAGGAAATAGTTTTAGAACTGGAGATGTGATGATGACATTGCTGAAAGAAGCTGAACATTTTACACACTGGAGTCGAGCTATTATTGCACTACATGCCAAGTCACACTGTTGTTATGTTTATTGTGACAGCTGAGTATTTGGATGTAAGGAATGCAATCAAACAGACTGGATATGACGCATACATTACATGAAAAATACTTAGTTTTTCCAGCTAATTATGGTACATTGTTGCATTATAAGTAATCGTTTTGTGGAAATTGAAGTTAGCAAAAGTTGACTATGGTCTTTGGCTAATTATTATTTTGATTTATCTGTTCATCCAATTCTGTTTTAAACTGTAAACTGTGTATTGTATTGATTTTTATGCATTGTGATAGTGATTCAATTTGTTACTGTGTCTGGAATGTTTCACAGAATGGCATTTGAGCTATTATTCTGGGCAGTTTTGAGCTATAAAACCACTTGTAAATGTAAAGTAGGTTTAATGTCATACTGTGGAACATTCCAGGCAGAGCAATGGGATATCCATAGAAACAAGAAGGTAACAGACCCCAACCAAAAAGTTACATAGTGTGTCTTTAACATTTGATTTGAAGATTGAAATTTTAGCTGCGTAACTAAAACAAGAACCTCATGCTTGTTTGCTGAGTGTAAACAGTATTTCTCGTTTATAGTTGCTTAATTTCTGTAGATTTCTAACCAGTCACCATAGCAGTTAATGTCAGTCTCACCTGCGATCATTAGGCCACCACACCAGTGCTCCAGTCACTCCTGGCCCTAATTTTGTGGTTGACAACAATGTGAAAGTTTAAACAGAGGCAATTTGTGGTCTCAAACCAGTCTTGTACGTGTGACTCAGCTTCCACACCACACTCCGCACTCCAAAATCACAATAATTACCATTTCCTCTCATGTCGTAAAGTAGCTGTATGTTTTTTTGTGTTGTTTTTTAACTTGTAATATTTGATTCTGTCCTATTCAAAAGTTGTGAACATGTCCCGACTTGTCTCTCTTCGACTGGGGCGCCTTTAAATTAAATCTCATGGTCTCGGGGCCCAAACAAAGAAGGAAAACATCTCAGCTATGCAGCGCAGCACCTTGGCTCTTACACACCGAGCATGCTGGGATACGAGACGCCAGACCCAACCCCTCTTTTTGGACCATTGCCAGTTGGCCCAGATCAGAGCAACATCATGGCTAGTTCATACACGTGCTGGAGTATGAATGCTGTGCACAATAGATAATAAGTTTGTCACATTTGAAGTTGTGAGTATAACTGAAACTAAACTGCGCTACATCAGTACTGGTAAAGTTGTAAAGAGAATCAGGGCTCTCTCTCCTCACGTAACAGTACTTATATATCTATTTTTTGTAGATATTACTGTCAAAATTGGTTACCACGATATGTTCAGTTTCCAGTAGTTAGAACTGTGGGATTATATTAAATTGAGATCTAGATCCAGTCATTTCTAATCCTTAATGATATGCTAGGGTCTTTGTAATTGAGAGATCTACTCAGCCTACCTTCAGTCAGTGAAAGTATACGGTTTGGAGAAGAGTTTGTAGGAGACATCTTACTTATTTTTTGTGCAATGATTAGAAGTGTATATTGTTTAGGTACAGGAAATTAATAAGGAAAATTATGTTGTTTGATTAAAATGAAATAAAACTAAATGAAATAAAACACCTTTAGTGAAAATGAAGATTTCCTTTTTCATATTGCCCAGCCCACACTGTTAATAATTATTAAATAAGTAAGCATTATTAATTGAGTGCTTGTAGTCAGTGTATTGTAGCCTCCTCTATGTCCTCACATCTACTAATTGACCCTCCCCCTCTCGTGTGTTTGCCTTTTGCACAGGTCAGTGAATCCAGCCCAAAGCCAACAGACTGTGAGTCTATAGGTACAGCATTAGGCACATGTTGACTTTCCCACACACATCTATTCCAGCGTACCGCCCCTATTTCGCTGATTTGCATCAAACTATGTGCGTCGCTTCATCTACAAAAGCAGTGAGCTATATGTAATCACCCTCATCAAAATTACCCCCGGAGGGAAAATTCAACTCAAGCCAACCCAGTGTGGCGTAGACAATGGACATGCATAACTTGGACCGATCAGTTTGGTAAAAGTTGAATGGAGCAAAGAACGTATGTGTTAATAGTGTATTACTGACTGTTGGCAGTTTGATTCCTATGATCTGCTTCTTGGGACACTTCAACCACATTTCTTCCATTGGTTACAGAGGCTGAATGCATCAAAACATAGCATATATGGCGATATACAACTTAAATCCTGGCTGCATTTCATTTTGGCAAAAAGGAAAAAATGTGATTAAGGAAGAAGTACAAAATACCTACTTTTTATTGCATCTGAGATTTCTTTCTGCCATCAAATTAAAATAGCATTTCCCTGCACTTGGGTTCATAACTTGCCCTTATAGCAGATGCTTATTTCCATCCATATGCATCTTACAATTAATCATAGTAATGCTTTTCATACTGCTGTAAATGAGTCACTCTTGTTGTCACAGTCTCTCCTTGTCACTTGTGTAAAATCTGAGCCTGTGGTTAGTGATGGTGACTACATTTTTAAGCCACTGCTGATGAGTTGATGGTCGGGAATGTGAAGAATCTATGTTTGGGATAGAGAGAAGAGCAGCTGGGAGCTCACAGAGAAGAGGCCAGCCCGACTCAGGACACCTGTCTGGGGTGAAAGGCGCCACTGTGGACCCAAACAGGTGCCCGGACCATGAGCTTAAGCCCCTCACTTATAACACACTCACTGCATTCAAGCCTTTTCCACAGGGCCTCATCAGTGTTAAGGTCAGTGCGCAGTTGTCCCCTTCTTTTCCGCTCTTTTCACTGCGGAGCTTCCTTGCCAAGAGCTGTCCTTCCTCCTCCCTCCTCTGTTTACTGTGGTGGTCCTTTAACCAAGCAGCTCAATGCTTCACCCGTACACTTGGTCCCTTGTGTCGTGTTGCGGAGGCTTTATGCGCTGCTCGTTTTAAGATATGTCAACACAAAGTAATGCTCTGAACTCTCCGCGGCACAGAACCACTATTGATCTTGTTAAAGGGAAGTGCAGGGGAAGGCGCGCTCATGTCAGGTGCACAAGCAGATGGGTCGCTCAGTCAGACTCAGCCCAAAGACTGTGAGGGAGTGCTTGTTTGCTAGACTGTGGTAGCCATCCTAAGGGAAATTTACATAATTAATCTTTATCTCCTATCATCATTCCTTGTAAATAACTTTTTGTCACATGCAGACTTTGACTACTATTTTTTTTTCATGTTTGCCTACAATAGGGTTCAAACATAAAAGTCCACTATGTTTCTTTTCTGGTGGAAAGCCACCCCCTGGTTTCCATGGAAATGTTATGTCTTTGCCTAGGATGTTTCACAATATGGCATTAAACATATCTGTTTCCACAGACAGAAACAGATGGACAAGTTAAAGATAGCAAACCCTGTCATCAGAAAAGTTACATGGTGTACCTTTATGCCAGTGTAGTCCGTCCCAAACGTAGATAAACAAAGTGAATTGCCTCTGTACTGTAGTGATCATTTGATGTTTTGACATAATTTTTAGGCTCATTATTTAAGTTCTATTTTGGTACAATCCAGGCCTATAACAAAAGAATGAACTGTCATAGAAAAACAACAAAAGCCTACTCGACACTCTTTGAGCAAGTCTCCGATGTTGAATTATTAAGAGTGATGTGTGACAACTCCATCGCTTGCTTTCTCTTTGTGCTCTCCCTCTGCTCTTTTATGTGCTGTAAGAAAAAATCTTGTCATTTATCTCATTGTTGCTCCCGGCAACAGGGGCAGGTTGAAGAATTCCTGCTCGATGCACAATGCAGCCGAGGCGTTTTGAAACAATGGATGTGATTTGACGTCAGCTGTTCGCCCCACTGAACAACGAAATTGCATCCTCAAAAGTGGACAAGTAGCTCTAGCAAACAGATCAGTCATAGCTGTGCATATACACTGTGGGCTGTGCCTCGGATCGATAGAACAAACAGGAGCGCTGATAGGAGATGATGAGAATATGAACAGAGCGAGGGGGGGTTTTGTGAATCAAGTCTCTGCTCTCCTTCCCAGAGACACCTTAACACCTTTTTACCCGTTCCCATGGACACAAAACCACAGGACCTAAAATTGTCACTGCCAGTCATGTGCACAACGCCCAGACTTTACACAGACGGCAGTAAAAAGGATTTCATTTTCTTTGTTGAGTAATTGAATGACTCACCCATTTGAACATTGTGAGGGTTGATCTAGAAATGCACAGTAATGATTTTGCTGATGTAAGGGCAATACCACATGTAGTGTATAGGCCAGTGGTTGTCAAACAGATTTACATTCAGTCAGATTATTCTGCCTTTGTTCTTGGTCCTAATTAGTTAAAGGTACATTATGTAACTTTTGGGACCTGCTTATCCCTTTGGAGTTTTATTTCTGCTGCTGCTGTTAGGCTCCTCAATGTTCATATTAACCCACACTACATGATAATGGTGTTTTTGCTTCACAATTTTTTTTCCTAAATAAATTCTTACCCCTAATATGGAACTCAGCTACAAATTTGCTCATATAACTGCTAGCCTCTGTGAGCTTTATTTGACTATGGGTGACATCAAACTCCCTTACTCCACTTTTTTATACAGTCTGTGGTTTTACAGCACATACAATCAAATGTTAAGCAGTTAATGATTCAGGAGCCCCTCTTTATAACCATGCCCGATTACTTAAGAACAGTGCACATATAGTTCAACATCCTGAACAAGACGTATTATCTTGCACGCATTGCCATATGATTTTAATTTTATTATTTACATTGGAAAAAGCTCAACCATGCATGGGTAGTCCTCAAAACTGAAGGTTGACCATGTAGTACAATAAGACTCAAATGTCCCAGTCACTTGAGCTGTTTTAGCATATCAGATGTTAATATATGTGAATTAAAGGCGTGATGTGATTACAGGGTTCTCTTTATTGTGCATTGAAGGGTAGTGTGAGGTGAACAGGTGCAGGTTAATTAAAGGAGATGTGGCTGGTGACGGAGCTTATCGGCATTGCCCACCTGCTGCTCAAAGAAGGGCAGAATTGGGCAAATAGGCTACTAATCTGTGGCTTATATGTGCATATGAGTGGTGGATGGTAGTGTTCAAAATGGAGGGTGCATGTCCTCAATACAATTTGATGAATAGTAGTATTAGCCTGTCACGATAACAAATTTTGAAGTGCGATATTTTCCTGAAGAAAATATAGAAAATAAACAATAATATTAATTTATGACACTGACACAATAACCCAAGAGCATAAAATCACGAGCAGAATTTTTTGGGTCAGTATTTATCATGTTTACATTTTCTTTGCACAGCTGGAGACTTTTTTGTTATTTTTTGGCTATATGATAAGATTTAGGCTG
Organism: Boleophthalmus pectinirostris; assembly: GCF_026225935.1. Taxonomy (NCBI): domain Eukaryota; kingdom Metazoa; phylum Chordata; class Actinopteri; order Gobiiformes; family Gobiidae; genus Boleophthalmus; species Boleophthalmus pectinirostris. Next base: position 14,870,436 of record NW_026571541.1, read on the forward strand.
TAAGAGTTGAATTAAAAACTTTTATGATTTACAATGCAAACTAAGGACTAAAGTGTTTCATTCTGCTGTTATCTTTTGCACCTCAGGATTTTTTAACAGTATTGTAAATTTAGGTTTATGTGGTGTAAATCTGCTCTTGGGTGATTGTGTTAGTGGCATAAATTTGTTTAAATATTATCATTTATTGTCTATATTTGCAATGAACTTCAAAAGTTGTTATTGTGACCTACAAGCTGCAATGCTTCTTTCCCCCCTGTCTTATTTCATTTATCAATAGTTGTCACATCTTTAGTGCCATTGTCATCGAAGTTTACCTCAAAGGGTCTCAGATTGACTTCTACAGTTGGTGGCCAAGTGTGCTCTAAATCCTGCTTAAAATGGGTCTCTCCAGAAGCCTTCGCAAATATGAGCCTCGTAAAATAAACCCCAACTAGAGGGGGTTGTTAAAAGAGTGATGCTTGAAGAAGCTTTTTTCCACTCTTGAGACTAGAGAAATCAAACTTCTGCATATTGTTGTAATGCATATTGTATATACGATGTTGTGTATGAGCTACAGTTGTCAAAAGTATCAAAACACCAATACTAGATGATAAACACGAAATATAAATTTGAATATACTGATACTGAAAGAAAATCATAAACAGGACAAAATTGGACCTTTCCTGAATAGTTGTAGAAAGGTCTTAATAGAATATAGTATAGGACTACATGGAAACTTTTTTTATGTTGAAAATTACTTTCTGTTGTTTAACAATGGGTGTTTTCATTATCATTGTGGTATCAAAATTGGTTTTGAATATTGAGCCATTTCCTTAGTATCAAAATAGTGTTTGTAGTTTTATGACACTAGCATGCGCAGAGGCAAGTTAGAAGCAGGGCTGTCCCTGTATTGACACACTGACTGACAACAAATTACTCATATTGATTAAAGATACAATTTAGCAAGAACTTGCTTAATTGTGTTTCTGTTTAGATAGAATCATGATCTAAACAGTTTTTCGTATTGTGTACATTGAAAAATTATTTACTTGCATAGTTAGATACAAAAAATCCTTTAATATCAATTTCCCCTGCTTTTGATGTATTGCTTGAAGCTGTGTACACTTAATCTGTGTTAATTCTACAATTCCATGCAGTTTATTTATGCTGCTGAGCCTCCTAAATCATAGAAATACCAGAAATATCCTTAATAGTGACATTCCTCTACCATATGCAGACAGCTCACGGTGTCTTTTTTTTTTTGTAATAGAGCTGATGTCCTGGCATGTTGGATTTCTATCTACCCATTGGATTATTACAGCAGTGTGGCAGATTCTCCAATGATGGCTCCATTCAACACTGCAGAGCCGAAATCTGGCCTTTGCGCTAAATTTAGCCCCACCATCTGTGATTACAACAAGAAAAAAAAATCACATGTGAGGGAGAGCTGCTGACTAACTACTCAACCCTTTTTACAAATGTAGTAAAAAGAAAAGAGAGAGAGAGTGGGTAATTTCACACCTATAGCCAGCTCGAAGGCACCGCGTAACACCGTTTTCACAAAGTAGTAGTATGTGAGACGAAACTAAAATTCATTGATCCTCTGCACTCCCGCCCCCCAAAGTGCCATTTAGCCACATCAAACACTCTTCTTTAAGCCTTGCCTTTGCTTTCATGTGCTGCTCCTGTGGATGCTGGTGGTCTCATGGCTGTGGTGGACTGTGCGCAGCCCCCTTCCACCCCTCTGGCTCCCTCCCACCCACCTGCCTCGCATGTGCACCAGATCAGCATCAGTTAATGAAAGTGCATTGATTTTCCCACATCTCACGCAAACACTGTATAATCCGCTAGATGAAATTGATCAAGAAAACAACAAAGATTCTGCCTTGTTCTGCAACATTTCTACAACTTTGACTTATTTCATAGTTGGCTTAAAGGTGCATTCTGTAACCTTTCTGGAGAGGGTCTTCAAAGTGTTTGTCTCCATGGTGATGTTAATGCTTTGGTGTTAATTTCCACAGTATGGTATTAAACCAATCTGTCTTGCATTTATTCAAATACAGGTGTTATATATTGGTCAAAAATATCTTAAAAAACATTCATTCAAGTGAGGTAACAAATCTGACCTGTAATTTAGCTTGCAAGTCTCCATGGAGTTTCTTAAATTTATGGCCACACTGTGGAACATTCTAGGGACATCTCCACAGAGACAAGCAGGTGATGCATCCTCCACAGGACAGTTCACCTATAAGCATGTGCAAAATGGCTATGATTTTTTTTTTTACTGCATTTTATTAGTAGTTTTATTTTATTTTTATTTATTTTACTTTTGTACTTAATGGCTACACAGAACTACATTGCTTCTACAGAAAGAGCATTAACCCCTTTACTAGACACAAATAGGTCTTCATAGTCTTCAAATGGCTGTAGTTCAATATATAACAGGATTCCTTAAACTCCTGCCTAGAATTTCCCCATTACTGCAGGAGTGCTGAGAAATCCATATCTCTTTAATAGCGTTTTTATTGACCTTATGATTCACAAATACCAGAAAACTAGTTCATTTTATGGACTCTGTAAATCTATAAACTCAGTCAAAACAAAGTAAGAGGATCTGGATTTGAAGTTGTACTGACCCTGGTTTGAGTGTTGTACAGTACTTTATATTACGTTGATGTAAGGGGACAGTCGTGAGGATTATAGGAGCTGCTAAGCACCATCTCCCTCCTCGCACACTTAAGGGCAGATTAAAGAATCTTGTGCAGATGGCTGCTCCTCCGCCCTCCAGTCCACCCCTGTTCATTCATCCTTTGCTTCATCTCTCCCTCCTTCCTTCCTTTCTTCACTTGCCTCCTCCCTCTTTCTTTCTTGTTCTTCTCTGTGGCTCACTTGTCTTGTAGCAGGTGGCTTCTTCCGGCTGCCTCACCTCTGGCAGTCTGATGAGTCACCGTCTAATTGCTCACAAACACACCCCGCTCTCTGCCCCCACGCGATACTTTTACTGTCACGCAAGTTTGATTTCAGAAAGGCTAAACAAACCATTTAAAAGCCTGCTGCAGAGGCTGTTTATCCATTGTTAACCCTCTAATGACCTGGGGAATTACAAGGGTGACTTTAAGCTCTGATAATGCAGTCAATAGCCAATTATAAGTGTAATCCTCCTATTAAAATAAATTTCCTTCATGTTCTAGTTTGTTGACAAATATAGTTCCCTGCAAGAAATGGTGATTTCAATATTTTCTTCTTTTTTTGCGAGACTCATTTTAAAGCACACATCATCACATCTGTTCCAACTAACTCATCTTTTTGTGGATAGATTGTGTTAAAATAGAGTTAGACTTTAATCTGTGCTTTAACACAGTAGTTCTTTCAGGTAGCTAGCTTCACACTCTCATGAATGTTGATGACCTTGCAAAGTATCGATATGGCTACTGATCATTTGCCCACCTCAAGCTCATAGTTGCTGTTCATGAGACAAATGCAGATATCATTACGGTAATAGAATAATCATTAACACCCTGCCCTTTCTGCCCTATGAGTGTCAGAATAAACATGGACCATTCACTCCTACATTAAGTAATGCATTATTTCCTGACTGTAGTAAAAAACAGTACCAAATACCCAAATTCAGTTTAGTGAATCCTCTGTGAACCTGAATCTTTGTATTGGCAGACCGCCCTCACTGATACTGCTCTTTATGTGCTGCTTTAGCAGACTGACATTTCAAAAACAAACAGATATTCTTCTAACCTTTGAATATGGTTTCACAGACAGCCAGCACACATGAATGTCACTACAATGAGGTGAGCTGCAGGAGGAAGAGCACAATCATTACATAAGTGTTTATAACTGGGATGGCCTCAGGTGTTCATATATAGTAGTGTATGGCACATATGGAGGATGAAAAACAATTACTATATGTTCTATTGTGTAGGTTACAATTTACACTTTAAAATACAAACATTTCACAACATAATTAACAGATTAAAGGACCTTTGGCTGATTTTGAACTATGATATGGAGTGTTTTTATTTTAAACTGTTAGCCTCGCCCACTTAGTACTTTCTAGGAAACCACAACATAGAAATAACTGTCTGGGATAATGCAGTTACCACATAGTTCTCATCGATCTCTGCTCACTTTGCAATTTATGCAAATTTATTATCTCTAGTTAATGTACCGTGACAGGGAATCAACTGTTTGGGATAGTGTCAGGAAGTTGTTTCCCCATGACTCTTAGCAAAATGCAAGTTATGACTTCATTTGTCATTTTTTTTCCTCAGTTATCTGCGTTTACAAAACACTGCATAATACAAAGGGCATACAAAACAAAGAAATGATGCGATATGTAGCATTTATTTACTTTGTGGGTTTGCTTTTTCCACTAATCTGACTTGTAAACCGTCCACTTGCTTGTATGCATGAAGATAGATAAGTTTTATACTATACTGTAACACTTTAATCAAAGCACTAACATTTTCATGGAAAAAAGAATGTTACACAATGCACCTTTAAATGTCACAGAAAGTTTTTGGCATAGATTCTGCATTTGTAGTATTTACTATGAGAGTCTTTGGAAAAATAGTAACTGTTCACGAAATAAAATTATTTAATATATTATTTTTTTTAGGTGCAAAATGCCTCTAGTGTTTCTTTCACACTTGTACTTTATTCTGTCTCCATCCCAGTGAGTGCTACGCACATGGGGTTCTGCTGTGAGAGCCAGGGATTCGGGCCAGATACGCCCACACTTACAGACTGCTAGTACTATAGTGCCTTACTGTGGCTTGCATCATAGTAACCTGTTTTACCAAAATACATTTTAGTTTCACACTATTGAGATTTGTGACTAGTTGTAGAGACTGGCTACACTGTAAAATTTTGTTAATGGCAAAAATTATACAATTTTCCACTTCTTTCTAAACTCATCTGACTGGTGTAATGCATTTGCCTGTTGTGGATAGCCATGACGCACATGCTGTCAGCTATTGTTGCGTCTCGTGCTGCAGCTGCCAGTTGCTGTTAGTGACCAACACGGGAGAGGGATAGGATTTTACAGGTGTCATATTCTTAACCAGGCGTTCACCTCAGAGCCCTCAATAGAAGCTGACAAACCGGTCCCTGCCATGTTCTAACCTATAGAGGAGAAGTAACAAGTCCTGAAAGCTGTTTATTCTCAAGCTTAATCATATATAACATTATGCATTATGCATTATGGCTTTTTGTATATTGACATTTTATAGTGATAGTTTATTGACGGCCTAAAACATATATTAGGTTAGTCAGTATTGTTTACTAAAGTAACAGCACAGTTTATTAACCTTGTTTACATTGCAAAAATAGAAAGCTGATATTAGAAGTTGCATTAAGATACATTCATTTTATGTTCTTACCTTAAAATTTTTATTTTTTTTTCTGAAACACAAATGTTTTCGGTATTACACATGAAATTTTAGGGAATTTTTCAGTGATGTCACATATGTTAAAAAGTCTTCAGGTTCTTGTCATCACCTCTGCATGGAGAAAATCAGAGAGCCATGAGGTGTAAGCTAACTCTGTAGCCACAGCCCTGGGGTGTATTAACTTACACAGGTGGAAAGACAAGCCATAGAAAGACAGTGGACTAGTTTGAGTGCTTGTCTGTTGGATCTAAAGTAAAAGCTATTCTATTATGTTTCATTCATCAAATCGTAACTAATTGACAGCATCAAAATCTATAACAAACAATGCAGATTTATTATATGAACATGACATTTTACTTTTGGCATTTAATAGCTCTAAACATGCATTAATTCTGGATTTTGTTGACTAATTGACCTTAAATAAAATCAGCTGTTATAGTTGATTGTGGTCCATCTGTCTGAGTTGTTCTTAATTTCCATTTCCATTTTTTGCTTCTAAGAACTGTAAAACTGTAAAAATACAGGATACGTGTTCTTGAAAGAGGAAGTTACACATCGCTCTTCAAAACCAAAACAGATGCACCCAATTCCCTTTTTCCTGCTCAGAGACTCGTGTTGCAGCTGGGACACTACACACAGGGACTCAGGGCAGTGATGGAATTTAAGGTTTTGTTTGTAAAGCTGAAAGTTAATCTGGGTCATAACTTGAAAAGGTGACAGCTTTGGCGTTTGGGGCAGATTTCTGAGGTTTGAAGTGATCCCCCTGGAGGAAATGAGTAAACACTACAGCCGCACACACAGAGGTCCGCTTTGTTATGTTCTTGTGTGTCTGATTTGGTTGGTGTATTGACTTCAATGGCAAATACAAGGGAGGGAGTATTCTCAATTGTTTGTGAAGGGGAGAAGAGGAGGTAGTTGGGAATACAGACATGTCTCCTGCGTGTGTGGTCACTGTCGGCTGGAAAAACAGGCCCATGTGGAGCTGAGGTTAGATCTAAAGTGAACGATTCAGGCTGCTCCCCATCAGACTGTCCTGAACAAGCGGACAGAGGCAGATGCTATTGTCACAACAACTGGTACAACAATACAGTGTACACATGCTCCATTGTCAGGCTAGGTAGATTGAAATATAAGCAATACATCCACTAATATGTATTTAAAATCAACTCAGTTTTTATGCAATGATTATTATAAGAAGATTATTGTAAGAAAAAAAACAACAACAACAATGATTATTCGTGATTATTGATACCATAACCAAGCAACAGTTAAGTCCTTAATTTTCTTTCATTTCTATCATCGTACAATTAGTCAAGTATGTGACCAGCTTTCTGTATAATAAAGTTAAAATTACACAACAGTCAGTTACACTTTACTTCTTCAATTCAGTATAGGTTTATCTATTTGGCTCAAGGACTGAATTAATTTAGCTTCTAAAACTGATTATAGTGATAGTTTGTCATGCTAGCCCCACACACTGACACAACCCTGTAAATAATTTATCCGGGTTTGGGACTAGCACAGCTAGCATGTGGCTCCTTGTAGCTGTGGGGAAAGTGTATGCAAACCAGTGAACTGTAAGTGACTTCAATATCTCAGCCACACTGAAATATCTTCTCTGTTGACAACTGGCCCTTTATATTGTAGACTGTTGAATGTTTAATGAAGCACTTGTTCTATACAGTGCTGTGCCTGCTCTGCTCCCCAAAGACCTTTCGGTCCAAGACCTGTAAGTACATGTGTTTAACAACCTTTAGCCTACGGCACTGGGTCTGGGTGTGAGCTGTCAAAACTCAAGTAAACAACTATTTGTATGACAGTAAGGGCAGGTGGTTTAGAGAATACAGGTTCTTGCACGAGAGGTTTACAACCTTTGGGCTATGGAACAAGTTTATGCTTTTATAACTGCAATAGAACAATGTTAACAGCCACTACTGTCACTAAAATGGAGGTAATTGAGTCCTGCTACTACTGGTAAAACAATGCTACAAGTAAAATAGTATTGTCTGTCACCAAATTTACTAAACGAGTATTGACAGATTTCAGTAGTGGTTGCTGCTTTTGAAAAAAAAAACAAAAAACTACAATGTAGCCCACATGCATTCTGCTCCCAAGCTTGGACAAAAGAACAGAGCCAGGAAGGAAATACGGTATTTAAGTCTCATACCAATTACAGTTTTCTATTCTAACATCATTTGTCGCAAGTTAGTGCCTTGTCAATCCCAGCAAACTTTTCTTGTGATCTTATTCCATAGATCGTCTTGAAGAAACAATAAGTCACTGAAAAGGACATAGCAGAAATGGAGCAGGGTTGAATTGCACTGTCACAATGCTACATCAGTATTGTGCGCTTTGGGCCCGAGGCGGAGGAGGCACGCTCTGTACCACCGTGGGAAGGGGGGCTGTGTTTGTCTCTGTGCCTCAAATATAGGCCCCTAGCTGTCCGCTCTGATGACTCTACAGAGGACGAGCTTGTCTCCCCATATTTGCTGTGTGTTTTTGGGCTGGTGAAAAAGTGATTTCTTGATGAATGGTAAAGGTGATTTTGCAGTAATCATGAGATGCTGACTGCTGTACTTGTGCAGCCCCGAATCGATTAACCCTGTTTTTTACGATGTGGTTTGTTAATTGGGCCCTAGCTCCCTGCTGACACAGTGACCCTAATGGAAGAGAATTACTGCTGTCGCGTCATGCATTATGCCCCCTCCCTTCGCTCTCCACACTTACACACGCACACACTCTCTTCTCCGCCCTACAGCAGCTGGCCACACGGGCCTAGCGCACATGCACCCATCCCATCACATGTCTCACGGCCTCGGGGATGTCCTGGTCAGGTGACACTTGCATCCAATGAAAAGAAAGCACCCAAAGGCAAAGACTGTCACAGTGGTCCACTAATGAGTTTAACAGGACTTAAAGGAAGTCTTAAATTAAAGGCAGTCTGGGCTAGGACAACTAACAAAAAAAATATGTATTATTTACTGCATTTTCTTGTACCTACAGTAATTAGAATTCATATATGGATTTAGATTTTTTTTATATATAAAAATGAGAATTCTTCCCAAATAAAGTATGTAGAAAGTAAGACACTCAATTCATGGGTTTCAGCTTCATATATATTTTATATATATATATATATATATATATATATATATATAAAACACATTTGGAGGACTTTTGACCATTCAAAAAATAGAATATTTAAAAATGTATTCATCCCATGGATATTGCACTACTTTTATTAGCAATTACCAAAGGTATTTAATATCTGTACATTTACAAAGTCAGTAAACAGTAAAGTCAAAGATCAATACTAAATCAGATATTGTTGTTGGCTTAAAGCAGTTTATTTGTACGCTCTTATGTGTGTGATTTTTTTTTTTACTTACTGCAGTACTCATGTTGTGCTTGCTCATATTGTAAAATAAATTAGTGATGAACTGTACTTTGGGATTACACACAGTTTGTGTGAGTAAATCCTTCATATGAGTGTGTTGGGCTGTAGCACATGTGTCCCAGAGCAGCAGGAGGCCCATAAACAGCTGTGCAGATAAGACCTCTCCTTTTTGGACATTTTATAAAACCTCTTTCTGTTGTAAAACCTCTCTCTGTCTGCTTGCATTGCTGTTTAAATGTAGGTTATGTGTATCCACTCTAGCTCAGACTGCCTCCATTATTTACTCAAGTGAATATTTCATGATGACATTATAGAGTATAGATATGCCGGCGGATCGGGAGAGCTGCTGTTCTAATTAGCCATGGCACACTGCTCATCTGGCTCCCAAGCAAACGGCATGGGGGAGCACTCATAAAACAAACTATTATTTTGAGGCAGAGGGAAAATAAAACTTGTCTTGTATACTTGCAGCACACAACCCCAGAGGGAAAGCTACAAGCACAAGAAAGAGCAACTGAATTATTGTCGATTCAACTGTTAAATAAGGTCAAATCATGTACATTATAACAGCTGGTAAAGCTTGAATCATAAGGCATACAATAGCGCTTTGTATTATTGAAGTGGTGTTGACCCTGATGGCATAGAACAAGGAGGGCTCTACAATTAATGCAATTTTCATTAAGACAGAGATTCAGTTGTCATTGTCAAAGAAAGCGAAGTGTGTGGTTTGGTGTACAGTTCAGATTTATGTGGAAAAAAATGTCAGCTTTTAGTTTGAAATTGCAGTGAAAAGTTTGTCTTGTTCATGTTTTGGAAATTAATATTGAAAGCTATTTATAAGCATGTAAAGGAAATAGAGGAAATCTATAGTGCTCTATAGAAGTAAAAAAAAATCACCAATGCTATGAAAAAATATAAGACTTTATTGTACTATATAACTGTATTGTGCGTCATCTGGTGCAGTGAGTCAGAAAACTTCTAATTTGAGCTAAACTAAGATCAATGCAGCGTTCACAAAAGCTGAAGACGGGCCTTTTGGCAGCAGTCAGTGTCAGCAGCAAAGATTCATTCCAACAGTATTTAACGTGGATTGTTGAAATGCTTTGCGGTATTTGTCAGTCTTTTATTCTAGTTTGTATCAAAATCCAGACATTTAACCATAATTTTCTTCTGTTTTCTTGCAGTGAGGGCGTTTTCAAGTGTCCTGAAGACCAGCTTCCATTGGATTATGCAAAGGTATGGGAATACACATAACAGCTAATAGTAACAGTCCTACTAAAAAATTAAAATCAATGTTACTCAAATTAATCAAATCGTCAAAAGAAAATAAGTGTTCAGTAGTATAGTGAGTATTGCTGGGTGTGTTTATACCTGATTTAGGCCCATTTTAGTCCTGAGGTAAACCTGGGTTGGTCCTGTTCTAGTCCACGTTTAGTTCTAGGTTTTAGCACTACATGTATAGTCGTTAATAATATGGCCTCTAAAACAACTACTGAGCAAATACAAAAAATGATGTTACTCTTTTGAATTACAATATCATATTTCTTCATTAAATTGTTACAGAAATGTTACTTTCAGGTACAGTTAAACTTTAGTTAAAAACATAGGCCTATCCTATACTGGAAGTCTACACAAACGAGTCAAAGCTCTCTTTTGATCTTAAAATAACATAAAATCTTTTTAAACATTAACCATATATCACTTTAGTGGTGAACCATTTGATTAATACTTTCTTATCAATGAATAATAATTGGCTGTTAAATGCTTGCGTAGAAACATAGTGGTATAAGCAAGTTTGCAAGAGCCAATGAAACATGCTTTTAACAATGCTTTATAATCCTAGCAGTTGTTAACCTAGATACCAGTGTTGCTTACTAGACTTTCCGCATTGCTGCTTTATTAGTGTGGTATTGCCTTTGTCCATCAAAAATACATAACAGATTCTTTGAAAAGCACTGGGCTAGATGACTGCCGCAGCCACTAAAGCATAGAATAGTGCCGTAGTGCTGCTTGGGGACTGACAATAGCTGCAGCACACTTCATAAAAGCTCCAGTTAGCCCCCCGAATGGCTTAACCCCGTGATCTGCCAGGGACTAAGTTATTAAAAGGTCATTATTGCTGTCTTGCTGCAGATTCCAATGCGGGAACAATGAAGGAATGTTTCACTCTGCTGCAGAGGATTTTTTCTTGCTTTGCCTGACCTCAAAGAATGTGATTATAGCAGCAAAGTAGCATTTACTATTGCGGTGATTACATAGTGCAGGGAGCCAAACTCTTAAATATACCGTATGGTGCAAAGTTATGGACAGGGACAGAAATAAAGTGCATATATGACTATAAGAAGAGGGTTATTGTCTATAAGATAATACTGAATAAATCAGAATATTAAAGGTGCATTGTGTAACTTTTCAGGTGGAGAGTCCCATCAAATGCTTTACTCTGTGGTGTTGTTATTGGTTTGTCTGGAATTCAGTCTGGTATTTCTATCTTCAAACCAGACAGGTCAGATCTGTGGAGAGGCAAACACTCTCACAGTGAGAATGCCTGTTTTTCTAGGTATTTTTGAGCTATAAAACCACCTGTAATTTAATAAATGTAAGGTCGAGCTGTTTATTGTCATAGTGCAGAACATTCCAGGCAGAGCAATGACATATCCTTAGAAAAAAGCAGGTGACCGAACCCCAACAAAAAAGTTACATAGTGCACCTTTAAGTGTGTTGTCTTAGTCAATGAATCGATTGATTGCATCTTTGTCAGCTAATTTCTCTTAATTAGTGAAGTGCTTATATTATTACAGTTTTATATGAAAAACAGCTGAAGGATGGATGAGTTATCTGGGATCTGAGAGTAACTGGTCAGGTCAATCATTTCACATTTACTAGTTATTCTATTTTTAAGAGATCCTAATAATTTTCAGAGCTCCTTTTCTTTGACTACAGCCCTAGAATCTTACTGACTGTAGATTTTTACATCCTTTAAATTTCTATGATACTTGAACCTAAAAAAAAAAAAAAAAAAAAAAAATCTTATGCCTGATACCCTTATGATAACCCCCACCAAAGTTGCCTTTAAACACACACCTAGCTGTGTATGTTTTAGCTATAAATGAATATGAGACCTCGTAAAGCCAGTGAAAAACAAGCTGTTCACTCTAATGCACTTTGCATTAGAGTGTAACTGCCGAGGGTGCATTTGAATACATTTGCATGGAGAGGCACGTGAGTGGTTGGTGTTTGAGTGAGCAGTTAGAGGGCTGTTGTGACATTTTGAGGAAGTGCCTTTTCTTGTTTGACCAGAGTGCGCTTGTGTGTCAAAGGGGGATAAGACTCAGACAGAGCTGTAAATCCTTCTAGGACGGGACGGGGGTTTGAGCAGAAAACTCACTCATCCTTCTCCCTTAGAGACTGCGTAGAGGATAAATCAGAGCACATTCTGCCCCCGTCTGGCTCTCAAAGGCCTCATAAACTTTAACAGAGATTCATTATCAGCAGTGACTGGGGATGGACTTCAATTTAATGCTATCTGATGCTTTATTCCTCTTGCAGCCAAGGCCTTGGCGTTTGTGCTTTAGATAAAGTGATATGCTGTAACAAGTACTTACAGTAAGAGGCCTGTTACAAAATGGGTAGACTGTGATGATTTGTCTATTTTTAGCATCAACAAGAAAGACACAATATTTTCATGTGGCCAGAAATAAGTGCTGTTCTTGTATTTGTTTTGTGTATTCTTGAAATTGTTAAATACAGCAACACAAAATTGTGTTATTTAGCACTAACATTAGTTGTTTCTATATGAAAATAAATAAAATGCATGACATCTCTACAGCTATGGATTGTACTTTTAAAGTATGCAAAACATCAAATTACCTAAATGAACTAATTAACTGATGAATTAATTAAAGTGCTATGTATTTATGCAAGGATAATAATAAAATAATTTATTGTTATGGGCCAAGTTTATGAGATCATCTATTCATGCAATATCAAACACGTAAGATATATGAATTGCTTTCATCTTCCTGTTATAGACAACAGGGCTTTTCCACATTGTAAAGATTGGAAATATTGTTTTAAACTGTTAATTCCCGTGGAAACTCTCACATTTTTTCATGTGTATGTTATGTGCTTCTTTCAGATCTATCCAGACCCAGAGCTGGAGCAGCAGATCCTGGCCCTGCCCATCCGCTGTATCCACAGTGAGGAGGGCTGCCGCTGGACGGGACAGATGAAGCAGCTACAGGTACAGTATATAAGTCGTCTGTGAAGTTGGACAATATAATAATGATCTGATCCTTGTGACAATATGTTGTTTGGTTATATTGTGGTTCAATGCTTTGCTGTTTAATGCCACTCTAAGATCAAACACAGCACACTGGTCCTATTGGTCAACCTCACAAAGGCCTGAGTGAGTGACAAATGAAATTAACCAATCAGAGTGAAGTATGACATTTCAGAACAAGAAGATGACTAAATTTACTACTTAAAGACTATATAGGAGTATATAGGTACATTTTAAAATTGTGATCTGGCTTCAAAAGACTTTTTTTCACCTCTGTCACTGCTGCGTTCTTAGAGTCAAAATAAAATTACCACTGTCTTTCATCCAACTTTAGGGACACTTTTCTACCTGTGCGTTCAACGTCATCCCTTGTCCGAACCGCTGCTCTGTGAAGCTGACCCGTCGCGACCTGCCCGACCACCTGCAGCACGACTGTCCCAAACGCAAAGTCAAATGCGAGTTTTGTGGTAGTGAGTTCACCGGAGAGGCGTACGAGGTAAACATGTTTGTACGGTGTCTTTCCTCTCTCTTCGTCTTTTCCCCCTGACGTAAACTACCTGGTGACAGTACATCATTTCCATGTCTTCATAAAGAGCTTCTTTGAGCAGCACTGGAACATGTGTCATATGTGCTGGCTTTTACACTGGGGAAACTAAAGTACCTCCTCACAACACATCGGCCAGTTTAGCTCCTCCAGTGTTTACATGGGCTCCTGTGTACACAGTGTCAGGACATAATCCCCCTTTTGGCTCTTCACAGTGGAAACACATACTCACCACTAACACAGTCCTGCATACATAGTACCAGCAAATATATGGTCAAAGAGGTGTTAATGGACAAGTTTAGCCTAGCATGTGCTGCATTTTTCAGAAATACAATATTTTGCTATCCTTTATAGAATAATGTAAAAGAAACGTAATGTAAAAGAAAAAATATATATATTCTCTGGGCTGAATAGTTTTAGCAATAAATGATATGCATGTGCTCTGTTTAAAGGTACACTGTGTTCTTTGCCTGTTGCTATAATGTTCCAAATATGGCATAAAACCTATCTGTGTTGCATGTGTATCTCCATGGAGATCAGTATGTTTAATGCAATACTGAGGAACATTCCAAACAAGGCAAAAACATTTTAAGCAGGCAGTAACCCTCCCCACCAGAAAAGTTACATTATTAAATGGTTTTCCATGTTTATAATATATATAGTAATGTTACATACATTAATACTATATTTCAAATAAGATTTAACTAAAGTAAAGAGTATTTTGTACATGAAACTCTAATGCAGTGTTTTTGTTTTGTCCAGAACCATCAGGGCGTGTGTCCCCAGGAGAGTGTTTACTGTGAGAACAAATGTGGAGCTCGGATGATGCGGCGCCTCCTGTCCCAGCACAGCATGGCTGAGTGTCCCAAACGCACACAGCCCTGCAAGTACTGCGGCAAAGAGTTTGTCTATGACACAATCCAGGTTTGTCACGCTTTAGTGCTACAAAACTATGTTATTTAACTGTTTTAATGGTCACTCATGTAGTGTGAAATATTAATGTGTGCCAGTTTGAGCTGGGGCATATGACAACAATCAAGATTTATTTTACATTGATTAATCACAATTTCCTCTCAAATTATGTCTTCTTAAAAGCAGATAAAATGTCTTTCTAAATGAATTTCCTGAACTTACACATTATTGGCTTTTGATCATTTAACATAATAGTCAAATTTCTTCTCTTCTCTCCTCCAAATCACATGCTTTTACTGACAGTAAAGGTTGTAGACTTATTGATTAAACAGACCTGAGCTGATCATTGACAAAGTCTTCAGCTTGATTACATTTTGATCAGCAGCACTTCCCTGTACAGTCCTACTGAAGTACCTATCAGAAGCTCTCATTAATTTCAAAGCAGAATGTGATTTGTCAAAACTGTCTGTTATTAATAATACTTCTGAGGTATTTTTAGAATAGTTATTTAAAGCGCGCTTTGTATGTGTGCAACTTTTTCATCTCATTCCTCAGTGTTCTTCATATCTGTCATATTGCCTGTCAAATTAACATTTTGTTTTAATGCATGTTTCAACAGAATCACCAGTATCACTGCCCTCGGTTCCCAGTGCAATGTCCGAATCAGTGCGGCACCCCCAACATTGCCAGGGAGGATTTGGCCAATCACGTCAAAGACAACTGCGGCAGTGCACTGGTCCTATGTCCTTTTAAAGATGCTGGCTGCAAACATCGGGTAAGATAACACAATTTATTCTATAATAATACTTGACATTACAAACAGAGGGAAATGCATTATATAAGGACCTAAGTATACCTAAACCAGGTCCGTAGTTATGAGTCTTATGCTACAACATTTATAACTTCTCTGCCTGTAAGCTGCGTTTTAATGAGCGTGTATGTTTGCTTTGCATGTCAGCCTATTTTTGAATCTGACGTCAATTTGAAAAAAAAATAATAAATTGAGAGGGGAGATGAGTTTCTTACTCTGTGCTGTCGGCTACACACATTTACAGATGGTCTGGCAGGAAGCAAATCTCATCTTTAGCATTGAGCCGACACGATTAAATATAGTCATTAGAACATGCCAGCTCCTCAAATATATGTCTTAAAAGTCGGGCGCAACGTGTCTCAATGAGTCTAAAATGGACAAATTATCAAAGTTGTAGTTCCTTGCAGTGGAGTTTTATTTTTCTTTCAACTTCAACAAATTGAACTGCTTGAATCCCCATCCCCTACATCATCTTCTCCTATATCTTTGCCTACATCAAGTCCTCAGCAGCTTTTTTCTTATATATATATATATATATATATATATTTATTATTATATTATTTCAATACCTGCTGTATTTTTATACATTTTAAAGAGAACCTCCATATCTTCAACTTTACAACCTCCACCTCTGCCTGCTGTACAACATTGCAAGTCTCAGGACAGGCTAATTGATCTGCATAAAAACTGTACTTGGATATAATGTAGTCTGCATCAGTTCACTCATTTCATTGAGTCTCTACTTACTTTTTGCAGTGCCCTAAACTGGCGATCGGCCGGCACCTTGAGGACACCACTAAGTCCCACCTGACCATGATGTGTAACCTGGTGGGGCGGCAAAGGCAGGAGATCCTAGAGCTGCGGAGGGAGATGGAGGAACTGTCTGTGAGCCATGATGGAGTCCTGATTTGGAAACTCAACGACTATTCCCGAAAACTCCAGGAGGCCAAGATGAGGAGCAACCACGAGTTCTTCAGTCCGCCTTTTTACACACATCGCTATGGTTACAAGCTGCAGGTTTCGGCATTTCTGAACGGGAATGGCAGCGGCGAGGGGTCCCACCTTTCTGTGTATATCCGAGTGCTACCAGGAGAGTATGACAACCTTCTAGAGTGGCCCTTCTCCTACAAAGTGACTTTCTCAATTCTGGACCAGAGTGATCCGTCCCTATCCAAACCGCAACACATCACTGAAACATTCAATCCTGACCCCAACTGGAAAAACTTCCAAAAGCCAAGCAGCAACCGCAATTCCATGGACGAGAGCACCCTGGGATTCGGATACCCCAAGTTCATCTCCCATGAGGAAATCAAGAAACGAAACTACATCCGGGACAACTGCATCTTCATCAAGGCTTCGATAGAGATTCCGCAAAAAATAATGGGTTAAAAATCAGCTACGTTCTGCGCATGAAGGAGACACTTGACCTTTGAACTTTGACCTTTCAGACTCTTTGATCCTTTAGACTGCCCTTTTTGAAGATCAGAGCAAAAGGCTGGCAAAGGACCTTGAGGTATTTGACAGAAGAGAAAGTGTTTGGTCTTTGCAAAAACCATCACACTCGACTGTTTTCTTTAGTTTTATCTTTGTTGACTTTTATCACAGTCTACAATGAAAAACGCCTTGGAAATCAACCAGTGCCTAGAAAGTTTATCTTAAGTTATGGTATTTTATTTCTATATTCTGCAGTACTAACATTGAAAGATTTATAACAAAAAAGGTTTGCTGGCTTGTGCACTTAATGACAACTCAAGCCTTTTGTTTACATGCTCATAATATTGTACTAATACTTAAAAATGCATTGGACTTTGTGTCTAGCTGTGAAACAACCCCAGCTCCTCCTTACTCATAAACATCTTTTGGACCTGCTAATATGAAAAAAAGGTTGATTCTCCCATTTGGTTCCATACTTTTATAGTAGAAAATGGCCAATAAAGGCAAAAGCATTGAGACCATTGTTGGGTGTATTAAGGAAAAGCCATGCCTTTTTATATTTAGTATGTGAGGAAAATGAGCAGGCCATTCATTCAAAAACCTGCATGCTTTTCATGCTATCACCGGACCACATTTTGTACTGTACCCTGTATTCTTGAAATCAAAATTCACAACTGTATTTCCTCTCTTGGTTTATGTCCTAAAGAGAAACTTTTTATGTTGTTTGTTTTATATAAATGTTTATAATCTTGAAATCAGTTTTGAGTACTTTTGACTGTTTTGATTTTATGGATGGTGCAAGCAGGCGGTGCAGAGGAGATGCGAGGACAATAGCTCTGTTACACACCTGGACTAAAAGGACTATATTCTCTTATATGTGAATACAAATGTACAAAACAGAAGCACATTCTGTCTTTTCTTCTACATGAATCGACTCCTGATTTCTTGTCATGATACCAGCTGACATTTTACAGTGATTTGAAAAGTGCAAAGATTAAAAAAGGTTTTGTAAGATGCTGTATTTTTAAAAATGCTTAGCTGTTTTATACCAACATGTTTTTGTTTTGTTGGAGATTCGGGTTGGGGATTTTCAAAACCCTTTAGTCTCTCGTCTGTGCGGTTCCAACCTCACATATGGTATTCTTTCTGTATTATTTCCTCTAAAAAGTATTTATTTTAAGGAGCCATCTTGTGAGATTTGAACAGATGGCAATAATGTTTTAATATGTTGATCGAGGAGTGCTTGTCAGTTTTTGAACTGAAATAAAGTACCATATATTATGTTTGATTGTTCTTGCATCTTTATTATACCCAAGTCAAATGTATGAATGTAGGTAGTTAAAACACAGAGTTCTCTTTTCTTTTTTAAAGGTGCACTGTCACTTTTTTTTCTGATTACATTTTATTGCATTTATTCAATTAAAGATATTTTTATTGCTCTAAAGTACCTAAAAATATTCATACTGTGGGCTCACCTCTCCACAATTCTGATCTCTTATTTGGCCTAATGATGTCATCTACTTTCACATCTTCACGAAGATAGAAATGTTTAATGCCATACTATGGGACATCCTAAGAACATGAAGACAAGCTGGTGGCTGACCCTGCACCTGAAAAGTTACACAGTACCCCTTTAAATGCAGATTTTTTTCTGGTTATCTCAGTCAAATGTAAGCGAAATAATCTTAAACACTTCATTGCCCTCTTAACCTCAAAATATTTCAGAACTCCTCCAGGTTTCCCATGATCTGACAAATGCATTAAAGTATTTACTGAAGTCCATCCAAGGTAATAGTGTCTGTTTTGACCGTTTTCTTGCAGGAGTCTGACAGAAGTGAAGAAGCAGAACTGTAAGAGGAAGACCACACTTTGAAGCCATGCCAGCAGTTAGCTTTAGCTTGTGGTTAGCATGTTCACAAGAGCAGGATTTAGGGAGCTGGAAAATGAGTTTTAGTAACAGAGTTCGCACAGGATGACAGTCCTGTTTTCTGCTCTCAGTTTGACATGTTGCATAGTTTTTTCTAAAAATCTTAATACAACAATGAAACAACTTGACCAAAACCATAATAAAATAGGTTGAGTAAGGACATTTACACACACACATCAAAACTGGGGCTAATCTGAGACTATTTCCAGAACAAAACCTTGAAAAGAACAAGGTTACACTAAGTCTACACCAGGACTAGACTGGCCTTAAACTAAGAAAAGGGTGCACAGTCATTTGGCCTTTTTGGCCTGTTCCTTCTGCTGTCTTTGCTCTATGGACCAGAGGTCATAGGTACGCATCTGCCATGGCAGTCCATCTGTCTAGTTTAATTGATTTAATATATTGATTTTGCATTGATTTTCAGGTTGTTCAGGATGTTCCTCCTTGCACTCGCTCCAGGCTTGGGATCAACACAAAGATTTTAATGGCTTGACATACCACGTAGATAAGAATATCTAAAATCGGCTGGAGTATTTTGTAGACTGAGTATTTTGTTGGCTGATTGTAGGCTGATATCTTTCTGATCTTAGGATAAAAAAAACATGTAGAGAAAAACAAAGTTCAAGGCAATAAAAATATATAGCCTATGATGTTTAATAACTATAATTTTAAAAGCATTAATTATGAATTCTCCAGCATAAAACCTAAATAATACATAATTAATAGTTTATTAAGAGTGACTCAGGCTTATAACTACTTAATTAAGGAGTAAGGGTATTACTAAGCCTGAATCATTTATAATAAATGAGTTCTTTATTAGAAATTTCTTCATGTTTTATTATGACAATTAAAGTGAGTAAAGTGTTTTTAGTGTTACCAAAAATACATCTTGAAACATTTTAAAACTATGCACCCGTAAGCAATGTCGTGTCCTGCTTGTGACTCTAAGTGAACTGAAGTGAGTAAAGCCTTGTTGGTGTTCCAGTCAATTGTTAGTATTGCGCATTTATATATGACTGTAATCACTTTGAGAGTATCACCCCTTGTCACATTCTATATTAACAGCCTTAAGCCAAAGTCTGAGGCCTCAAAGTTTCCTGGCTCTGGGCGTATACTCGGGGCTGCTGCACTGTGGGCCGATCCAGTGAAAAATAGTAACAACTAATTATGTTAGTGGTTCTGCCTTTCCCATGAAGAACAGAGTCACGTGCGGCTCACAGCTCTGCACTTTGCCTGGGCTCTCTTTGGTATGACCCCTGCCTCCTGGACAATGATTTACAGGGTCGCTCTTGTTTGAATACACACAACTATAAGCTACGAGCCTGGTCAAAGGACTTGGGCAAAGTCAGATGCCTGCTGTGTGAGACAAGAGGGGAGGTGGAGGAAGGAGAGGGGGAGGACTATAAGAGGAGTGGAGCCCAGCCCAAAATACAAGGCTTTCCTCACATAAAAAATAACACATCAAAGGCTCATTGTGGTTTGTAATATGGTGCCATGCTGTCGTCCCTCATGCACAAGTCAAACAATTCTGCTTCGGTAGAGGAACTGAGCCAGTGTGGGGCAGCGGTGTGTCAGGCAGATGCGGAAAACTAGCAGTAAACAAGTTACAAAGTGATTTTTCTTGCTGGTTTTACCCACAAGAATTGGGTGGTCCCTTGAAACAAGATGTACTGTTTTTGTCATAATATATTAAAGGTGCAATATGTAACTTTTCTGGTGAAGGTTCCACCACCTACTTGTCTCCCTCCATGGGAATGTTATTGCTTTGTCAGGAATGTTCCACTTATTGCATTTTATATATATATAAAAAATAATTCTTACTGTGAAGGAGGGGGATTGCCTCTCCACAGATCTGACCTGTAACTTGGCCAACTGGTGTCACTTACTTGCCAGAGACATACAGGGGAAGGTTATACTGCACCTTTAACATTCCTGTGTTATTTTTGCATCTTTTCGCTTTGTTATATTATTGCAATGTAGAGGCAAATGTTTGTGAAGCAGTGTACTAAATCGAATATGAGCTCATAATACACAAACAATGACAAATGAGTTAATGTTTGACCAAGTTATTCACTTTAGGGTTACAAAAGACCGGTCCACACCCAAGCCTCATACTGTCCCATTTACAGTCACAGGGCTTGTACAGCAAAGCAAATATTGTGATATTTTTCTTTGTATCTTGTTATAAAGAGTCAAGACACCCCAACAGCTGTTAACAACACAATATAGCCTCTCTTTGTGTAGCTGATAAAACATAAGATAATTTTTGACAACTAGAACAATCCTGTGAACAGCTATTTTAGTCTTTTGTAGTCCTAGGTGAATAAACGAATACTACTGAAATGATCAAAATGGAAACTAAAACTGCCTAAGCCCATATCTAGAGTCCTTTCTTATCTCAGCAGTTCATAATGTTGTTTATTTCTATACCTGCTCTATTGGCCTTCATAGAGCAACTTGAAAGAACCTCTCAAAAATGTGTTTCATTCTCCACCTATAAACAATCACAAGTCACAATAACTCATTTTGAAGCACGATATATTGCTGAGATACTTGAACTCCTCCACTTGAGGCAGGGACTCCCCACTCACCCGGAGAGGGCAAGCCACGTTTTTCCGGTCGAGAACCATGGCCACGGACTTAGAAGAGCTGATCTTCATCCCAGCCACTTCACACTCGGCTGCAAACCGCCCCAGTGCACATTGCAGGTCCTGGTTCGATGAAGCCAACAGGACAACATCATCTGCAAACAGCAGCGATGAAATCCTGTGGTCCCCAAGGACGGAACGTGAGATTGACAGGCGGATTGGTGCAGCTTCGGCAGTGATGCGGTCGCTGTATCGGACCGCTGTGGTGAAGCGGGAGCTGAGCCGAAAGGCGAAGCTCTCAATTTACCGGTCAGTCTTCGTTCCTACTCTCACCTATGGTCATGAGCTCTGGGTAGTGACCGAAAGGACAAGATCGCGGATACAAGCACTCGAAATGAGTTTCCTCCACAGGGTGGCTGGGCGCTCCCTTAGAGATAGGGTGAGGAGCTCAGTCACACGGGAGGAGCTCAGAGTAGAGCCACTGCTCCTCCACGTTGAGAGGAGCCAGCTGAGGTGGCTCGGGCATCTGTTCCGGATGCCTCCTGGGCGCCTCCGTCGGGAGGTGTTCCGGGCATGTCCCACCGGGAGGAGGCCCCGGGGAAGACCCAGGACACGCTGAAGGGACTATGTCTCTCGGCTGGCCTGGGAACGCCTCGGGGTTCCCCTGGAGGAGCTGGAGGACGTGTCTGGGGTGAGGGAAGTCTGGGAGTCCCTGCTTAGGCTGCTGCCCCCGCGACCCGGCCCCAGATAAGCGGATGAAAATGGATGGATGGATATATTGCTGAAGTAAATACAGATGATCAACAGTAATTTTGAAACTAATTTATGACACTGACACAACAACCAGATTTATTCCACAAAAACTATTCTAAATCTACAATACAGTAAAAAATAAATAAACAGCAAAATGAAACACTTTAGTACTAAGTTTGCATCTGTATTGAATCATAGAAGTTATTCATTCAACTTCTACAGCGCAAATCTTATCATTTAGCCAGAATATAACCACACATTCCCCAGTAGTACAAAGAAAATGCACACACAAAATACTGACCCCAAAAATATTTTGTTCTGGAGTTCATATATTGAACAATATGCAGATATAGTAATTTTCCTGCCCTAAACAATACACTCTGAAACATATTTTCTAAGGCTCCAATTATGCCCTAGTGTTGCTTGACTGCCAATGGGCCATAGTTGGAAGGCTCATTTGTTGGCCTTGCACAGTTGAAAATAATAAGCCTAAGATAAAGATGACCTCTCCCTTCCAATACACTACCACAGATGACCAACTCATTCAATAAATACGCAGAGAGAACCTCATATATCTATTGATTTATGCATCCGCTCAGATACAGACTGTGAGTGATAGTTTTCATCTCTTTTTAAAGCAGCCGACAAAGCGAGGAGCAGCAGCAGTGAAGGGGTCAAGGGTCAACTCCTCAGCGGCTCCATGGCTGTGCATTGCAGCTGGGTTTGGATCAATGGCCGGCCTGGTATGAACTGGTATGAACACAGTAGACTGATAGTAGCCCACAGTGGGAACAGTTGGAGGTATTTACTCCCCCAAGCCGTGACAAATCTCTCATTGATCACAATACAGACTAGGAAGTAAATAGTGTCTGATAGGCAGCATCTAGCACATGCACACACACCTATAGATAGTAGCCTTATATGTATAAAATAATTTATCTGGTGAACATTGTCCATGTTTTACTTTATTCATTTATATGAGTTATCTAAACCAGTGTTTCTCAAACTGTTGTATGTGTACAAGTGATGGTTTGCAAGTGTCTTCTATCTATTTTTAGTCCTCCTTTGTATAGTTTCTTTTTTAGAAATACAGCGGAAGTGGAAGTCCCACTTATAGACATGGTTTAGCTCTATATTAGACCTGGAATAGTCGTTTTATAGACCTGGTGATACTCGAAAAGTCAGATCTTTTCTTTGGTGGTACTTGGTGCAAAAAGCACTGCTTTAAACAGAAGTGGAAGCATTGTTCAAGAAATAGACATTTGAAATTGGCTAAAACCAAAAACATTTCTAAAGATTGTGATTATTTTATTTTAGAGAATTTTTTGTGTTTTTGTTTTTTTTTTCTTTGTATGCATGAGTAATGTTATTTTGAAGTAACTTACCAATGGAACTAATTTCTATGGATATAATTGATATAATTATAATTCACATTTAAAGATTCACCCTCTGAACTTTATAGATCTATGCTATCACATTAAAGACCATAATTGATTTAAAGATAAAGGATTTGCCTGGCACGTTTAGTCAGTTTCCTGTGTCTTTATTCTCTTATCTACCAGAGCTGATACTCGATTAGCATAAAACCATGTGATTTGTAGCACAAGAAGTTGAGGGGCACATAGCCTGCCCTACACCCATAGGAGTTGCACAGATCATAAAATCAGGTCATAAACTTTTAGGACTGAAATGAGATATCTTTTAAACAATTAAAGAGAAATTTATGGGAACACATATCAAGCGCTCAAAAGGGACAATTTTATGATGTCTTACGGCACGTCTGGCGGGGACCGTTAACTCTGACATTGTTTGCATCAAATTTAATGGGTGAATTATGAGAATTTACCCCAGAATTAACACTACCACAATTAGCTAGATACAGTACAACTATGCTACCTCAAGGTCCTTTTACAATGTGGGTTGGTGCTCGGGGATGCAAACCTCTTTGGTGGATAATCTTAACCCTTAGCCTTTAGCTTGTAAGAAATGCTTTTTCTAACGCTTTTGCCCTGCTTCTATAATCTGTCGCAATGTTAAGAGGCTACATAGATACAGTACATGAGCGCACAAAATTACTGTAAGTGGAAACTGTCTGATCTTTTGACCTATTTATTACATCAATTTCATGCAGCTCAATGTGCTTAACCCTTTTAAACGCAGAGTGTAGCTAGCATTGCGAACAAGTTGTAATGGATAATATGAAGTTGTAGGTGCTGAAACCCATGTATCTCAAACTCACAATAACTAACAAGTAATGTGATTTACATAGCAAAATTAATCCTAGCAAATATGTGATCTTAAAGCTATAATTCTGCAAGTTTATTTATTTTTTTTAAGATAGCAGCAGATAGCAGATGTGAAACCTGTATTCTCCGACCCCTAGGTTCACCTGTGCTTTCTGGTCTTCTTCTATCAAGCCAAAACTGGCACAACATCAGACAGTAGTAAGATAGATAGCATCTAGTGGTGATATGTGAGAATACCACAGGGGCAGGTTGGGCAGTCTAATTACAGACGGTAGCTTTAAGTGTTGGCCATTTAGCAGAGACATGGAACACTGCATTCTCTTGTTTAGTCCCTACCAGTGTTTTTATTTTAATCCAACCAATTTTACATAAGGCGCTTTTTTAAAACATGGGGGAGGAATACATATAATCAGCCATGTCTAAAGATAGCAGTGCAGTAGCTATTTCTTGTTATTGCAGTTGTGTCTTTCTTTTCCAATCAGGTTTTCTTCTCTTCTTTATTACAGCATATGTGCAATGCTTAGTCAGCTAAACATGAACCCTTTGGCCAATCTAGGGATATAGCATGAGATTGAAAGTACAATTTCAAAATATTTACAGGTTGTAGATCTACTTCTGTACAAATTATTGTGGTATATAATATTAGGCTTACTCCTAATGTTCTATTGAGCAAAAACAAGAAGCACTATTTACGCATTTGTTTGTATTCTGCAGAAAGTCTGTCGAGTGTGTGCCCAATGCCCATAATACTGTGGCACACTTGTGGAGTAATGCCCTGCAGTGGCAATGTCACAGTCCTGTCAGGCTCAGTTTAATCCTATTACAACCACTTTCATCATCACCAAGATATCTAGATTAAATTTCCCGTGTCAACAGCGATTATGGCGGCAGGGCAGGGGATTGCTTGAGCGTCAGGAAGGCCAGATGCAACTGGAAGTGATCAGTGATAGTTTAGTATGGATTACACTGGCCTGGTTACAGCAAAAACTGTTACTGAAGATGATTGAGTTACTGTTTTACACGTCATGTCTCTTGTGTCTATTCATAAAATACAAAACAAAGACAGGGGATGTTAAGCAGCTAATCCCATAGGAGTCCCTCAGAGCCCCCTCAGAGGAGTGACTACAGGGAGTACACAGTTCTGAGTTTGAAGTTTAAACACAGTAGTGATGTAGCATGTTATAGAGGTGCGTTTGGTGTGGTGCGGTCACAGAAGGGTTAGTCAAATAAGTACCCCACTGTACTACACTCTTGTCTTCAGGCTGCAGTGCAAAGGCTCAGATATCACTGCTCCCCCACAGACTGTGAAGGACCTGCCTCTGCCTCATGTCTCCTACTCGGAGATAACCTCCTCTGTATATCCAGTGTCCTGTCTGTGGAGGGACATTACCATATACACAGGACATGGACCACAGACACCCCCCGCTGTTGCATTAGAGGTTACCTCATCCTGTCTGAGCGCCTGTTATTTGGCCATCTGATGGAGACAGAGAGGACGCGCTGGAGGTAGACTGAAGCCGTTGCCAGGGTGAATGTGCTCAGTTCCTCCTAGCCTCTCTCTGATTGGCTAGATCTGTGGCTGAGGGGTGGAAATTCTGCCAATTGGAAACAATTGATGTTTTGTTGCCGGGCCAAGCTGCCCTGACATAAGGCTGACATTTATTGGCAACCAGGTTACTCCTTAGACTTAGAAAGGTGCTTTAAATCACACTTACACTTATACTGTATTTATTCAATTTAAAAGCACAAGAGAAGATAAATTTAACGTCAAATAATAGCAATGATAGCACATGGTTACCATCAGAAAGGTAAACAATATAATAATAGCTTAAAATAATGACTGAATTAAAAAAAGGTTTGATTTGGTGTATATCATGAGATATTCAAGTATGGATGATGATAGCCAGAAAATAGTAATAGTAAATAAAATTTATATTTCTATGTAAAAATAAAATAAGCAGGGAAAAAGGTATTTGGATTTGTGCTGAATTTATTAAAATATAAAATCCATTTAAATGTTTAAGAAATGTACTCAAAACTGCAGTTGAGTAAATTAGTATAATAAATACACAGAGGCTGATACTTCAATCACACATTACTGTAGCTAACCTCTTCATTGTACTCTATGATATTTGATTAGTTCTGGCTCATTACAGCAGGGCAGACTGACTCTCTCAGACAAACAGTTGTACGAGGCTCTTTTTGATTTCACACTGTCTGACGCTGTGGGACGTTTGTGAACTTACAACAATGAGCTCAGTCTTCTCCTCGGAGTATTCTAATATTTTATTGCCTCTTCATCATAACACAATGCAGGCCTGGAAACTTCTACCACACTTTTATTTCCTCCTCCCACTCTGAAGAGTTCAAAAAGGCCCTCTGGATATGAACATTAGGGCACGCTTTCACATTTTGTGGATGATGATAAAAGCAGACATTATAAAGCTTTCTTGCACACATCAAAGCACTGGTGAATCTGCATATTTAATTCACTTTTTATTGACCAGAGGAGGTGGCCTGTATCCAGGTGACCGCTCAGTGACTTAAATATGTGTCCGTGTGTGAACAATGTCAGACATGCGCTAATGCAGGCTGGCAGCATGCTCCTCGTTAGCTGTGCATCTTAAACAGACAGTAATTGTCAGCAGTAAATGAGTCATTGAATGGGACGTGCGCACTTAAACAATCAAAGCTAATTGCATTAATCTTTCATACCATGACGACCACTGTCAGGACAGCCTCAGTACAGCTAATTCCAAAGGTAAAGTAACAAAATAAATTAAAGTAATATATATTGATTAAAAATGATTACGGTTTAGGGTGTTACTATGTGTAAAAACAAAATTGTCAAAGGTCCTGTATTACACAAAATCGACCCTTTTATTGTTGCCTCATCAAAAACATACCTGAAGTTGTGTTTTGTTTCATTCACTCATGTTCTTTATTCCTTTATTATTTGTCTGTCTACATCACCAAAGCTCAAAATGCTCAGTTTCATCATAAAATATGATGAAGAGGTAGCTTTCAAGTTAACAGCTACCTTTTAGATTTAGTTCAATGGAGATTGGAAATTCCACTGTTGAAATCATTCAAATGATTCTAGTGAATATGTTTGGAGTTTATTACATGAGTGTTTTCTGTTTGAGAGAAGAACTGAATATGTGTGTTAAAAATGTGTGAATGAAAACTCAAGATATGTTTTTAGATCAGAAAATAGTGTAATATGGGCCCTTTAAACTATGAGAAGTAGAGTAAGTAGAAGCTCAATTTTGTATTTTAATAACTTCACCAAAATATACACATTTAAGTTTAACATTTTTTATTATTATTATATTATCCCTCTCAAAAGACACCACATAAGCCAACACCTACACTATTTCAAGGCCCAATTACATTTAGTGAATGTAATTGACTCTATCTATATAAACAAAAAGCTTCCATAAAAAATAAAAAAAACTACAAAAAAGGACTGTGGGGAGTAAAACGGGGGCATAAAAGGTCAGATTTCTATTCCCTGCAGTTCTCTCTCTGTCTCTTTCACTTTGTCGCTCTCTCTCCTCTCTCTCTCACTCCCTCTCTCTTTCTGTCTCTCTCTCTCATCCTTCTTCACCAGCAGAAACTGAGCACATCTGGGGCTAAACTGGTGAGGGCCAAGTGCGGCGCCAGCCAATCTCTGGGCCAACACCACAAATCCATGACATAAGCTTTACTCTTTATGTTTATGCAGATATTTTACCCAGAATGCCGCAGCACAGTGGCACCAGTCGACAAATGCACCCATAATCAACCATCAAGCTTATAGTAGATTTACATACTACGGGTTACCAACATTCCTCTGTCAATATAGCCAAAATTCTTGGGTTTTCCTCTCCTTCACCACAGCTTTGGCTCCTAACACAAAATTGTTTAGGAATTTATTTGATAAATATTTTTCATCAGATACCCTACTTGAACAATTTATCCAAACATGGGACCAACACAGACTAAACTAGCTCTTTATAGTGAACTGATTTGAATGGCTTGTATTTTTTATATTTACATTATTTTTATTTATTTATATTATTTTTAGATGATTATAAATTTATAAATGATTACACCCATATGTCCTTCCTGGTGCAGCCCTATCCATTGATTCAGCCCCTTAAACCTCACGAATAGGTAACTAACTATACCACCACCATTTGAAGCTCTACAGAAATCTTCTTAAATTAATCCAAGTAAATTAACATAAGAAGGTTACTTCCTGGGTGGAGGCATGCAGGAGTCTTGTGCATGTTAACTGTTCGCACATTTTAAATCTGCTCTTCCATGTGGGACTCCATCCAGTCTGCCTGCCCCTGATTATGTCTGTGGGATGGAGGATGCTCAGAGAGGGATATGCGGTGCATTTTTGGGGGTTGTGAGATTCAAAATTATTGTTGTGATTGGATTCAAAGTTCAACTACAATTGTGATTATTGTTCATTTGTACTAGTAAAAAAATAAATAAACTTGAGCAGCATTCCATTTCCTCTGCAAGAAGAAGTGATCTGTCTCTGTGTAGTGATTGATAAATTTGGCATATGTTTTACACCAGTTACCCACCCAAACAATACAAATCCATTTATCAAGACTTTGAACTACAGCACAAAAATGCATAATATTCCAAATACAATACAATAAATAACAAAAATGTTCTGCAATAAACTACACTCCCATCTCCATTTGAATGATGAACATAGGCACTGTTAGTGTTTCACTTGTATAAAGGATCAAAAATAGAAATCTACTACACGTCTAAATATTTCAGAGACGGACAAAAAAAGGGCTTCGATCTAATGGTTGCCAGATGTTAGCCAGCTGTTTGAATAAAAACAGAAAGGATGGCGGTTAAAGGGAAGAACGTCACCAGAGCAGTGAAACAATGCATTCTTTAAATTCAAATCTGAGCCAACCCTTTACACTTATGTAATGAGCTTAAAAAATCCTTTGAGAGCCGTTTTATTTGACTCTGAGAAAACTAAAAAATCAACTGATCAGTTATTGAAATAAAACACACCTGTATAAAATTTTAAGAACATTAATAAGATAGGAGATAACCTTTATTTGTCGCACAATGGAAAATCCAATATTGCGATGTAACATAAATGGTAAATGTTTTTTATATAAGCTTTTCCACCTTCAAGGAACTCAAAGCACTTTACAACAAGGGACCACTCACCCATTCACACACGCATTCATACACCAGAGTATGCAGACATTGGGGGTGATCTGAGTTAAGTGTCTTGCCCAAGGACACAACGACAGCATTTTTCTGTGGGAGCTGTAATTGCACTACCAACTTGTAGTTCAGTGAATCTGACCTCTCTACCAATAATGTTTATGTCGAGAGCGGGATTCATGCCCCCTTCGGATCAGTGGACAAACACTCTATCAGCTACTGTCGCCCAATACAAGAATACAAGAACAGTAGGAGAATATAAATATTTAAAGTACATAAAAATGTGTGTAATATCCTAAGCACGATCAGAGTTATTTGATGCTTTCAGAGCTGTTTTCTATTGCTTCATAATGAGTGGGTGCACAATGCTGCAGGTTAGAGTTTCACTATTGATTTCTGCATCCATTGTGTTAAACGGGTGGAGACAATACAGCATCATATTTCATCTCCACTGCTTATAGAAAAGATATATTTTAAGAAGTGAATACAGGGCAAAGATTATAAAGTTACTATTGAAAACTATAGTTGTTAAAGGTTCTTTATTACACTAAATTGACTCTTGTGAGCTTTAAGACATGTTATAATGTTGTTACCTCTTCAAAAACATACCTGGAGTTGTGTTTTGTTTCATTCACACATGTTTGAGTAACACTTTATTATTAATCAGTATCTCAGAATGCTCTTTTCCACCTTGTAATGTCATCAAGCAGTAGTTTTCAAGCTGCCTTTTACCTTTTTCTTTATTCAATTTTGGCAATTCCAGAGCTGAAATTATCTAGTTGATTCTAGTGAAAGTGTGTGGAGTATAAAATCACAGTGGAGCACTTCCTGTATTAGCACATGACATCACAAGGTGGAACAGTGTTTTCAGTTTGAGAGCTCAGACTAAATATGGAGAGTTTGTTAAACATGTGTGAATGAAGCAAAACACAGCTCCAGGTATGTTTGTGATGAGGAAACAACATTATAACATAAATCAGAAAATAGCGTAATATGGGCCCTTTAAAATATATCTAGTCTGGTTAATGGCCTATGATTGCACTGACCAGGTTTTGGGGAGGGGGTAATTAAGATGAATAATACGGTAATAGACAGGTTCTGCAGTATGGATGGTTCTCTGGGGAGTCTTTCATCAGGGTTGGGGCAGTTAGTCGCGAGGTGTCAGGTTGCACTCACATGGAGCAGATTAGCCGTATGTGGC
Organism: Boleophthalmus pectinirostris; assembly: GCF_026225935.1. Taxonomy (NCBI): domain Eukaryota; kingdom Metazoa; phylum Chordata; class Actinopteri; order Gobiiformes; family Gobiidae; genus Boleophthalmus; species Boleophthalmus pectinirostris. The sequence goes on from NW_026571541.1 coordinate 14,901,108, forward strand.
ACTTTACAGGGGCAGGGACACCCACGCCCTGAGACCAAGCACTGGTTGGAGGTCCAGCCTTGTTTGGTCAATAAATACAAGGAACATTTTAAAGGCGTGTTGTGGGAGGATAGGGGACATTTACTGCAGCTGAAGCTATAGCAAGAATGTGGATGTTTCTTTGACCATGCACAAGAAAAAACTGGCCCAATATTTGTGGAAATGTGCCAGTGTTTGCAGTGGATATGTTATCAAAATCAGTAAATATATAAACACATTACTGGTAACTTATAACACTGACTTGTTGACTCTGACCTACCATCACTAACGGAGAGGAATATGTTATGGTTTTATTTTAAAGGGCGCATATTAAGCTATTTTCTAATGTATGTTATAATGTTGTTTCCTCACAAACACACCCAGAGTGTTTTGTTTCATTCACATGTTTAAAACACACACCCTACATATTTAGGCTTCCGATGTCATGTGGTAATACAGTGCCTACACCTTCACTAGAATCATTTGAATCATTTCAGCTGTGGAATTGTCAATCTCTACTGAACTAAAGGTAAAGGTTATCTGAGCATTTTAAGCTTTGGAGATGTAGACTGACTAATAATAAAGTGTTACTCAAACATGTGTGAATGAAACAAAACACACCTCCAGGTATGTTTTTGAGGAGATAAAAACGTTCTAACATGGCTAAAAGCTAAAAGTAAATTTTGAATAATATAGGACCTTTAATGGGAAAGAAAAAATAATATTTTAAATGAATAATAGTTAAAAACTCGACACGACAATGATAATAAAAACACAATATTTAAATAATAGAATCATTGTTGTTATGATATGAATTAAAAGGTCTTCTAAAATAATAAAGGAAATGTCCAATTGCTTTATGGTTAAGTTTTGTTTTTTTTTCAGTATCGATACTTGCCAAAATTAGAATGTAGTTTCAATAAGATTAGTTTCAGTATGCATTTGATACTTTTGACAATAGTGTTGTTATCTTTGAAAACATTTGTGACCTCTTGGCTCACAATGTAGAGTTCTTTCACACATTCCTTTTGTATAGACACATCCTTTAATGAGTGAAGAACGTTAAATATTAAACTGAGTCCATGAATTCGGCAGCTCATGGACTCTCTATTGGCAAAGTGGACACTAGTGACACAGCGCACTTACAGCAGTTTACACCGAGCTTTGCCCTCTCTGAAAATCTTTGGCCTGTTTCCCAGAGTCTGACCACAAAGGAGCTGAAACTGCTACATGCGCTCAGTCATTGTCACCAGCATCTGCAATAAAATTAGACACAACTAAACTCAAGTGGAACTGCAATTAGGTCTGTATATGTGTGTGTGCATGTATGTGTGTATGTGTGTGTATGAGAGAGGAAACAGCATACTTCATGGGATAAAGTTCAGAATGTTCTCAGCTTTAAAAGCAGCTAGAAGAAAACAGTGATCACAGAATATCTTGTCATAATGCTAAAATTCAAGATAAATTTTGATATTAAGAAAATTTCAATGACATGATGGAAAAAAAAATCACACAAAATATATATATACATTAAATATTGATTTATGGTCAACTCCTGTCTCCTTTACTGAAGTCACATTTTGTTTTTTCAACATAGAATAATATCAGTTTCTTTATACTTCTTAATCAAGAGAATGTACATATTAGTATCATCACCTGCTTATTAGTATCAACTACCGATAAAGCTTTTGTTTTCCTGAATATGGAAAACATTTTTTTTCAAGTACAATTTTGATTTTAGCACTACTGTTTAAACGTCAGAGGAGAAGCGCATTCTAAATACATGTCACTACTGTCACCCCATATGAGCGTCAGCAGAGATGTCTCACGCTCCTTCATGTTTGTGTCTCTGATTTAATATTAGTTGTTCACACTGACACGATGTACATGTGATGGCGTCTATAGTTACTGACAGCACAGGCCTCTCACGCATTGACGGTTAGGCTACTGATAAAGACGACAGGGGATGATTCAAATCACAACATGTTTTGTCTGCAACGGTGACTCATTTTGCATTTCTGGTAAGAGTTCTGAAATATAAAATATGTTTAAGCAGGAACTAAGTTGAGCAATTTCTGAATAAGAGGTTACATCATTTTATTATTTACAGGAAAACAGAAGACTGCATGACTTCATTTATGAAATGCACCATGATGTTTTGCCTTTCAACTCTGAGGTGTCACTGTAACTGTTAAATGTTATCTCCAATAGGCACTCAAAGCGCTTTATGAAGGGGAATGTCTCATCCATTCACTTACATACACCAGTGTACCCACACACGGTAATTGTCTTGCTCAAGGACACAATGGCAGTACGCACCTGTGCAAGCTGAGATTGAAAAGCCAGCATGCAAGTCAATCTAATGGCTTTACTAACTTCACTTAAGCTGGTAACGGGATTCAAACGGCCAACCTTCAGATCAGTGGACAAGATTTGTCATAACACCAGCCTTGTACATGACATGGTAAAATGTCCAATATAACACAAATATGATTTTTTTTTATCAAGCTGTAATGTGCTACATTGTGCAGAGGATAAGTAAGCTGACAGCATATGGTGTTTTAATATAGGAAAAAAAGAACAGCTGATATGCATAGGACATATATATTACAAGCTGTTTACATGTAAATTGTTGTCTCAAAGCCAGCCTAACACCTCACGGAGAAGGAAAGTCATGTGACTGAGGCACTTATGAGGAAGAGGGCACAGGGCTCTCATTGTAAACAGTGGTGAACAATGGACAGGAATGTGAAAGAAGCTGTTTGTCTAATTACACTGTACAGATGGGTAGTACTCAAACTGCAAGCTAGAACATGACCTTTTGACCCTGGCCGCTGCTTAATTCTCATTAAAGGGGCTTTCTCATATGCTTTTTTCCTAAAGTGTTTATAACAAAAGGAAAAGGAATTCAGTTCTAGGAAACGTACATATGTCAACAGATGCACTCCAAGATCGTGTATTCTTGAAGCAGGACTGTATTGATTTTAGTCTGTGTGTGTCAGTGGGAGAACCCAGTGTAGGTTTATTTCAGCTTCTCTCCAAATCATACCTTTATAATCTGCAGGTGAAATATTGAACAGTAGAGAGCTTTGTGAGCTAAAGTCAAATGTCAATCCTAATCCTCATAGACACAATTATTAAATTAACTTCTTTTCTAGGAATCCAGATAATTCCAAATGTGATTTTAATACAGTTGTGATGTTCTAATAAAATAATACACAAATACATATATGCATGCATTCATACATCAGTACACTGGCATATAATAGTATAGGTGTGTATGTACTATTATGGCAATAAAGGACACTTAATACATTGGAAAACGACTGTTAACGACTGTCAAGCTCTAATTAATTGCCAATGAGGTAAGAAAGTTTGAAATATTTTTTAATCTAAATGGTCAGAAATGGCCCATATTACACTATTTTTTACACTAGAAGTAAGTAACCAGTATAACTCCTTGGGTTGTAACATGAGTTTTACTAGCGACATCAGCATTTCTTCTCATTAACTAAAACTATGTCAGCACTTTTTCTGCCACACACTAGCTTCAGATCCTGCTTTGTTCAGTGGAGGAGTCACACGTGGTTGGCATTTGGAAGATGGTGGTCCTTATGTCCTTGGTGGGATCTGAGACCTTGTTTCTACATGCTTTTGTACATGCTCTAATGCTCACTGAGAGGCCAGAGAAGAGACACTAAAGACACTGTCCAAACAATGAGGAGTCTGTCAACACTGAGCTAATGTGTCAGGGTCACCAGATCTGCTAGAATACCAGTCTCGCACATACCATGGAATAAATGGCCAAGGAACAAAAAATTCTCAGTTTGAAAATATATTGATCTACAATATGCTAGGTCAAAGTAGCTCAAAATCATAAAAATGAAACTCAAATATTAAATAAGTGTATTACAAACATATGAATCAAAAACATTTTAAAAGTAGAAAAAATATAAAGATTTGTACATTATCATTTAAAGGTGCACAATGTACCCTTTCTGGTGGAGGGTCTACCGCTAGCTGGTGTCCATGGAGATGTTGTTAAAAACAATAAAAACACTGCAGTTGAATAAATGCAAGATATATAAAGTTAAAGCCATACTGTGGAGCATTTCATGCAAAGCATTAACATCTCCATTGGGACAAGCAAACGAGCAGACAACCCTCCACCGGAAAAGTTACATAATGCACCTTTAAGAAAATATTTTATACTCCTTTTTTGCTATTTCAGACAGATTGAGAGAGTGGTGTATAGCCTATAATTGTGTCATTGTATGCTGTGGCAGATAAGGATGTTGATAGATCCACAGAACCCAGAAGGTTGTAAGGGAAGTTCTTTGGTCCATACAGGAAGCTTGTAAACTGAGCCACTATTCAAAACAGGAAGGGAGTGATGGAGTGCCTTGAAGAAAAGTTTGATCACTCGCGCACATGGTCGAGTCACTCGAAAGACGTTAAAATGCAGTAATACAGGAAACAGCCAGGCCTGGAGTGATATAAGGTTACAGGGTCAAAACAAAGGCATCACAAGTTTGGGATTACATCTGGATTTATGCATGGAAGATATACCAACATAGGAAGTCATGTACAACACTGATCCTCAAACTTTCTCACACTCTCACACAAGATGTTACTTGAGAAAATTATTTGATAAATGATAGAAAGGAATAGACTGAAGTTTGGACTAATCCTCTGACTAAGGTTCATTATAACAGGGATTAGCATAAAAATGCAATGCTAAATAAAGCCAAAAACTGACTATTCCAGCCAAACTAAAAACTAAAACTAAACAAAGTCAAAGTAAATTGATAAAATCACTTCTATGGGCCTACAGGTCAGATCTGTGGAGAGGCAAGCCTGCTCAAAGTGAGAGTGCAATTTTTTGAGCAATAAAAACACCCATAGAATAAATACCATGGGACTTTCTAGGCAAAACAATAACATCTCCACAGAGACAAGTAGGTAACAGACCAGTTAGGTAGTGTTCCTTTAAACATGAACCAGAGGGAGTGTTCAGTATGGAAACTGTAAATTCGTTATCAGATTGGCCTCACTTTTATTCAGTGTCCTTGCACATTCGTATTCAAGCTAGTACCCAAACTTTACAACCCCTGCTGGGCTAGACTGTTACACTGTATTTGCTTGTCTGGGTGGTCTCCAGGTCATAACTGCCTGAGCTCCAGCAGAGACAGGTGCTGCCACATTTCCTTATCTTTGTGCATCTGCTGCAAACAGTCGTCTTCAAACTGTGTCCACATCATGTGACCATAAATGTTCACACTCTGACGCCTTCTGAGGTACAGGTTATAATTATCGGACTATACATCTTATTTTGAGGATATTGTAGCATTATAATGATCTGATGCAGCTGTTATTAATCTCTCAGACTGCTCAAAAGCTTAAAATGTTCACACTAAATAATCAACTAACAAATACATTTAGAAAAAAAGGCGAATAGCTGTGCATTATTTTTACACACAGATAGCCTGATAATTACTGTTCTATATTACTACGCTGTGAGCATCACCATAGTAATTGGTAAACAAATGTACTACATTTAGTAAGGACATCTAGCTAGCTTCAACTAAAACAGAAATAAATAATGCTTTGAACATCCATGAACAGTCAAAAGGTTGTCCAATTTAAAAATGTACTATTCAGTTGTTGGGACCATGATATAAGCAGACTAAACAACTTGGAGCAGAGCGTTACACAGTTTACACATATGGAGTAAACACCTCTTACAGACTCCACAGCTTCATGTTGTTTAATTCTTACTTAAATTTAATTGCATATGATTTACATTAAATATACACTAGTAATAGTTTTAAGACTGTTTTAAAGACTTACATACCAGCTAAGATAATTAGCATCTTATCTAGTCTCTGCTCAAACTAAATGTCAATAGTCGCACAGCTAAGCATACTTAGTCCTCAGTAAAAACTGGCATATAGTATTGATTTACTTTAGTGTGGCGATGACAATGTAAGTGTGAACAGTCAGGCCTGTAGGCGGGACACCTGTGTGCCCTGAGCTTTTTGCAGAAGTTGTTCGTGTAGATTTTTAACTGTGTAGCAAGAGTTTAAAGGTCATACTCATTCCTTTTCTCACCCTGTCTTTGAATGGTGTCACATTGCCCTAATGTAAAAATAGTCAAACACAAAAGCTAAACTCACTTTCTTTTTCTACACAGCTGCAAATCTGAAATAGCATTTGACACATAATTGAGATAATAGCATTAGTTTTGATTGCCATTGCTGACTTGCTATTGTAAAATCAATACATCAGGGAGGTTTGTCCACTAAAACTGTCCATGGTACATTAATAAGTGCAGTGGAGGCAGATGACCAGGAGTGAGTGTGAAAGAGTAAAGACATGCCTGAACACTCACGCTACACTCAGCATCCTGGCCCTGTAAGATAAGGCACAGTGGTACATTGTGAGGCTGCAGCAGTCACCCTTCACTATATGGCACCAGTAGCAACCTCTGTCAGTGTGTGGACCCATTACTGAAAATATATCAGTGTAAGCTACATTAGAAAATACTTAATCATTATTTCATTTTTGCTGTTTCTTCTTACCACCTCTTGTATGTAGCTCAGATATATTTGTATTATTATATTTCTATATTTTATTTTTACTTGTACATATACATATATATAATTATATATGACACAATATTTGATACCAATCTTTTGCTATTTTTGCTACTTGTAAATGTATTATTACTATTTATATTTTTACTCTTTGTTATTATACTATATTGTGGTGAATCAATAAAGTTTGTCTAAGTCTATAAAGCTTGAGATCTAGCAAAATAAATGTGCCAAATGTTCATAGAAATACATTAGTGAAACCAAAAAAAGAGCTATGAAACAATACAATAATATATTGAATCACTACTGGTAAATACATCTACTCCATCAGAATGCTTGGAATGAATGCCACGTTTAGTAATTAATTATCATATTACAATGTCCAGTAGGCTAACTGAAAATTCTCTGAGATGTGACTATGCAATCCCAAGCTCAAAGGTAGGGGCAGTGCAACATATTTACTACCTCAGACTTAATACATCTTTCAGAGGCATTTTTGTTACTTTTGTTAATTAGACTCAAACAAATGTCTATTCTTGAGAGGGTTGTCAATTTAGATTAGCTGTCCAAAAAGCATGCAAATTTCAGTGTGTGATTTGATCTATCTCACTAAAGTTATGTGTTTTCCTGTGAACAAATGCATTATTGTGGTCGGACTCTGTCAATCACCAGCAGCCTGAGGCCAAACAGGAAGTTTACCCATCTCTTAAAACCCTGCAGCAAGTAACCTTTCAAACCAGGTTATATTGGACTGCAAAACTCACACTTACACACTGGTACATCATGAGTATGATTCCATGGGCATTCCATAGAAAGTTAAAACCATACTCTTTGGCACCATGGAGATATAGATATGTTTATTTTTTGCCATACTGGAATTTCATTGCCCAAACAACAACATGTCCGTGGACACAAAAAGGAGAAGACCCTTCTCCAAGTAAGACTCAGGTTTGTGAAGATGAAGTCCACTCACAGTAAGGATGTATGTTTTTTTCAGTGCAATAAAGCATCTAATCCTTTAGACTAAAGAAAGACTTAAGTAAAACAAAAAGCGTTAGAATCATTTCTGTGTTGTTTTATAAATCAGCTCTGAAACCCCTTAGTCAGGAGAAATACAGTGAGCCCATGTGAGTTGCATCAGCCAAGAGTGGAAAAATGTCTCTAACATGCAAAGAGGCTGAGTGCACGGGCCAGGGGCGTCTTTATGGGCCCACGGACACAATCTGACTGGAACATGTGGTTTAGATCTGATCACGTGCAACAACGAGGCCAGTTCAATGATCATTCACTGCACTGGAGTGATGAGAAACACATGGCAGTTCAAACTCTAACGCCTGGTTTCAGTCAACTCTTTTCTCGTGGGAGCCCTGTTTTCAAGCCAGCAAACAATGGCACTGTATTCATTCAGCTTTTCAAACATTGGTGAGAATCCCAAACAGGTTTTAGTGCTAAACTACATAGTATGAGGGCTAATGTGTTGACAGGCATAGGAAAGTCATTTGTCTGTAGTACACCGTGTTTTTGCAATAACCACACCTATGGATTTTACAGATATGAAGATAATGCTGTCAGACATGAAAAACTTTTACTTAGAGGCACGTGCTCATTCTTTACACTCCCGGTTTAAAGGAAAGATAAACTACAGTTATGCCACAATATTGCATTTGATAAAACTAGGATAAAATACTAGGGTAAAATTGTTAAGTCACCATTAGAGATGCAACAACTTTGAAACTGTACATTTCCTGTAGATGACACAGCCTGTGTGGCCATGGGAGTGGATCTTTCCTTCACTGTGTTTCCCCTCAAGGTCCCTCTTTTTCCCACAGGTTTTTTTTAAATTAATTTATTTTTTTATTTTTCACTTATTCATTTGCATGTTTCCTGAATCCTGTGAACTGGTCAATCTGCTTGTCATTTGTTGGCCAGTGACTGTTTCATTGTTTGATTTTCAGACTTTCTGAATGTTAAATGCTGCTAGTGATATTGGGTTATTGGGTTAAAAAAATGCAAAAAGGTATGTTGCTTTACTCAAGGTTGATATAATAATCTAGGGTCTCCACTTGATGAACTGCTTCCTAATAAGTGCTGACTCACTAATGACCTTTCACCTTAGAGACAAACCTCTTATTCCCTGTGAACAGCTGGCTAATCCTGAGCACTGATCCGAGAGAGGAGCTGCAGAGTGGACACCAGGCTGCACAGGGGGTGTAAATTTGTGCTGTGTTAGAAAGTAGCATTTCAGACTCTTGCCCTGTGTGACTGGCGACAGCGATAGACCCTACCCATGTGTCTGTGTGCTGTTTAACTACACATTCACTTCTAAATCAGGTGATAACTAAGAATACTTGGCTGCATACCACTGAGAAGAGAATATTGTGATGACATGACACATTTTAGCACCTACAAGGCAGTGAGGGGCCCTGTTCAATAATGTCCATGAGAAATACTCTTCCCACTATTGCCTAAGGGCCTAAGACCATTTATGCCCTAGATACAGAATTCAGTCTTTCACAAAAACTTTCTGCATTGTCCCACGCCTGTTATCTCTAGCCATTCTCCAAACGCCAGAGCAGATAATGGACTTGGTCATTCTAGTTGGAGATTAAGCCAAGGGGAATATTGTGTTAGGGATAGAGGAGGGCTGAATGAGAACTAGGAGACAGGCTAAAGCCATAGGCGTGCACTGGCACCCCGGGCGATGCTGGGACAGTCTCAGGGCTGATATGTCCTGACACTGTTATGAGAGAGCTGCTGGGCTGTAAGAGGCAAAGAGGAAGCACACAGATATTCACACGAGATGCTTAGCATGTTAGCATGATGCAATTTGGAGGTCGATGGACCAGATTTGAACAGATTTTGCAGCCAATAATGTTTTCTTGTCAAAGCATGTCTTGTGTTCATTGTTTGACCTTAAAGCTCTTTTCCTTTTCTTTTCTATCTTGCCTGTCTTCATGTGAGCTCTGATTTGCATGCAGATGTGACATGACACTAGAGGATCTGCTCTGTGTATCCGGATTTAAGTTAGGTGTTACATCTTTAGTGTCTTACTTAAGTTAAAAGGTTAACAGTTTGTCTAAAACTTTTGTCCAGTTTACAGAATTGAAATTTTCAATTGCTACCTGGACAACTGAGGAATTACACAGACATTTTATATCTTTGAACTATACACCTATAATTGGCCTATATAAAATGATGATGTTTAAGGACGGCTTAATATATTTACAAATGCATATTTTCTTTTGGCATTTCTCATTGGAATTGACATTATTATTTGTCCGTAACCTTTTATGTATGAGCCATTTAGCTAGGCTTGGCACAAATAAAACACTTTTTACTGGCTTTTAACAACCACCACAGGTGGTAGTAAATAAATATTACTAAAATAAAATAACTCACTATAATTATGTTGTAAAAGATTGTTTAAGACTTGCTGACAGGTCTTCAGATGAACCAAACCTGCTACTGAATCAGCACAGTCTCCCCTTAGGGCAAAAGAGAAATACAAACCTGTGTTATTCATAGTTGCTGCTCCGAGGCCTAACACATGCTTTCTCAGAGCTGGAGAGTTGAGGTACTTTGTGTGGGAAAAATTTGAGTTCCGCACCCAGTTGGCGACCTCCTTGACCTGTAGGGGTTTCTTGGCTTCACCTTGGCCATGGGAAGATGTCCACTGTCTTATCACTGAAAACGAAAAGGAGAGTCACATATTAAGCAAAAATAAATGGTGATAAATTTGAATGAGTCATCTGTTTTGATTAATTTATTCACAGTGATGGTTGGCCGATGTTGAAGGAAATAAGGTCAGGTGGGGTGACTGGTGTTTATAGACAACACAATGTGGTACTATCACGCTCATTTCTGGATAGTGTCAAGTGGTACAAGTCTTGAGCCATTTATAACCTCACACTGTGCTGTTAACAAAGTCAAGATGAGAACAAACAGAAAAAAGTGAAGTCAGGCAGCTGCTCACACAATGAGAAAATGTCTCTTGTCTAGTGTTTCATCAGCTCATAATATGTTCAGTACTTTAACAACATGGCTCTGACCTGAGTCACTTAGAGCTACGTGAGACAGTGTAAAGATGGTATCACTGTAAGGTGTATACTTCTCTGTCAAGGGATTTAAAGACACACAATACAGACAGGTTTATAGCAGAAACTATAGGAGGAGTTCATAGTCAAACATGCTCCTTAGAGTATTAGCATAATGAAACCTACTACAATCATGTTATGTAATGTATAACTCATTGAATATTATGTGCACAAATAGATGCAGAAGATGAAACTAAATACGTATTTACATAAACACACACAATATTCAGTGCATTTGCTGAAGTAGAACAAGAAAAATTGTAAATATAAGTCAATACATTTTTATATCAGCGTAGGTAGCCTTGACCAAGCCTAGCAAAAACTTCTAAACATGGGTTCTGCTCCAGATGAGGTGCAACAGCGACACTGAAGGGTTGGTCAAACACAGAGGGCAAATTTCACTATGAGGACAATAAAGTGTAATTTATTGGTTACGTACTGGTGCAAGAAAAAAAAAAAATCCTAAGATCATGCTCATTGTGATGAAAGAAATAGTGCAAATTTTGGATCTTGTCCTTTCCAACAAGCACACAGTGTTTAGTGAGAAAGGTAGACATAAAGTTTTCTGGTGAATGAATAAACTCTACAGCCATCACTCCCTATTTTAATAGAATAGAGTCAGACCCTTCACACTAAAAGTTCACAGGTGTTTTCTAATGTTGCTTTTGTTTAGTAAAATGTAAGTGTTGCTCATTTTGCTCCTCAAAAGTCTTAATCCTGTTTAGGGGCATTTCCATGACAGGAGAGCTGAGTTGTTTGCGAGCCTCTGAGGAGTGTGCCAGATGCCCTCCTTTTCAGAGGCCCTCGTATTCAAATCACAGCAGCTGGGGAGTGCAATTGTAGGAGGTGAAGTAATGGTCCGAGTCTATGGAGTTTTTTAAGTTGGGGGTGGGGGATATAAAGTGGCACACGTCTGTTTTGAAGGTCTCTTGTGTTTGATAGGCACTAACGGGGCTTGGGGTGTCTTTCAAGCCTGATGCTGTGAAGCTGAACGTGTGAATAAAGGCGGAGAGCAGGGCGGGCGGGGGTGGCATGTGGCTGGAGCGACAGCAGGTTGTCTGCCCACAGGCGCTGATGCTGCAGCAGGGGCCGTGGTAGGGAGGCACACATGTCACTTGTGAGTCTGACATTATTCTCTTTGTCTCACTGTGAATAATGTATTCTGCCCACATTCAGTGCCAAGACGTGATTTTCTACAGTATGCTTCAACATATGCTGACCCTGGCATTTCAGATGGACATGTGATGTTACAAGGCTTTGGCTTTCTAAGTGAAGAATATTTGCAAATAACTGAATGATTCAGCATTATTGGCACAATACAGACAGTAATCTGTTTCATGTGATTCAAAAGGCACATCACCAGATAGAAAAAGAAAAACATATTTCAAACTGCAGGTAGTTAAAGTCTCTTTGCAAATAAGTCAGTGCTTTGCACAATATGCAATATTGAAAATTAAACTGTGTAGTTGGCAAAAATTTTCATCTAATAAAATGTTATTAACTTAATAGTAAAATAAATTAAAGACACTTACTACATGCCTTTTTGATGTGAATACAGTAGTTATGTTCTGGGGGCTTTGTAGTTGGGGCTTCTCATGGTGGAAAAGTTCTCAGAATACACCCATCACACTAGTGCACGTCCTCATATGAATGACTTTTAGATCAGGGGAAAGTTTTGTGTGTGTGTGTGAAATATATATATATATATATATATATATATATATATATATATATATATATATATATATATATATATATATATATATATATACCGTTTATGGTAAAACGGTGCGCGGAAGTTGTTTTGAAGGAGAAACAAAGAAAAAAGTAAACCCAGAGAAAAGCACCTTAATCTAGACCAAGTGCGCCACCGCCTGTCTTTATTAAACATTGCAATTGCAATTAAAGTTCGCATTTACAATAATATAAGTTATCTTACACCTGACACGAATTTATTCATACATATACAAACAATGAAAATCTTAGATATTATTGTTAGGCATGTTGTAAATTCTAGCTAGTCATTCAGTCAGTGAAAAGCAATCGTTCGCTTGATTTGCCTGTTGTGATGAGTTGCTTTTTATTGGCTCTGTCAACATTTGTTTTAGGTTTTTTTTTAAATTATTATTATTACGCTTTAGACCTACAAAAGTCGTTTAAATAGGATACTGTAAGATGTATTGATTGCATTCATTTGTAATCGATTCACTTTTGCTCAACTAGCTTTGCCTTCAAGGCAGGATAGCTGCTAACACAGTCACACGGATCATTTTAGTTGATTATTTCGTTACATCTTAAAATATGGACCGACTGGGACCCTTTGGGAGTAAGTGTGTACCTAATAAAGTGTTTAGTTGTTGCTTAAGCCTAAACCGGTAATAACATTGCTATGCTACTAGTTTGAGCATAGCAAGGCATAGCATTGTGAGCTAACTAGCTTGTGTTTTTATTTTCTGCTAAATGAGGGCATTTAGCATGTTAACAAGCAAAATGTTTAGGATCAAAGCCTATTAATTTTTTTAAAATTTGTTTTGCATTCGAAGCACTTTCTTTCAGTGACAGTGCTGCTGTTTTAATGTTATAGATGACCCGTTTGATAAACCCCCATGCAAAGGATGTTCTTCTTACCTCACTGAACCGTACATTAAATGCGCAGAGTGTGGACCCTCTCCCTTTCTGATCTGCCTTCAGGTAAAAACTATATTTAAAAATTATATTTGTAATCATCTGAGGGGTCAGTACAACTGATTGGCTAAATAATAACTAATTATCTAAATAGTAAATAAATAATGATCTTTTTGTAGTGTTTTACACGAGGATTTGAATACAAGAAGCACCAGAGTGATCACAAGTATGAAATTATGGTATGTTTTCATTGTTTGTCTCCGAACATCTATTTTTGACAGATGCAGCAACATAATCTATTTATAATGATGCATGGACTTGTATTGCACTTTCCTCACTCAAAATTATCTGTACACTTTAGTACATTATTTATTCACTGTCCATCTGTGGTGGTAGTAAGCTCCTTTGCTAGCCACAGATTCTCTGGGACAGACTGACAAGAGTGAGGCTGCCAGTCTATGCCATGGGTCCCTCCAACCTTATGATCAATCACTCATATTCCACATTCAAAATGGGCATGGAGGGCTCATGGAGGGCACACAACAACAGTGCTGGTCATAGATGGGCTCAAACCACCCATCTAGTGCCCTTACCATCTGCCTCTTGTGTTAGTAAAGTGATGGTGGAGGATGTTTTGTTGTTGATGCCTTGATGTATACTATGATTTCTAACCTGCTCTTGCAGACCTCAGACTTCCCAGTGCTGGAGCCTGGGTGGACAGCCCAAGAAGAAATGGCTCTTCTGGAAGCAGTTATGGATTGTGGATTTGGAAACTGGTGAGTTAGTTGTGACATACAAGTATTAACTTTTGATCTTTAACTTGCATAACTTGTTGAATGTTTGGATCAATTTCAGTTTCAAAGTATATTAGATGATAATCAAAAATACAGTTAAAATATTTTACTTGTGTCTTCACAGGCAGGATGTAGCATATCAAATGCGCACAAAAGCCAAAGAAGAATGTGAAAGCCACTACATGAAGAATTTCATCAATAATCCCTTGTTCTCTTCCACTTTACTCAGCCTGCAAAAAACTAAAGACTCACATTTTGCAGATACCGCAATTCCATTTAAACGTGGGTGTCTTAATTAATGTTTCTTTAGCATTGTGTAATATCTGACTATCAAGCTGACAGGATTTCATCCAACAACAGTCATATGTTGAGTTCTATGTAAATGTTTAATTTTATTGCTTACATTTTGCATATTATATTCTTAAGGCATGTCTTTTGAGCAGTTAATGTAGTACATACAGTTGGTCAGAAGCATTTGGTTAATCAGGAATTATCTTGAATTTGTAGGTTCCAGTTCCCCATCTGTGTGCTGTGTGAGTGCTTAACAAACATTCACAGTTTTGTTTATAAGACAGTTGGCGCACCCTCACTACAGATAAGATTTGCCTTAGCTACTGGCATGCCACTAATTTTAGACTCATATTATATATTGTAAATTAACTGAGCAAATCATGCTGATATTATGGTGAAACATTCAACAATTATATAAATAATTTTAATTAAAGTGTTATAAGCTCTCAATCACTGTATGTGTTTTTGATATTACAGCCACAGATGACCCACCTCGTCCCACTTTTGAGTCAGTGCTATCTCGAGATATGGCTGGATACATGCCTGCAAGAGCTGACTTCATGGAAGTGAGGACTCGATATGCCAAAATAGATCAGTTATGATTATGAAGTTTAATACAGTGTGTTTTTGTTTTTTTCTCTAGGAGTTTGACAACTATGCAGAATGGGACTTGAAGGACATTGACTTTGTAGATGATGACTCTGATGTCCTACGTGGTATGCTTCATTTGATTTTTGACATTTACAAATTTAAAGCATTTAGACACTTAAAATAATCTGTCACTTATCATAACTTATGTTGCTAATTTTCAGCACTCAAGCTTGCAGTTGTTGATATCTATCATTCAAGATTAAGGGAGAGGCAACGGCGGAAAAAGTAAGCAGTTTTGGTTCATTTAAAGGTTGATGTCTCTTAGCACATTGTACTTCTTGTAATGAGCCCTATTCATCACTAGAGGGCATATGCTGTAAAATATTAAGGTTACACAATTAAGTAAAATGTAAATTCAGATACTGTGTTCTGAAGGCTTTCTATTAGTACATAATATATCTTATTAGACATACTATTTGATTTAGATATCTCGTTGCAACTGCTAGTTGGTTGTAACACCTGCCTTGAATATATTGCTGTCCAGAGCTGTAATGAATCCTTCTCTAAATCAGCCTCATCGACTGTGAGCTCTCCAAGTATGGAGGAATGGTATGCCAGGATGGGCAAGCATGTTTTTAACTATAGCTTTCAATATATCTTCTCAAGTTTGTGACATAAGATCTTCAAAGGGTATGACCTTTGAAATGCCAGGCTCAGAGCATTCTGATTGGACTCTGATTCATTGGATTCTTGAATAATTGATTCAATCATGCTATAAATGTTAAATAATATTCATACAAACACATGATCTAACAATAAGTGCTTTTATCTGCATTATTTTTAATTTATGTTTTAATTTCTTTTAGGATTATCCGAGACCATGGTCTCATCAACTTGCGGAAATTTCAGAGTAAGTTTTTTAGAGTTGTACATTTAGGCTTGGCTATAACGGCACACCCCACAGCCTGTGGAGGCATTTGATATCTGCCTAATAAAATGCTGAAGGCAGTTTCTCTGGACACATGCAAACAGGTTCAGGGTAATAAGCAGCACTAACCCCAGTGGCCCCTGATGTAGCTGGAGTGTGGCAGCTGACAAAAGCATGTATTTACGAACAGTCCTTGAATAGTCTGCAGAGCCTGTGCCACAGTGTAAGTGCTTTAGTGTGAGTGGAAACCATGCCATGAGTGCTGCTGTTATAATAGAAAGGAGAGGTGAGTTTCTTTTATTGATCCACCTGCCACAGGTTGCTTCTCCACAGCCAGCCTCTGGGCTCATGCTTTAGCACTGAGACAAAGACTGCTGTTAGCCATGAATGGATTTGTCCAATTAAAGCCTGTTGTCCGCTGCCTCAGAAACCAGACCCACACATCGCTGTGAGAATTTGTGGTTTGGGAGTTCAAGAGTTCTCCTCATGTTTTATTTATGTATCCTCCAGCCTCCCTTTCCTTCGCCTTATCTCTCCGGTCTTTCAAGACAAAAGCGGACTCACAGTCGCCGCGGAGCTGCAGACCGGTTGTCATGGAGACTGTCAAAGATTGTCTCTGCGGGCAGCGAGTGTGTTTG
This sequence comes from Boleophthalmus pectinirostris, assembly GCF_026225935.1. Taxonomy (NCBI): domain Eukaryota; kingdom Metazoa; phylum Chordata; class Actinopteri; order Gobiiformes; family Gobiidae; genus Boleophthalmus; species Boleophthalmus pectinirostris. Next base: position 14,917,683 of record NW_026571541.1, read on the forward strand.
TGTGTTGTGTGTGTGTTGTGCGCGTCACATGCATTCCTACAGCCTGGAGGCACACAGTATCATGTCTCCGTTATAGCTGGAGGCACACTGGCCCCTGTTGTGGTCTCTGGCCTGTAGTGTGAAGTTCTGAAGCAGCTTGTTATATGACATGAGTGAGCCCTCTGCTTTTGCATGGGTTTGATTTAGTTCTGTGCTGGTATTCACTCGCATAACAGCCTGTGTCCACATCTCCATAGAGACATGCACTTTTCATCTCTGTGTGTGTCCACTCATTTGCATGATTTCATATGTTAGACCGGAGTATGGCAACTGCTAATTAGCACATGGATTTAAAAGCAGTGATGGGGAAGATTGGCTTTAGCAATGCTTGCACATGCAGCCACTCCTGTCACACCCACACAACAGCTTTCTCTCCTCTTTGACACTCTGTTACTCAGCAACACGCTGATAAACACAACTCCTTGTATGCCTTGTATATAAGGTACTTATAGAGTAATGTAATGCTAAGTGAAAATTATTTGGTCTGCGCTTTGAGCAAAAGGATTTAATGCTCTGCTATACAACATCTAAATATCTGTGACCAGATCCAGGTAGAGAAACCAAGAAGAGCTGTTACTAGTAATAATACTTGAGTAGAAGTAAAAAGTAAACTAAGAAATTGCTCTAAGAGTGAAAAAGGATTAAGAGAAATTGCTGAGTAGTTGTAAGAGTAACTTTTAGGACATAATATCTGCATTTTAATTTGAAATGATGTACCTGGATTAAAAAAATGCATCAATACACCACAAAAATATATAATTACATCATATCTGAAGGAATGGTACAAAAAATGCTAATATTAAACTCATGTAAAATTGACAACATAAATCTTTAGTTTTTTTAGACTTTTTACAGTCCCACTCCTAGTGGAAAAAGTAATGAAAACTTCTAATATTTTATTTCAATTTACACAAATAATACAGTTATTAACAGCAACTGACTACTACCCGCATACAAAATGGGCAAATGTGGAAATGTTATGACTAGCATATTGATGAGGTTAAATCTCTGAACTGATTTTATGAAAACTACCTCAAAAAAGGAATGATCGTGACAATGATTTGCTCTGCACATATTTCTCAAACATGGAGGCAAAGGGGATTGTTGTTGACAAAAATGTTTACGGAAAGCATTTTGTTGAAGTGCCTTTTATTTTCCAACTTATAAAAGCAGAAGGGAAATCTCTAAGCAGTTCTAAAAGCACATGGATTATCAAACTAATGGTATCTAGGATGCATCAAAAGAGGTGGATTTTCCTTTCATACATTTGTGTTATATTTGTAGTTGCTGCTGCCCACTCACCTCTGCTGTTTCTTTTTTTCTTTCTTAGTACTGGAACGTTGTTATCCAAAAGAAGTGCAAGAAATGTATGATGTGATGAGGCGCTTTGCTCGAGTGGTGGGGCCAACTGAACACGATAAATTCATAGAAAGTAATGCGTGTAAGTGTCCCTGTTGTGGAATGTCTGTGATACAAAGTTAATATGAGCTTGTCAGACATTGCACTCTGATTTAAAGATGAACTGTGCAACTTTTCTGGTATTGGTCCACCTGTCTCCATGGAGATACTATTGCTTTGCCTGGAATATGCCACATCTTAGAATTAGCGTGTGTATCTTGTATTTATTCAGTTACAGGTGTTTTTTTTTACAGTGCTTAATAATACTTCGAAAAACATGTATTTTTGCAGTGAGTGGGATTGCCTTTCCACAGATCTGACCTGTAAATTGTTATTTGGCCTTCTCATGGATAAAGATAGGTTTAATGCCATACTGTTGGCAAAGCAATAGCACCTCAATGGAGACACAATAATTTCATCTCATAATGTTCTTTGGATTTTGTTTACAGTGGAGTTTGAGTTGAGAAAGGAGATTCACAGACTACAGGAGTACCGGAAAGCTGGAATCAAATCTTTTTGCAGTGAGTCCTAAACATCTTTGCCACAGTCATTAAAGCTTTATTATGTGTTATGATCTCTTAGCCCTTTATATTTTCACTTTGGAAAAAAAAGAAAAGCATATTAAAAATAAGCCACAGTCTACTCTACTGTTTACATTTAGGTGCAAAGGTGTATGATCGTGTGAAGCGAGTGCGAGAGGAGGAGCGCAGAAAGAGGACCATGCTGTCAGACGTGCTGCAGTATATCCAGGATAGCCGAGCGTGCCAGCAGTGGCTTAGCAAACAAGCTGCAATGTGAGAGCTCAAATTCCTTGTTGTTAAGTTTGTGCAAAGGTGGGGCTAGGAGGAGGTGACCTGATCCTAAGGTTACCTCTTGTTTCGTTGTCATATAATCTCCTTAATCTGCTCTTTAATTCAAGTATCATGAAGTTGGTTTATTTGAAATTTAATGAACCCCCTCTAAACCTCCACCGCTTTCATTTTGGATATTTTTATTGCAAACATGAATACTTACTATGAGTGGGCTTCCACCTCACTAACTTTACTGTTGCTTGACCTCCTCATGCTTGTTTCCATGGACATGTTGTTCCATTGGCTATAATATTCCACTGTATGACATAAAACCTACCTGAAGAATGTTCTGAAATATGGTTCTAATTTAGCATTTTCCATTAAGTCATGCAGCCGATGTGCCGCTTCTACAAAGTTCTGCACTGTTACTTTAATGAAATGCAATTTGGCTGTGTTGCTTGTTTATGTTGATGATAATTTTTCTCATTACAGAGACGCCGGCATTACTCCACCTGTCACAACGCTCACGGTCTCAGGTAAAAAATGTTTTGTCAAATACATTTTCATCTATGGACTACTATGTCAGTTGTTATTGTGCTATTATCTCTTCATTAAGATGTTTTTAATGTTAAGTCTTATTCAACGTTCTACAGCTTCAGGTAGGCGCAGTGCCCCTCCCCTGAACCTCACAGGACTGCCGGGAACAGAGAAGCTCAATGAGCGAGAGAAAGAGGTACTTATCACTTGTTTCCATCTAATGGCTCACAGCAGTCCCATAAAAGCAAAAGGATGCATTAAACTCTGTACAATGTGTTGTTAGTGCTTCAGTAGAATAAACACTTGAAGCTGTTAGAAAAATGAAATACAGACTCAATTTAAGTAAAGGTCTGCTTGTATTTTAATGTCCCTTACAGTAACCGTTTTGTGCTTGTAGCTATGCCAGGTGGTACGTCTGGTGCCAGGAGCCTACCTCGAGTATAAGCAAGCTCTACTGAACGAATGCAGACGGCAAGGAGGGCTACGCCTCGCTCAAGCCAGGGCGCTAATCAAGATCGACGTCAACAAGACACGCAAAATATATGACTTTCTCATCAAGGAGGGCTACATTACTAAGGCCTAAAGGCACCGTGGACACTAAATACTATTGATTATTTCATATATCATTGTACTGTAAAATAATTGTAAGAAAACGAATCCAGTTGCTGCTCTTTTAAAATACATTATATCTAAATGTTATGTTTGTTTTGTATTATTCCAGTCTGTGTTTGCTGTGTACTGCATTGTTGATAGGTCAGTGTAGTGAGAGCTGTTATAGTAATTATGTGGTCAAGCAGCAGGTCATTGGCCTGTGATGGTTTATCAGAGCAGAGAGCTGAACCTCTGTAACAGTATGATTAGGAAAAAAGATGATAGGCTTGCAAAATGTGCAGTTGGGGCACTGTCTTATTGAATTTAAGGTCTACAAACAAAAGCAAAATAATGTGTTGTTAATTTCTTGGGGCAAGTTTATTTTTCCTTCTGTCATCCCCTTTTTATGATCAAACTAGAGTTTGAAGTCCTTATCCTAAAATATTACATTCAAGCCTACAGTACGCTTCTTTGTGGCCACATCAACTGTTACTGAAGTTGACATTTGGTATTTTTACAGTAATACATTTAAAGTAGTGGTCTATATCATTTAGCTTTATCTAAGTATTAGCCTTCAAGTTGTATATAGCCCTATAGACTTCAGTAAGTAGTTGTGTGTTTGTATTTTATTGACTACTGACTACATTTTTTCATGTGAATGAAATATACAGGGGAGTAGACAGGATGGGGCAAGAAGATATGTTGTCCCAGGCTTCAGGGTCACAAATGTGATCCTCCAATTCATTTATATTAGAGGGGCCCATGTGAGGTTTCTTGCCACAGGCTCCCAAGTCTTGATCAACAGGCCTATGAGTACATAGTGTCATATGGTGTGGCTGCTCCCCTGTCTCAGCCTGATATCAGTCATAGTGTGGCCCTCTCTGTAGCATGGTGTGTTTGTGTGTGTATGTGTGTGCGCATACTTGGGGCTGTCTCTCTTGCCGTGTTGTGTGCGTCGCGGTGGCAGAAGCGGCAGATGGAGCAGATGTTGATGTCAAGGCTCGCCGTGTTCTTGCTTCGCCCACACAGCATCTCGTCAGACATACTGCCTCCTGCTCAATCCTCATCTCCCAATGCCACACCACCTTCAACCAGAACAGAGTTGAAGTTAATGTGGATCAAACTGACAGAGTTGTCTAGAGTTAATGTCCATAAATTAAATGTTGTTCAGAAAGATCACCTATATACCATTATGACCAGATTAAATTATGAGACCAAAACACTGGCCTACATTATGTGATAGTGTAATGCCAAGTAAATCTATTGCTCAAGGTCCTATATTACTAAAAATTGACTCTTGTGAGGTTTTAGTCATGGTAGATCATTGTTACGTGATGAAAATCATACTGTTTTTGTTTCATTCACACATGTTTGAGTAACCTTTTATTATTGTCTATCTACATCTCCAAAGCCAAAAATGCTCTACAAACAAATGATCTAGATGTCATGACGTGGTAGTTTTAAAGTTAACAACTATATTTTACCTTTCTGTTCAGTAGAGATTTACAATTCCAGGATTTAAATTATTTAAATGATTCTAGTGAAGGTATATAGAGTTTTAAACACAGTGGAGTACTTCTTGTATTACCACATGAAATCATAAGGTGGAACAGAGAAAAATTAAATATGCAGGGTTTGTGTGTTAAATTTGTGTGAATGAAACAAAACACAACTCCAGTTATGTTTTTGATCAGAAAACAACATTATAACATATATCTGAAATTAACATAATATGGGCCCTTTAATATAGCATATATTAGTAAAATAATTCAAATTGACCTTATTAAATTTATTATCTTTGAAGCAACAAAAAATAGTCTTGTGATGCATTTACATAAGCATCCCAAAACTTGGTTCCCAACTCTAGCTTAGTCATTGTGTCCTTGGGCAAGACACTTCACCCTCATTGCTTATGCAAATGTTGTATTAGGGAAAGTATTGGCTGTGTACCACATGGCAAGATGTTTTCATAACATTAATTTCAGAGGAATAAAGAACAGTTTGAGCGCTATTGCTGCTGTGCCTCTTTTCCAATAATTTTTGTAGGATTTTACTTTCTAATTTGCACAAACTGCATTTTTGATGATCTCACCCTCTGACCATTCAAAGCTCTAAAGACCCCCCTGCAATCTCTGTTATTTTGAAAATACTAGTCCAAACATGATCAATGTAATACCTCTTCTCTGTCAGCATCATATTGATTTTTAACTTTGCTGCTAAAATTGGAAAACGCGTCTCCTATATCTCTGCTCTTTGTTGTTATATTGTATCCACTAACACACACTGTCCCCCTGCTTCTCTCTGTCCTCATTCCCTCTAGTCATTATTATTTCTGGGCTGTGATTAGCAGAGGTGAACCCATCAACACAAGAGGTTACCGTGGCAACCAGGTCTATGGCAGTGAGAAAGGGCGAGGGGAGAAGAGGGGGGAAGAGGAGGAGGAGGGGCCTCTCTGAGGCGTGTGTGTCCGTGTATATGTGTGTATGTTCACCCTGTTGCTCACGCACAGCTGCTGCCCAAGTCGTGACTGGATATAGATGCTCCGAATTAAAGGGACTCTCACTCACCAACCTCAATCCAAAAAAACTCAGAATTGCAAAAATATACATCATAACCTATAGCATATGCATTAACTTTATTGTAAATTATGGTTTATGACCATTTGACCGAGAATATTTTATTCTGAATCACATTTTATTAGGAAGAAATTAGGTCAAATTTATCGCAATATTGTCTTTGAAGAAATTAAATTAAACAGATGAATAGACCTATTCTATTAAAGCCTAGTACAAAAAACACATTTTGTATTGACTTCAGTCAGTGTCATGACCTTTGCCAAGTCTTAGCAGAGGTGTAGTGGTCTTTTAGTTGTATTTTCTTTCACTGAGCCATACTGCTGAATATCAATCAGAAATCTGGATCACTACCAGTCACAAAAATATCTTATAAATGTCCAATATCGTCTCATCTCGGTAGCTAAGCAAGGCTGAGACTGGTTGGTACTTGGATGAGAAACCACTGGAGATGTGTGGTAGCAGTGGCTTTATTAGAAACTGCTGAAGTGTCATAGGCATGACACTTCCCTACATTGCTTAATATAGATGTTGTGTGTGTGCGTGTGCGTGTGTGAATGTTGGTCAGAGGGGCCAATGGCACAGATTGTCAGTCTTGCTTCCATTAGTCTACCACAGGGCAGCTGTGACTACAGTAGTAACTCAATACCATAGAGCGTGCAGTGTTTCGATTCCCAAATGATTTTTGGCTAAACTGCTAAGTTCTGAATGTGTTGAATCAAATTATACACCAAAAGGAAGTATGAAGTTCTTTACATACAGTACATACCTGTAAGGTCTTTTCCCTCTCACATGGTGAAGGGAGTGTGTTGTTTGATGTCAGTACGCAAAGATCAGAGGCTGCATTCTGTGCACACCCACCCTCTTTGTGCTTTCACGTGTTGCCAAAGCAAACACTTAAATCCATGCCTATTTTCTGCAGGCCGTCACAGGTGGAGCAATGGAAGCAACTCTGTTTTAGAGCTCCATCCCCAGCAGCCTGCTGTGCTCTCGGGGCACACAAGTTTCCAACGCTGCTGACCACAAAGCACTTTCCGCTCACTTCAGCGCAGAGCAACTGTCGACAAATCAGCGAGACTGAAATAACCATCTCTAGGGTTACTTACTGCCTTGGGATTATGGTTGGGATTTGCAATACAACTTCACACTCCCTAAAGCCCACCTGTTGACCTAACTTATTAGCAAGCAACACTGCTAATGTGAGGAGCATTTATTATTATTATTATTATTTGGTGGTGGAAACAAAAATAACCCCTATAGGAGAGTAAAATTAAGCAAAATTTTCTTGTGTGCCAATATACAAAAGACCTGTCTTTTGTATTACATTACATTACATTGTATTACTTTTTGTACTACATATAATGAAAAGTAAAAACATGATGTTTACAATGTTCAAAATATCTGAACAACCTATAGGAGACTGAATATTGAGCTATTATAGATCTCTTGCATGTTTTTTGCTTCAGCTACCCCACAGGGACACAGACCATTGACTGTATATGTGTCTGGGCAGCCGAAATTGAGTCATAGGCAGGGAACAATAATGTAAGCCTATTAAACTTCGCAATATGTAATGCCCATAGAAAAATTATGGTTGTTGACAATTATTGTGTGATGATAATTTATTTAATTTTTTTTAATGATTCATTTAGGGATCCAAACACAAAAGGATTTAGTTTCTGCTGGCTGAACACCCACTGCATTTTTATTTTATTTTTTTGCAGTATTAGTACTCTTTCCCTCACAGACCTATATTAATGCTATGTTACATATAATTAATTATAAGCAATAACAGAACATACCTCAGGTCAGTGCTGTCCGTTTTGAAAGATTTCACAGTGACATAACTACAGTGGTCTGTCAGGACCGTGGTCTTCATAGCGTCAGGGTTCATCAGTGTCACATCAGCACAGCTCTTCTAGTCTGTGGTTGCAGGTGCTTGTTATTATTACAGTGATGGTGTCATGGTAAATTTGCAGCCAGACTGTGGTGCCATATTAAACAGCAGTGTCTTCCCAGAATGCATCTGACTCATCTGACATTTTGTAGAGGACCTGGTCTTACAGCCGACAGCGATTTCCCTCTCTCAGCAGCATCCCTCCATCCATCTGTGTCTTCAGCTCTAATTCAAGGTTACCACTTCTGCGACATCTGTCAGACTTTTTTACCTCAAACTCCTGTTATTCACCGCCACAGTGACATTTCCTTCTTTTAAAACATTCATAAGGTCAATCTCAATCAATTATGAGCACAGCGTGTTCACTTACAGTGGTCAAATGAATGTGTCACTTCAAGAGCGGGGTCAAAAATATGAATGATAAAGATGGGGAGCCCAAGTATAGGCCCGCAGCTGCACTGGCATAGTCTCTATTTGTTGAATATAAAGATTGTGAAGCTTTCGTCAGATAGCTAGTGGACCACTTCAGAATACCTCTTAGCTATAGGCTTACGGATGGATCTTATGGATCTGATTTCTATAAATATCCCAAGTTAGTAATAAAACTGCTAAAAATCTTAGCCAGCTCAGCAATAACTTTAAGGTCAGTATAGCACATAATTTAGTCCTGATTATTCTAACCAACTGGCGAGTACTACAGTAAGATTGTGGACAGTCACAAAGTCCATCGATCAATGAAAGAAAGAGGAAAATTCAACAGGTGTTTTTCACTCTCATTCATTTCACCTCACCAGCAGTTTGACGATTGCGCCGTGGGTTTTGTAAAGCACTGGTCTAGCTGCACGGTGGTAGCCATATTAACTGGATTTTAACCATGTGACCATGTGTAGGCTAATTTAGCTTTGCAAACGCACAATAACTACATGCCTACTGCAGGCAACATTATAGTGCTTACGTTATAACAAAAAATTTAGCCTACATTTAAAATATACTGTTTATTCTATTTATTGAACCTAATAGTAAGAATTAGGAAGAATAAAGGCCACTGATGAGATTGTCTCCTCTTCTTTCCTATACCTTTTTATACAGTCAATGGTGTGGGCACGCAGAGGCTCCGCCCCCTTCCTCCTAGTGGCTTTGCGCGCTCCTCTCTCACCGAAACAGCGCTGCCTGTGCCTGCACACGCCGCTCAGCTCAGCCCACAGCACCGATGCACCGATGGCTCCTGTTTCTGGAGACTTCCTCATAATGCTTCAGACTGTTGAGCTAATTTTCTCTGCACGAGGCCCTTTGCCCTCCTCTTGACCGTGTGGAGGCCGATAGTGTAGACGCGGACACTCCGGAGATAGATGCCCAGAGTTTTAAACGCGCACGCCGGATGGATGTTGCCGGGCTGAGCTCCATCTTATTTCCTATTGAGTCCGCTGGTGAGTTGTGTTTCACTTTGAGTCTATTATTAAAGCGACATCTGAAATATTACATGATCTCTTATATTGGCTATATTATGTCTGTTCCGGTGTTTTGCAGCATATGGTTTGAAGCCTGTATATAATAAAAAACAGTCATTTGCCCATAAGATTTTTCTGAAAACCTACCTACACCTTTACCCAACTTATTAACACACGCACCTTTTGACGTCACGCGTACGAGGACGAGCAGCAGAGGCGCGCACCCAGATTCCCACTGCCAGCGTAATTCACGGCTTAAGCATCAATTATTAAACAGGGCTTATTCACCAAAGCCTCACGTTTTCGCTCCGTTGGCCCCAAAATTACTCCAGACTTCAAAATTATATACCACAATTAAAAGTTTATTACCACATAAAGAGAATAAAGTTTCTTCCAAAGAAAATTAATGACTATTAGAGAGCGTTATGTGTCCATAAGTTCCAATAATAAGCACTTGAAACAATACAATGCTGTTAGAAATTCACAGCGTGTAGCTCCAATTATACATAATAATAAGGCTGTCTGATTAGATTATGAGCAGGGTATCATCTCCCCTTTTTGTGAGGCTGTCCATTTGAAGGAATAATTGCTGTTTGTCTTTTAAGAGATGTAGGCCTTTAAAAACTGTGGGTTCAAAATGATGGTCCAGTCTTTTGTATAGTTTGTGAAAGTGTCTATTCTGCGTAGGGTCATAATAAACTACTGTCATTTCTGTCTCACATCAAGTTGGTAAAGACATTTTTATAGATGGAACTGACTGACAAAAAATAAATAACAAAGACAGCTCTTCCTTTTTACCCCCTGCAGCTTCATGTAGTTACTCATTAACTTAATTCAATACAGTTCAGTAACCAACATTGAAGCACTGTTCAGTTAACCCATAAAAAGAGACATTTGCATTGATGCTGAAATGTGAAGCACGATACAATTTGTGATCACAATAACTGGGCCCATGTAAATATGCCATAATCTTGGATACATGATCAAAAAGAACATTCGTAATACTAAATCAGAATGCTCAATACTTATACATTGTTGCAGTCCCCTCGAAAGTAGTTATATAACAGTGTAATGGTAAATACTGATACACTGAATAGATTTTATGCCAAATGGTATTGACAGAATAAAATATTAAATCTTAGAATGACAAATTAGATGGCATTGTATATCTGAGGCATCTTTGGAATGCTGTTTCTGAAGTCTGAAGTCTTCTCAACCTTACCAGATCCGGTGACCACGTACTTCCACTAAGTGTTACAGTTTTGAGTGCTCTAGGTATCCTGTTGAGTGTGTCAGATTTCTAATTTGTATCAGCAGTTGTTCAGCAATGCCCCACTGACCGAACTGGAGAGAATCTAAACTGTGTGGGATGTGAGATGGGACCACCTGTTGATAGAGGAGCCTTGTATAACACAGAATCAGACAAAGATTATGGCCATCTTGTGTTAATCAGAAATAGGCCCCTTTGTAAAATCTTGCCAGACAACTTGCTAAGGGGTCAAGGACACAAGTTGGCTGTTGTGTTTGTGCCAAAGGTAGGCATAATAAAATCCATCATGCCTCTAGAAAATGCATGGCCTGTTGCTTAGGTAACAGCTAACTGATACGTAGGACTGTATGGAAGGAGAGATGAGGGAGCGGATGTACCACAACACTGGGCTTTGGTGAGTTATTTTTACCTTGGACTGGGCAGTAATAGTGAGGAGCTTAAATAGTGGAGGTGGCTCAAATATGCACTGACAAAAAGTTAAGGAAAAATGACTGCCGTTGTAGCTCACAGTTGATTGATTCGTTTTAGTTTGAGTTTGTGCTAAGAAAATGCATAATTTACATACTACATATACATACATTATATCACACTTCTTGTATGTCCATTGTGACTATTGTATGTAATGGAAAGGTTACAGGTTGTTAAATGTGTTTTAACACTGAATGAAATGTAAGTTAGCACTCATCCCTGGTAGGGTTTCAAACAGTCAGTACTAATTGATACTAAAACTTTTAGTGAAACTAGATAGTTATTTGACCAAGTATTGGCTATTGACAAAGTTCAACTTTCTTTAATAGAATGGAATGATCTTCACCTATATCAGAGCTATTATAAAATCTTATTGTAATTATAAAGGAAATAGTAATATTTTAATATTATGTGTCATATTATTAATATTTTGTGTTTTAGAAATTATATCAAGTACCAAGCATTGCACTTGATATTGAAATCCAAGTTTTAAATGATAGTATGGTGACACTAGACCCTGGAGTAATGTAAGGCTAACAGTGAGTTTTCATACCCCAGTCTGCTGTAATTGTTGTCTTATCTCTGCTGGCGACAGTGTGAGAAGAGGGGATTAAGCAGCACTGTAACATGAGGATCACAGTCTTTTGCAAAACAAAGCACTATACTTGTGACACAGAATACAATGTGCTGCTGGATTTGAATTAAACCTATCACTTTTCATTATGACATGAGTAAAACAATAGGGGAAAGGCTTTTAGGAAAAGCAGTTGACCTGTAATTATTGGTGGCTGGTTGGATGTGTAGAGGTTTCTGGTCCAAGGAGCCGTGCGGATGATGACGCATGAGTGTAGCGGAAGTATGAAGCGCCCCGAGCAGAGATAACAAACGGCATCGGCTCAGGAGGCCATTTTCATCAGCACTCCCACCAATGCAGCACACACCCCCAAACGCCATACCACCTTCATTTCATATAATCTAATATTCAGCACTCACACTAGGGCTGTAGTCATTTAGTCGTTCAGTTGATTAATCGGTTGATGGTGTCTTGGTCAATCAGTGGTATTCATTGAGAATATAACTATGCACAGCAAAAAGGAGAAGGCATGAATCGGCTGGAGTTTTGAGAGTGACTAGAGCTGCCTTTTCATTTATGAAGATATTAGTAGGCCTGTCACAATAATACTTTTTGAAGTATGATACATTGCAGAAGAAAATATAGATGATAAACAGTAATACTGGAAAAAAAAAACATTATCCCTAAAATAGCATTCTAAACAATATATAGAATGCAAGAGTTTATTGTATTTTATTTATTTATTTGGTTTATTTAACAGGGACAGTGTACATTAATTAACATTTCTGTAAATGTAATTTACAGAATTAGCCAGAGAGGCTATTTTTCATCTGTACTCCCTGGACAGAGGGTAAACATGGTCACCCTAAAAACACAACAATAAGAATTATACGAAAAAGTGCAATTGTGTACTTAAATGTGAGTTAAGTAGTTTGTATCTATAATGAGTCATATAAGATCATAATTCAACCTTCTACACTTCAAATCATATTATAATACAGAGAAAAAGTCCCTACAATATATTGACTCCCAAAAATTATCGTTTCATTTATCTTGTATTGAAAGATAACTCCATAGAGTAATTATTGTGACAGGCCTGGGTATTAATACTTCTATTTATAGATTGTTGCTATTGGACATGATTCAACATTTTTTAAAGCTTTTTAGTCAATTAATCAATGAACAGGGCATGTGTTTAGTCAACAGAATTTATTTTTTCGACAACAGCCCTGTTTAGTGCTCATGTTACTGCTCAAATAGACAATTACTGACACAGTGCTACATGCTGGTTTAGTTATTTCTCCCAAGATGACAGCGGAAATTAAGTTTGAAATTGTTTTATGATAGGTTGATTTGTGATAGTGTATAATAATTCATATCTGGCTTTTTGTTGTGATCCAGAGCAGTATTAGCAGCTGGAAGAACAAACTGATAGCTGTGATGTGCATGTGTGGACCATGGATGAGCTGAGGAAAGTGTATGCCTCCAGGGGTCAGGGGTCACATGACTGCACACAAACGTACACTACACACAGGCTCCCCTATAGAGAGCACTGAAAAGACCTGATGAATACTGAGTGGAAACTGTGCTCAACATCAGTGAACCATTTTAAATATTCAGCTGTTCAACGACCTACTCTTATTGTTGTGTTCTCATTCACAAGCTCAGACAGCACTTAAAAGACTTAAATTATGTATAGTATTAACATTTAACTATTAAAGCAGACCTATTATGCAAAATCAACTTTTCAGGGCTTTATATGGGCTTTATATGTTATAGTTGTTCACCTCGCGCAAAGTTACATTTGAAGTTTTATGTGAAAGCTTGTACATGTTTATTTGTTTATTTTCAAGATGCCATTTTGCAGATGAACTCCCTTTTTCACCGCTACTGTGCTGTACTTGCTCTTGCTGTGATCCACTGGTGTCATAGTTTATAACTATATAGTAGACTCAAACTCAAAGGTCTTCTTTAAGTATTATTTTGTTTTTGTATCTAAAGCTTCTTTAACCCTACCAGAAATTTTACCAAGCAATAAGGTAAAAACAAATCGTGAAAAGAATACATAGATAATGCCATTATACAGAAGCCTGTGCCTTAACTTGTAAATGACATGTGTGAAATGGTGAATGAAAGGAGACTTACAACTGTTATTGTTAACATTTATGATTGATGGTGATTTATTATGGTATGAAGGTCATTTGGTCAACAGCTGACAAATGTTCACTGTAAAAAATCCACAACACAAAACTGTAGTAGGCCTTCAAACCCTTCCACAACTTAGAGTTCCCCCAGCTGTGCCAAAATTACACATTTAACTGGGCTGCCTACAAAAAAAAAAAAAAAAAAATCCAGTGAAGGGCTATAAGAAAGCCTGAATTTTCAGCTAAAGCTTTTTGTCTGTCTATCAGGTCTGCTGGAGTTACTCTTCCTGCTCTGTTTGTTAGTATACGCTAGTATTAAACAGTGAAATGTGTTTGTGTTTCAGGAGCGGTCTGGCCGATTCAGCTATGTCTGTGAAGATTGTCCTCTGAATATTTTCCACTGTTTTGGTGCTGTTCCACTCAGTCCAAATGGGTTCACGCAGCCAAGGCTTCCTCCATCACCATCATCACCACCACCGCAGCTCCATGGTTCCCACCACGGTTCCCCGGCTGCTGCCTGAGAGTGGCAGCCTGCTGGGGGGCATTGCCCAGATCACGCCCAACCTGTTCCTTAGTCGGGGCAATGTGGCATCTAACCGCAGCCTACTCCTGTCCAAAGGCATCACCTGTGTGGTCAACGCCACCATTGAGCTGCCCAACTTCAACTGGCCTCACATGGAGTATGTCAAGGTGCCATTGGCAGACATGCCTCACTCTCCCATCTCTCTGTACTTCGACAGCGTGGCCGATAAGATCCACAGCGTCGGCCGTAAGAGGGGAGCCGTGCTTGTGCACTGTGCAGCTGGAGTGAGCCGCTCGGCCTCGCTGTGTTTGGCTTACCTCATGAAATACCACCGCGTGTCTCTGGCAGAAGCCCATGCCTGGGTCAAAGCCCGCCGGCCCGTTATACGACCAAACGGGGGCTTCTGGAGGCAGCTCATTGAGTATGAGCGTAAACTATTCGGCAGGAACTCAGTGAAGATGGTTCAGACTCCCTATGGGGTCATCCCAGATGTGTATGAGAGGGACCGCAGGAGCTTGGCCCCCTACTGGGGCCTGTGAGTCATGACAGTGACAAGAGATGAGAGATCTCTGAGAAGCTTCTGTATGAATACAGAGCTTCAACTGAAAGGATTTCGCCTGTTTGATTTGAAGCTGCCAGTTCCACCTGGAGTTGCACCTGATGCAGGACAATCCTCACAAATAAAGTGAAGGTGAAACAGGTGACCCCAGAGTCTGAAGAGAGACATTTTGTGACTGCAGTTCTGTGGCTGACGTGCGTCATGTGCTGGTATTGTACCTGTATACGTGTGAAGAGCAGCTGCATGCTCTCAGTCTATGGTAGCATAGTGTACAGAAAAATATAGAGAAATTATTTTATCAAAACAAGATTATAGCACAAAAAAGTGATTCTTCTGAAGCCTTTGAAATTGTGAGTGTAATCTTGTTTGTTTTTGGAGGTTCCTGTACACCACAGCGAGGAAGCTTTCATCTTTTGACCACTATTATGGTGAGCTCTTTGATGCTGTTGTACTCACTCAAAGGCACCAGGAGTTTGTCTATTATTCACTGAACTCCTGAGATTCAATGCAGACAGTATAGCAGAGTACTTTGCTGCCAGTGTTATACATACAAACTAGACATAAATACTGCTATCAATACACAATTATTTAATTGTAATTATGTACTAATATACTGCAGATCAAGAAAAAGTTATATGTAAATTGATTATGTGAGTTAACTTCAACAAACTTAGTGTATGCAGTGGTCAGCTATACAATTCAAAGTTGCTTTTTGCCAGAAACTATCCTGTATGTTAGGATGACCTTACTGTAGCACCACATTTAATGCCCAACAAATATAAATAAAGCAAATTGTATCATTGTATTATTCAGTGTGTCAAGGTGATATGAAGAAAATACCAGTATAAATCTCTTTTACCACAAAGACGGGGCAACACAGACATACAGAATTAACGGTCCCAAATTATAGACTGCACCCCAATTTCCCACAGCAAACCTGCCCCCTCCCTCTGCCCCTGCCCTTCATCTGTACTGAGTTAATGTGGGTACATAGTGGAGGCTCAGGGCATCGTGAGCACTAACGCAAACACATCCTTCACCGGTAGCGAGATATTATCATTTGTCATTAAAGTAGTTCATGATCTTGAACAGCAGAAATCAAGCAGAACCAATGGTCCTGATGAAGCTAGACAAGGCACAAGTGAGCATCCAATTTCTGCCCATTTTGTCTAAAAGCAGTAATGGATTGCAGTAGCACCTTTCATTTTAAGTTAGATTTTTTTCACGCTCCAAAAGCTATTGGCAAACGTCATTGTAAATCTTAATCTTGTGCAAAGACGAACATCTGTGCTGGTATTACAAACTACTAAATCACCATAGAGACATGTCCAATCCACAATATTCTGTAAGGCTGCCTTTCATTTGAATGACAATAAAGCCCAAATTGTCGTTTTAACATGGCCATATGTGCAATACGTGGTTGGTTATTAAAATAACTCATTAGAGAGAGATTGAACAAAGTAATTTATCCACATGCACAGAAGCTTGAACTGTTGGATAGAATCCAAACATGCATTTTTAGAATTTTGTCTCAAGAGATATAGATGAAAGCACAGTCCGTATGGTGGGGGCTGCTGTGCCAATGCCAGCAGTAAGGAGAGTTTCACTGACAGAAAAAATGAGGTATGTTAGATTTTGATTTTGATGTGTTCAAATTGAGAGGTGTAGCTGTCAGGTGGAGGGTCAAGGGAAAATTCTGTCATTATTTGTGCTATACTAAAGTAAGTTTCAGCAGAGTGTAACAGTGAGTCATACATAGATTTAGTTGGGAAAGCTGTGGTGTGTTAAAATGTGAGAACCCAAGTCAAGGCCATTCATCTTTTCCCCATTCTTAGTTTCATCTGCATCAGACTGGGATTTAGAAGAAAAGTTAAAAACACACATTTCATTAAAGGACTCTGACAGCAAGACAAATTTGCTTTTTCTTTTTTTTGCTTTTTTTTTGGAGGGGGTTCACTCATATGACTGGAGAGAGAAATTTGTGTGTCTTGCCCAACCTCCCTTGCAGCATCCTACACCACTGCTACAGCAGATTGCATTAAAGTAAGATTTTAAGCGAACATTCTCTCAAAAAATGAAATTTTCTTTTCCCACCAAAGAAAAACTGTTGAATCTTAGCATAAAATTGCTTCTGTTTAAAGTCAATAACATGATAAAGCCAAATAATCCAGTGCATTAGAGTCTCACCACAGTATCTCGAAGTGATGGTTTGAGCAGCGTCACAGACAATAGCTGTGAAGATGACAGGCGCAGACAGAAGAGACTCTCGGCTGCATTTCAAATCACACAGCCTTATTCAGCAATTGATTGTAATTTTGTGTAATCCCATGTTCGGCATGAGAGGAGAGGAATTCATTTTCAGCAGGAAATGAATTAGTGCGGGGCGAGAGATAAAATGGATGTTGGTGACTGCACCTGAACACAGGAGTTAGAGTGATAATGAGATGGTTTCACACAGCCTCTAGACGTCTTGTTTGATTGGCTGAGTTCAAAGTGCCAGTGATGGTCTAGGCAGCGAGCTGAGTGAAGCAGTTTCAAGCAAAATTATAGAGACATGACATTTTTGGTATGTATGTGGGGTAACTGTAGAAAGATATAAAATGATATCAATAAAATTTGAAAGAAACAAACACAAGAGAATCCGTCCAATGTGTTTTTTATGTACACATGGCAAATAAACCGACCCAACTAACCTAACTGAAAATCATGATTCGGGCTCAACATAAGTATGTATGTATGTATGTTTATATATATATATATATATATGGGAGGACCTGAGCTGGATGAGAGGGAGACCAGCCACCGTGGAAGGTGAGGAGCACTTTTTTTTAAATGTGTGTGTGTGTGTATATATATATATATACATACACACACACATATGTATGTATATATATATATATATATATATAAAGTGTGTGTTTATGTATATCATCTCCTAGAAGACAAGAAAATGGTGCCATCCTCACCTGAAAATTTTCATCGTGCACCTTTAAAATAGATCTTTGTTCTTTTTGAAACACGGTTTAATAAGTCATACTAATATAAACTAAATTCAAATGGGATAAAGTCCATTACTTTAATTCACATTACAACAAATGATTTTACAAGGCTACAGCATGTCACAGAGTAAATATATACAAAAAGTGCTGCTGCCATTATACAATCACAGTCCACACACAAAACATTCCCTTCACCAACTTCTTGAAGCTAAAATTCCCAAACAGTGCAAAGACAATAAAAACCAAAATTTAAACATAATTCATAAGACAGATATTTCCTATATAATCCAGCAGTGATGTTTTCATTTTCAAGACTGAAGGTGAAGTGAAACAAGTTTCAAGTACAGTATAATAGAGTTCATGTAATAATTTAACTTAACAATGAATACATGTTATTTAAACAGCAGCCAAACAAGTGAGACAAAAATCTTTATTTTACAGATGTCTTGCTCTTGATACTGGCAGTTTTGTATACTGAGATGATTCAGTGATTTAAATCTGAAATCATTGAGATCACATTATTCTGGAAATGTCAGTGGCCGACCTAGAATCCTGCAGGGAAGAGTAAAGAATAGAAGTAATACATAATACTAAATAAGGTCTTACTCACAAATATTCCTTTTTCTAATCCAATTAGCCAGTCAAACTGAATGGGCTCATGATGTGAGCATGTTCAGAGAGTCACAGTTTAAATACAGAGACTCCAGTCAGTCCAAGGTGCAGTGCATCATGGGTATCTGATGATATTGCAGGTTAGCTCAAAGCAGGTCAGGCAGGATGAGGCCTGGAGGTTTGGGCTCCACACAGTTAATCCAGAAGTTGGCACAGCTGGCGTGATACTGGTGACCTCCATACAACAGCTTGAAGTTGTCTGTCTCCGAGTTAAAGGCCTAAAATAAAAGTGGAGACAAAGTAATACAATATAATGAAATCATGTCTATGGCAAAAAATGCAAATAATGTGTGGATTGGTAGTTTTCAAATTCTAGAATTTGATGCTACTCTCAGATGGGGGGGCAAGAGCCAGTTTTCCCTGTTGATTTCATTGAACTTTGAATATGAAATATCTAAAAGGTAAATTCATAAATATTACATCTGATAATTTCTATTAGTGACTAGACCCTTGCTGTATTAAAAGAGAAACTGTATTTTAACACTATAAATTTTAGCTGCCCCCATCTGTATTAAATGTTTTTGTCCAATAGAATGTCATCTAAAACCCTGTAACTGATCACCATGTTAATTTTCACAATATGTAAATTAGAGTGTACACTAAAGATGTGTTCACTGATGTAGCTACTTTTTTTTTTTTACTTTTCCAGTTCAGGCCACATAAAAAACACAGACAAGATTTCACACTTTTTCCCACTTATTGCACCCATTCACAGGCCTAAGGATAAACATGTCTAAAGCTCTATGTTTCTGCTATAGATGTACACTATAGTTGCTGTTGTTGTTGACAGCTTTAGTTTGCACCGCTGCTGAAATAGTGAAACTGCAGCTGCAAAAACATGACTAATGTGTAGTGAATCACTGGCTCCCACTCACAAGGACATGCACAAAGCAACAACTGCACGTAAAGAGCCCCACACAACATTAAGTCAGACACATCTCCGCCTGCCACAGAGGAATCCACAGCTCAGACACTCCTCAAGGTTTTCTCACAAAATGAATGACACCTTTCCACTTTGCAGTTGGCATTTCCCCCAAATATTTCACCAGTCAAGTCATCACATTCAGACCTGTTTTGTGCCATGGCCTAGTTCAGACTGAACCAAATAAGTTTGCTCTGCCAGACACAATGCAAACATTTAATCATTTAGTCTTGGAACTAACACAAGGATTAAACTGGCTTTGATTGAATAAAACAATATAATACTATACAATTGAAAGCATATCTTTCTAATTCATCAAACCTATAACAATAAATAAAAAAAATGCAAATAATTACCGATAACCTCTTGTCATTGTCTCTATTCAATGCCTGTAAGCAGAAAAGTGGTCAGCTTATGGCCACAGAATCAAGCACTGCAGCAAAAGGTTAAAGGAAAATGATGCAGCAAGCCCAATATTTTCACCAGGAAAGTGGTTCCATCACCAAAAGAATATGTGATATAAAAAAAAACCAACCACCACCAAGTACTCATTCACACACCACATTCACAGTTCATTCATTCAAGGACAACAACAGTATCAACAGAATGTACTGGTCGGAGTGGAGCATTCTATCCAGCGAATACTTAAACATTAGGAAGTGTCTAAAAAACAAAACAAGATATACCAGTACTGAAGTACAGGTGTACTTAGCTGTAAAATTAAAAGAAAAGACAAACATTTGGAAGTTGGAACTCCTCTGTAAATTACTGGAATGATTACGATTTATAGCGCTGTTGAAACAAAAGCCATTAGACTTGACTCCTGTGTGCAACTGGATGAGACATCAACATTTCCCACCTTCAGTACCTTCAGGTTGAAAAACAAATCAGTTCCTTCAATAAATGACAATGCCACAATCAGTGGTGCCTGCTGTAACCATGAGCTGTTTCTGGGCTTTATAATGCTCTGAGGGATGCTATTCTCCACTTCATGCATTTTACCAGCGTAGCTCGGCCAAAAATGTAATTAAAATACGGGTTATTAATCTTGGTGCTAGTGGCTCAGGGACAGAGCTGCCTCTATAAACAGAATGAAAGGTGAGTGGAAATGTGTACAACGTTTATTGCCAGCTGCACCCTCTGCTTATGAGTAATGGTTAAGCCACATCTGCTCCAAACCAAGATACCTCTCTTTCCGCTGCCCTATCCATCTTCAAGAACAGAGTGACCTATCAATGCCACCACCTGCCCTTTCAACTGAGAGGTTTAAACACACAAATTAAGAGGCCAAACACAATCACCAAAGGGACAGAAAAGCAGAGACCGTAATCAGAGGTGTTAATTGAAAATGAGTGTTGGTAGCAGCTACCGTGAGGTGAAAAAAGATGACCCTCGCCCATGACAAAGCTGTAAATGTTTTGACCTTGTGAAACCAACCTCTCAAGTGCAGCACCAAAGTGACTATTCACTCGCATGTACTTGGTTTGACAAACTTTAACTGGACTTAAAACTTTCAGGAAGACTGACTTTGGTCTAGAGTCCAGATTGTGGTGGTGTGTGTGCAGAAGGACAACTGCTGTTCATTAGGGAAGTGCAGCAGAAGTGAATCCTGTCACTTTGGAGTCTGCGGGGCGTGGGCAGGAAGAAAATAGGCCCCAGAGGATCACAGCGGGAATGACTGAAATTAAATTTAGTTGACAGTTTGCTGTCTCATACTCTTTTAAACAGGCGTCCAATAGTGCTTTCCTCTTTGTTCTGTAAAATGTTTCAAAATATTTAAATGAAATTTGAGACAATATCCACTATGTATAAAATTATCAACCATGATGCAAATGTATGAAATGTAAGGATTTATAGATTTAAAAATCATAACGTACCTTACTACGAGCATCAACATTTAGAAGGCACACTCCACAGGCCAGCTCCTTAGCGTTCTTGATGCCAGGTCGCAAAATACAAGACGAAAAATCTAGAGAGGTCTCATCAGGCTGTGGAAAAAGAAAATTTATGGTATGTTAAATTAACAAAATTATATCCAAGACCCAATAAAACAAATTTTATTGATTACACACATACTTTTAACTAAAATTGCAACCTAAATGGAAAAAAGAAATCCACCTGTTACAACAACACCATGTGTTTGCATTTTGCCTCCCTGAGATTTCAAGTCTGTTCACTGAAACAATATTGGCCTCCTCTGCAGCATCGCTGAGCCCCCATCTGTTTGCTTTAGAGACAGCCACAAACAGCTGAATGAATAAATCTATACTGTCCTTGTCATTCTGCCAGATCCGAGCATCAGACCACCACGACATACAGCAACATCCTAACTCAATCAATACACCATTGATTTGAACCTAATGGACCTGCCGTACACTCACTAACATTTCATGAAGTATTTAGTAGACCATTGTCCAAATATCTATGTATTGACATTTGCTTCTGTGTTTCTACATTGATCTCTTGGTGCTATGATTCATATGTGTTGGTTTGTCTCACCGCGAGTTTGGCCAGTGACATGAAGCTTAAGAGGTTATTCCACACTCGGCTGATGTCTTTTAGCAGCTGCTGTAGTTTCTCTGAGCACACTGCCGTGGCTTTGATGCCCAGCTCCACTCGGCGAGTGACGCGATACACCTCCACAACACCTGAAAAAACAAATCACTGTTTACTTGTTGCTTGTCGATACTAATAAAGTTTCTGTTTGAAGATGGAGTGTCTTTAAAACAATAATACTGGAGTAGGACTAGGTCTGACACTTGTTGATATTGGTAGGATATTAGCTATTAATTTGAAGCTCTTTCATAACACTATGCCACACTTTGTTAAATATATTGTCATATGACATAAATTACATATTTCTTACCAAGCAGGTACTCCATGCCTTGAGCAGACTGAATCACCTCAGTGCAGACAGATGAGCTGCTGATGCTGTTGAGTGTGTTGTTAGCTTTGGTGATTACCTATAAGTAAAGAAGAACAACAGGGAAGACTTAAAGCTGTTTAAATTAATCAAAAAGCCAACTATGCAAGTTTCTGGTACAAACCTCCAAAGCACTTTCTAGACATCTCTGCCACTCATATGCATAGCGTTCACTTTCCTGAGAAACAAAGTATTAATCAGAATGACCAAAAAAATCTAACAAAATAACAATAGTGACTACAAATAGTGCAGGTTTGTCTTACCTCCACCTCCCCAGTCAGGTCCTTGTATTTGTCCCTTATAACAGGTAGGGCAGGCTTCTCATTCAAGGTGTTGGATCGATCCCTGAAGTGCTGCTCTGGAGCCGGAGATGGAGGTGAACGCCCAATTTCTTTCTCACCTAAACTGTGACTCCTCTTATGTGAACCTAGGAAGAACCAGGAATTAAACAATTATTCTATGAACACGGTTTGTTTTTGATCAACATTTAAATTGCTAGACCATATTTCTAACTATGTGCTTGTTTGTTTGCAATCATTACAGTCCCACTCTAACATATCCCATCTAACTGAGACAACCAAGGCAGGAGCAAATACTTTAATTGGTGACCAAGTATAATTACCTACAAGCAGAAAATGTGGTGTAAATTATTAATGAGGGCTCACAGACAAATTCTGTCAGAGAAGCAAAACCTGGCAATAAGATACTATAAGGCACTGAGCCCTTTCTATTTCCTCTAAAAGTAACACATTTTTACAGTCCTCCAAAGTGAGACATCATAGCATCCAACCACTGATTCTTTTTCAGAAAATGTATACCCAAGGAAAGACACCTAAAAATAAAATTGACTTGTAATTGTTTGCAAAAATTAATAGGTTGAAGTTTGCCATTACACAGTACATGCACAACATAGTTATCTCAACAGTGCCCTCTACTGTCTGACTGCATTACTGCAGTGCTAATGAACCATATCTGAGGCTAGTTCAGAGCAATATGTATTTTGCAGCAATCAGCTTGAACAGTGTTTTTTGGGTGGGAGGTGGGGGGTGGGACAAGAAGAGGACAATTTATTGTTATCACCATAAAACCTATAAAGTGGTCATATACCTGATTGGTAATGTAAATAGAGTAATAATAATACAAATGACATTTTAAATGATTCAACGAAAGAAAAATAAACTACTAATTACAAAAAATAATAATGCAAATAAAAGCCACAAAAATATAATCTCAAAAATCACACTCACCTTGAACTGAAAGGTCAAATGTCGCGAGCTCGTTTATGATCATCTCCTCACTGGACTTGATTTTAGTTTGAGTGCTCGCTTTGAGAAAGTCTGACTTCCCAAACTTGGGCTTATCTCCTTGAAAAGTTCCAAAATCGTCCAGGGCCTCACTCTGGGTGCTGTCTGAGCCTGTCTCCGTAGCAGCAGCTGGAGAATCAGACTTCTCAGACACAGTGCTGGCAAAGTCCCCAAAATCATCCTCTTCGTCTGCACCATGGTCCCCATTACCAAAATCTGTGAAGGCTGTAAACTTGTCCGAAGAGATGTCCTCAGGAGGAAAAGAGGTGGTAGACTTTCCTAAACAGTTGCTACTGATGTTTTCAGAGCTACCAAAACTCAGCTCTTTTCGGCGTGTGGGGTCAGAAGACGGAAGAGACAACGTATCTAGAGCTTGTGGCTTCCTATCAGTGGAGACACATTCTTCAGACCAGTCATAGTTAGCCAAGGTGCTGAGTGCAGAGGTCTGGAAGTGGTCGAATTTCATGTCATCGCCTTCTGTAATGACAACACAGATATGCAACAAGTGGTTCCTAGAGAAGTGCAGATATGTAGAAGATTAATTAAGTAATGTGAAGTAGTGAAGTTTCTGTCATTATCTTCACATGATTTATATGGGTTCGATGACAACAAATCGAGTTAAGAATTTTAGCCTCAAAGTGTCAGTGATGGTTTTGTGTGACAGAGGGACAGTCATTCATAAAACAGGTATTAATGCCTTTCTTTTGACTGGTGTGGTGCTTAGCCAGGAATACTGAAGTTGCATGAAGAGATCAAATCCAGCTTGTTAATCATTAGCACTGAAATTACTTGTACTGTAATCCGTTAACCCATTGTCTTTTTGAGTGTAATTGATACTGTAATTACTGTAAAATAAAATAAATATATATATATACAGAATGTACAGCCTTAAAGTCTAATATTATGCAAAATTGACTCTTGTGAGCTTTTAGCCATGTTATAATGTTTCTTAATCAAAAACATACCCCAAGTTGTGTTTTGTTTCATTCACACATGTTTAAGTAACCCTTTATTTTTAGGCTGTCTACATCTCCAAAGCTCAAAAATGCTCTGCTCCACCTTGTGATGGCATGTAGTGGTAGTTAACACTGAACTGTCGATCTCTACTGAACAAAAGGTAAAATGTAACATTTTACCTTTTGTTCAGTAGAGATCAACAGTTCCAGGGCTGAAATTATCCAAATGATTTTCGTGAAGGTGTATGGAGTTTAAAAACACAGTGGAGCACTTATTGTATTACCACATGACATCACAGGTGTAACAGGGTGCTTTCTGTTTAAAAGAAGAACTCAGTCAAAATATGCAGAGTCTATGTGTTAAACATGTGTGAATAAAACAAAACACAACTCCAGGTATGATTTTGACAAGGAAAGAACATTAAAACATACCAGAAAATAGCATAATATGGGCTTTTTAAGTCTAGAATAGACTGGTATTAAATAACATAACTTCAGTGGGAATATTTCAAACCTGAGGTGCATTAATGATATACTACTAATGCACTAGAGTGAAGTGAACAATTTTGTCATTGTCTCAAAAGTACTTTCGTAGTAGCACACATACACACACAGACATACACACACCATCCTGCTTAGCTCAGTTTAAGAGGAATTTGTGAAATTGACAAGGACCTACTTCTGTCCCCCATTGTGTTGCTAAATAATTACACAAGTAAGTTTTTTAAAGAAGGACAAAATAAGACGGTACATGTTGCAGCAATTCCAACAGTAATATTTATTACAACAACATGAGAGTTAGAGAGAAAAGCGTCACAAAGTAGTAAAAGAGCTCTATCAATACAAGAGGTTTGTCAAACTAACACTTGAGAAGGTAGGCTTTAGTCATTTAGAGTACAAGGGCATGCAGAGTCTGATAAAAGTAAGAAAACAAACTGTAAAAGGAAATCACAATTGATTTTGGAAATTAGAAGCAGAAACCAGAATGAGAAGGCACATTCACAGCAAGTCGGTTATTCTGGGAAGAAGACAGACTTAGTCTCAATTTTGATTTAAAGAAAGAGAACTGAACATTTGAAAGCCACATTGTGAAGCTCAAGGTAAAGTTTGTTAACCCTTTGAGTGCCTGTCGAATCATGTCTTATTGTACAATATAAGTGACAGTATAAAGCTAGAGACACGTGTTTTCTGAGGAATGATTACTTAATTTCTGTGCTTTGATTGAATTTCATATGTTTTTCAGGCACTCAAAGGGTTACAGGAAACAAAAGGGCAACCCTTCACCAAATGCCAGAGGGCTATTTTTACATCCATGATTCAAAGGTAAAGAAAAACATTACATGAAATAGTGGTCTGTTGCTACAGAGATTGATTGTTAGCAGTCCCAAATGCACAGATGAAAGCAAAGACAAAGTTGTTTCAGATAGAGTAGATTAGACATGTAGATCCTACTTTATAATATGTGACATATCACATGTGTCAAGAAGTCTTATTCATTCCACAATAAAAGTGTATATTCCTGTAATAAAAATACTATTTCATCTTTATACATTTCTCTCTGAATAAAAACTTGCAATACTTTTATGCATAAGCTTGTATTATGTTCTTGTCAATTTCACAAATTGAAAAGGCAGGCATACTGCAGCAAAAAGCAAGGCAGGAAGGGCAATACAGACTTGAACTATGTGTACTAAATGGACAGTTGCAACAAGTGGTAAATCCATGCTGTTATATCGTATCACAGCGAGTAATACTGCCAACGATTAACCTTATGTAGGGTGATAGATGTTTCACTTCAAATGCTCCACTATAAAGGGGTAAGGCCCTACTGTTTGCTGCAGCTGATGAAACTATAAATTAAACACACACTCTGGTCTTAACACTGTTAAGTTCTGTTCAAATAATTTGCTAAACAAAACCATTGTACTACATTGTATGAGCACAGAAATAAGGCATTGAACTTTTGTGTTTTCTCTGATAAAACAATTTGCGTTGTTTAAAGTTACAAACATTTGCATAAAATGAATAATGCTAAAGCCTACTCTGCATGCAGATAGTGTGATGGTTAACAGTTACATGATCAAGTCCTTTGTCAAACACTTGATCTGTTCTTTGAATGAAATATGAAATCATAAAAATGTGCAGGGACGTGCAGCCTTGAGTCCCAATATGTCCTAAATGTTTCTGGTGAAACATGAGCCATGAAAAATTAGGTGTCATGAATAATTGACCACTGGAGAGAAGGGAGCACTGATGAGCACAAGGGAGGGACTTGGAATGGGCACCTCTAAAACACTGCAATTAATGCAATAAACTAAATTTAGAAAGAAGACTGAACAGAGATACATTTAGAGGAAAATCACAAGGTACAATTAGTCAAGTAAAATACCTGAAATACTGGAAAACTAATACTGTTATTAGAGATAGTTGATCAAAATACTGCTTTCTCTACTTCAAAACAGATCTCAAGGGCATCCAAATTGTTGTGCACGCAACAAAGCGTCTGTAAACAGATTATTTCTACACTACTCTTTCAGTAAACAACAACCTTTTCTACCAGATTTGTCATTTGAATGCCAATAAGGTCGCCTTTGTTCATTGGCATTCAGCCCTGCCCCTGTCAGTACCAGTTGACCAGTTAATAATGAGCACACTGCACTGTCGGAGGAGACACAATGTACACAGAGGGGGACTCCAAGACAACACGCTTATCCTCACCACAGACAACAGCATCAACCTCCACTAGAACCTGTGGCTGCCACACATCCATACATTCAACAAATACATAGATCAGGATGTAATTACAGGTGTAATTACAATTAAAAAAGGAAGGTTAAAGAGAATGACTGACTATATCTAAATAAATAGTTAAATAATTCAATAAGTAAATAAATAAATAAATAAATGAATACAAAAATAAATGTGATGAATGATAGAATGAATTGTATGGTCATGTATTTGAAAACTGATATGTTTTAAGTGTCAAAACCTGGGCTTTTTATCTTAACATTTACCATTACCTCCCAAACTAAGAGACACCAAGTCTATGAATGTGTCTGCATGACCAAAGAGTGCCTCACCAGAGCAAGCGCACTAGCTCCTCACCTGTAGCGGGCGGCTGGTGGGAGGAGAGTCCTGGCAGGTCCAAGGAGCTGTCTGACATCACGTGCTTCAAGTCTCCACCCACGTCGTGTTTCAGGTCCAGCTGCACCGACAGTGCGTCCTCAGAGTCGTCCTTTCCCACACTGCTGCCCCCGATGGATGGGAGGTCCAGGGATTTAACAGAGGCACAGTCCTCCTTGGTGTGTTTGAATGCAGCCACTTTGTCCACCAAGGTCTTTTCTGAGGCGCCAAGGGCAGTGCAGAACTTAGAAGCTTGAAAGTCTGCAAAGTCATCATTGTCACTCTTAAGAGAAGAGAAAGAGCCCCCACCACTCTCTTTTGAATCGTCGTAGGTCACACCGCCCTCTAGAGACAACTGTTTGAACACATCATACTTGTTGGAGCCTTGCTGAGACCTAGGGGTCTCTCCCTGAGTCCCTGCACTGTTGTCTTTAGATTCTTTACTAGAGTTACCAAATGCCATAAAGTCTGCAAAGTCATCTTGGGGCACTGTTGAGCTGTTGCCTCCTGCTGCTGCACTCGGGGCAGCCTCAGAAGAAGAACCAAACAGAGCAAAGTCACCAAAGTCATCCGCTCCTCCAGACGAGGGCTTAGACCCACCTGGGAGGAGCACTAAAGAAGGAGGTACAGACACAGGGGGGAATATGCTTGGTTTGGCCTCTGAAGAGCCAGGGGCAGAAGGAGCTATAGAAGAGAACAGGTCCAGGTCGGCCATGTTGAGTGGGTTTTTGGATTGAGGGAGACTAACAGCAGGCTGCTGCTGTGGGAGCTGCTGTAGAGACTGAGAAGTAGGAAACGCAGAGGGGAAAGAAGGCTGAAAGATCTTGGCTTGTTCAGAGGGATCTAGTGGAGAGATGCTGTCCGCGGTTTTAAAGTCTGTGAAGCCATCATCAGCACTGACAGACTTGAAATCTGCAAATCCTTCCCCTGTAAAAAGAAAAAACATCAGTAAATCACAAAACATGAGCATATTTACAATACCTCCAGTGCAGCAGGGCAGAGAACGCAGTCTTTCGGTATCTTCAAAAGTACAGTTTTGTCATTTCGAACACAAAATGTGTGTAGTGATGGCCATAAACCTGACTATGATGCAATTTCACTATAAACGTTTAACAATATTACATAGTTTTTGGTTTCCTTAGATTAACAGACTGAAAATTTTGTTTGAATTTTGCTTGAATGTAGGAACTAACGCTGACATATGTGATCAAAATGCTGTAAAAACACATGCAAACTTCTCAACAATGTAACTTCCCCATAATGGAACAAATGCACATTATCACACAACAAAGGTCCATTTAGAAGGAGGTGATCAGGTTTTGTTTCTATTACAATTCATACACTGGGCAGCGCGTACCAACTGACATAAGATATTCATGTATTGAAATAGAAAATCTGTTCACAGTGCTGACAGAAGAAACAACTAATGGGCTCATTAAGGAGACGAGCCTGACAATGTCAAAGCAAAGGTCACTGCAAACACGACTTACTGGAGCTGTGAAAGCCGTCTCCATCGGAAACTGCTCTAATGAAATAGGTATGGGGAAAACACTGATATGAACACAGCAGACATAAGACTATTCACAATCTACACATGTGTGATATCCAATTCAGCATATTATACAAAATGTAAATCCTACATGATGAGTGACTCATGAATATCTGAGTTATCCCCCTCCAATACTGTCTGCATTAGTGCTCTGTACTTATCTGTGACTGAATTTAAAAATTCAGACTTCTCATCATACATGCAGGGTTCAAAAATTCTTCACAGACATTTTTTCCAACAATAAAAACACCTAATAATAACGAATACAACTAATACTCAAAAAATTCTAACATGTCTTCCTTAAATTAGCTTCATATGATTTATACAAGTGCTTAGACATTGTGTAGAAGCTGCTTACCAACTGGTTTCTTTTCAGCAGTTTGTTCCAGCTGTCGGAACACACTGTATTTGTCTCCACTGTCTGGATATAAATAAACATAAGAATATTAAAACAGACATAGAAGCAAAATGTTTTAAGATAATATAATTTACAACATGCAAACCCCATCACTGTGTTAGACGTGTGAGAACATAATGACCACAGTTGTCATAGGTACCTGAAGAGGGAGGAGTAGGCTCTGCAGGCTGGTCCAAAGACAGCTGCTTGAAGACGGCATATTTATCAGAGGAGGAGGCAGAGCTAGAGCCAGACACAGGAGTCAGTATGGCCGGCATGCTGCAAGAAGAAAATAATGTCATGCGTTATAAGCATAGACTGTACATACAGTATAAATGGACAAGGCTAATGTCATTCACTTTGTATTAGTTTAGTTTATTTATTTAAAGAGACAGGGGTAGGGCACAATTTACATTAACCTTAACAGGAGAGATACATTGTACCAGGTACCAAAGAAAGGTAATCTGTAAAATAAAAGCCTCACATGATGATGGAGCTAAAAGCTAATTATGAGCTAACTATGTCATTATATTACTCATAGTGATATAAACACTGGACCTAGAAATATGATTAAATGTAACAAAAGATGCAAGATACACAGAAGCTAAATAAAAACAATATGGTTAAACCTACATTAGGAAAATATCATTACACAGTAAACAAAAAATGATGACCCAGACCTATTATTATTCAGGCTATAATAATAGAGTTTTTTTTTTTAATGAGATTTCTGTTTAAAAGGCAATACAGCAAACTAATTTCACAGAAAATAACCACTAAAATGTCGAAAATGGTCTGCTATAATAAGAAAACATGGAAAATATAAAATAATGCTGTACCTTATGCAAACCCAATCATATTAAATGGAGCTATAAAACCAGAAGCATGTACCTACCTATTTTGTGGTTGTGATGGGATAGGGGCAAAGCTGCCACTAGACTCCCCCTGGAAATCTGTGAAAGATGAGTCTGCTGTCCCTGGTTTGGGTGCCTCTTGGAAATCTTGAAAATCATCATCATCCGTTTTTGTCACCTGGAAGATTGTTCACAATATTTAAGAAGATGACATCAATAAACTGACAAAATGAATGATCGAGGAGTTACCTGAGCGGGTGGAAAACTGGCAATGAAATTAGTGCTTGTGGGGGCTTGGGCGGGTGTTGCAGGGGCCATGGGCATGACAGATGGGGCAGGTGTGGGCATGGGCATAGACACTGGAGGCTGGCTCATCAGAGCCTGCTGTGGGAGGACTGGGGCCAAGGCCATTGCTAGAGCAGGCAGGTTAGGAACAGGCGGAGACGGAAACTGATTTAGGATTTCCACATTCATTGCTGGGAGGCCACTCTGTCAAAAAGAATATAAAGCAAAGAGGAACATGTTTAATTATACTGGTAAGTAGAACCTCTGTGTCATTTTACAGGACTGAGTTTAATTGCATCCTAAAAGTATACCTGTATATCTGTATAAATGTCAGTAGGAGTCTCTACTTGTTTCTTGTCATTCTAGAATACATGTCTTTTTGCTTTAAGCCTCTAGGTGACCACTCAAATGACAAACACTACATTATTATACTTTTCTTTAAATTATATTTCTTACACTGATGGTGTGTATCAAGAGCTGTCTGAAGGTGTCTACACTCCAGAGGTGGTAACAAAATCTCACTGTGTCAAACTAAACCAATTCATGTAAATATGTACCTATGCTATTGTTTTGCAGAACAGAAAATGCAGGAATGGTGACAGATTCTTGTTTACCTGTGCAACAGCTATGAGAGCAAGTACAGTGTAGAGCTCCTCTTTGGTCAACATTCCTGGTGTTGTGCGGTTGGCCGATGCCCAGATCTGCCCCAGTGCTTCCCGAGGAAGTCCTGATGACATTAGAATGGGATAGAGCTTGGCTGTATCTATCCCAGCTGGAGTCATGGTGAACTCAATAACCTTTTTGAACATTTCTGAGAAAATAAAACAAAGACACATATGGATACAGGCAAAAGCACTTTCGTAGACTCATTTAATTCAATATGTTAAGTATTCAAAATGTTTACCTGGAACAAGGCTGTCGTTGTAAACCCAGGCAGGCAATATTGATGGAATTTGTTCTTGTGGTTGAAACACGCCAACACCTGTTGTGTCACACATAAAAATAAAGATTTATCAAGATATCTGGCATAGCTGTCCAGCGTCACTTTCTTGATGCAGTATTGATTATCTTCAATGTTCTTTTCTGTTTTGAGCAAATAAATCAAAGACAACCATGTTCGCAGTGTCAAGTCAGACACAGAGGAAAGCTACAGAAATACAGTAAAGAACTGTTTAAAAGTGTTGCAGAATGCCAAGCATAATCAAGTTTGGATGAATTGTGAATCAAACTGCTCCACTGCCATGTGCCCAACAGTTAAAGCATATACTGTATGTACATGAAACAAAAGCAGTCATTATGCAGAAAAGGCAGTTCTAGAAAACATAGTTTCATTTGACAGACAATATCACCGCTGTAAGAGACCTAACCAGAGAAGGGTAGGGAGCAGCCACAGAAATGACATCCTTTTACCATCAAAAAGTTAGTGCAGGGCAAGCTTCGATATTAAGTGAGTTTGACAGCAGGAAAACAAGATACAGCCATTAATGGTGAGAGTATAGCAACAGAGAAGGGGATAGGTGGCTGGTCTAATAGAATAGGCACTTCTCTCACCACTTTCTCTACTGGTTTGAGAGGATGAGTCAGCAGCTGGTGCTGACAGGGGGACTTCAGGAGGGCTTTCTGTGCTGAAGATGGAACTCAAGTCCTCATTGGCTGCAGCCCAGTTCCTTGCTTTGGTGCTTGATTGAAACTGGGCTGAAACCTTATTCTTTGGACCCATTTCAGCCAAACTCTGCTTTGACTTAAAGCTAACATGGGCCATCTTATCGCCTGTGAGATCACAGGATGTGAATAGCTTCTCCTCCAAGGATGGGCCTAAAGAGGTGAATGAGGAATAAATTTTTAACAATACGCTTAACAATTTTTGTACAATGCAATTGGTATAACTGTCCCATCAAGATGCACGTAAGAAATTGAGCATCTGCAATAAAAGCAGATGTATCTTAACAATAATAATCCCTCTAAAAATATCTTTGTTGAGTAATTAGGTGGTTGTGAGGGAGGAGGGGTTGAGGCAGAAAAGTTACCTTTTAATGTAGCTTGGGAGCTGGTGCTGACAGCAGAGTGAATTGAAACAGAGTTTTGGGATGGAGGAGAGGAAGAGGACACACCTGTCCTTAAGGAGGGGGTTGGAGGTGGCACTTGGGAGGACAGGTTAGGGTTTAAGGAGGTAAGAGTGGCAGGTCCTTGGACAAAGTCACTGAATTCATCATCGTCATCAGAAAATTCTGTCCTAGAATTAAGGGGTGAAGGCTGCGCAAGGGCCTGAGGGGTGAAATCAGAGGTGGAGGACGTGGAAAAGCAGGGGAAGGAGGCAGGCGTCTCTACAGGACCCTGAAAGTCACTAAACTCATCCTTCTCTTCTGAGAGAGCTGAGGAGAGGGAGTGAGTGGAGACAGATGGATGTGATGACGATGAGTCTGCAAAAATGAAGAAGTGGTGATAATGGCACAACACAGCACATACTATGGAAAACAAATATGGGAATATTGTATATTCTTGTAAGGCAAGGTTGAAATTAATGTCAGATACTAATTGCTCAATATTTTTGATCAACCCCATGTGACGTTCAACATAAAACACAACAGAAATTTGCAAATGCTATTGAGTCTGCTTACAATACTTGTGTATTATACAAAAGTGCTATAGGAAAGTGAACGTGAGTAAATGGTGGTAATAATGTAAAGATACCTGGTTTCTTGTTTTGTGCAGATGGTGTAGGATGCATTTTAGCGTCTCGGCTAAAACCGTCCAGGTTGCCTTTTATTGCCTCCAAGGCATCATCACGGCTTTTCTCTCCTGTCTGAGACTAAAATAACACTGTAACTATCACAGAACATTGGGAGAAAGACATTAGATTAGACAAAGTGGATTTTGAGAGAGTCTAACCTTGGGTTTAACACTACTCAACAGCCTTAGCTTCTGTTTTTGCTCCTCAAACTGTCGTCTTTTCCTGTCCTCTTCCAACAACTTTTGCTGCTGTTCAAGACGTTTTCTGGGAAAAGAAATACACATTTATGAAGTATGTTATTAAATTACACTATAACAATAGTGTCACAATCTCTTACTGATGTTCCTCAGCCATTTGTTTTTGAATATCTGCGGTATACTGTGGCCCTGCCGGTCGCATGCCCATAAACTGAGGTTGACCCATGAACTGCATTCCAGGTGCCTGCATCCCGATGGCCATCCCACCCTGTTTGTTGAATGAGCACATAATGCAGGTGATTTGTACTTAAGCTATCATATTTTATTATTAATAGCTCAAACAATGCAAGATTTGAAGGAATTAAACAACAAATACCAACCTGCATTTGCATGGCACCTGGAGGCATCTGCCCTCCAAAATTCAGTCCCATCATTCCTTGCATGTTGGGCTGCATGACCTGAACTATGGGGAAACCCTGTTGTTGGGGCTGCTGCTGTTGTTGCATGGGCACCATACCTGTAAGAATAGACAATATGGTATGCTAAAGTGTGCTAAATATCATTAATTCAGTCAAACAGGCTGGGACAATATAACAACTTTTTTTTTGTTTTGATGGGTTTGGACTCCATATGAAGTGAAATATGAAAGAGCATTAGAAGAGAGAATGACTCACCCTGTGGTGGACCTAAACCCCCTCCGACTGGAAATGCAAAGCTGAGGAGAAAAAAAGAAAGGCCGTGAGAATGAAATTATGGTGGTAAAACAGATTAGTTATTGATCATTCAAGTAAAATAAAAACAAGCATTGACTTTAATAACATCCAGTTTAAAAAGTAAAATCATATTGACATTAACATATTTGCTATAACTATATTCAATTCAGTAAACATCATAATGCATACTAATGGGGGGCCAGCCCACTCAGGCCTATGGCTATTTGTAAATAAATGTAATGTATTGGAACTGAAACCCTTTAGGCTGAGTTTCTGCTGCATGGACAAATGACTCTGCTAAAGCTGTAACCCAAGTTTATCACAAATACAATAATTCATTGACTACAATATAAACACCATCACTGAAATTCTTATGTTTAAATATAGAAAATTTAGTTCTTCCACTCCTGTATCATGATCATGACTGAAGGGCTTTCTGCTGCCCATAAGACAGGCAGGTTTCAAAGCTTTATCTTGCCCAATACTGGTCATAACTCTGTGGCAAATCACAGGTTGACAAACAGATGAACAGATAAGCAGCACCAGCATCTGAGAAAGCTTGACTGCCAGTGTCAAGGCCTTCTGAGGGACCCATAATCATGCAACTTAAAAATAATAATAATAATAATAATCAAAAGATAAAGTGAATTTAGTGAATTTACCCTATGGTATAATAATACATAGATAAAAAAATATAACAAGCATTCAACAGCGATTCACAAAAGATATAGCTTACTTCAAATGTTTACCAATTCATGTGACACTCTAAGCCTAGGTGAAACACAGAACCTAATCTAATAATATGTAATCTGTATGTCTGACACAGTATTGTCAAGAAAATGAAAGAAATATTTTTCCCTTTGCTTTTCTCACTAGTCAATTTCCCCACTAGTATTGGGATCTGTATCTAGTTTAGGTTTCACCTGCTGGATCAGTGTCTTCAGCAAGTCAAGGCACTAGTAACAAGAATACATTCATTATTTATAGGGCCCAAAATCTGTCATGAATGAATTATGAGGTCTCTGTTCATCGACTGCACGGTCTAACTCAGTGTGATGGCTGTACATTTCTTTAAAGTTTCAGATTGTCTGTGAAAAGATTATTTCATACAGAAACGCGTAATACAAAATAAATCATAAAGCAAATGTATGTAATAAAACCCAAGAAAAGAAGACAGTTGACATGACAGAAGACAATCTGCTGTTTTCAGGCCTGCGCATAGTTGCTAGTTATTTACTGTACAGTTCAAGGTAGCAGATCAATTTCACAAATAAAGAACATATATCTAAACCACAATAATGTCTGTTAATTAAACGGCGATCGCTGCTGAAATGTAGACAGAAAACGAAAAGCTGCTTGCTAGCTTCCAACCTAACGCTAGCTTGGACACCTGACAACCAGCCATCTCATCACAGACACCTCCTTCGACTTCAAATAAGTGATATCGGCTTAGTAAGGACCTCCAGAAACCAAGCTGACGGCAAATATTTTATCAGACTTGTGGAATGAATAAACAGATGACAGATTGGAAGACAAAGGCTTTAAATGACCAAAGTACCTGCCACCTCCCCCAGGTCCTGGTCGCAGCGCCATCTTGATCACAGTAATCACTGAATGACGTCAGCCGTGACACTGGCACGGGAAAGCACGTGCGCCCTAAGTTTGGTCTTTCAGGCACTTACTGTAAAATATGGTATTATGTAAAGAGAAACATGATATTTATCTGGAATACACATGTAAAAACAAATCAAATAGACTAAAAACACCAATACAACGACAGAAAGGAAAAATATAATTTGTCTTTCTCGTTTGCCTGGTAGACAAATTTATGGAGGAAAACAGCTGTTGTTGTAGTACTGTTGTTATCCAGCAGAGATCAGTGTTGAACAGATTTTGCCATGGCTTATAAACTTAGTTACAACTGCTGATGAGGGGAGACTTTTTTGCTTGGTTGACCTACAGGAGAAGACTCCCAAAGATATTAAAATATTCCTGTGGTAAGAACCTACAGCATTCTGCAAAAATAGAAATGTGGGTTCCACGCGAACCACATGGAAATTGCTCATGTACAATTTTGGAGACGTTGGCATGTACAGCCTAGCACTACGCATATTATTCATGTGCTTTTTATGATATTGTCTTTTTTCTTGTCCCATGTCTTTTCCTAATAGCCCCAGTAATATTATTACCAGTAGTGGTAGCAAATTGAGACAGGTTTAAATGGTCATCTAAACCTAGTGACCAACATCTTAAGTACTGTTTAGTGCCATTGTAGTTTTTGTGCCATTCAGTTGGCTGTTTCATTGTT
Organism: Boleophthalmus pectinirostris; assembly: GCF_026225935.1. Lineage (NCBI taxonomy): Eukaryota > Metazoa > Chordata > Actinopteri > Gobiiformes > Gobiidae > Boleophthalmus > Boleophthalmus pectinirostris. The sequence goes on from NW_026571541.1 coordinate 14,954,428, forward strand.
AGACCAATGACAAGGTGGAGCAACTAGTAAAAGGCTCTGTAGTCATTGTCTTCACAGGAGTTGCAGTGAAGGATTTACAGCTTAATTACAGTGGAAGATAACTATCCATCACCTGATCTTCCTTTATCATTCCTTGTATCCCGGCTCTTTTGTTTACAAGTAATTTACGGACCAAATACATGACACAAGGAGAAATGCAACCATTTAAGAAATGGCTAAGTTTATTCATTTAAGATCGTTTTAGCTAACATATTAAAAATCTTAATAATTATATATTCAATCATAGATCTATAATATCAATCTTCTTGTTCCAGCTCAGCATTGGGAAAATATTATACAATAGCCTGCATAAATTATAAATGATTTTTTTTTTTTTTTTTTTTTTTTTTTTTTTTTTAACTATGAAGTAACAAACATAATGTTGATGGGCCCAGAATAAAATAAGTTCATAATCCTTGTTACTATTTTGTAATTTCAAACTCTATTTTTATACTAAGGAAAAGAGCACAGTGCCCAATGCCAATTTCAATTATAATAAAAACTAAACTTTTTTAGAGAATAAACTCAATTATATAGTACTTTCTTTAATATTAGCATCTAGTCTTATACTGGGTCTGATATAGACCAATGCCATTCTAGTACTAAGTACTATTAGTTTTAGTACTAATTAGAAGTTGGATATGAGTACATTTGATAAACCCTAGGGCTTTTATGTTATTTATTTGATTATTTTTGTCTCAAATGAAAAGAGTTTGCTATTCTTTTAGAAGTCATTAGAAAATATAACCTACTCCTTTTCACAGGCATTTGAACATTGGTATGAGGCTGCTCCCTGCTGAGTGTACCAGGTTTAGCCGGAGGACACCAGTCACTCGTCCTCTGGTCTTCTGTGGCAGTGCTATGGGCAGCTCCCCGGAGGTCTGGACACAGCTGAACATTAACCAGTGTCTCATTCTAGGTATCCCACTAGTCAACATAAATCATTAACATGTCCAGCATCAACCTGACAGCATCCGCATGACAACATCAGTCTGTCAGGGTTTTTAAAGACCTGTGAGCAAAACGTCAATTTGGACGCAATGTGGACCCTATTATCAAAACCAAGATTCATTCTAAACCATTAAAACATGGAATTATTAAATCTGAATTGTTGTTTTCATACACTCACAAAAGGAAAATGAAATAAATCAGCTACATTTTTTCCAAAATATGTGAATATGACAAAGGAAAACTAAAAGTTAAAAAAGTACATTTAAATTAATTAAAATTAAAAGGAAACTGTGAAAAGAAAAGGCACCCAAGTCTTCTCGAGCCTAATGCCTCCTGATTTCCCTGTAGGTGGGTGATGCAGGTCGAAGGATGCTGAATCTTTCTGTGGAGGCCTGACTGATCTCCATGACTGGGCGGTGCACAACAGAGGACCCCTTGATCCCTGGAGGTGATTGAAGACTCCTGTCACTGCAGCTCCATACATGTGTATGTATTTCTCCATAGAGACTCAGTGTAATTCCAGGTCGGAGTGACCAATTAGCCCTGATGCAGAGTGCCCCCCTGACCCCTGACCCCTGCTGGGTAATCTTATCCATTAACCCTTTGGGCCTCAGCTGGAGTTGATGTAATGTCTTTTATTTTGCTACTGCAAAACACACAGCCACATTCAGCTTCCACTTTCCACATCTTTGTTCTTCTTCTCTGTTCCCTGTGTGTCACCTCGCTCTTCGTGGTGACCTCTCCTATCCTCCAGTGCTATGGCTTTACTGACCTCCCTGTGTCTTATCTCTGTACTGTTACCATTTAATGTGTACTATATGGTTCAGATACAGCGATCAATCACAAGAGGGACAGTGGCTCCATACCTTACAAGCTACCACCAACCAGAGGCCTAAACAGATTTATTACAGGCATGTTACAGCTACTTAAAAAGTTTAATGGTTTTATGGTATGGGTCAGACAATAGCAACAGAGCATAATGGCTGGACCACGCAGTTCAAAAAGCAATTGCAACTACACTTGTGAAGACAGACTGTCTTTAAAAATGAGTAGATTCAGCAATAAATAATTCTTAGTTACATCTACACCATTGGTGTTGAATACGGAATTAACTGCAAATAGGGGCCTCATATAAATGTGCCTTGTTAAGAAATAAATGTTTGATAGACAGCAATGGACTGACAGGTTTATAAAATGTCAAAGGCAGATTACTTGTATAAGCCCTGCTTACACAGTCATCATAAATCAGCTGCTTTATGTTACAGTGCCTGTAATTAATTAATTTCTCTAAAGCATTAATGCTCTCTGTTGCTGTATTGCACAAATCACATAAAATAAAAAATAATGTCTTCAGAAAGTCTAAAGCCCTTTTATTATATATTTTTCCTACTTCCTACTAGGAAGTTTTTCTTCTAGCATACTCAAATTAGTACAATGAATGAAATGAAACAAAACATCCATGGCATTTTAACTTAGGCATTAGGCAAAGTGTTGCTCTCAATTAAATAAAACAACACATTCTGCACTTCTGTTGATGGCTAATAAATACAGCAAACTATTTATTAGCCAGTGGCTTTAAGTAGTGTCCCCAAGAAGCTGCTAATGTAGTTTCACAGCTGACCTAAATGTGACTTTGAAAGGACTTAGGGTTGTATTTTAAGCTTTAACATATGCTAATGAAACTGACAGTTTCCTTTTTTTTTTTTTTTTTTTTTCAAAAAGAGAGGTGCTCAGATCTTTAGAGGCATCCTGGGTCTGAAAATCAAAGGTCTCATTGAAAACCAAATGAAGCAACATCAGTGCAGTACAAGGCCAGCCTCAGCAGGGCTCCAGTGAGGGCCACAGGTCAGCCCAGGGACAGAGAGGGGGGACAGAGTACAGGGCTGGAGTAGGAGAGGCACTCATAACTGAAATGTGCTTTCATTTTATGGACCTACAACAATTATATCCATGAAATGGTGATTACATTCCACACTAGTTTTGATCTATTCATTAAACTTCAGCTACAATGCAGCTGCGGCTCATTCTTCAGCTCTTGTGAGAGATGCCTAACAAACTGCGTATTTCACTCTATCACTGGGAGAAGATTTTACATTCAAACATGAAACAATCTTACAGAGAAATGACAGATCTAACCATTTTGAGAATATTAGTAAAGTTCTTATACATCCCTATTGCAAATTTGATAAGGAAAAACATAACAAAAACAAAAACTATTGAAACTATTAAAATATGCCAGTGAAAGAATGGAGAAAGTAATGAAACTTGACAAATATTTTAGGAAAACAAACATTTACTTGAAATATTAATATTTTCTCAGAAAGTATAAATAACGATTTATGATTGATTTAAATTTTATACAAAAATAATACAATAAGAAATAAATCACTTCCTGTCACACAATTCCAAGTGTCTGATTACATGGCAGTCAGTGTGCCAATAACAGTCACAACAACCAGTACAATAATAAGAGTGACCTAATGTTGAACAGATGAAGGAGTCTTTGGATCCTAGATATGTTTGAGACATGGATGGGTGTGTGTGTGAGTGCTCCTCTTCCTTCACAGTAGATTCCTGTATGATTACACTAGCTGCTGTCATAACAAGGCAGTCTTTGATGCCCCATTCAATATACCAGATAATTAGGATAATGTTTTGGTTTTAAATACTTGTCAATATTTTCATTCTACCCAAGGGGGCATAGTCTAAAGGCCTATGTGGTGTCTTTTCACATTGTAGTTGAAGTGGGAGAGGGGAGGAGTGGAGAGACCTATTTCTAAAATGCACCTGAATGTGTGCACAAACATGAGCCAGAGGTTTCTATGGAAGAGTACGGGACACAGTTAAGGCATGAGTCAAACCTCCCCTAAGGCAAAACTGGTTCATAAACTTTGCAGGTCAACTTTGAGAGGTGAACTCGAAAAATTATCCTTTGGCATAGCTTTTTACACAGTTGCTGGTTTTTGTGTGCTTTTGCGAGAAGCTTTTATCAACTCTGAACATTTGGTAAGGGAATGTACCCCCCTTCATCAAGTTAGACCAAGGAGTTGGTATAAATATTGCATAGTAAATAAGATTGTCAAAGTCCTTTCAATCACAGTATAAACATTCAACAACTTAAAATGAAGCAGTCCAGTAATATAGAGAAACCAAATGTGAAAGAATAACATGGAAGACATAGTTTAGGTCAGTAAAGTCAATCTTTCAAATGCATAATAGGCTATTGTGATTGTCGAACATTTCCACCTGTGTGTGAGGTGACAGAACAGCCAAGGGCATCCATAAAATAGATGCAGTCTTTTTTAGAGTCTCTTTCTCATTTAAAATCAATGTGCTTCAAATTTTCCTTCATTTAGGTCCATTTAAAATTTTTGGTGCTTGCTGTTTTTGTTCCGATGTCACAAAAGCAGGGAAAATTAAAACAAGGAATAGAAAAATGTAATACTGTTATCAGATTGTAGTTGAAGCAAAAAATATATAAAATTTCAATGTCCGTGTTGATCATTGGTGTGCAACAGTCTTTAGGCCATCTTCTAGCTTCCAGGTGAGTCCTTCTTCTTTGCACCATTTTCACTTTGCACATTGCAGTCCTCTCTGTGTTTGTCGACTGACTCATCTTTCAGTTCGGTGCTTGTTGGTTATTACTCGTTGTCATGGGTTACGGCTGCGTGAGGGTGGAAAATGTGCTGCAGTTGCCGGGCACCAGGGAAGTCAGGTGGATGCGCTCACCAAGCTTGAAGTGGACACTGAAAGCAAAAGGGAGGCAAAGATGGCGGGAAAGGTTAACATTTATACAATGTAAAGGATACAGCTGATACTTGTTATAGATAAATTATGTTACAACCATACAAGTCCCCAGAAAAAATAGATCAATTGGCAAAATAAGATAAAAGCTAAAGATGAAGTACATGTATTATTATGTAGTATCCAAAATGATGAATTTCTAACCAACAAAATACAATAGTATAGACCATGAGGCCTCCCAGCAAGCACCTGACAAATGAAACCTATGTCAATACAGCCCTGCACCTTCTCATGTGCCACACCTGACCAAATAAATTCCCCATCCTTCTTCTGCTGACTGTGGAAATCCTGGTTTCAATTGAAGTACTCTCTTTTTTTTTTGTAAATTTGTTTGTGGAATTTATTTTTCTCCCTCTCCAAGAGGTGGGGGCATGTGACCCAGGTGTGACCCCATGACCAACAAACAGTCTCACCTGATAAAGCTGGCCTACGGGACGGGTACAACCTGAGTCATTACACATTGGGGTATAACAGAGGTCTCTAGGTAAATAGTGAGTGTTATAAAGCCTAAGCATGCTGTTGTGTCATACCAACAGGTTCTCCCAATTGAAGTTAAGCTCTGATAAGAAAAGTTAGGAGACTACTCCAAACAGAAGGTGAAAAGTCAGGGGGACACAGCACAGCATTTGAAAAGTTTTACAGATGTCTTTGGTTAGTTAATTAGAATTACTTTTTGTATTAATTCAGTGAATTAAAGTTAAAAATTAAAAATAAATATTTAAGATTTTATCCCATATGATATAGCATAATGCTTCTCTGGCAAATCTCGTTTTATTTTATCTTTAATATTTATATTTTATTAATAATTAAGTTGAGTCCAAGAGGATTGGATCTCTCAATAAAAAAGACCCAAGCTGATTATTGAAGATTAGAGATGACTGAATCTTGATCTTGATTAAAGTTCAATTTGAATTCCTCATCTGTAATGTATCTTAATAATTTAAGAAGACATTATTATTGTGACAATGTTTTTATAATGTATCTTTTACTTGTAACAGATAATAAATAGTTGGATATTTAGTATTAAAGTCTGTTCTGTGTTGTGCGCTAACCTTTCAGTTTACACTCTACCTCGCTGTGGGAAATTGAGCGTGTGAAAGCAGCATGGACATTTCAGGCTAGAGCGCTCACAGGGTGCAGGGAGAAGTTGGAAAGAGGAAGAGCAATAATTAATTGCAAAAGGAACCCCCAATGACCTGGGCCATCTCATCTGTAGCTTCACTGTTGCATGGAGCAAAGTAGCAAGACGTAGGGTTGGATAACTTTGATTAACAGTGAGGCTCATTTCCTGATCGTGGAGTGAAAGTGAAAGAAGGGCAGATTAATCAAGGGCTGTTCAGGCTGAGGGAACATCTGATTGATTAGACTGCTATTCAAGAGGAAGTAAGATATGTGAGGAGTGTACTATCTGTATTTCCTGTGTATTTGTTTGAAGGAAAGGGAAACTACAAAGCAGCAATGTGAATAGTTGAAATAACATAAAATTAATGGTTTTGTGCAATCATTTCAGGTGGGCTGTACTAATAAAATGGTATTTACCCAAGAGAGGCCCCCAAGTTGGACCATCTTGTTTACAGGTATGTCCTAATATTGAACAAAACAACACACAATCAATACACACACTTCTACCTGGGCCAATTTGTGAAGTGATTTAAATGTTGATTTCAAAAAGGTCCAGTCTCAATTTAATGAAGTCATATTAAACATTGTGCTGCGTACAACCCCATAGAGAAAGGTTCATTTATAAAAATTATAAAATATTATGATAATGTAAAGAGACTCACCGTTTTACTAGAGGACATGGAGCTGAGTGTGCTAATGCTATTGGCATCCGTGACAACCATCGCTGAGGGGAACCGTGACGAGTGAGAATATTGTGGTGGTTCTTGTTTATGTGGATACACTAGAAAACATCAATAGAAATAATTATATATATATATATATATATATATATATATATATATATATATATATATATATATATATATATATATATACACATACACATATACATACATACACATATACATACATACATACATTTGAATTTTACTTGGCTTGCATGATGTTATGAAGCGACTGGATGAAATTGAATAAAATTTTATTTAAATATGTACTGCCTGGTCAATAATCATAGTTAATAAGTCAATAATGCACATATTTCTAAATAAAAGAAATGAATAGAATTGTAGGAAGGAAAGATTGAATGGTAGACATGACTTACTATGTGAATGTGTGACTGTGGCCATAAACGGCTGCTGGCTCATATGGCTTGGAGACTGCTGCATCAGACTTTGTTGGTGTGGGCTGTGGAGCGGCTGAGAAAACTGGACGGGCTGAAGTGCTGCTAAACTCCCTGCCACACTGTTGATCACTGGCACTGTTTGGGACTGGGACGTATTTAAACCTGTTGACACTAGAAAGAGTTAGGCACAAACCAAAGGGTGAGAGCACTGAGGCATTACACTGTTTGTAATATGTACTGTACTGTGGACTCACTCTGTGCAATAGCCATGACTCCTGATAGAGGCATGATAAGGTTCTGCGTCTGCTGGTGACTGTGATGGGAATTGTGAATGTTGGTCAATGTGCTCACTGGAGGAAGTCCACCACCCGAGCCCGAAATCTGAAATGTAACAAAAAAATACATTATATGGTTGATGTGAAAAACCTACTGCTATATCCACTGTTGTCCACCCGGCAAGATTACAGTTATTTGACAAAGTAGCAAATGTTCTGACGAATAGAACAGACCAGACAAAAAGTAAATAAAACCCTAACCTTAATGGCCACTTAATTTGTGCTATGTTTTTTTGTAAATATCTGTACAGAGGAATATATACTAGTATAAAATACAGTGGTACGGTGAACTATGTTTCCTTGTCACTGATCAAACATTGTACTAGCATATTTGATCAATAGGAACAGAATGTTTCTTTGTCAGGTTTATTGGCTGTGTGATGAACATGACTGGTGCCGCCAGTGAAGGTTGTGAGCAAGTCCAGCTATGGCCACCTCACCTGCACCTCCCAAACAGCAGCACAATGTGCTGATTGTTGGCTCTTGCCAGTGGGTCCATGGGAGGTTCAGGAACCTGCTTTGTACGCTCATGCTAAATGTAGGCCTGCCCTTATCTAATCTAAGGCCATGAGGCCCAGGTGTGTTCACTCACCATCTTGGCGTCAGGTGACAGCAAACTGTGGCTGGGGTCCAATCCTCCTGGAGACACCTGCTGTAGCACCGACTGAGTGGTCGCCATGGCGTTGCTGCTGTGGTGACTGATGCTGGACGAGGAAGTGACTTCACCCTGGCTATACCGCACTGAAAGAGAGAGGGACGGAGAGCCTCCTGTTTATTGTCACATTACACAGTGCAACACTAGGCAAAGGATTTCTTAAAACTGAAATACTGGCTCACCTGCTCTTTGCCTCAGACAGAAGAGGGAGGAAAGAGCAAACAAGCACACTGACCTGTCCACTGCTGCTATCTACGTAGCTCAGCCAAGGCCATTCACTAAGTACACTCATTCACTCCAGCAGCTAAACTCCCAAAGTCTCTGATCAGCACGTAAGTCAGTATTACCTTTGCCTTTCCATCACAAATTATGTTAAAAGCAATTATAGCTCTTTATAAATCGAAGTCAAGCATTTGTCTTTCACTTGTGGGTCTACGGAATGCCCCACTCTCAACAACTGACAATCTAATACCTGTTTGCTGATGCAGGACCTCTGTGATATCAACAGAGTAAACATTACACAATTACAAGCAATGTCAAACACATTCTTATCCCACAGACACTGCCCCGCCCTGAGTGACCCACTGTTTGCCCAAAGATCTCACATCTTCTCCAGCCCTTCGTCCCTGACCCAGGTGACAGTCCCAGGCAACACCCGCCCAACCACACAAAACACAGAAATAAGATAGATATACTACTATAAGTGACGTGACTGATTTTGAGGTTTGGGGAAAAAAACAAACAAACAGTAAGATTAAACAACTGATCTAGCAATTTTAGTAGCTGCCTCATAATATTAAAAAAAAAAAATTCTGTTGTTAAGTAACAGTCACAAAATACATTTAAATATTTTTTTTTACCATACACCATGTGTTTGAAGGAAATAAATTATGGTTTATAATACTTATAGTATAGATACTTAAAGCCAAAGTGTTTGCATCTATATCAGAACAGAAAAACCTGGATCAGTGCATCTTCACTATGCTCCACAACATATCTAGCTAGAAAACTCACAACACTTGACTGGGCCTTGTAAACACTGCCACAGAACAATAAAGCACTCAATTGGACTCATGACCCCCATTGCCACACAATAGAGAAAGGCCCATAAAAAGGCAGTTATCTTGAAGCTAGCTGATCTTTAAAAGGGTCCAAGGGGGAATGAAATGCTATTCAAACTAATGCAAACTAAGAACCAAGAATTAAATTGCTGTATTTCTCAAGAAATACTGAAGACAATGCAATAATTTAGATTATAATGATTAAAAAATATAATTTTAAATTTTGAGGGAATGTCCTTTGAGGACAGGAGGAGAGCAAGAAGATTCAGAGGAGTGGCAGCAAAAGGCTTCTATAGGTTTAAAATGCCCAAGCTCCCTGTGTGTCCCATGTAATATCAAAGTATACATCCCCAATCCCAGGCACTGGTCTTTGTAGTGCTGCTGCATATGACAGACCTCTTGTGTCTCTGCAGAACGTAGTCATTGCCTTTGTGGTTCCCAGAGAGTGGAGACAGTGAAAAGTGCAGAGCAAAGGGATACTTTCTGTGGGGAGCCTCTGTTTGGGCCTAGCCTGAGGTAACTGGAAGCAGCACTGCCCACATAACATCCCTCCTGCTACTGTAGCTGATCAGGAACTTCTGACTCGCAACTTTAGGACCTTTAGGAGCAGCTGACACAGCACCAGCACACATATCCCAGATTTTACACTTTACTTTATGCTTTAAAATGATAAATAAATAAATAAATAAATAAATATATATATATATATATATATATATATATATATATATATATATATATATATATATATATATATATATATATATATATATAACTAATGTATTTCCAGTTATGTTACTGAATGTAAGATTATTACAAACTCAAGCTGCTGTTATAGTTAAAGCACACAAAATGTTCATGGCATGTTACGTGACTAGTTTTAGGTGTAGAGAATAGTATGATCAAAGCCACATGACACACTGTTTGACTGTCCATCCAATTGTGACCAACTAACCAATGAGGTGAAACAAAATCAATAAAAACTCCCAAAGCAAAAGGAGTTCCTGTGTTCTGACCTACCAGTGACCTCTGCCATATGACTAAGGTGGGGTGGCTGTTTAAGAAAGGGGATAGTAGTTTTCTGTATGACCAAAGGAGAGGTCATCAGTCCTGTCTGGCCAATACCCCAGTGGACAGCTCCTGCTGCTCCAAGTCTGCTACCAGGCCCAGCACTAGACTAGGCCTGTAAAGGTGAGGGAGGAGAGGGGGCTTTTAAACAGTCCCTCATGGCCCAGTAGAGATAAATGAACCTAGGCTACAGTCACTGCAGTCGTCTAATACACCACAGACAATAGGACATCCTGCTGAGGCAGAGTATAGAGAAGAGAAGTCAGAGAAGCGCCTTATCAAAGGCCTTGGAGATGTAGGAGCAAGGGATTTTAATTGTCCATTAAGCATGCATAATACAGCCCGTGCCCTAGCAACACAATGAGACTCCCTGCTGGGGGGCTATTGTCAGGCTGGCTCTGACACTGAAAAACAGCTGATGCTGTCGGCAGCCTGCCAGCAGGAAACCTTGTAAGCAGCCTCACAGGACTTTGGGAAGTTATGCCTCCTACCACTGAGACTTCCCTCCTGCTCCTCTAGGACCCCTGTCCTACCACCTCAGCGATGACCCCTCTGACTTTGAAACCTGAGGTCAAAGCCTGGTCAGGTGTTCTGGTCAACAAAGCTCTCAGGCAAACAGACAATCTACAAGTGAGATCAATTAATCCACAGGTAAAAGAGCAGGTCAAGGCAAACTGTTTGTTTTCCTTCTCGTGTTCGAACACGGGGAGACAACAATAGAACCTGATTGAGTCTCTCAAATCACAGATTTATGGAGGGTGAATGATGTACAGGGTAATGCTTTGTAAATCCTATCACCTCTCTTGTTATGTCATATACCCAGTTAGACTCAGTCAATACTAATTAAGGCAAACACAAACATTAGGTTTGTGAATTGTCTGAACAGTGTCATTAGCACTGGGTTCATGAAGGAAATGTAGAAATTATGGTGTAAAGAGAAACTGAGGTGAATATAACTCTGTGACCCCCCCCATGACCTCGGCCTGACACACGAGGGCTGCCCTTTGTGCCATGGCACTTCATGCTGACTTTGGAGTGGAGATTGCAGGTACAATGTGGATTGTTTTCAGTGTGTTTTCAAAGATCAGAATAACAATGGCATTTGCTCAGCTCACTCAGTCATGCTCATTGATCACTTGTCCTCTCTTTCTCTGCCTCTCTGATCTCATCAACAGGAGGTCTCTTCGTTTTTCATACAATAAAATATAAACAATTTCTTTGAGCTGTATATGAAATAATTAAAGTTTAATTATAAATGTAAACCCTATATACTGTTTTAGTCATTTCTAACTTTAAACTCTGTAACTCCACAACACTCTACCTGTCATCTTACTGGGAGGGGATGCGCTGGTCTGGTGATGAGGTGATCCATGGGACAGCAGTGGGTTGATGCTGTGGGTTGGCGTGCTGTAAGCGTCCATAGCCAGTTTCTGCCTGAAAGCTTCTTCTTTACGTCGATTTGCAAACCAGTTGTAAACTCGGACTTCAGTGACTAGGTTAGATCCCAGACCTTGAGCTTTGGAAGGTGATACTCCTCGCTGAAGACACTCAGCTCTGCAAAAAGAAAAGAATGTTATACAATAAACAGAATACTACAATACTATTTTGCTTTACAATGAATTAGTGTAAATACAGTACCTGTTGCATTCTTCTACCAAAGCTTCTCTTTCCTCTTTGCTGGGGTTCTTCTGCCTCTCGTAGGCCTGGTACAGGATTTGCTGAGATGCAGGACCCCACTTGAAACGATTGCGCCTCATTTTCTTGGAGGATGGTTCACTTACATCATCACCAGACTGTCCCATTTGACCAGGGTTGTATTCTGGGTAAAAATATATTGGATCCTGGTTGCCTTTGTCTGAGATGTTCCCACCAGCACCTGGGGCCTGGTTGAATTCTAAAAAAACAAAAACAAAAATGGTTTAGTCAGAAAGAAACTTTAGTTTACCTGCTTATATTTATCAAAAAGAAGTTATGAAAATATTTTTACTGAATTGTACATTTTTATTATAACAAGCTTTCAATCAGAGACCATAAATTTGCTGCTGTTGCATGCTCAGGAACCAACCACCCATCTAACTTCCCCATAGATTTAAATGCTAAATCAAGTGTTGTGCTTCTGTCAATAGATTAGAGTCCATGGCTGAGCTGTGAGAAACTCAAATATTAACTTACGTCGGAGAATTTCCCTCTGTTTCCTGACATACCAGGTGTAGAGGGCCGCACGCTTCTGGGTTTTCATGGGTGTGCCTTTGTTGAGGTGCTGTGAGAGGTGAGACTGGTTCAGACCCGTAATGTCCACCACTTCTCTCTGGGGAATGTTGTGTTGCTGCATGTAACCTTTGATCATGCGGGCAGCACGCCATGGGTCCTCGCTATGGGATAGAAAAACACATCAGCCAAGTTTTAAAACACACAAATTGACCAAATGCAAGTATTGCTTTCATGATGACACTGGACTAAATGTAATAATAAAGTTATATTGTTTTTTTGTTTTTGTTTTGTTTTTTAATGTAGGCTAACATATATTTTAGAAATATACAGCCTTGACATTTGAAAAAAAAAAGGTTCAGTAGGCCTACTTTAAAGCCACCGCTAAATCTTCACCAGGGCTAAGCAGTTCCAAAGGTTAGTCAAGTAAAAACACACCTCATTTCTGTAAAGTATAGCCTATAAAGTGTTTGAATTGCACATGAAAGTAAATATCTTGGAAAAAATGTAAAATAGAACTGAAACTTGTCTTGAAAAATAAATGTGACCAATAAATGTGTGTTGTGTCTTGTAGTGCATTTAAAAATATTGCTTAAAATATTATTTTTTAAATTAATTTTAGGGTTAACTATTAACATAACACTATGACAAATGATTCATTATTTGTCAGCTTTTGAAAAGTATGTCTTGAATGCAGTCCATAGGTTTCAGAATAATTAATTAGGACTATTGCTATAGTGATTTACAGTTTAAAAGAAAATACTATATAATTTGAATGGGAAAGAGCCCTCAAAATGTTGCATGAAATAGGAAGCTGAAACCCACAAAAAGAACATTTCATTGCTACATTTTCAGCAATTAATATTTTATGTAATAAGTTCAGACTTACCAGGAATAGGACAAGATTTGCGGCTTTAGACACTGACATCAGTAATTAGAGCAAATCTACACACGTCTGTTTGTTTTGGACAATGTGGAGGCCTACGACTTAGTCTGTGGGTTAAGTGGGAGATGTTAGTTTATAACTTTTGACAATGAATAACCAGATCTCCATTCACTCTAATCACACGCCACTGTGTATCTTTCAGTTGATGATTTATAGAATAAAATTAATAATAACATTACTACACGTGGTTGAGTTTTGAAATATTTTCGGTAGCCAACAATGTATTATTATTATTATTATTATTATTATTATTTAGCTATTATATTAGCAATTATATTGGCATATTTTTATTTTAGAAATTGTATTCACTTTTGCTTGTTGTCAAGATGTTTAGTAAGTTTATAACTTTAATTTTAAATAAGAACTTTACAAAAAATAATCAGTGTAGATAATTAATAGCTAGAAAGTTCAGAAGCGCGGCGGGTTATTTTAAATTTGTAAACAAAAGGTGTCGTTGGTGTTGAAAACTTAATTTGATGTTTCGATTAGCGATGCGACGTGTGATTTTGCCGTTTAACTTAACGCAGCTACGACCGAAAATATCTTTAAAAATATATTTGCAGAATTTTCTAATAGCCTAATAAATAAGTTTATTACTCACGCTAACATGCGCTCCACTTCGGCCCGCTGCTCGATGGCCTCCTCGGTGTTGAGTGACTGGAGCTCCTTCAGGATCGGCGGCGTGTCGTAGTCGTCGCCGTCCTCCGAGCCCTCGTCCCCGGACAGTTTGCCTTTACTGTGGCCGTTGGTGAGCTGGTGAAAGACGGGTTTGGAGTCCGAGTCGTTGCCGTTCATTTTGCCGCTCTGTGGAGACAGGGGCATATTCTCCAGTTTGACCCCGAAGCTCGCCGGGCTCGGGTCCATGTCGTCTAGCGCCTGGATCAGCACATCTTTGGAAACTCCAGAGTCCAACAGCGCGCTGAGGAGCTCCTGCTGTAGGGATGTCAGCTTGGATACCATCTTAGAAAACATCAAAAATGTATCATAGGTAAGCTGTGGGTAAGTGGAGGCAAGGCACCAGGCTGAAAAGGTTAAAGAAAAGTCATAGGAATTAAATAAGTTTCTCCTTCAGGCCAGAGCCGTGGTCTTCCGCTGCTGGCACCTCTGACAAGTCCGACTTCCCTTTTGAGGGGAGGATGGAGCTACTTTGCCATGATGCTTTCTGGGCGCAGGGGATATAAAACATGGTAATGAGTGGGCCGGCTGATGGGCCTTATGTAAATGCGCACAATGAGCGACTCTGGGCCGAGGCAGACGTGTTTACACTGCTCCACTGGCGCTTTTATTGGCTCTTCTTATCAGCAAAACTTTCATGAACTTTGTACCCTGTTGAAAATGCCATAAAGGCTTTTAAGAAAGGCGAGATCCGCATTCACAATGTGGGCATTTGATCAGCAGCTTTCAGGAGAACTTCAGGGTACTTTTAGTGTAGATTCTTTTAGATTTTACGCAGGGTATTAGGCCAGGCCATATTTAAACGCATACGTTTCATATAAGCCTACTCCAGTCTTTGAGATCAGCTTGTATTGAAAGCTATAGCTATAAGAAGTTGAGTGTCTAGGTTTAAATAGCGTAGGATTTGTTTTAGTTTGATTTAGGCTAACTCCATTGGTCTACAATAGCCCCTGTGATGATAAACAGTCATAAAATATTATTTATTTAGTTCAATTAATTACTAATAAAATACACTGTTTGCACACTATGAATCCATGTATGCACCTTAATTACAAATGAACAGACAGAACAGAAAGGCTTAACAACAGTACTTAAAAAAATAAGTAAATTTATATTGTAATCTGTATTCTGTCTGCCCAGAGTTAGATAGGGCTCACTGTTTTGAGGAGATGAAGACATGTTTTGTGACTTTATTACATTTATTGAAACATTGTCACTGTGCAAACGCATTAATAAAGTAATTTACATGATTCAAGCTTGGATCTCAAAAAGTGAAAATTGGAAATCCCTGTCCATGCACACATGTCTGATTGTAAACACCAAAGAAAAAGTGAAAATAGAGAGCAATAACCTCTGTAAATATGTATAGAGGTTTACAACAAGAATCTTAGCCAATTATTGGTCAGAACTGTAATCTTTCAGTGTAGTATCAATGTGGTTGATCATTAGTAATAACATGAAATACTCCCTAATCCCTAACATTAACTGGAGTCATATGGTTGTATGGCTTTGGCATTGTCTAGTGTAAGGTCATGCTTAGTCTGACTGTCTTCGCACTAAATAATCACTACTTTATTAACAATCTAAAATGGTCCAATTATAGCACAGAAGAACCTGCAGATAAAAAGGTGTGCCATAAACACGGTAAGGCAAACCTGTGTTAACTGTTATTGATACTGATTATTGGCTGTTATTGATGTACATGTGATATTATTGCTTTAATTTCGTTTTGTTATATTTTTTTCTCTTTTGACACCACACCATCAAAGACCTTACATTAGATTTTCATGTAAATAAATAAGATTACCCAAATACTATTACTATTATTGGCCTTTACAAATTTTAAAGTCAAAATACGGCAACCCTGATTTACCATCAACAGATGCTAGTAAATGGTACATACAATAAAATGTAATTTTAACAATAAAGTAAGGTGAAATTTCTTAATTAACCAAACAACCTGCAAAAATGCAGCAAAATAATGTCATAAATGTCAGTTGTTCCATATGAAGCCCAGCCAAAAAAAAAGCATGAACAGAGCCACACATATCCTGACACTTTCACATTTTCCATTTTAATATCTGTCAAAGATTAACAGCAAATAATAATAGCAAAAACAGAGATGGTCACGTCCGTTGTGAAAGCAAGTGTGTAGTGAAGCATGGCGCGGAACATGTCCTGCCCATTACATTTTCACACCGACCCCTGGCACCTGGATTGGGCAAGAAAAGTCAGGAACTGTCCAGTATATGCTCTGTTTGCTAACAGATATGCTAATTATATCTGAAATAATGACATGAAAGATACAAAAACTAATACATATTTCGCTTTCTTAAAATATTAGATATATTTAAAGTACCATGTTTGCTCAAATTCATTTGGTTTTAATCAAATTTTGTCCCCTCTGTCAGTTGTAAGTAAAACTTATGTATGTATAGAATAGTTTTTTTTTACTAATTCATACAGTAAACATATGCATAAAATGTATTTATACAAATTAACACATTTAGAACAATTTATTTTAATACATTTAATTTAAATTAATTAAATTTGTTTTAAGTTAAGTTTATTGAAGTGTTCATGATGTTCCCTCACTCACATCATGGTTACAGTAATTTGTTGTTATTTCAGATGAGGCGGCGCTGGGGACACGCTGTACGTTTCCAGGCTCTGGATGTGCTTGGCCCAAACAAGCTTATTCTTTGGCCTTTGGTAACCTGTCCTCCTCACCTCCTAGCTCTGATGGTGGACTGAGCAGAACATTTGGACAGAGGCTGAAAAAAAGAGGTCAGGGTTGAGGCTGTGCGTGAGTCTCCAGGCTCATCAGGCCGTTCCACAGGGTGAGCTGGACCTTACCCTTGCTCCGCCGTGACCCCTCTGACCGCTTCAGCAGTGAGGGAAATGATAGTGGTAAACCTTTTTTGATCCTAAAACTTGTTCTTATTGTATGTTTAGTTTACGTTTTTATGTCTTATAAAAAATCATAATAATATATTTGATTTATATAGCAGATTTTGGATTCTTTACATTCCATTATTCAGAAATGTGCTAAAACTTGCCCAAAAAAGTTATATGGTAAAGGTGAAATCCAGTTTCACCTTTACCAAGTTATAGCTGAGGTTCTAGAATTTGTTTTCGACATATCTCCCACATGGTTTGTGTTGTATTTATGTTCTCAATTTTAACAGCGTGACATAATATACTAATAACAGGTATTTCCACATAAATAGGGGTGTCTTTATTACTTTTAGTAAACCACCCAAACACATTAATCAAGTTAAATCTCTTAATATGATGACTCCCTTGAACTGCTTTAAGAAATCTGTGAGCAGATTCAGGTTCTTTACCAAACTGATTGTATCACAGTTAAGTCTGATTAAAACACCACCTTTGATCTTTATCAGGGAAATAAGATTTGATCAGATCACTGAATCTAGGATGTATCACTCAAGACCATTTCCCTGTTTGCTCTTGAGTATTACGTGCTGAATATAAGGAAGAGGAAAGTGATGGAGAGAGCTGGTATCCATCCACTCCTCCCAATTCACAAACATGACCGGTGGATGATCCTGTGGCGGTGGAGGCGGTGGAGGTGGCTGGGTCCCCTTTTGGCCTGGTCCTCGGACAGTGTTAGCTCTGTCAATAAGCACATGCACCAGGGCGTGTGTCTGTCTGTGCGCTTGAATCTGGGCCTGAAAAGCTTCAAGTTTCTTGTTTGCTCTTTTGACTGCATAAGGTGTGTGTGTGTAGCCAGCAACATTGCGTTTCCTCCTCTTTTCTTTTGTTAAATCATGTCAGATCAGAGTGGCTTTGAGGTTGGAGCTGTTAATCACAACCTCTGTCTCAAGTCTTGTTTGAGAATGAATTAATGTCTTTTCTTGGATATCTTTTCATTCAAAAGTCAATAATACATTTGGCATTTTCCAGACTGTAAGGTGTATTTTTAGCAGAAATAACCCAGACACTGTAAGTAAATACTGTAATATTCGGGTTTGGCTGTGAGGGCAGAGTGACCCTTGAAACATACCCCCTCTACTCTACAGTCAGGAGGCAAGACAGATACTCCCAGGTCTTTAAAGCCAAACATTACCTCAGACAAATCTAAAGATCTTACTTCGCTTCATACTTTTTTGTTTGTTTTTTATTAAACATAAGTATGTTAAAGTGTTAAAAACAAGTATTATGTATTAATTATAAGTGCCATCAGTTGGTAGAGCAAGTACATATACAGTACATGGCAATTACATCTTGGCATTTATTTGGGATTATTAATATAAATAATATTGGATTTATTTTGTCAATACAGTTCTCTGAGGAATTCCTTTATGATTAAAAGAATGTGGGCTGAACCACCAAGACTAGATCTAAAAAGTGGTCATTTGTCCTGATGTGAATAAGTGTTGATGGTGACTAGAGTTGTCAAAATATATGAGCTGATGTTTCTGTGTGTAGGGGTTGTCCAGGCCAGCTGCTGCGGCTGCTCTCCTGCGAGTTGCTGGTCAATATTGACTCAGGGATCTGAGCACAGCCACTTTGTCTGAAGCACAAGGTGAGATATACCTGCTGTCTCTATGACATCACACTCAAAAACAAAACATGTGATTTTTAAAGAAGACATATTCTGCTTTTCTCTTCTATTTTTTTTTTCTTTTATGACTCAATTAAGTTGAAATTTAGTGAAAACAACCCAGAGCCAGTGTTTTTTAGTAATAGGCATGGGGCAATATAGAAATTTTATGTCAAGTTTATCAAGGCCAAAACAATTGGTATTAGTTATAATTTCACGATTGAAGGTGCGGACAGTTTCAAAAAGTATGGATAGTAATAATTAAAGTTTAAACAACTTTTATGTAATTGTACTTTGCTATAAGTTTATTATCACAGTTATATAAAATATTCCATGAACAAATATTTTCTGCCCTTTTTATCACACAAAGCATTATTATTGTTTATTGTACCATCCCTGGTTAGTACTATCCTGTGGGTGGGAAGGGGCAATGGATTATTTTGAGCATGCAAGCTTGAGGGACAAAACAGGGCTATACAAACATACAGTCATCCAGTATACAACTATGACTAATATACTTTTACTGTATTTTTCACAGTATGCTCCCTTAAAAATATACAGTCCTCATTGTGGTGCCATATAATAAAATGAAGTATCAGATGGCACATGGCACTTGTAGAATCTCATCTATGAATGCAGGATGTGTATTTCATCTTTGGGGGATATCTATCCCCATGAACTGACATTTATTCTCTAGTTATTTATTATGCAGAGTTACATTTGCATGGCCCTAGCGTTCACAGTTGATCCATGCCAGCGCTTCGGTTTGCATAGCTGTGCAGTTATGGTAATAGGCACATAAGCCTGGTTTTGTTCATTCGAGAATAGTGAACGGTGAACGATAGAGTAAAAAGAAGAGAAAAGTGGGAAGGAGTTTTTTTAAACTTCCTGTTTATTTTACAACACATTTCAGTGGAAGCTGAAGAATGAATTGACTAAAATTAATTTACTATAAATTGTTTTCTTGTAAAATAGCTAAAATACAAGCTGTAGAAATCCTGTGGCTGATTATTGCTTAAACCCAAAAGTTCCAAACAGTTCAGAATACCAAGACTATGTTGTTGAGATTTCAAATCAAATGCATTTGACATAATTTTATTTTTTTCATTTAGAATTAGTCCTAGCCATTTCAAAACACAAGTATGTGTTTGTGAATAAATATCAATTGTAATCACTGTTTTAATGCTCTAAGAGTATTCGCTATAGCCAGTGGTAATGCCCTAATTCTGCTCCCTTGGTCTAACTACCTGTTAAAGATAATTGTGTCCATATCATCCATATCATATGGCCCCGTTTTTCTCAGACAAACTGTGCCAGGTCTGTGCAGGGTGTGTCTGATGCAGCCTCATAAATCCGCTGGGCAAAAGACAAGCTGTGTGTCTGTACAGTTCACTGCAGGGACACTCCTGAGGGGATGAGCTAGTGACAAATCATGGCACGATAACACTCTTCCTTTAGCACTTACAGAAATGAGACTGGTATGTCCTTATCTGATATTTACCTCATTGAATGATAATACACAATTTGAAAAATAGTGAAGCTTGTACCAAAGAAGTTAAGTTTACAAGGCAGTTTTATGTCCATGCTCTGAATAGAATGAAACTATAAATTCAGAATATTGCAAATGTATGGACTTTTCAAGGTCATGTTTGTGGAGCAAACAAGGTTTTCAGTTAAAATTATAGACGTGAATGAAAAGAAAATGCAAAAGTTATAAATTATGATGTCATGTTAAAAGGAGAGGGGAAGATTCAAATGAAAGAAAGTTTTATCATACTTATAGGGAGATGAACATAGCATATTGGAATGTTCCACAGTAAGGTAGTAAACTTACCCATTTTGTATATCTTCAGTTACAGGTTCTTAATTGCTGAAAAATACCTTGAAAAACATGTTAGTGGGGCCACCTCTCCACACATCAGACTTGTAACTTGACTTGGTGGCATCAGCTTTTTGTCTTCATAGTAAAATTCTAAACTGGAACATTTTAGGCAAAGTAAATAACATCTCAGTGGATACAAAGCAAGCATCAAACTCAGAAAAATAACATAGTGCACCATTAATTTCTTTTTTACAGTATATAGTATATATTTTATGGGGACAAAAATACTATAAATATATGTGTATTCTTGATTATTTGTTCAGTGGCTATAGTGATAACTGATGTGTACGTTTGTATAGATGCCTCACTGCTCTGTGTTTTTCTTTTCTCCAGTCTGCACTATTAGAGATTCAGAAGTAATTACCTGCCTGGCTTCCTCCGCAATTAAAGGCTGGTTCACAGCAGCCTGCTTAATGCACAGGCATGCACTCAGGCCATTAGCCCAGGCCATGAGCGGTGCCACACTGAACACTGACCAAGAGCAAACACCACTGTCGCCGTGCTCATAACAGCAGTATATGTAACACAGCGCACAAAACATGGAGGGCAAAGAAACTACACTTTTTGATATAGTTTACTGATAATTAAGTATGTATTTATCTATCTATGTATGTATCTATATGTATCTAAGGATAAACTTATTCACAGCTAACTAGCTACAGATTTGCATACATATGTATAAGTGTTTAGTTAGGCTAGTTACCACAACAAATGTAATTTTTACTGATTAAGTACTTACTTATTACAAAAATGTCCTAACATCGTACTAAGCAGTAATAAGGAGTTTATTAAAGGAAGTGATAGTAAATGTATCCTTAGCATCAAAATACGGTTATGCAGAATACATACAAATTAACATCTAATTAACCACTTTCATGAATGCAAATGAGCAGCTATTTAAATTAATTAAGTGCACCCTAAATAAAATTAAAAAAAATATCTGGACAAGATTTGGGTTCAAGACATTTCATCTCTCATCCCAGAGCCTTGGTTTATGTCTAAAATTGGTTCAGCGTTGATAAAAAATTGGAAGATTTGGAAAAGCAACTACTTTTGTTGCTATGGAGCTCTCCTTGCTGATTGGGGCATTGCAAAGCCAAGGTCCAAATTCCAAATTCATTTAAAAAGAAATATCCCTCTTGTAAAGATGAAACAAAATTTAAATCTAAATGAAATCTGTGCATCATATTGCCATTACCTCTTTAAATTGGTCTTAAAGTCACCGCTGACACAAAAATGTTACAGTAGCAACAATGACCTTTAGTGTCAAGATTATTTTTTTTCTGTCAGCATTTTATTTGCCTGCTCTGACAGATGCAGTAGCAGGTTATCTCCTCCTCACATCCAGGTATATAAGCTCTTTTTATTTCTTTTTTTCCCCAACAGTTAATGTGTAACCCACTGTGAAAGGATTCAGCACATTTCCTTTTAGCTCATATACCGATCGATGTTGGTGTGGCTTTACTTAGAGGGAGCAAAAAAGGAGCATTGTCAAGTCAAGCATTGAGCGCTGCTTGTGCTAACATTTGATTGGGTGCAATATAAAAATGATAAAACAATAAATTCTTGTTAAACACATCGTAATTAGTACTCCTCAGTGTTAACATTGCAACGTGACACTTTCAATACTTAGCTTATATACACACTCTTTTTAATGTCTTTTGCTTATTTTGAACAGCAAAATGCTGGCCCATTTCCACCTAATATAAAAGCTTGGTTATCTATTATTTAGTGAGTAAAAAGAAAGACTTCACTCACTCAGTCAACCATGGCATCTGTCTTGTCCCTATGTGATTGCCTAAAGTACCTGCAGTTTCCTTCATTGTGCCTTTGTTTGATCCATCACCACAGCGCTTACAATGAGAAAAGGCCTTACAGTATCTGGCCATTTTGTAAAGACATTCACCAATTTCTATATTTGGTATGTTACATTTATATGATTTTAGGTAGGGCTGTGCAATAAACCAAACTTTAATCAAACCAAGATTCAAATGTTTTTAATGGTCAATGATCTACTTTTTTATCAAGAGGTTTCAACCAGAGATCTGTTGGTAAAAATGTACTGTTTGTGTTAAATCGCACTGAATAATGGTATCTATTAGTTTTGTTCATAAAAGAAGGATTTAAATGGAATACTTATCTTTTTTAATTAGGAAAAAAAAAAAATAATATTCCATATCACTCAGCTTTATTGGTGTGTAAGTACAAAATAACACTAATATGTAACATTTTGGTGGAATCTTTTTTATTTTTTAATATAAGCAAATCATTAAAAAAAATTGTATCAGCTGTGACAGTAGGAGTAATTGTACTGCTTTCCAGTTTTCTGTAAATGAATTTATGTGCTTCTAGGTCTAATAGACTTAATTACGCAGTAATAGTAGTGGTAGTAGTAGTTACATAAGTAAATGCTTTTTTAGTTTATTTGAGTATTTTATAAGATTCTGAAAACCCGTAATACGCAGAAAACATAACCATGTAGTTTATCCATTATCAACACTTTTCCTGCATCTCTCACGCTTTGGCAGGAGAGCAAACCTTATTACATTTAATCTGTGAATATTTGAACGCTGAGGCAGCCTGTCAAAAGTCACTGTCAATGGACCCGCACAGAGAGGCCCCCACCTGTGCTCCAGTGGACTCTGGCCCTGCACCTCCACGCTTCTCTGCTCATCCTTAAAATTAATTCATGCGCACATCTCGGTTCCTCTAACACCACATTAACCCCGACCACAGGAGGCATCCTCATGGAAAAAATGTCCCTTACTGAAACATCAGTTTGACCTTTGACACCAGGTCCTCTTCATGGCTGTTTTCCCACCATCACTGTCTGAAAAAAACTTGTTATTGAAAGAACTTTATCAATATACACATGAACATAATTTCTACAGATAGTGATCACATCCTAGAATTTGATGATGTTATATTTTCAGATGAAAGACCTATATAACTCGAAGGGAGATTATTGTTTTTGAAAGAAATATCCATACATCCATAAATGTTGAAGCTTATCATTATTAGTTAGAGATGGAGTACACAAACTTGCCATATTAATCTTAAGGCTTACAACAATCACATCTTTAGGACTGTATGAGCGTATCACTTTCTGAAGCTGAAAAATAATGTTTAGTTATGGTGAAAGAGAAGACACTGGACTTTTTGTCAGTTTTTGTTTAATGTGGATAGGTCCTGTTATTACAGAAATATTACCCTTAAACCCAGCCAACAAATCTGAACTCTCACAGTTGGACAACACCATAGAATTCTAACCTGTCCTCCAGCTATAGGGACTCTAGAATGTTGTGGTGCCATTTTGAGGACCACTGAAAATATATATTTATTTTGTTATGAATTGTTAATTACTATGGCAACAGCCCTAACCTTTCATCATTTTGAAACTCATAGATTGTCACTATGCAGCGAAATCAATGTTAAAACACTTAATGGGCGTGTGTTTGTGTTCAGGCATCGCTTTGGAGGGTTACGCCACACTGACTGCTTTCTGGAGGACAACGGGACCTCAATTGTGGGCCATTAGTTCTTGGCCGGGCTCAGTCATGCAGAGTGCGTTTGTACACGGGGGACGTGGGGGTGAGCAGCAGTATCAGTGTACCATACCTGTGTGACTGCTTCAACCACTGACCCTCATGACCCCTCCACAACCCTGGTGAGCGCACAAACTGCACACCTTACCTGAACGTTACCTCTTCAAATGAGTCATAGTCATTTACCTGTGCGCACTGCCCCACCATAAAACAATACTATCACATATAAAGAGCTGTAAAAGTGAATCCAAACAAATCTGTAAAGATGGTAAAATAGTTTGTAGCTCTATTACAGTTCACTTATGTTCAAGGTGTGGACAGATTAGCTTGGTTTTGATCACTTGAAGTTGACTCCAGTTGCTTCCTCTTGCACAGTGTTGGTGGACATTTGCTATAGCTGACAATGAGGAATGGCACTGGTTTCTTTACATCTTTGATACCATAAAAAAAATTAAAATAAAAAAAACAATTTAACTTTTTAAAGATAAAATCCATAAAAAAATAAAATAAATAAAAATTTCCATTTCCACTTCTCACATTTAAAACTAATCTAATTGAGCAACTGACTACCCTCACACTTATTCATATATTTATAATGAAACCTCACTGGCAATACTTAAAAGTAGGTAAAGGAATTATTAAGCAAATAGTGGTGATGTAGTAGAAACAGGTGAGGGTCAGAAAAGGTCATTTTTAGAGCTTCCACTGCCCCCTTGTGGTCAAATCTAGACTTTATAAATAAATGCTCTGAGTATTTTCCATGCCTTTCTTTAAAATTTTCCTTTTTCTCTTGACCTTATGTCAAAATATCTGCACTATTATACACATGACTCATGTTTAGCTGACAGTGGATATTTGTGTTGTGCAGTGAGCCAGTGCCATAGCTCCCCTGAAGCCAGTCACCGAAGTCCTTCTCATAAAGAGTTGACCTGTTTTATGGCCTTATTGCCCAACATCACATGCCTTTAGTCCCGGGATATGATCTCAGATAAGGCAAGAAAGCACCGAAATGCTCTTCCTGTTCCTCACAGCTATTCATTCAGGTAGTGATGAGTGTAAGGCTCATATCAAAATCACAAAGATAGCTTGCAGATTTTGAGACATTCTAAAAATAAAATAATTCAATCATAAATTGAGATTTAAAACAATGATCTCTTCATTTCAAATAGCCAAATTGACCTCATTACACTGAAGTTTTATAAATCAAGTCTTTATGATAAGCTGATTACCTTATCCTTGACAACTGCGCTCAGGCATGGCAGTAAAGGCGGAGGATTATGAGGTGATGGTCCATAAAGGGTTTGGCTTAGATAAGACATTTTTTGTGCGGCTGGATTGGTGACTTCACGGGACCACCAACCAATGCAACCAAGATGAGATTATACTTACAAATGATACTTTTTTTCTTTTAAGAAGAGACATAATGCTGATGAATACAGAGAATAAATAAAACAGTATGTATGCTTCAGAAGTCGCTCCAGACAGGGCCATAAAATAATGCGGCCCATGAAAGGCTGCGGTCTTGATCTTTGACCTGCTTCTCACTTAGTCATGATGAAGGGTGTTTGAATATCTGGAAGGACTTCAAATATTTCAGCTATATTTACACTCTGTATTTCAAAATGACAAAACACTTCCACAAACAAAATCAATCTAAACTGTTCTGAAGTGCTTTGCTCAACAAAATTTGTCTATATCTTTATTATTATTATTTATTATTATTATATTATTATTATTCTTAGATGCATATTTTCCACCTCAAAACTAAATATCTACATAAAACATTTAGGAATAGTCACTTATGTAAAAATTTTAAAAAAGTAAATGATAAAAATGTACCCATTTGTCCTAATGCACTGATACTGTTTACTCGACTCAACCAACAGTCCTGGGGAAATGTCCCTTTCTAATGTCCACAATGGGTCATTAATGAAATTTATGGCTATGAGTGATACCACACCTGGGGTAAAACTACAGACGTCCCGCATAACAGAGCAAGACTTCACGCCAGTCGTCTATTCAAGAGAAACCATTAGAACAAACTGCTCCTGGGTGCAGCAAAGCAAACCAGCCAAATCTTTATGCAGGGAAAGGCCTTGGGCTGCCCTGTGCAAGGACAAAATGTGTATTATGCAAACCTAATGTGGATAAAACGTATTAGCTAAAGGATTGTTTACAAATATTGTGAATGATAAATCCAACTAGTTTTACACCCAAAAAAATGTGTCTAAAAAGTGTTAGAGCAGTAGGTTTGCTTATGCATGCACACTGCGCTCTAGTGGTCTTTATTTGGAAGTGCCTGAAAAATTTGTGAATTAAGTTCTAACAGATGTGACACATAAACGAGAGTCTTGAATGTCTTAGCTATGTGTGATTTAAGAATTCACTTACATAATAATTTTATTGAAATTTCCTTTCAGATAAGACCGTAAACACTGAATATACAGTAAATACTGATATCTGTCAAGAAGGTATTAAGTAACCAGAGAGAAACAAGATAAACAAATCAGTTTTTCTTTTATAAGTTCATATATTTGTAAAACCTTCTATTTTTATATTTCAATTAAAGTAAAATACAGATTCTCTTGAGAAAGCCTTCAGTGTATAGTGGGATGAAATGAAAAGTGTTGCTGTTTTTTTCAATAGTTAAGAGTGCTTAGTGGGAAAGTGCTTTTAACCTTTTTGCACTGTTATTAGGATGCTGTGAGTAGGCTTTAATAGTCACACCACACTGCCACAGCACAAAGCACTTCTCTTTTGTCGAGTCTTAGGAAAGATATTAATATTTATATTTATATCGTCACTTTTATATTTTCGAAGGCCATGTTAGCTTGCTGTGCCACTTCGGTCTATTAGGTAAGCAATGCTATTTGTAGTCTTATCATGTATGTATTAAAGCACTGTCCCCTTTTTTGCCAACACCTAAGCATGAGTCATCGGTCTCCTTGTTATTCTGAAGTGAGGCCTTCATTCACTGAGTATTTTTAGCCAAGCCAAAGTGAATATGTGCAAATGAGTTCACTAACGCACAGTGCGAAATTTTGGTGCTGTATACCCTGATCAGGCACAGGCATAAATGAGGTAACTGAATGTTAATGTCATTTCTCTGCATTAGAGTGATAGGCAGCCAGTTATGATTTTGTGCTCAAATTGTGTTGGCCAGACAATCAGCAGCACATTTACAAAACTGTTTTAAAGTTGTTTGGGTGCCATGGTCTGCTGCTCAGTTTTATATTGAATCAAAATGTTTCAAAGGATGGACCACTCTGCCAATTTTACAAGAGGAGATCAAAGATTGGCCATATCTCATGAACTCAAACACTCTCAACACTAAATACAGAAATCTTATTTTGAAAGGTGTCACAAGGTTTTTCACAATAATTACCGTACTGTATTAACTTCAATAAATTATAGATGCAAACATTTTTGTTGTACATAGGTTTTGCACTAGTGAGGATTTTTAAATTTATAATTATTCGAGACTCACAAAGGGATGACAAAAGTCAATACAACAATGTATTGTACATTTAGAAGCGTTTAATGGGATTCTCCTGCCTCAGTCCCAAGTAGTTTCAATTATTTAATGTGATACTGTTTGTAGCAGTAACACTTAGAATTTTGTTATAATAGGCCTAGGAATCAAAACAGATTGCTATTAAAGGATTATTGTAACATAAAATAGAATAATTCTATGACTTACTGATGTATTAAAAAAGGTTCCTAAAACAAAAGCACTAGGACTAACATACATTCAATTTTAAACATAATGAGATGATCATATTGTGTATCTGACTATGACCTTGATCACTCTAAGGGGAGATGAGTTAAAACCTACAGAGAGATGAGAATACAAGCAGAGTATATTGAGGTAAAATAAGAGAAGTAGAATATTACTGAAAGGGCTCTGACGCACGGCTTTTGTGTGCACTGAAAGAACAGCAGGAAGCCAATCATTTCTGATTTGCATTTTTTTTTTCTAGAGTTGTGGCAGTGTCAGTAACCAGAAAACACAGGCTTTACAGTTAGAGTTATATAACATTTAGACTAGTGTCGGTACAGAGCAATGAACTATTGATGGATCTTGTTTCAGTTACTTTGACCTCAGTCTGTTGGTTTCCCATAAAATATGTATTGGTCAGTAATCTTTTAATGTCTTGAGTGGAGCTCTGTGATCTTTTCCAAGGACTTTAATTCACAGACCACGCTAAGAATAACCATACACTATTAATAAACACAAGGCAAAGCTGAGATAAGTCAACAAGTATTCTTTTTTATTTCATTGAGTTTATGGTTTTGGTTCTGTAGCAACCTACTGTATAACTCTAATGAAGTGCAATTGTACTCAAGCCAGTTATATTTTAGAGCAATGACAGGCACACATTTTGTGCAAATTTAACAGCATTTGAACGGCTCCTACACAAACACAGCAAAAATACATGCCAGAGGAACTAAATACTAAAACATTTACAAATCGACAATACTTCAGGAAGACGTCCCGCAAAAACAGATCAGTTACAGATCCACAACTAAACTATGGGGAGAACTAGAGCTACGTTTTACCCCGTGTGGTGGTCCAACTATAACTCTAAGCTACTACACCCACAACACTCAGCAACACGTTTACCAGTCTCCAGAAATTGTACAGTTAACTAATATAAATATTGACATGACAAAGAATGATCCCAAAATTAGTTTACAAGACATGAGGTCCACTTACAAGCAATTTGTCAATCTCATCTCAGAAGGCCTTTGTATTTTATGTCTGGCAGTCAACATTGGCATTGCAAAAAAAACACTGAGTTAATGCAACTAAGGCTATATCAGACAATAGATTGAAAGACACATTCATCAAAATATATTTTTCCGTAACTCCATAGCAACCACTAAAAATAACAGCTAATATAAACATAATTATTACATCCATGAACTGAAATGTCTATGAAATCAAAGCCCAAACATGCAGTTGGTTGAGACTGTTGAGCTGGGGTCTGTAGTTTATACTGTGTCTTATTACAGGCGTTGGTCTGAAGGAGCCATTTGTTTTCACAGTGAAACGTGTTAAAGGACTCTATGGATATTGGTTAGATGCGCCTGCCACACTCCTCATGTCAGGTGTGCTTAATTGCTTTTCTAGCTTACCACTCTTCCGCCTAAACTTATCATAATCACATGCATTGATTTTTTAAAATCTTTAAACTAAATATTGAAATTAACATTCTGCTCAATTAAGGAGTTTCTTTTCATGTCCACTAAAATCCTGGCATTGGTAAGATGAATGAAATGTTCTAACTAGTTCACTCAGTATACAATTTCACCATCTAACCCAAAAGAAAGGGCTTGGGGCTTAATTTCTATAGGAAAGCAGATGCACCTATACATTCCATGCTCTCCTTTTTATACAATCAAGGGCCATCATTTTTTCCACAACTTAAAATTTAACAGCAATAACAAAAACTACTTCAGTTGCATCCAAATGGCAACTATTAAAAAGTAAACTTACTGTAACATACATATTTAATAGTGTATAGTCCATGCAACTGCGCACGGCTGGTTTGCATTGTTATGGTATGTCATTATCAGTGTATGAGAGACATCAGCCACCAGTGCATTTTGATTATGGGTACTCCTTCATAATCTTGCAAAAGCTCTCACCCAGATTTGAAAAGCAAAATAGCCACTTGGCCCAGGTAAAAGTAAATGAAATGCTTTGTCTCGTGAGTCACATAGCTGCCGAAGTTTCTCCCGACAATGCAGTGCCATGTTGGGTTATACTTCTTGTCGAATTCCTGCAACAAAATGAGAAAAAACATATGGGTTACTTATTTAAAAGCGAAAGTGTTGGAGATCCCACTAATGTGCTCAACGCTTATGAGCACATGCAGTCTAGAAGGAGATATAAAATTCCCCCCAAGTATAGAAACTTGCTTGTACCTCAGTTTATTAAACTAATTACTAACATGGACTATGCAGGATTTGTCAAGCGTGATTGTCTTGTACATAAATTTCCTTCAGGATCAACAAAGTAAAGCTAATCTATTACGTGGTATATACATGTCTTTTTGAAATCTCATGTCATGATAAATTCTTATTTATGTGGCAAAACTGACTTAATGTGTACTGTCTTTTTGTATCTTAATTTGAATAGTTAGGCTGTAACATAGAATATTTCAGAGGGGAAATACTGTGAGCATGGTGTTTCAAAACATTTTAGCAGTCTGTCCTCACCACAGACTGATGCCAAAAATAGATAACTTTAAAAATGAATACAAGAAAGGCGCCAGTAGAATTTGCATTTCATGGCCTGCCTGCGTCCAGCTGAAATAGCCAATAATGTGCCTCACCTTTTTGATGTACGCTGCAATGTCCTTCTCTATGTTGTACTTCTCCATGGCCTGGGTGGCACAGTCCACGGCGTCCTGCTGCATATCTTCGGACATGTCAGCGTTTTTGATCACAGCTTTCCTGTCAGTCATGTTGAAGACGATGGTGGGAGCTGGTAATGACAAGAGAGAGTGCTGAAAATTAACACTACACGTGGAGGGGATGAGGGGGTGTAGGCCGAATGGTTGACAGCGGCACTCGAGCGACCATCTGTGCGCCTGCCCTGTGTAGGCTGTGGTCCCTTTGTGCAACAATTACATCTTAAAGTCAAGGCAATTTAGGCCCCGTTGAGACACGACTTGAAATGCAAATAAATTGGCAGGGTAAGTTGATACAGGTGGAGTTAAATTACCTGGCAAAATCACTTTCCAATAAAAGCAGCCACTGCGTTAGAAAAACGTCTGGCGATGTCGTTTTATGAATGAGCCCTGTATTGATCCAATGACAAATGTGTTGTTTATTTAATATTAATGCGAAGCTAGACGTGAATAGCTACAAACTGAATGAAAGACAACAAACTAGAGTAATACAAGACAAGATGAAGTCGAAGCCAAATGTGTCAAACCATGCAAGTTGGTGTCGTCTTCTTATTAATCCGCCCACTCACCTATTGGAACGCTGTCGTGCGCTTCAGTCAAAAATGTGCAATTTCAGTCTTGCTCGGGGAAGCTTTGATAATGCTGTCTGTAATTGCTTTTTAAAGATTTACACAATAAGCATGTAGGTTGTCTCCGCTGCGCTCAAACTGCTCCCCGCCCTCTGCTGCATGCTGAACCCTGCTATTGGCTGAACCGCAGTCTCCTAGTGCGGTTCAAGCCTTTTCTGCTGCTCCTCTCTGCCGGCATCTTATTTCATCCCACAATGCATCATTCACGGCGTGCACCACCGACTGGGAAAAGGGGAGACTGAATCTTTGTAGATGCTGCTGTTGCGTATACAACGAGGCTTTGAAAATATAATGGATACTTAATTGATGCGTTTTATGTATTACAAAGACTTCATTCCCTTCAGTGAGCAGATGTAAATGTTCATAATGTTAAAATCAAGTATGAGACAAATGTAATATTTAATACTTTTATTAAAAATGCTGAGAAAAAAGTCAAACAAAATTAAGATACAAACTAGTCCCAAATAAACCAGTTCCCAACCAACCCAAATTTATTATTTTCATACCAGGCATCTACGACTCCATCCTTTGATCCAACTTCCTGGTCCTCTGTTTCGTTTTCTTCTAATATAAAGCCATTAATCTTTGAAACTTTTAGATGGGTCTAATGTTCAGGGAATCCATTATTTTGTTCTGAATCAACTGATTTGAATCCTGGAAAACTGATCCCGATCCGTGCATCCATCCTTGCCCTTGCATCCTATCCCTTTCCTAATCGATCCACTCATCCAGCTCCAAGGATTGGGATCCACTGAGCTCCTCCAATCAAAACCTTGAAATACCAGGAAGAAAATCAGAGGCATACTGTTAGAATGGTGCGAATAGTGGGCCCTAACCTTCCATGTTGAGCACTTAAAAGCTAAAGCTATATAATATTTAGTGACATTGAACATTTTACATTTGAGAACAGGTCAAAAGTGGAAAGCTTTTGAACAGAAGTTCAGATATTACATATTATGACATCAAAGATGTTACACTTACATCACAACACACTTGTTCTAGGACTGCTTATTCTGTCAAAGGCCAGAGTAGCAAGTATCATATTTAACAAGTACAGCACATATGGCTTGCGTAAGTATGACATGCATGATAACAAACCTATTAAAGCATTTGATTTATGAATGAAGCGTACCATTGCTTTGACCTGATTGCTCCTCAATTAGATGTCCTATCCTGACCATACAAATGAAATGTGCTCCACAATGGTTTATTCCAAATCACTTTAATCCTTCTCTGCAGATGTCTAAAGGAAGACACAAGGGTAAAATACAGTTAAGCACTGGGCTTCCCACCAACATGACCCACCCCAATAATGAGGCATTCAAATAAAAAAAAAAACAACACAACTCAATTTCAAACACTTGCAAAAACATTGAGTGCAGCTTATTTTGACTCAACATTTTTGAAGTCAAACAGCACAAATTTTCATGTTCAAAAAACTGAAAACAGAAAAAGGGGGAAACTTGGATGAAAGTAAAAAGACTGAGGGGTAAGAAAAGGTGAAAGAGGAGAGGAGATAGTTGTAGACCAAAGATTATCCACAACACTGGGACATAAAATGTAAAAAATTAAAAGGGTAAAAACAGGGGGTGCAACACCAAGGGAAAAAACAGTGGTAGGTTTAGGAACGGGAGCGAGAGCGGCTGTGGCGTGGCGAGTAGCGGGGTGATCCTCTGCCGCGGCCCCGGGAATTGCTTCGACTGCGGCTGGCGCTGCGACTGCGGCTTCTGCTGCGACTTCCGCGGCTGCGAGAGCGAGACCTCCCATAACTGGGGCTGCGAGGGCCGTCTAGTTTCACACGAATGTACGCAGTCTCTCCCTGGCACAACACACAAGAGAACTTGACATTGAAAAGCCAACATTCACTGCTTTTATGGAAATGCCATCACTGAACAGGGCCAAGAGAGCAAACACCTGTTGCATTCTCTCCAAGTACTCACCAAAACAGCAAAGAAACTGTTTCCATGACAATTGATCAAATCAGTGAACATACCTCGTGTGAGCGGAATTTGGTGTTGTCCAGCTTTCGCACAGCATAGGTCATGTCTTCTTTGCGCACAAATTCTACCACTCCAGTGCCATCTCTGTAAACATCAGCATAGCACACATCTCCTGCTTCACGCATGTGGTCCTTCAGATCCTGCCAGCTGCCACTCTGTGGAAGCCCTAAATTAAAAAAAAAAAAAAAAAAAAAAAAAAAAAAAAGATTGCATTTTCTTAGAGGCAGAAGATATCAACCACATACATCTGAAGGTCAATTTTATGTCCACAAAAGTGACAAAAGCTCTTGAAGGTTCATAATGCTCAGACTTTCTTGCATTAGAATTATTGAACTTGGTCTATGCTTTGATAATCTTCATTAAATGGTCTTGCTTACCAGACACGACCACCCTGTATTCAGAGCGCCGGGATGGCGGACCGTATCTGCCTCTCGGAGCGCCACCACCACCGATACCCCCAAAACCCCCACCTCCTCCTCCACCCCCTCTGGAGCCTCTGCCGCTACGAGGAAACTCCACACGCAGTCTGTATCCGTCGTAGTCATAGCCGTCGCGACCATACACCGCATCGTCCGCGTCCCTGAAACACAATGAATGCAATAAATACACATTATTACTAGATACAGAGTTAAGTCCGCCAGGCCTTTTATTTACGGCAAAGCTTAACAGCCGAGGCGCTTGACGGGGCAGAGCTAAAGGTAGAGGGGCAAATCGATACTACAAACCAAAGAGTGTTATGTAAACTGAAAACATGCTCATAATGCTTCAAAGTGCAATCGGCAAATCTTAAAGCAAGTGAAACACAACATGTGTGCAAATTGTGATTTAGTATCGGTGCACTTAAGATTGGGGTCCAGTTGTAGCATAGCAAACAAAGGCAAAATACCCTGATGGGACCGGGAACTAGCTAATTGCTAACTACAAGCCAATTCTTAAACGCGCTTACCTTGGGTCCTCAAACTCAATAAAAGCAAAGGGAGGGCCTCCTCTTCGGTTTTTGAGGTCAATGTCTCGTATCGTCCCATACTTATAAAACACATCCTCCACGTCTTTTGTGCGAATATCAGGAGGAAGATTCCCCACGTATATTCTGCAGTCGTTGTTTCCAGCGGGCCCTCGTACAACACCAGACATTTTGGCTAAAGATTAGCGTGCTACTAAAGATAAACTCTCGGCCGGCTAAACCAACAAATAACGGAAAGAAAACCTGTGCTTTTCCAAAAGCCCGATGAAATGGTGGGCCAACAGAACGACAATAAACGGATTAACTTGCTAAGTAAAAAGCTTCCGATTTGTGAAAGATTTTCGACGCTGTTTTCAGCCGCCACCTCCGCGATCCCACCGATGTGCACCGGAAACACTGTAGCCGCCGCTACATCCGCCAAACAAAATAGTGCCGTCTTGATCTATGATACGTGAAGTTTTATAGAGTCGGAAAATATGTTTATCTAATTAGCAGTTCAAGATGTAAATTAGGCTAGATCAGGTAGCTTTAAAAATAAAATGTCATTTTTTGAAAAAAAAAAAAAAAATAAAAATCATAAAATTTAATTTTATGAAAACACAAAAAAGTCCGGTGCAGGACCGTTTGCAAGTGAAAAAAAAAAAAAAAAACTGACATTCTTAAACAGTCATTTAAGAAAATAAAAGGTGTTGTCATGTAGCCTATTTTTAGGCTACTTTTAAATCATTAGATATCAGAAATGATTGAATTTGATAGTTTTTGCTTCTTAATATAAATAATCATAATCTCTTCAATTAATAGGTCAGCACAGTAGGTGTCCAGCCCAGCAAGTAATTCATCCACTTATGTCTCAAACAACAGTTTTAAAGATTGGCTGATCCATACAATTTGTAAAATGTTTTGGAATGATCATGCAATAAAAAAAAAAAAAAAAAAAAAAAAATATAAATATATATATATATATATATATATATATATATATAGATAGATAGATAGATAGATAGATAGATATTTTTTTTAACAAAAGACCCCAAAGCTTTGGACACAGGTTTGATGTTTATTAATCACAGATTTTACTGATTTTCCAACTCAAAACATATTAATGTTTTAATTCATTGAGGCAGATTGCAAGACTTATATTTTCCAGCTGTTAACATGGGAACTGATGCACCAGAATACACAATACAGAAAGCATGTACGAAGCACTTGCAGTATTCAGTATGCATACATGGAACCATACATCTGTTGCCCAGATTCAGCGTGGCTATCAGTGTACTTGCCCTGACATGCAAGGCTGTTAATCTGTGAATAGATGAGAAGTTTAAACAAAAGGTACATAGCACATAAAGTAATTCTGATTTGTTGACATTGACCTCTGCTCTTCTAATGAACTGTTCAGTGGCAACTTTTTCATTCTCTTTGTGCCCTCTCCAGGCTCTAAGTGCTGATGCCTGAAGGGCGCGCCCAAAAGAGAAGGTCAGAATCCAGGGTTTGGGCAGAGGGCAGTTGTTGATGGCATTGAGGTGAACTGATGCCTCCTCCTCACCCTGACCACCAGAGAGAAAAGCCACCCCTGCAGGTAAGAAAAATAAATATTTGTTAGTTTAATTTAGTTTATTGTATGTCAGTATGTGTAAGTGGTTTTGTAGTGTAGACTTCCCTGTGACTGCCGGGGGGACAGTGCGCCTGATTGCAGTCAGTGTAGCCATGGCGACCTCCTCTGGGCTGTACTTGGTGAGGCAGCTGTGACCAGGGGTGACCATGTTGGGTTTAAGCAAAGTGCCCTCCAGATAAACATGGTGCTCTGACATGGCTTTGTAGACTGCTGCCAGAACCTAAACTCCACAAAGACAAAAATAACTACTAAAACAACATACTACTCCTACAAACAAACAAATAAACCAACAAACAGGCCTACCTTTTCAGTGACAGCCTGGCAACGTTTGAGATCATGATCCCCATCTGGCAAAAGCTCAGGCTCAATTACGGGCACAATACCTTGCTAGTGAAAGCAAAAATGTTTAATTTTACTAGTGTTACTTACAATAAAAACATTGAGAACAAGAGCATTTTCCCATTAAGTCTGACCTGCTGACAAATACTGGAATAGCGTGCAAGTACATTGGCATTCTCTGAGATAGCCAGTTGGGAAGGATTGGTGTCACTGATCTTAAGCACACAACGCCACTTTGCAAAAACAGCCCCATCTTTTTTATATTGCGCACAACGCTCCGATAACCCATCCAGACCTGCAAAAAATCTGTCTTATATTATCTTGAAATGATTCAGCTAAAATATTTTTAGTACTTCACCTTGGGTAGTAGTTTCCCCACAAGTTCCTGGTAAAGGAACAACACCCTTGTCAACCTATGTGAGAGAGGCAATAATTTAAGCCACACAATGTAAGTTTGTGGGTAGAGGGTCTGGAATGTTTCACAAAATGGCATAAAACATATTTTCCCCATGGAGGCAAGCAAGTGACTCCATCAAACCAAGTATTTTTGGCACTAAAACATTCAGTACACTCACCTTGACGCCAATCATGATTCCTCTATCTCTGATCATTTTGACAAAGGACACACCACTGTCTGAGTACTGATAAAGAGTCTCATGAAAAAAGATCACTCCTCCAATGCAAGTGTTAATGCGATCGTCAGCACTGAACAAAATCTGCCTAAATTGCCTGCGATTCTCCTCACTGTTCTCCACTCCAACCTGAGCCAGCCTTTTGCCCATACTCCCTGCAAAGAATAAGGATGCAACAATGAGACCTGCCCAGCTGTAAAACAACTGCTACATTTGTAAGTTACATTTGTAGTAGTAGTTACTCACCAACGGACTCATCTGCAGCCAGGATGCCCTTCCCTGGAGAAACGATGCGTAGAGCTGTTTCATGTAGTTCCTTCTTTTGAGCTTCTGAGAGTGTTGGTGGCATCCTGACTTACTGACTGTAAAAAAAGTTCTGGTTAAGCATAATATTAAACAATATTTAATAATAATAAATAATTAAACATAACATCAAACAGTTAAAAAGAGTAGCTAAACAATTCACCACAATCTTATAGCCTAATGAACCAATTTAAACGTGAAAAGTTAACGTGAGAAAGGTTTTACCTGAGAAAATTAAATCAGTTATAAATGTCTAGATCTGTGACAGCACTGGCAGCAGTTCTCTGTTGGCTTGAGTTTGTATTGAGCTGAAGTATGTCACCTACTGTACGCCCACACCTCTAGGCGGGACTTCTACGCCCACTTTTGCCCCAAATAAACATAAATACTAAAAATGTATATACTGATAAATGACTGTTAATATATATTTTTTTAATTATATAGCCTATTTGAACTCCTAAATTATTTTCCACATTAGCAGTTATTATTGACTTCAGCTTGCTCCACATTTAGGCTATGAATAAACTACATGGTCTATTTATATATGATGAAATACCCAAAGTTTTGGCTATTATTGTAATATTAATACTATTTATAAGTTGTTGGTATTTTTACTTAGTTTTTCTGTAAACCACATTTTAAATCGATCCATGGCATCCAGGACCAGTAATGAATTTGTATATAAGCAACCTAGTTTAGATCCCCATCTCTATCATACTGCACCTTATCATGAGCTATTTCTATTTTAATTAGGAAAAGCATGCCTTGAGGAAATGTTCAGTCTCCCGATAATTTGATCCTCGCCCTTGAATTCTCTGGGGTCTTCACGTCTCAGAGCAATTTATGCACTTAGCTTGTGAACTTTAATCTGTGAAGACTGCAATTAGACAAGTTCAAAAAAGCCCTCTCTTTTTGTATAAATAGTAAATTGTCAAATTAAATAAGATCATTGTTATGTAGTATGATTATGTAATGATCTGGATATTTACTATATTCCGATGAGGTGTCTAATGGACTGTACCTGGATTCTAGGTAAGATACATGAACATTTTCTAAAGTAAGTTTTCAAAAACTCAATGGCCTACTTTTATTGAAAGACACTTATTTGAACATGTATTAATACTATTCACCAACAGGACAGAATCAAACTTTTCCTGAATAGTTTTAGAATGGTTTTAAGATAATTTTGTGTTGAAAATCTTTTGAATTATTACCATTATCATTGTATCAATATCTTTCCTTGGTATCTAAATCAAGTTTGAGTTTTTGGTAACACTAGTCCCAGCAGCCATGTTGTAATTGTGTACATACTGTGGGGTAGCTAGGCCAGTCTATAGTAAAGGCTATTAAAGGAGAAGACTTGAGAAGACTTCTTTCTTGAATTGTAGGTCAGTGTGTCTGTGAATGAGATGTGGGTCAATGGACTGTCTGCCATGAGCCACAACACAGACATGGACCTATCAAAGACAAGGGCCTGAGAGGAGGTAATGTCATTTGGTAGAGGCAGGGGAGCTACCATTTAAATATAGGCTACTTTAAGGAGTACAGCAATTATATGTGACTGCCTCTGCTGGGACCTTGGCAATTCCTCTGTTACCCAATTAAAATGTTTAATAACACTAGTCCTCGATTTTCTGTCCTATTAAGGCCATCCTCAATAGGAGTGTGCCTCTAAATGGGTCATATCAAGACAGTGCAGCAGAAAATGTATAGCTTGAAATTTTATGTTGCTTTATAAATATTGGGAGAAAAAAGTTACATCATAGTGAGGGGTTTGGGGAAGGGGATATAAAATAGGATTTTCATTGAAATTATTTATAAGATGAAATTGGTAAATTTTGGACATTTTATAAAATATTCAAACTTTTCACAGAGACCAAAACAATACAAATCTTAATATAGTATTTGGCTTTACATGCTACTTTTTTTTTTTTTTTTTTTTTTTACATAATTTTACGTATACCCAGAGTTAAGAACTAAAGGGCCACATCCTTGTTGGCTAAAGATGAAGGTCCTTGAGAAAGATATGTGGGCGAGTGGACTTTGTCACAGTCAAAGTTTTTTAAATAGTCCACTGTAATGCCTCGCATTGCTTTAGCCGCCCAGTCCGGGTGAGTCCTGAGTTTAAGGATGACCTCATTTGGAGTCTTCTGCAGAATTTCAGAGTCAAATGAAGTGCCCCTGAAGAAAGCCAGCATTTGGAAAGAGTCCAGATTACGCAGGCGATTCACAGGATTTTTGGATAGAAGCTGTAAGACACAGAAACACTATTATACTCACTACTGTTGTATGTGTAAAATGAGGAGAGTGGTAGTCACATGCACACACCTCAGTGAGTAGTACAGTAAGAGCAGTACTGCATGTACTGGGGATGACATAAGGGCATTGTCTGACCTTGTTCAACATGTCAATGTGGCCTGACTCTGGAGGAACTGGAAACTAACAACATAATCTAAATCAAGACTAGTTTATGACATTTAATTGTCAACAGAATCTACAAGTACCAAACAAGGACCCTTACCTCACCTGTTGCCAGGCAATAAAGCATAACACCAAGTGACCACCAGTCGGCAGCGTGGTTGTATGGACCTCCACCTAAAACTTCAGGGGCTGTGAAGGATACAAGTGTAAAGTAGGGAGAACCGCGATAACACTGTCAGCTACATTACAGTTAATATGATAAACCTTCATACCCATATATTGAATAGTGCCACATATCGTAAATGTTCTTCCTCCACGCTTCAAACGATGCGACAGTCCAAAATCAGACAGGCGAAGATGGCCTAAATCCAAAACCATAGATTGAAAATAGAATTAAGATTAATTCTGGCAAGTGAAGGGAAACACAAAATAGAGACAGTAGTTTGAATGAATACGAACCATGGTCACTCAAAAGGATGTTGTCCATCTGAAATATAATACAACACAATCATTAAGAGGACAAAGCCAATTCTGAAAAATGTCACAGTAAAAATCAAACCTTTATGTCTCTGTGCATGATGCCCAAGTCATTTAAGAATCCTATCAAGACAAAAAGTTACTTTTTACTTTTTGTCTGCAAACTGATGGAATAACTCAAACACTGGCTTACCCAGTGCACTGGCCATCTCTGCAGCAAAGAGCCGAACATCATCCTCTTCAAACTTGCTTTGTAGTAACCAGCAGGTGTACAGGTCTCCCACACCACAGTAATCACACACTAACATGTAAGTTATAATTTAATACAAACCAGCACCATGAAGCATGAAATGAATTCTTGTAAGATGTATTACATGCCAAATACATGAATGACAAAATAAGCAGTAATAATCAAATTTGAATTCCATGTCCAGACATTTGAACATAAAAATCAGGAGGATAAGGGGCATAGTGATCTACTGTTTGTATGAATTAACTCACTAATGAAGAGATGGTGCTGTGTCTGCCAGCAGTCCTGAAGGTTGTGGATGAATGGGTGTTTGAGCTGCCGCTGAAATGCAACAGTCCATTCAGTGAAAAACAAAGTGCTGATGATAAAAGATGGTTTGTGAGTTTGACTTTTTGTGATTGTGACTGTAAGGATAACTGTGTCATTGGCTGAATAATGATCACATGCAATTTATAGTTAAAACCTGTGTTTTTGATCATAGACTGTAAGGTTAGATGTACTACATACTGTATATTCTCTATGGTT
The DNA here is from genome assembly GCF_026225935.1 of Boleophthalmus pectinirostris. Classification (NCBI taxonomy): domain Eukaryota; kingdom Metazoa; phylum Chordata; class Actinopteri; order Gobiiformes; family Gobiidae; genus Boleophthalmus; species Boleophthalmus pectinirostris. The sequence goes on from NW_026571541.1 coordinate 14,994,983, forward strand.
CTAGTTATTTATAGTTAAGCCAACCATACATACCTGAATGATTACCTCCTCTTTTGACTGATCTAATGCTCCATGGTTTAATATCGCAGTCTTTGGTAAAACCTGGTAACAAATGGAGTGAATTATAATTATAGCCAACTTACTCCATATGAACTTAAAAGCAGACTTTAATAAATACTTTTTTACAAGACATACCTTAATAGCATAGATCTTGTCTATGGAAACATCTTTTATTTTTAATATAGGGCCAAATGATCCTTTGGCAATAAATCCAAGGACCTGTGGGTACAAAAAAAAAAAAAGTAAATTTTTATTTATTTATTTATTTTTCAAATACAAAAAATTGCATTGTTGTATGTGTGACTTTGAGAAGGTCTATGCTTATGCACTACCTGAAATTGATTTTGCCCAGGAAATTTTCGAAGTGGAAACTCGGGTAGAAAGGGAGAAACGGAAGATTGCGTCTTGATGTCTGCGTGTGTGGAGGAAGACGCATCTGTGATGGGCAGCTGGACTATCTGAGAGAAAGGCCCGCGCCGGCTCAGTCTGAGCGCCACTGACGCTCCCAAGTTTGTGAGGAGTCCATGGCTGAATCTACGGTGATGCGCCGCGCCATCGGGCTGTAGAAACACTTTCATTGCATTACTCAGATGTAGCAGAAGCAGATGTAGCATAATTTAATTGGTTTCAGTTTATAACGTTTATAGGTGGCCTAACTCGTCTAAAAATAGACTACTTATAATTTAGAGTAAACTAAAACTATTTCTGTAGGACATGCGCAGGAAGGACACACGAGCACTTAACAAATCAATGACTCTATTTTTACTCCGTTTTTATTTCTTGCATTTGCAATGCCTTCAAACAAAATTGCAAAGATTACGAATAAGGCTTGATATAGTTAATTTTAGTTAAACTCCAAATGCATATTGTAGCCTATCCCGTTATACATGGTACGGAGTGAACTGTACTCACGTTTCGTCTTCTGCTCTCGTCGTTGCCCATCACATTTTAAAATAATATAATAAACGGCTATAAAAGTAAGCTAAAACTTCTGAGTCTTCTCCGCTTTTAATATTAAAAAGAGCGCTGCAGATGCACGTGTCGGTGCTATGTTACGCCGCTCGCTCCGCTCCACGTCACTCCGGACGAGAAGCAGAAAGGCTCGATCACGCTCCAGTTCACCCTGTCACATTAATCAATCAGACTTCTGCTGTTCAACTTCATTGTGATTCACCAAAGACACTTTTATTCATCATACGTAGGTATTGGACGCAAAAAAGAGAAAATAATTTTATTGACAGATGAACAAGGCCACAGAGATAAGTTCCTTATCTTAGACATTGTTTGTAATCTTTAAATGGCAAATGAATGATAAGTAGCTTTAGCAGGTGTTAGATTTAAGACAGAAACACATATTTTGTACAAAAATATCAAAGTACTATGCATTAAAAGTGCTCAAGTATTAAAATTACAAACACCCTCAGTCTAGAAACAGATTTAACCATCAGCACAGTTACACTGTCTAACACAATGAAATGATGTCCATTGTTCTAACTTTATATTGCATGAGAATGAGGCACAGAAGCTTGCTGAGCAACAAAGTGAAATGTTAAAAATACTTTTGTGCTTTTTCGGCCTATGTCAAGCATCCATTTTTGCATATCCATCCATACAACAGTAATATGAGATATGATGAAACATACAACTATAGAATTGGCATTATTTGTTTTCAAGTTGCTGTGTTGTTCCTGAACCAGCAGGAAAAGGTGCTTTCAATTCTGCATTTGATTTAGACTGAGGAAATATTAAGCTACATAATTATTCCTCACTCCATTCAAATCTTCAATGCAAAAAGTGGTTTAAATTTAGAGCTTTGTGTGTGAAAAGCAGAGTGAATATATAAGTGGCACATAAAGTAAAATGTATTTGGTCAAAGTGGCACATAACATACTGGCTTATTTAAATAATTGCAAAGTAAGATATGGCAAATCAATTCAAGTATTGAAAAACTGAAATGACACTATACCCTATGAAAATCTATTCAGCAGGCTCTGACTGAGATCAGTGCTTAGATAAACACAAAGATACATTTGAAATAATTAGACCCGTCTCCCCTTTCCCTCTTTGAGTGGCAGTTGCTCTGATTCCAAACAGGCAGTCTGTGTAGAAATGTAGAAATATGTGTGTTCACTTGCGTCGGCTGAAAATGCTCTTTTTACTGGAGCTCTTGTCGGCAGTGCTGAGGCCGATGAGAAGCCGAGCCTTCTCGTCCTCCTCCTGCTGCTGCAGACTGTTGTCACTCTTCACTTCTGACGCCTTCCCTCGCACATCAGAACCCGCCGCTGGCTTTAGCCTCAGCTTTTCTTTTATCATCTGTGCACAATGTGGCCATAATGTTAATGCAATATGGTAACTACATAATCCACCTTGATGAGTGACAAATGATAGTACCTGTGCTACAAGCGCCTTACGACTGTCTCTCTTCACAGCCATGGCAAAGTCCAGCCATGTCCAAGTGTTGTTGTGATATTCCAAACAAGGCAGCACCAAGTTTAGATCTTTCCAGTCCACACTACTCTTTTCTCCCTTTGAAAACATTTGAGCAAATTAATAAACCAGAAAATTTACATGTTAATGGGAACTATTATGTAACTTGACTGTCATTACCTTGTAACTGACACACAGGGGCACTTGAGGAATCTTAATGTAAATGAAAGAGTTGTTCATAGCAGCTCTCTCCTTCATTTTATCAATATCATCAACGGGGTGCTGGTGTAGATATTACACATTGTTTTAAATTACTGTTAAAAAATGCAATGGACAATAAAAACCACATGACTCATTACCTCTGGAGGCTTTCTGAATGACCGTCTGACCCCTGCAGTTCGGTTAAGTCCCTGGGTCATGCTTTTGCTGGGACCAATGGGGCCTATGGTGTCCTCTGACGACTGCCGAGGCTTGACAGTGATCCCTGTAACACAGAGGGCCTCTCAACACTGTGGCCTCTCAGTGACTCTACACCCTGAACCCTATACTCCCACTGGGCACTAGACACATACACTCCACCACACACACATACCGACAGTCTTTTAATAGCCCAGAGTCATGACATTAATATCGCAGGCACATCCCACAAAGGAAACCAAGAAGTGTTATTGATTGGACAATAATGTGTTAGGAAGCACTGATACAAACCCTTGCTCCAGTTATTGAAAATGCATAAAATACATACCAGTAGTGACCAGTCTAAACTTGTCCTCCTCATCAGCAACTTCCTCCTCCTCAACATTTCGACCGGGGAAGAAAAATCCCATCATCCTTTTGAAGAACTGGTACATGAGTTGGATTGTTAGGGGAACCACATTCACCTGAAAAAGAAAATAATTTTTATATCAAAAATGTATCTCTGTAAATTATTCTTTAAAAAGAACTCTGCATTAAAACTCACTTCAAAATGTTCCTTCACTGAGATTCCTCCCACAGGGGGTCGCACTTTACTGAAGATGCGCAAGGCAAACTGGCGTCCTGATTGGCAGGTACTTTGTGGCCGTAGCACAACCTATGATGTAGAAGCAAATTTACAATTCCAAAGCATTTATTATTTATACACATGTAGGGAAAAGAAGCAAGAGCTAGGTCATAATGGAGACAATGTGGTATGAAACAAGATGCCCTTTACTTAATGAGATCTTCCAAATACATGCAACACGAACAATGCTGATTGCCACAACTGCATGAACAAATTGATCTGCACATCACGTTAATTTTATGTACATACCCTCAATCGCTGCATAAAAGGAGACCAGGTAAAGAAAATGCATATGAAATAATAGTATTTAAGCACTCATTGGTGTTAATTATTCACAAACTATAATATTAAAAATCCATCAATCAATAAATAGAATATTATAAAGGAGTACCTTGTATGCAGCATTTGGAAGAAGATTGTTCATCGTGAACCAACCAAGCTCCAAAAGATGCTCTGCTGTGTCATCAGACTTGTTCAGCTATAATATAAAAGGAATTTGTGGTCATCATCTTTACAAGATGTGTGCAAATACTTTATTTAGAAAACAGTTTTTAAAAAACTATGTGTACAAACAAAATGTGGCAGTTGTACCAATATAAATGTAACACTGGATGCTGATACTGACCTTGCTGTACATGAACCTCTGCAGCTCTAACTCTGCGATGCCAAGCTGTCCGTCCTCTTCAGTCAGACACCAACGTGCCTGAGCAAAGTAGATCTCTGTCCTCCTTGCACTCACATCTTCAGGGGGCTTCCTCAGCTCCAGCTTGTTGGCCCTCTGCAGCTGGAAGTCCTTGAAACACCTTAAATTTAAGGGAATGGATTATTTGTTTACTGTGGAAATTCAAAGTGAAAAATTAATAATATAGTAAAAAACCTGATTAGAATGTTGAGTTCTTCACTTTTCATCTGCATGTCATTCTTCTCCTGGTTCAGCTGATTCTGGAGTCCTATGTTAATTTCCATCATTTCTTCAGTGCTAATGTCTTCCGGTTGAGCCTGTTATCAAAATAAAATAATTTTAATGTAATTTATTAAAACTCCCCTTTTGATTAAGCCGTTAATGTAGCAGACCCTAGTATTTGAATAGATCTGCTTCTCCAGTCGCCTGATCTGAGCCAAGTGCTGTCTGACAGCCTCTTGAAGATGCAAGATACTGCTGCGCTGCTCCTCAGGGTTACTTGAAATCTCCAACTGGAACCGCACACGCTGCTTTTTCTCGCTGTGCTCCTAGAGAGTGGACAAAAGAGAAAAGCACATTAATATTTAAGATTTGAACAGAATAACAGAATAATTCATAACAATGGTCTGGGTCAGTTAGCCTGCCTTCCTCCTGGGCTCCACGTGTAGCAACAGGTTGTTTACAATATCCAGAATCATGGCATATTGAACAGGGTTTGTTGATATCTCAAGGTCATGGTGAATCAGGGTGAATGTGTCCACCGCTCCTGTAACACAAAACAACACCACACCATTAAAAAATCATACTTGACTCAATACAAAATTGACTGACAAGGAGAACCAGTTCAACAATAACATGTGCATTAATGCAGTGGTACACACCAGCTTGTTTCTTCAGTAGGTCTTCTTTCTCGTGGGTATTTCTCAGCTCTGGGGGTTTAATTTGTGTTGCCAGTTCAGGGTTTATGTCATGACTGTAGCTGATGTAGTGCATCCGGCAGCTACAGCGGGAGATGATTCGCTGAACCTGCTGAGTTTCGTTGACCTGTGCAGGCTGATTCCAATCTGTACAAGCAAAGATATATGGTAACTAATTGTGTATAGAGCTGAATCAAAACTGATTTGAGTATTGCGATAATTTTCAATATATTTATATCATTACTACATTATTAAAACCTAACAAGTATGGGATGTTGCTTGCAGAGAGAACATTACATAACCTAAAAATCTGCAGCTTTTGCAATTTTCCAGTCTGATTTTTATGTCATCATACCTGTTGTGGTGCTAACCATTCCACCCACTGCCTGGCCACTCTCCATCAGCTCCAGCACAGAGTCTAGATTTCTCTGTCTATGCTCTTCAATATTTTTAACCTGAATACAACAAAAATATTTAGTACATAATAACGGGTGAATCCTAAATGGTAAACACTTGCACTTACTTCTAGCCACAACTGCCTGTCCTCATCTTCAGATGGATTGAGCTCCATAGTGGCAAAGTACTGCATGCCGTCGAGCAGACATGTCCACGTGGTCTTCTGCTTTAGAGTGTCATTGTACCAGGAGGGATGGTGTTCACACTGAAGGAGTTGAGCCTTGGCTGCAGACACAAGCACACAGCCGGCGGTCTCTGTCCCACGCAACATCATCTGTACAAAAATATAAGACCCCAAAAGTTAAAACTAATAAAACTAACAGACAGTAAGTAGTAAGCAGTAAGCAAGGTAAAGGTAATATTTGTCTATTACTATTACCTGACAGTTAACCAACTCAATGAACCAGTTCCGATTGTAGACATCATCAGTTTGACAGGCTGCAATACCACAGAGCTGATCACTCACACCAGAATCTTCTTCTGAGAACACCACAAACTTATCAGTTTCTTCAATCAGCTTTTGGAGCATTGACGTTCCTATTAAGAAAAAGAAAAAACAAAATAAATCGTTAGAAATGTAATGATACTGGGTTTACATCATTAATATTGTTTATTAATCATATATAACAAAAACTAGCCCACCTTCATTTTTTTCAGCTCGGTTGAGGGTGCCGCTGGTGGTGGGTGTGGTGGGGGCAGTTGTGGCGGAGTAGTTGGAGGGAGTGCGTTTCAGCTTCTTTGCCTGAACTTGAGGGTCAATCTTGAGTCCCTTCAAAGCTTCAGTGGAGAGGTTCCTCTTCAAAACAGCGGCCTTTTTATAGCCGTCATACAGAGCAAAGGCAATGTTCCTGTTTGTGGTGGTCCAAGATGCACGCAGATCCACAAGTCGCAGTTTATGAGTGTAGGACGCATTAGTTTCATCTTTTATGTTCACCTCCTGTGCAGAAAGTATAGTTACTTACTAAAAAGAATAAAACAGGTTTACACTGTGGTTGTGTTCATATTACCTCCTCCATGCGGTTGCTTTGCCGCTGGTAGCTCAGCGAGGATAAGCTAACGAGATGGGTTTTCTTGACCTGGGCATTGAGCTGGTGGTCTGCAGTCTCATCCCATGTGGAGGCCATCAGGTGCACGGTCACCTGGGACAGTTCACTCACCATTTGAGTCACGTTCCACTCAGAGATCAGCCTTCTCATCACAGTCCCAGCTGTTGGAGACAATGCCAATTTTACTTAATGCAAATATACAACAATTAGTATAAATTAAAATATAGAGCGCATACCCTGTGGAATAAGCCTCTGAGCACCTCGAGTGAAGACATGCCCTTTGCTACATTCTACTTGGACTCCTCTTTGTTGAGCAAAAGACGCCCAGTACAGCACCTGAGGTGAGCAACACCAATTGGGGAGATAAGTTTGTTTTGGAAATGTCAATGTAAGACCAAGTTATTCTATTCACAGTTTGACACTGACCTGTAACTTAGGGAAAGCAGCTGTGTATGACATCTGTTTGTAATGCTGACCCAGCTTCTTGCGAACAGGTCTGAGGCTCTGGAATAGCTTGCCTCTGCATATTGGCCGAGAGACACTGGTCCAAGTGGCCCAAAAGTTCTGCATCCAACGCAAAGTGCTGCTGTACAGTAGGATTTTAGGTTGAACCAGCTCTGAAAAATAATACTTGTTAATACTTTTATTACAGATCTACAAAAATATAATAAACCAGAAAAACCCACCACACCTGAGCCCTGATTAAGATCCATGGTGATGGAAAGATTGAGGTTTTCTGAGCGAAAAGCTCTGTAAGAGTCGTGTGGTTGTCCTGAAGTCACGTCTGCAATACTGTCTGCACAGCACAGAGTCACTGCATGGTGATCATGAGGGTTTCCATGGCAAAGCCACTGAAGGTCAAGGGTCATACACAAGTTAGGTAATTGTAGAAAGCAGATATCATCATACCTGTTAATACAAAACAGAACAAACTTATTATAATATTATTTTACAATTTTGAGATACTTTTATGGTGTGTTAGTGTTTACTTTGAAGCAGTCCGAACATTCACATCCAAGTCGCCCTTGAACACAAATTGCCCAGGGTTCCAGTCAAAGTTAAGCTTAGACCATTCCCAGTGCAAATTTTCTGTTGTGTTGTAAGGGTCCTATAGCACAAAATAATTTTACTAAGCTAGGCATTGTTTCAAAAAGCTGTTTTCTGAGCTTTTGCTTACTTCTGTAGCAAGCTGATGGAGATTTGCTTGCTCAATGTCCATTATCCAGTGGCCATGGAGAAGGAGCCGACTTTTGTCCCACCAGGCGAGGAGAGGTGAGGGGTCAGCAGTTGGTTTGGTGAGCAAATCAACAGATTGACCAATTAGAGTCCAAGCAGGGTCCCAACAAGGTCCCCACACAATGGTGTACAGAGAGATGGTTGCTGTATAAATAAAAGAGGCACAAACAATGCTTTAGATTACCCAAATGATTCTTATGAATTGAGCAAAGTTCAATGTTTGTTCTGGAATATAAATAAAAATGGTTAGTCTAGTCACATTTAAAGTCATAGTAGAACTTGAGAGGTGGTATATTCCTGTGCACAGTCACATCTCCCCATGGCGGGCCAAGTGGGACAGTCTCTTTGCGATGACCTCTTGCTAACCCATCTTGTTCTGTCCCAACAAGTCGACCGGAGAGTTGCCATTCACGAATTTCAAACAAGTATCGTGGATAGTCCCGTATTCTTACTGTAAAAGCACAGAATAAAGCTATAAAGCTATAAAGTAAAACAATTACAGAGAAATGTTGTTGAACCATACCCAAAAATGCTGCGAGTTTGAATTTCACTGCTCGACACCATTGCACCACCAGGGGGAGTCCTTCTCTTGGGAATGGGCTTATCCAGTCGATGTCCCTCAGCTGCTCCCTCACCCTCTCTGGTCCATGAAGCGACTCATCAGCCAGGACCACTAGCTCCAGGTCTGACACAGTCCACGTGAGCAGGGACTTCCTCATTGGAGTGTTGGCATAGAGACGGCGAGAACGTTGGATGTAGATCTCAATGTGTTTTTTCTCCAGTGAACTATACAGCTCCTCTATTTTTCTGGCAGGCAGAAGTTCACCATGTTGCTTACGGAGATCAGCAACTTTCTTGTCAAGTAACTGCAGTCGCTTGGCACTTTCTTTACTTTCATCTTTCATCAACTCGTAGTTGTCACGCAGCTTAATTTCAAAGACATCATCGAGGAAAACAAATGAAAACTGACTGATTTTAAACACAAGATCAGGAGGCAATCGCTGAACATTAGCAGTTTGACTTTGGGACAGATGCAGTGTTTTTAACCATTTCTGAACACTAATGGCCATGTCGAATGTGTTGGAAAAATTATACTGGTAAGGAAATTCCACAGCCATTAAGGGACAAGTCATGACCCAGACCCGGTTGCAAGGCGTGGTCAGGAAGGAGAAAGTGTCTCTGTGCAACTGCATTTCTGTTACATCTGAATGTGTCTTGACATCAAGAGATTTAAAAGTGACAATGTTGTTTCCGTCAAAGTTAAAAATAAGAGATGGGGACTGTAGATGCATGGTACAAGCATGCTTTGACAGTAAAATAGCTTCTGCGTTTAGCATAATGTAGTTTTCTTCACTCACATGGGCTGTGACGCGTGTACTGCCAAGCTCAAGGCGCACTGTGAGACTTTTGTTTTGGCTTGAACCAGGGGCAGTTGGTTTCTCTGGACTTTCCTTTAGAGTTCTGTAAAGCATAAGCCAACACGCTTGTGCCTCCGTCATGTGTTGGTATAAAACCATGTGATCTGAAGGTGCCCATTCTATACTGAGCTCCTCTTGACATTGGACCTAAATCACATTATTGTCAAGATTAAGGACCAACTTGACATTATTATTATTTTTTAAAATGTGTTTGGTTACCTGAAAAGTGTGGGTGGTGATATGATAACAAAAAACGACAGTGGTTAGTTTCAAAATTGGATTTTGAGTCTCTGCGGCAGAACAACACACTTCCATGTTCTCCTTTACTGTCTTGATGATTGACAGAGCAGCGCCTTGTAGTGTGATATTACAGGTATCAGCAGAGCTCATAACATTTATGGTATCCATCCGCATAGACACAGCTCCTAACACCAGAAAAATAACCATCAAAATTCAATAGCATTAGATCTTACAGATCTTACTGTGTGATAAATCGTACCAGCCAGATTAGATAGTGTGAAGACATTGACATCCTCCAGACAAAAGTCCAATTTAAAGAGAAAGTTGAGATGTGACGGAGTGGTGGGTTGGATTGTTGACTCTTTAAGGGCAGGTGCAGCAGAAACCTCTGAAAGCTGTTGGTGTTTTACAGGAGGAACAAGCAGTGACAGAAGGCGAGAGAGACACAGTGCACAAGTCTCTGATAGCTCCACTTGCAGCCCCTTTAGGCTAGACTCCAAATTGAGACATGGCAACTGATCACAAATCTCAAAGTGGGGTCGGTTCAAACTCCCCTGGACATGAAAAAATCTGTTATTTAATCCATCATTTGGTTGTTAAATACCACAAACATACCTTTACCTTTAGTGTTAGAGAGTCTAGTATGAGGGCTTCTCCCCACACATGTTTTCCAGGCGGGTGTGGAGCCTGTTGGATATGAGAGCCTTGGCCCACTCTCCACCAGAAACTGTCCAGGACCAGAGAGGCGCGCTGGTGCACGTTCTGTGGCTCTGGTGACTCGTGGTCCATTTTCATGTCAGGCAGATGCTTCAATTCTGAACCAGTGATTACAAAAAAAAAAAAAAAAAAAAAAAAGGGGGTGGGTTGTGGATCATATAGCATTGAGATGCCTGCAGTTTCATTAATGCATTTTGGACTTCTGCATGTTATCACTTATTTATAATATAACACATGGATTTGCAATTGATACTTTGCAGCTGATGTTGAACTGAGCACGCGCCATTGTCAGAAGCTCTATTAGACTGAGCTTTATTTTAACACAATCTGATGAGAAACAGCTGACTTAGCTGGAACTTCAAAATATGAATATTCAGTGCTCTTAAACAAGTATCTCACACATAAAATTACAGTCACAAGGTACCTAGCATTAGCCAGCTGTTTTCACTCTCACCTTTTTGTTAAAAATCAAACACCTAATCAGGACCATGAATGCTCGTATTGATCACAGGCCCTAGAAAATATGTTGTTTAAATCCATTTTATATTTTTTCTTGAGTTTTGTACAATCTTACAACAGTTTTTTCTAATGTATGCATTGTGTCACCATGGTAACTCCTACATGTATCTCTAATGGTGAAATGAACATGAAGTCACTGCAAAGTATCAAAAGAAAAACTACCTCAGCTTAGATGTTGAACTGTCAAAGCTGTAAGTAAGGTGTGTTTAGTTAATAAATAACACTCACAATTTGCAGACCACCTTATCTAACCTTGACTGCCATTATGCATTAAGCTCTTCTAGATAACACAATAAATTGAAATAACAATAAGGCAATAGTTAGTACCTGCATTAACAGACAGGAATCCTAGTGCAAAAGGTGTGGTGTCTCCCAGTTGCACTGACACATTCACATTGGTAACACTAGACATGAGCATTACAGGAGCGTCCAGGTGAGGAAAGCACCTAAGGAGGAGGAGGAGGTTGGGGAAATAAACTAGGGGACTACATAAATAATGTAATTAAAGTTAAGAAAAAAGGATAGTACACGAGCACATGGGTAAGAGCAAAAATAGAAAGAGATGGATATTAAATTATCTTACATTTACTTTTTGCCAGGTTAGAAATAATACATTCCAGTAATACAATTAAAAGCTCCACTGTGTAACATTTCAGTAAATAAATAGACTAACATGAAAGCATTTATTTAGCAAAGCCTTTGCAAAGTATGGCTTTACCTTACCAATAAATACAAGCAGGTAGCATGCGCATCACCAAAAATGTTATGCAGTGGGGCTTTAAATTGAATGTGAACTGCCACTTGCCTTTTTCTATGTGCAGTTTTTCTGTGCAGTAGTTTTTCCCATGAAAACAGATTAAGCCAATGGGAAAACTCTTGATGACGGTAGTGTATGATACAAGTGTTTACAGTGAAAGAGCAGGCAATATCCATGGATGAAACCTTAAACAAGAAGCCAGTTAAATATTTCGTAATAATTCTGAATGCAATTGGCAAAACTGCTATCTCACTTGCAGTGATGTCTTTAGTGTGTTCACACAAAGAATCCTTTGTCTACTCTGGGAAAGAAGAAGTCCATCTGCCAAGGGATAAATGATCAGATCAGCCAATGATCTTTAAGCACAAATATAAATATACTTTAAACAAACCTTCCAGTAGGATATGGAGATGACTTTGGGGAAAGCTCAGCTCAGGGGTAAAGCTTTTGAGTGGATGCTGTTCATTGTCTCGTCCATAGCAAAGTTTCAAAGACTTCAGAGTCCAGTTCAAGTGCCTGAGAATAACAAGTGGGTCAGTACAAAGAATATAATATTCAATTCCTGCTTTTCCTTTTTGTATTTGTACAGTAAAGTAAGCTAAAAATAACTCTATGTTGACTGTACTAACATTTACCAAAAAGATGATGTAATATGTAATGTAACAACAACATATTAATAATGTAAGAGATATGCTATGTAACTGAATGAATGTGACCAAAAATATTTAGCAAATTGCTCAAAATCAATGGGAAAGTTTGACTCACCTTTTCTGGCTGTGCATGGACAGAGTTACATTTGTATTATCAAATTCCACATTGACTTTCTCAGGAATGAGCTGATGAAACTGTTCCACATCCTCCGTTCGAATAAACTCACCATCTTCACAATCTAACATAAAAACAATAACATGCAGCATAACACTGATTTTGAGTACTTCACTTGAGCAATTGACTTACTAGAGTTGTCATATGTTGATATGGTTTTGGTGGGGGAAGAAGGAAGCACGAGCTGACTGAGGAAAAGCCCTTCATGTAGCTCTCCTATGAGCGTCCTCACACATAGAGATAAACAGCCTGGCTTCAGATCAGGCAGGCTCACATCACCTGACAACAACAGGCTCACTGCAACCTCAGCCAAACATATGTCCTACGGAAGAAAAATAAAATGAAACACAAATAATCACATATTCACAGCATATTATATGTCAAGATAAAAATGCCTTACCAATTGGCTACTTTTCAGAACTTTACTGCTTAGCTGCCCCACAGAAAAATCCCATGACAATCTTATACAAAAAAAAAAATTGTGAGTAAAAAAATCGAGAAAAATCATATATTGTTTATAATTTCATCTTACTTTTTGCTTTGATGGTCAAGTAGTAAGGTTATGCCAGTGATCGTCATATGCCATAGTGACTCTGACAATGCGAGATTCAGGACCATAATATTGATTGAGCTGATGTGGAATGATAGCAGCTGAAATTGAATACGAGAAAAAAAAAGTTGAAATTCAGTGTCTTACCCTTATCGTAAAATGAATACTGATCATACTGATAAGGCAACATACTTGTGAAAAAAAGCGAAGTAAAGTTGGGTTGACTGACATTTTTCCAGATTTCTTTCCATGGCTCTTTTTCAGTACTGGACTCATTGGTGAGTGCAAGTCAAACCTTATCCGAGATTCTCCAATGCATAATCCCAAGTATCTCCTGCAAAAACATGTTTGTAGGTGAGATATGGTAGTACTGTAGAATATCAGGTTCAGCAGCATACTCACGGCAATCCTGGGTTAAACAGTTTACTTGATATCCATATTCTGTCAATTTCCTGTCACATATAAAGATAATTGTCAGAAAATTTAACAACATTACTTAAATGTCTGAATAAACTTTTTCTGGGTATGAGTTTGTGTTAAGTGACATTATTTGTGCTTACCAACGTATGCTGAGGGTGAAACTGGAGGACCACTCCATTTATAGAAAACAGGCCAAATGAGTTGATTTTTAACTCGGCATTAAAGGCAGTTCTAAAATATTTTATAGCCAACCTGCATAGAAACCACCTACAAAAAGAGATATGGGGTGTATGAATGACTTTTCAAGACTTGGACTAAAATTTGCCAGAATGCATATCAATACCTGCACACAACCCATAAGAACAAACATCCGAAAATAAATAAAAGAGGTAGAGCTGTTAGAAGAAGAGACATCATGCCCCGGATATGGTGAACATGCTGCGGCTGCTCCTCTATCTTCTACCAGCTGCTGTTACACAGAAGGCTGCTGTCGAGAACAAGTTCACTTTAGAATAAACTAGAACCACGTTTATTTACAATACTGACCATTTGTCTCTATTAGACAGATATATGTGTGCTGATAATTATTGGATTTGAAATTAAATAACCACACTAGCTAAAGTTAAGGCAGCATTTCATGAGGAAAACTATGAAGAAAACAAGACTGGCTAAAGTGTTAGCAATACGGAAAAGCGACATTATCGCCAAAATAATGTTAAGACAAATGTTGACAGTCAAACAAATGCCCATCTATATGGACGGTAGTTCCACTCAAATAGCCTCGCACATGAAATAGTTAAAACATTTGCAACCGCGTCACCCCAAAAATCAGTAGCCAATCTGTGCTGGTAACGGTGTATGCTAATGCTAAAGACCTAGCCCAGTTAGCACAATTGCACTGATAACTTACACCCTACATAATAAATGATGCATGCAAGTCATAATGAACCCACCTGGCATATCAAAAGTATCACCCTTCGTAAAAGAAGACACCTAAGGAGACGCAGATTTGTGTGAGAGTTTGGGGAGAAGTAAACAGTGTTCTGTGGTCCGCCCTTCTGCTCTGCTGGCATCTCATGTCTCAGCTCCAGTCAGCACTGGAGAGGCTGGAACAGGGCCAGACTGCTCTGATTTCAGCAAATCGTTTCTAATTCGTTATAAACACGAACATTTACATAATTTAAAAATTTATAAACAAGTTTATTTAATTAATTACTATGGTACATTGTCATAAATGTGAAATAATTATAATAATTGTAATTAAGTAAAGATCTTGCTTTTACAAGACTGCTGTTGTCAGTTTTAATGGTTTCAATACATGACTTCATATCAAAATGTAATACAATAATTAGGTATGGTTTCAAAAAGGCTGTAGTGCGGCATTTTCTCAGGCTGTTGCCTTCTGTCTGTTGTGTTTGGCAAACCACTCTTCACTTTTATCTGCAGCCATTGCCTATAAGCGAGACAAAATATTGCATGAGGAACATGTGTGTTGTTTGTTTTACATATGAGAAAGAAAACTGTGTACATACTCACTTGATTAAGTAATTCATTTCCTTGAGGATCCACCGAAGAAAGTTGCCTAAAAGCCTCGTCTCCAACAAAGCAAATCTCATGGCCGTCCTAGTATAAATATAGGTATTTAAGTAACTGTGTATTTATTGTCATAAAATAGTATTGTTATTATGTTATAACTGATATATAATATAACTTACTGGATCTGACAAAATAACCACATCCACAGTGGCTTTCCCAGGTGTGTCAAGACTGACCAATGGCGTTAGAATCTTTTGATTTTCTTTTTTCATCAGAGATTCGAGGTCGGGCAGCTAAATGAGTTTACACATCATAACACATACATAATAAAATGAAAATGTTTCTACAAGGTCAAAGATGTGTTCAATACCTGATCTCTTGGGCATGAAAATGCAATTCTTCCAAATGCTGTTCCATGATCTACTGGCCCGCAGACATCATGAAGTTCCAGCTTACACTAATAGCAAACATATTATGTAATTAACAAATAATCAACTATTCTGAGACAATTCTTTATCCCCTTACTTGTTTATCTGTATATCCCATTAAAACAGTTTTCTTCTGCTCATTTCTATCCAAGACCTTCATACCCAGGAGTGTAGTCCAATAGTGGATGGATTTCTGCAGGTCTGACACAGCCAGGCACACCTTCTGAACAGGGTCTACAGAGTAAAATTAGTAAATGAGTGACAGTGACATTCACAGTTACTTATGTGTACCCATTTTAATGCAGTGCTTTCTGCACTCACCAGTGAGAGGCTTGTCTTGGTCTATCAGATAGAAGGGATAACCTCCCGGAGCATGGGTCAGATAAAGGCCCTCTTCCACCTGGGTCAGAGGCCAGCCCAGATGTTTGGCATTGCTGACAGCTTTACTTGACTGTAGAGTAATGCCCTGTAATGTAAAGAACAAACATGTATCCACTTCCCTGCAACAGTACACTAACTGTAGTAAGTTAGATGAAGTAAATTTTATATTTCTTACCAGAAAGTCATTGCCCAGTCGGTACTCTCCCACACCATAATTGTATGTCAATTCAGCAACAAAATGTTCATCTTCTGGCCCAAATCCAACCATTGTCTTGCTCCACTTTCCATCATAAGGGCTACATAGGAATGCATTGTTTTCTCAGCTCATTAATAACCCCATTACACATGGAGCAAAGTCCAAATGCACTGGTGTAATATTATTCATACATACCCATTACATGTAGCTTTGCAGCCTTCTTCAAATTCCTCATGCCGAAGAACCTTTAATGCATTTTGATTAAAAATGTAGTCGACATTAGCAAGTGAAATGGCAGCAGAGGAATGTGAGATGAGCAGAGAATGAAGCTAGCAGTATGTGTAAACCTAATTTGATAAGTTCTTACTGAGCAATACCTTCATTCCAAGAACATCTCGATAAAAAGTGGCTGTTTTGCTCCTGTCGCCAACTTTAAAAACAAAATGTAAAGCCCTCCTCAAAGCCATGACTGCTGCTGTCTGACGGTACTTCGAGCTACTGTAATGTTCGATTATCAGGCCTGGCGATCGATGATTCGGCCATCAACTGGGATCATAACAACGCTACTGTGCAAATCAGATTTAGTATTAGAAGTGTAGAATAAATGAATTAATCAAAAGTAACTTTACGTCTAACATAATATCTTGCCTTCATTAATATTTACAGTCTTACAGACTTTATAAATATTTTATGGACACACGGTGGCAGTGTGGGGCATGATGGCATGAACGTCGCACAGAACAACGACGTAGAAAACAGTGATGGCAGCCTACATGAGAAGCGTGTTTTGTCTACTTCCATTTGAGAGTAAAGCTATATTATTGGGAAAAAGAAGTAGTAGACCTATTGCGGAAAGTAAACGGTATGTGCGCGGACTGAGGAGGAAACCGGTCAACGTGTTATTTCCAGAAGATGACACGTCAAAGGTTATCAAGCCAAAATCTGTCCCCAGACAGCAGCAACCCGAGAAGATGGAGAAACCAACCAAGGACATTAGGGACAATGCTGAAAGAAAGTTTGTCAATGAGAGGAAAAGTGTTTATACTGTCCCAAAAGATGTTCAGAAGAGACCTATCACACAAGATGAGATCGCAGGACTCCGTTTTGAGAGGGCTTTCTCCGGAGACAAGAGACTATCGTGAGTCCATCACTGATCACTGACAACTCATGTGTCATACTGCAGTGTGTACACTATTTGTTTTTCTTATTCGTTGCATTTATTTTTTCCTGATGATGTATTTCTATTGTAGTTTACCATTACTGATTTTTGCATAGCCTATGATTTTGAGACACTGAATTAATTCACCCATGTAGCTTTGATAATGATTTCTATACCTGTGTGTCTTTCTTACGCCTCTCAGGAGAGTGGTGAGTGTGGCTCGGTCTAGGACTTTTCGAGAGCATCAGGGTAAGATCCTGTTGGAGGGCAGGAGGCTGATCAGTGATGCCCTAAATGCTGGGGCCATCCCACAGATGGTGTTCTTCAGTTCAATGGATCGCCTTTTGGAGCTCCCTGTGGTCAAGCTGAAACGGGCCACTCTGGTCAAAGTAAAGTTTGAAGATATAAAAATCTGGTCTGATCTAGTGGCACCACAAGGTGTAATAGGTAGGCATCTTCTATCAATTTTAATACATTCTCTTAACTTCTCACTGATTAATAAAAAACTATGCTTATTTTGTGATTTCAGCCATATTTTCTCGCCCAGACCCCTCAAAATTAAAATATAACAGTGATTATTCAATACCCTTGTCTGTGATATGTGATAATATTCGTGACCCTGGAAATCTTGGGACGATACTACGATGTGCTGATGCAGCAGGTTGTCAGAGTGTCCTCCTCACTAAAGGTATGTTCTTCATTATGATTACAATTTTTGTTTTAGAATACTAACGGTAGCTTGATTATTTTATGCATAGGTTGTGTTGATGCCTGGGAACCTAAAGTATTACGTGCTGCAATGGGTGCCCATTTCCGCCTTCCCCTTTATTCCAACGTGCACTGGGATGATATTGAAAACCATCTGCCCAAATCTGTGACTGTCCATGTGGCAGACAGTGGGAACAGTGGGAATAGACGAATGGAAATCGCAGAGCCAAAACCTGATGAACTGAAAACATCTCAGAAAGCAGGATATTACGGCTGGGTCAGAGCACAGCCTAATCACAAACAAGTGGACTATGAGGACTATGATTCAGATTCGGATAATGAATATGAACTGTCTCTTCCCACAGTGGAGACTAAACTGTACCATGAGCCATGGGCTCAAAGCACCACGGCTCTTGTGATCGGAGGCGAAACACATGGTCTCAGTGTAGAGTCGGTGCAACTTGCAGAAAAAACGTCTGGCCACAGACTTTTTATTCCTGTAGTTCCTGAAGTAGACAGTTTAAATTCTGCCATGGCAGCCAGCATCCTCCTGTTTGAGGGCAGAAAACAACTAATGCAGCAACTTCACTCCATAAAGTCAAAGTCTCAGATCGTCAACAGGACAAAACATGTGATTAAATAATGGACAAGCAAAAAAAAAAAAACACACAGAGTAAACACAATATCCTTAGATGCATTTATAATATTTATATTGATTCTGCAGATTCAATGACCAAAAAAGTGTTCCGATTTGTTGCCTGTGGTTTTGCCCTTTATAGCCTGCATCCATATGCATTTTCAGGGGAGAAGCATGTGTTGGCTGTTGTTTCTCATAGTGAAAACAAACATTGAAAGAAGTAAATGAGTCACTGCATTTTATTAGTTTACATAGATTTGCCTTTACTTATAGTACTATTGTGCTTACCAGTGCATTGAAATAAATGGTCAGGTCAAAGGGTAGATACCAAAAGTAACAGAATTAGAGGATTATAAATACATTCAACACCCTCTTTGCGTTTTGTGCCAAACATGATTCAAGATTATCACCACCAGAAAAGTCCCACTGACTATGAACGTGAACCATCATTTCCACATAAATGCAAGTCTTACATTCTAACTTGAACATACAAATACAAAAGGATTGAAAGCTTCAGTCATTGATATGTAAAAAGCAAGCACATTGTGTTCTTAGGTGTTTAAAATAGGACCCTGATGCTGTACAGCTACATCCAGCTGAGCTTTAGTGAAATGTGTGACAAACAGGTAACAAAGTGAGCATAGGTCCATTTGGGAATATTGAGTTCTCCACAATTCACATACATCTATTAAGTGAAAAAAATATTTTCCTCAGGCAAATCTCAAACAAAATCTCCATATATATATTACTGTGAAGGTTATAGCCAATGCAAGGCACCACAGGAGAAAAGGACTCCATTTAAGATAATGTCTAAAAGTTAAAATGTCAGTAAAAAATAGGATGTGTCCAACAGTCTGATAACGGGGGAGAAACAAGGGAAAGAGCTTGATGATATGAGTCCCATGTTTCTGTATTCTAGATGGGCTCTGGTTTGAGTTTCTCAGCCAGGAAGTCATTGACAAACTGCTCCACAATAGCTGGTGTAATCTCCTCAACGTCAAGCACGTACTTGGCCCGGGCCGACATGTCCAGGATGGTAAGCAGAGGAGCAGCCTCTGGGAGGTTTGTGTAATCTCGCAAAGAGTCAGTCATGTCATCCTGTAGAAGTAAAAGGGAAGTCAGATTAATGATTTACAGTTAGCACATTCCTTAGAGTATTTTTGCAACCATTCACTTCAAACAATAGACAAAAGCACTGGGTTATGAAAGCTTTGCACATGTTGTGTGTTTAAGTGTTAAAATTGTACTATTTAATTTTTTTTATTTATTTGGAATACCTGGTCTCATAGATTAGTATTGGTGCTGTATAATGATAGACAAAAGAAAAGCAATTAGCAAAAAAAAAAAGATCAGATCACAATTTGATTTTTTCAACGTGAACTTGATCTCCATCTCCACAAATGTATGCAATGGCTTCTCTTTATTTTTTTGTTATGTGACTAGCCAAAAACCAAACAACTTTTTAAAATAAATAATTCTAACCATCTGTTGGCAATCCTCTTGAGACAAATTAATACTTTCAGCTAAACCTTTGTTAACCTAAGCCCAAAGCAAAATGTCTAGTATTGAAGCTTTTGGACTGAAATCAAACAGAGACAGATTTGAACAATAATTTAAGTTGGCAGTTGGGAGTCCATGTGGATATCTAATTCAGGCGAATTGCTTCAATCACATTTCAGATTTCACTGGTCATGTTTTAGTACAAGGTTAGAACTTATCAAATGAGTAGAGCTACACTAATTTCAAGTGCACAGTTTCACAGTTGCATATTTCCCCTCAGTAAAAATAATGTGACTTAAAAGACAGATTTTTAAAAGAAAAGAATCCATGGGAGAAATTACACAGAAAATGCAGAACTGACACCAAAGATCCAGGAGGTGGTGCTGCATCACATTGAAGTGTGTAGTAAACTGAATGGTTCACACAAATATCTAACTAACTCCTCAATTGTCTTCGCTACTTCAGTATTTGGCACCCTTGTCAGTGTAGGGATATGAGTGTATTAATGTAATGCAACTAATATCCAACATACACATATAAACACTCTAAAAAGATTGTGACCTAAATATTTTTAGAAAAATACTTTGGCAACCACACAAGATCCACTTCATAGTACATCCATACTATCCATTTCATCTTGATTTTGAGAGATAATAATCACGTCCTGGCATATGGAGGAAGTTACAAAAGACTATGGATGAGATGTGCCACTCAGTTCAGGTCAAAACAAAAAGACAAAGAGCCTCTCAGCTGCAGCTGGCCATAATAAAGCTCAACATGTGTGAACCATGAGCAGCCCAAAGGGATAGCTCTGCCTACTGATTCTCAGTTTTCATACAGGCCTCTGATAAGAAACCATATGGTAAAACTCCCTTCTAGCTGCTTCATCCATCTTACTTGGTAGCTTTCAAGTGTTTGGCTGACTTTATAGAAACAAATTAAGAATATTATCCATCACCAACTGACAAGCAGGGTGCAAAAAAGTATGATATTAAAGTACATACGCATTAAAGCAATACACACTGCCCTTCTACGCTTTAATGTGAGCTAGTGGGGAAAGAGGGTGAAATCAATAATTTGAATTGCAGCATAAATAATGAGCTTTACAAATGAGAAATCATGAAAATGAGCCCAAGGAAGACCATTGGAGAGACTAAAGAATAATTTAATGTTTAGTGAAGTGGCGTGGACCAAGACACATTTCATGCACATCCAGAGCTTCATGTAATTTACAGAAAGCTTGTCTGCTACTGAAATACAACATTTATAACAATATAATTTTCATTGGTAATGTGTATATTAACCATCAATCTGTGTCTCATTGCAGAGCCATTACGAAAATGTTCCATATATCCACCAGAGGACGGTGGTGGGTCATTTTTGTGCATACGCCATTTTAAATTTTTTGTGCCATTTTTTTTTACATGAAAGAATGCAATGTGTTGGTCAGTTCTTTCTACAAATTATTTTGTGGTGTATCTTACCTCTCCAGCAACAAAGAAAAGAAGAGGTGTCTCCTCTTCCTTGGCTTTGTACTTGGCCATAAGTTTCTCTGCTATTGGTTGGATCAGCTCCTTGGCAGGCTCCAACTCTCCCTCTTCTTCTGCATCTGAATAAAAACAAGGCAGTGTCATTGGAAAAACAGGTAGTTGAATGCAGAAAGAGGCCACCTGCAAGATACGCGTACCGAATAGTTTGTCAGAAATAAGCATATGGGGAGGTCAGTTTGGTTGTTCATTGATTTTCATACATAATGCAAAGATATTTTATTAGGCTTGCAACATTTAATATTCACTTCGATAATGCTTCTATACATATTCATACAATGCAATCAGAGACACAAAATATCTGTGTGTATTGTCTACTCACCTACAAACAGTACAAGACAGGGTCCTTCATGAAGCTGCACTGCATTGGACTCACTGAGCTCCAAAACTGGGCGAGGGTGCCACGGGAAGAGGCGGCACTCAGGGTCATTTAACACTTCCACACGGCCTTGTCGTGTGATCATGTGACCATCTGTGTCCAATAGGATTAGAGTAGGGATACCTGGAGACAGAACAAAAGATACAAATGTTGTGGGATGGGGCCAACACAGGAGGGAAGTTAAATGGGCAAATCTGTGGATAGCAGTTGAGGTAATTTCCTGTCATTACAACAATGTGACGCAGACTGCTCACTCTCCCGCTGAGACGTGGGCCGGAGTGGATGCTTTTTGCTATTTCAGACTTATGTGTCATTCTGCAGTTCTGGGCTTCATCCCATTGTCAATAAAATTGGAATTTGTTTCACACTTAATGGCCTCGTGAACTCTGATCACAATCTTCTAGCCTTATTAAAAGGCTTATCACAAACAGACACCATCTGGGAGCACAGCAAAGCACATGAGTCACTAGGTTCCTGTCTGGTCATGTGTGCTGCAGGAGAAGCAGGGGGATAGCATGGACAGGGCAGAGTCGATCTATTCTCTGTGCATTCCTTACATTCAGTGCAGGACCGGCCCAGAGCCAAGTACTGCCAGCTTCATCCAAACACTAGCTAAATGGAAAAGGGCAGAGGAGTAGAACTTCTCTGTCACACCCCACTCTCTAATTGATTAGTAGCCTACATTCCTCTGTGGGCTAAAGTTCCTATACATTCTCAAAGCACATATTATTTAAAATGGACTTCTGAGAGCTTTTCACCATAATACCATGTTGCCTAATATGTCTTCTTTAACACTGAAATGAGTTACCTTGTATTCCATAAAGTCTATTGAGCCGTGATCGCCTGGCTTCATCAGAGTATGGCACGGCTAGCCAAGGCATCTCACTGAAGTATTGCTTAAAAGACTCCTCTGACCTGAAAGAATCAAGAAATAAAACTTGATGTGTAATCTGTAGTTATGCAAATTATACAAATTACACTGTACATTAGTAAAGCCACTCACCTATCAGCGCTAACAAATACAATCTCAAATTTCTTTCCCGATTCTTTGATGATTCTGTATGATTCAACCAGGACCCGGGTCAAACTGCGACATGGTGGACACTAGCAAAAAAACAAAAAAAAAAGCATTATTAATATATTATGGTATTTTCTGATCTCTGTTATAATGTTTCCTCATCAAAAACATACCCGAAGTTGTGTTCTGTTTCTTTGAGACATGTTTAACACACAAATCCTAGGCTAGTTCTCCTCTCAAACTGTTTTTAAACTCCATTAGAGTTTAATTTCAGCCCTGGAATAGCCAGTTTGTACTGGCTTCATAACATCACAAGATGGAACTAAGTATTTTGAGCTTTAAAGATAGAGACGACTAATAACGCAAAATTACTCAAACCTGTGTGAATGAAACAAAACACAACTCCAGATATGTTTTTGAACTGGTAAAAATTATAACATGTCTTATAGATCACAAAAGTCAAATTATATAACCTAATCTTATATTGTTTAAAGGGTTTCTGAAAAGCATTATGAATGTAACAAATTCCACAATAAATCAGGACTGAGTTTCCGTGTTTAAATAGCAGGTATTAAGATGACATGACAAGCAGTGGCAGTGACAGTAGTACTTAAAGCTTACATGGGTTTTCATGCCCAATTTGATCTGTGTATCTTTCCCACATTTCCGTGCAATTACAAAGCAATAAATAACAGCTATAACAATGGCGATAGGTGCAGCTCATGTTAGGTAAACAATTCTGGCACCATTTACTTCTGGTCACTTGACACCATTTATTTGTAATGCATTATTTGTAGGCATGTGTTTTGTTGTTAGGTGTTGATGAGCTGTGTATTCAGTTGATTCAGTTATGCTTACATACTTGTCATACCAAAGTGTGGGAAAGTGAAAGCAAAATAATTCATCAGTTTATTTGCATTCATGTAACTGCTGAAGAATAGAACTGATTTATAGTGACCTCTAGCACTACATAGTTATTTTTGTACCTTTTTGACACATAGGAAGGGTAACCTGTATTTCTAAAACACTTGGATCTAAATTTAGGTCATGTCTCTTTTGTTTGAGCAATTGAACTTCTCCATGACACACACTGCTGTTTACATGCATACCAACACCAGATGCTACAACTCAACATCTGCAGCAATGACTTCAACTATAGTTTATACTCAATTTATGCTAGTAGTATTGAGTGATGGTTTACAAAATGGTTTTAGCAAATCAATTTATGCAGGTTTGGGACTAGAAAAGGTAGACATGATATGGATTTACAAATTGCTGTGTTTACCTCATTAAAATGAGTTTGAATGTGTTTAAATGTTCATGTAAAATATATATTTTGAAATGCATTTTGTCTATATTTGTATTATTATTTTTTATGATAAGAGAACCTTATTTATCCCACAATAGGGAAATTCCAGCATTACTGTTAATTTTTCTCTCATTTTTACAAGTATTTAATGTACAGTTGTTTTTGCTTTTGTGTACCAGAGCTCCTTCATTTCTGTGAGTATTTTTACATTGATGAAGTGTTTTGTGTAAATTACACACAGTTACAGTGTCCTTCACCTACCCAATGAGCTGAGAAGTACACGCCCACATAGTGCCCCTCCAGAGAACTACTGTCTGTGGTCTGCCTGTTGTTCCTGAGCAGAGGCCCGGCCACCACCTCTGCAAATGGCTTCGGTCCCCAGGGGAACTCTAAGCCTGCAGCAGAGTCACAGATACAGGGATGATGAGTAAACAGGAATGCACAGAGAGCTCGCTATTCCTAGCCCTGTCACGATAACAAATTTTTAAAAAACTACTACCGATATAATGACCCTTAAGTATGCAGGGAGTTTTATCATACGGTTAAATGAACAATATAAAAACATGAGCTTCAGACACTTACTTCTTTTAAATTCTTTATAAAACAAAACTTTTGCATATTTCAGAGGCATTTGCAGACTGATAGCCAACACACAAAAAGTGCAAATATCGACCAACCAATATATCGGTCCATCTCTTGTGTAGTCTTAAGTAAAAACCATTAGTGCTGTTTTAAAATAGCCCCTTTTAGTGAACATGGTCATCCAGAGCGTCATTATAGACCAATGACACATTGGCTGTGAGGGAGAGCTGAGGTTTTGTTGTTGTAGATTGTAAAAACGCACTCTTATCTTTTACGCTGTGGGCTAGTCCGGACACCACTCTACACAGGCTTTTCATCGAAACTGAAAAGCAAACGGCTCTGAGTGTTTCAGCTGCCCTGCTTTCGTCTTGCTATATTCAAACATTCAATGAGGTTTTTTTTCTCTTTTTATAAACTGCAACTGTGGTTGGTCATGGGTCCAGTAAGAATGATTTCCAAGTCTAATGGAAGTAGATGTGCAGTGAAGCTAAAGAGCTTACTGAAGGCTTACATGATCACCATGAAAGTAAAAATAATTATAACATATCTAAGAAAAAAAAAAAAGAAATATTTATTATACATCCACAAGCTACAAGTTCAGATAGATCAGATGGATAGTTACTCCTGAACTGCTGCAACTGTGTGCTCTGCCACTTTGGCTGATTATTATTATCATTTTTTTGGTTATGCAGAACCAGAGGACTCTTGCAGACACTGGGCACTACCCAATATGATAATTAAACCCAGGACTAACTTGCTGTGGGGCCAGAGTGCTTACTACTCAGCCAACAAGTGGAATATGGTCAGGACAAAAATACATTACAATACAATTATACAATAACTGCCTACGTGTCTAGTCAGAAAATACAATTAATGCCTGAGATGTTACAGGTCTGTGAAATCTATCCCAGAGCTCCTGGAATTCACATTCTGTTCCATTGCTACTTTATTCTAAAAAGACAGACAGAAAAGCAGGATTTTTATGTTTTATGCCTTTGCCACAAACTAGGATATCTTCAGGAATAGAAAGGCATGCAAGTCTTCTCAATGTCCCACTTCAAAGTTTAGAAATGATTCAGTTTATGCACAAGAGAGAACCACAGATGCACTGAGAGGTATGTGAGGCTACAATTATCACTGCAACAGTACAAACAAGGATAAGGACTTTCCTTTTGATGGGTTAATAATTATAATATTTGTATGGCTTGATATTTAATACGTGTTGTAACTTGACTGATCATTAAGTGGACACATATTACCTTTAGGGTCATCTCTGACCACTAGGAGCCCATTTCGACAAACCACCTTCCCAGTCATGGCATCCACAAACACCAAGGATGGTATACTCGTAACTTTGTACTTATTCCAGAGCTTCATCTGAGGAGAGAAAAAGAAATAAAAAATGTCGAAATAATAGCCATAAAAGATGACCCAACCTTTTCGCCTGTGGTTTAATTACATCCCAGTGGTACCATTTTCACCTGAAATATTGTAGTATTTAAACTGAATGTTTGCGTTGGGGGTTTGGCCAATGAAGACAAACACATGAGATATAAGGACACATTTTAAATCTGCACTGAGACCTGCTACTCCAGCAGTGTTTGTAATGGCCAATGAGAGTTGCACAGTAAAAAAATAATATTGAAAATAATATTGGCAAGAATATGTGTTATACATACACATGTGTCATATATTTTGTATTATCTTGAAATTAAGTGTTGGTTTAAAAGTAGAAGAAACAATTTACATTCAGAAATAATTGTAGAAAACAACTGTACTTTTATTTATTATTTATTTATTTTTTGCATAAAGTAATTCCATTTAAACCCACAAGAGGCATTTGGGGTAACAAAAAAACTTTAATGAGAAGTGACCAAAAAGAACATTGAGAAAGTTGAGTTTCAGAGTGAAGGTCATTAAAGGACAGCAAATTTATAAAATTATCAAATTTATTACTTCTGGACTGAGCCAAGAACCTTAGTATTACTGTAACTTTAATCTCCCAGTCTGAACACCAAATGAAGTGTGGAGAACTTTCCTCTGGTTTAGTGAAGTCTGCCAGGAGTTTAGTTACAAATGAGCTTTGGGTTGATGAAAACCTTTTGTTGCTGGTTTTGTGTTAAATCCGACTCCATGACAAAGCTTAGCCCAAAGACTTGAGTGACATCAGATCACACATACAGAGGGGCTGCACAGTATTAGGCAAAACACACATAATACAGTGAATTATGAACCTCTAATATGAACAACTGCACGTAAAAATAAATAGTTGAAACTTAAACCAAGTAAATTATTAACTGTCCACTGAGTAAATTTATTTTGATAATATAAACCTCTTATCAGATTGAATCCAGTCCAAGAGGTTTACCAGACTATGTATCATGCATTAAATACTGCAAGCCAAGATACATTTAAATACTGAAACTGATGCAAAATTATACAAAAATGACATATCTCAGAATGAAAAAAGGCAATCAGTTTCTTAGAGCAATTTTCAAGAAAGGATCAAATGGAAAAAACAAAGCCTTGCCTGATTTAAAATACTCTTTGCCATATGCATTAACCTCACTGCAACATCACAAATATAGTGGTTAACTCTATAAACCATAGGGCTCTAGCCTACAATACCAATGCCCCCTTTGTATGCATACAGTGACCTTTGTGAGTCTATGTTTACTCTTCAGGGCCATGCACAGGACCTAATGACAGCTGAGGTCAGACTCTCTTTGGACAAGACGACATGGAGCCTGTAGAAGATGTGGGTCTGGACAGTCCTCAAAAGCAATCCGCCACAGTCAACGGCTTTTCCACACATGGCTCTGGAAACTCAATCACTGCTCACAAATTGATGAGGTTTAAAGCATTAACTGTGACTGTCTCCTAAATCAGGGAGCAAAAGCACCGTAATATTTGACCCAAACGGGGGATATGACACTAGGAGTTGATGGCGCATGTCTGAAAATGTCAAAAACAGGCAACAGTGGCCAGATGGAAACTGAAGTTGGTTTAACTCCTTTAAATAAATGAAACTTTCCAATCATTTTATGATTCCGCCACAAGTAGCCTGCCCTTTCTTCTGCACACCTACACATTTGCTTTATGTACTAGTGAAAAAAAACAAACAAAAAAAACATAACTTCTAATATTACTAATAATAGCTTTTGGATATAGAGCTAGACACGCAACTCAGCCTTCTTCTTTCTCTCACCTACTTACAAAAAGAACCAAAAAAAGTCTATACAAAAATGGGAAAAAAATACATGTGGTCAGGAAGTACCCCTTTTAAAATAGCAAAATTATCAAGCATATTCAATGTCTTATTATTAATGTATAGTATACTAACGAGAGTCATGCAACAATGGGTTTTGCAGAGAGATCAGAGAAAAGCTAGATAATAAATCTTTCTGGGGTTTTAGTTATGCCTTTAGGATGAAAGTGCTGCTGTGATTCCCAGGCGGATGGATAACCTTGTAACTACAGTGCATACATGTCCTGAAGCCAGTCACAATAAAATACAATTCACCTTGAAAGACTGGAATGGCCCGGATTATGATCTCACTTTGTACTGATACAGGAAGGGTTAAGTTTCACTGCATCAGTTAAACTGCAGGTCAAGAAATTATCCTCTGCTAAGCATGAGGAATTTACAGAATTTCTCCAAAGCTACTGTTCACTCTCTGTCTCTGCAATGAAGGAAGGCAACCCAATGCTGCAGAGTGAGACAACAAATATAGAAATTAAACTAATCAAACTCATTCATATTAATTTTGCCCATTCAAGATACAATATTTTGGTAAAATTATTCATCTTGTATGCATGGTGCCCATGGATACAAGATGATTGATGGTTTAATCTTATGACCACTTTCTTGCTCGGTGATATGATGCCAAATATAAACTTATATATGCAATTACACGTACATACACCATTCAGACATCTTTCTAGATTGAGCAATTTAAACAACAGGTGTTTCATCCTACAAACAGGTGTAAAGGTAAAGGTGTATAATTTCAACAAGACAATCACACAACCAATGTTAAAAAATAAAAATAAAAAATCCAGATTATGGTCTTAAACCTCATGGCCTATGATTATGTTACACACCTCTTTAAAATATCAATAAGCCTCATAGAAGGCTCTTTAAGTGGCAGGGCTCAAGAGAGAACTGGAAATCCATACTAACAATCCATTTACCCCCGAAACATAAGCATTAGCCTGACTGCTCTTCATGCTAATAGGATAACACTCAGTCTACCAGCCATATCAAACTGCTATTGTGGTCTGGAAGGCATCAGGTTGTGAGCCGAGCTGGTCTGTTTTCATAGTATTCAACTCTTGACAATTGTGGTTATTGTTATAACCACAACATTATTCCTATATAAGTTATTTAATGAATACCAAACATATTTGAGTAAATACTAGGGTTGGGATGAGGCACAATTTCTATGAGACATGTCATGGAATTCAGTCCCTGAGATGGAGACAAAATTTGATTTTTAAAATTATTTTAAATAAATTGTGCCTTTCAGTTCACAATTTTTACTTCACAATTTTTACTTCATTTAATTTTACAGTTTTGCTGTCATTGTAGCACTGCTTTTTAGTATTACAGCATCTCAAGGGTTGTTACTCAGCAAAGTTAACCCCTTTTTTCCAAGGCAACTGAAAATATGAGGGATTATGTGTGTATGCGGCAATTTTGTCTCACGAGATCTTGTGGCATGAGACCTTGCCCCATTCCTACTACCACTGGTTTCTACATTGAAATATCAAAACAACTACAAAATATTATATTAATGTATTCAACACACAAGTTGATGCACAGTGCCAGTTGAAAACTTTGATAAATGGAAATGACCGATGCTGAATCAAAATACAATTCTCTGCACACTAGGAGAGAGATAATTAGCTGGACCACTCCAATAAGAAAGACCAAAAGAAAAGATTGTGTTCAATAGGAGTACATGATTTAACTGTGCCACACGGTCAGAGCGAGAACAAAAGATGGTGAATATGGAAGCCACATTTCAGTGGTAAATGTCATGCATGACGAGACCACTTTCATGCTTCACCGCACTGTTGCACTTTATGGCAACATTTCAGAGTTAAAAGGGGATTATCTTTGGAAGAGAAACCACGGTCCCTGCACTCCTAACCTCTGGATCCACACACACATCTGCTTCAACTTTAGCTGTGTCTTTTTCAGATCTCGACAGCTATGACCTGCTCTCAAACCCCTGTCAGCAGCAGGAGGGTCCATGCTCGGAGTGTCATGTTGAGAGAGCTGGAGAGGGGGGCTTTTCTTCACTCAGCATGGCCAATTCAGTCATCATTGTGAGAGTAGTGTCCCCTCATAGATCTGCATTCACCGGGGCAGGGGAGAGGGAAACGGCCCGAGGCGTCTGCCAAACTCTGCTCCTTCTTTCTACAGCACTGTCACCACAAAATAGGACAGAAGAGGCCTTTACCACCACAGTGCCTCACAATGTCACAGATAGCAGAGTCATCTAGACTGTTTCAATATTTCCTGGGCATACCTCTTCTAGTTTAATATCTTCAAATCATAATAGGCTGCAATCATAGCTTCAAAAAGTCAAGCATTTCAAGATTTGTTCATATAAGTGGAGTGTTTTCAATTCTGCAGACAAAGTAGATTTGTGCAATTTAATTTAACCACTCAGGAATTCTGGCTTTTATTGCGGTCATGAGGTAAAAATATTTTCCATAGAAATCAAATGGAATTTTCTGGAAGGGTATTGAACCATCACACACAGTCACACACTATGGCCCAAGATCCAATTTCAACTCACAATCGTCTATCTCCTGCCTATGCGAAAACATGGTGATCAGTATCTCCTCATAGATCACTGTGTGTGAGGCCACTGATAGGAGGCTGTCTCAGTTATAGACTAACCAGCCCTCTGAAACCCCCTGAAGACATGTTCAACAAAAGCATTTGTCTTTTGGTGGGACTCCTTTATTGAGTGTGCCTGCAGGCTGTGTGAGCTCTGATCATAATGACGTACTGCAGGGAAGGCCTGGACTGTAGCTCTTGGATATTGGCAAAACTAAAAAGAAAATCACTATTACTAGTACATCAGATATGGGGTATAAATTAGAATCATCAGTGTTGCTTTTAATGTAAAAAATATTACAAATGTATTCAGTACAAAAAATACAATTTGTTTATGTAATGTGTGAACTGTCTCTTTTAAATAATCATATGCGATTTATTTCAACTGATGCTTGCAATGTACTGTTACTAGTAGTTTAAAAGGTACATCATTTCCCCATTGTGGCACAGATAAAGATTCTCTTATCCCTTATATAAATAATATTTTAGACAAAGATATACAGTGTTCTCACTGAGTACAATCCAATTTTTATGCATTTTTTTGCAAAGTTCTTTCCAATACAGTACAGCCCTCCATATGTATTTATCATATCGGGGCTAGATTTTGAGTTCAGATTCAAAACAGACAGATGCATCTCATCGTAATCAGCTTGAACTTGTACATCTCTCTCTTCACTCTACACTACACAATCCTCTCTTTGGCTCAGTCCCTGAAGCCAGCAGCAGCAAGCAGCCAGCATTGACTTGCATTCCTGTGTGCTCGATGGGCTCTCACACACGGTCTGTATCCACTTCAAAAAGCCTGTTGCTGCTCTTCTCTGCTACAAAGACCACCCTCTCCCATCTCCTCCTCTCCTCTGCTCCTCTAACCACGAGTGTGTGTTACTTAGCGTGTGGGTGTGTGCCTCCTGACCCCACTATCGCGTTACTCTTCTGACACAGCGTGGCTAGGGACCCCCGGTGGTGACATCTTGGCTCAGCGACAGCTGCAGTTGCCTTGCTCTTGTGCGATTGACTCGAGACCTCTCTCTTACTGGGAGTCTCATTTGGCATATCGTTTTGCCTTACATAAACAAGAATGACACTTTCATCTGTCTATAGACCATCAATCATGCACCAAGGGATATTAAATGCAAACTCTTCAATACTGTGGGAGGCAAATCCAGACACAATCAAAAGTAGATTTTAGCTAGATAGAATATTGCATCCTCTGAGTCTAAGAAAAATGCCAAAAATAAAAAGTTGTTTGTTTTTTTTTTTTTTGGTTTGGTTGTTTGTTTGTTTTTTGTTTTTTTTAATTAACAGCTGTGTTAAATTTTGCAGTGCATTCACTTACTATGAACCTCCTCAACCAAGAACAGGTAAAATTATCTGCAAATCTATTTTTTAAACTTTAAAGAATTTGATTATGGAAAGAGTCTAAGAACTCTCTGCATTTCACTCTGTTTTCCTGTGCAAATCACTGCACTGACTGTAAAATTGGGGAAGTCAAAGGAAAAGATTTAAAAGATCAGAAGTTAGTTACAGTTCGTAAAAAAGTAATGGACACTACTGACATTACACACCAATAAATTCATTGAGCAAGTCTACGATCTCAAAAATATCACAGCTATCCCGTGCATTTGGAAAATCTTGTAACACACTCCTTCCAGCCAAGCCTTTTTTTTTTTTTTGGAGCGCTTCTCACTTGGAGGAGACACAGCCCAAATTGCTTTTTCGATGAAGGCCTCTTGTTACCATGGCAACCACACCCCCCTGCTGCTACCCCCTCCCTTCTTCTCCGCCTCCTCCCAATGCCAAAGTCAGGACATGTCACCAAATGCCAGGCATATTGTGTTCCTGTTGTTTAAAAATTCAGTAATAAATTAGAGTAGTTTTGTGAATAACAACAACAGGTGCCAGTGAAGTTACACACATCTTATGGGGTATAAGGTGGTAAAATGTGTAGAAAAGCTGCAGCAGAGCAGACAGGCACAAGCAGGAGGGGTCATGTACAACTCCCCCAAAGTACAAAAGGCAGTGTCTGAATACAGGCTCTAAATCCTAACTTAGACTCTCTATGGTGATGGTGAGAAGTTTTTTTTCACACAGGGGGATTGTAAAAGGAGTAAAAAGCCAGGCCTCAATAGCCATCCACAGCATTGTCCCTCTATGAGCATATAAGCTGCCCTGGAGGCCTACATTTGGTGAGGTCAAAGGCCATGACTACAGGCGGTGCATGTCTCATTCCTGGCAGTGTTAGACCTGACTACCAGCAGACAATAACTTTTTTTTATTTTGGGAAATTCTGGTGATTCTAATATGGACATATGGACACATTTTTTATACTGGAGATTCTATTTTTTTGTATTAAAATTATTAGGTAAATTATTGAATAGCTGTTGCTGCCCCTCTCAAATTCAGACTATAGCAGAATGTCTGGTTGGATTTCACAACAACAGCCCCATTGGCAATAATTACAGACAAACCGATATATCGAGCTGATATTTGCACTTTTTAATGAAAGAGCTATAGGCCTTTAATCTCTAGCACAGGCTGATACTTAGTTTTGGCTGACCTGCTACCAAAGGAATACACATAATGCTTAATTTGAACACTTCAGTGTGGCAGTACAAAACATGAGTAAACTGCTCTCTTGATTCAAAAATTGGCTGTGGGTGAATTTGTAGTAAATTTTAATTACATAATTTGGGGAAAAATAATCAAAATTCGCATATATATCTGCCCAAAAATATCTGCAGAGCTTATCACCATCTGTTGCTCTGGAGTCTACATAATCAGTAATTACATATTAGTCGATCTCTAGTTATCCTTCATAACTCACAATTTAAGTTACCAATCGGCTTGGCACGGTTAGCTCAGAGATATCACTTGTTTCGACAGCTAGGTCTATCCAGTTGTACTATATGAGAGAATATATGACATGTTGAGAGTGGTGATCACTAAATGATTTATTGCAGTTAGTCAATGTCAGGCGCTTGTTTGGCACATGTTAAGAGTGTGTTTCCCCACATTTTGGCACAGCACTTCATCTCCATATCATGTTGAGACCTGTGGTGTCTATCCTTGATAAGAGCAGATAGGAAGCCAGTCATGCTGTGCACCAACTGGGCCTGGTCTGTCCGTTAACTTAGTCCAACCTTTAAGTCCAGTGAAAAAATCCACACTTGGAAAGACTACAGCATTTTTGTCATAGTTTTGCAATGAAGTAACAGTATAACAGAGCGGAATGCATTCTGGCAAGTGTAAATGTCTCCAAAGCACTTTGTTCATTAAGTGTAGTGCTATGCCAGCTTTTGCTCATGCAATTACATGTTAATAATGAAACCACATATTTGAAAAAAGCATGGCTTTTACAGTTACTGCTCAATTAGCCGTAGTGACAAACCAAACCCCAAACAGAGGGAATAAAGTCCACCCAATGCCATAAGCCACTGTTTCCTGGAGTGCCAGCCACGGGGCTTAAACCCAGCTTCCTCAGAGTAACCTTTGTTTGACCTCACATTTAAGTGCTCCTCCTCCCTACTGGGACCCTACATGAGGTCTGCCGCTCAGTCTCAGGACCCAAAACACATTAATATTTATAGGCATTTGTATAGGACATTATCAGTGTAACCTGTGAGCAAAACGTGGCATTATACACATCTTAAAGAGGGAAAAACAGGCACAACATTTAACAACAGAATGAAAAAATACCTTGCATTAAATGTTACTAACATAGGATATTTTAAATATATTAATTGTAAAAAGATAAATTTGACGGAGTGATGATGCCTTGAACTAAAGCAATTCTATAGTAATACATCTGTGTTTCTTTAGTGAAAAAACACCCGATAGCCAATATGTTGCTCATTAAACATTTATTTTATCAGCAATGTGTACAGCTATACGTACAGGTTGAGGACATTTAAGTAGTACTGCTGGGTACTGCTGCTATATTCCGGAGCTCATTGTAAACTCCACAGGCGGTGGAGAACCTCATAAATCACAATGGCACCCTTGGTCTGCTCAGCCTCATAAAACTAGTTGGCTAGTGACGGAGGTACTGTACATTCTACAGCAGCTATAAATAGCAAGGGATATTTGACGACCACTGAACCTCCCAGGTGCTTTTCAAATACGTCCTTGAAATCCTCACTAAAGTATAGAGTTACTACTATAGCACTGCTGTGGGCAACGACACCATGAAAGCTGTCAGACCAACAATGGCTGCCGTGCCTCCAGGTATGGGGCGTTGTGCCTATTACCTGGATTGTCTTTGCGCCTCTCTGGTGAAACTTGTTTGCATGGTGCTGATTTATAGGCTGCACAAATCAGTTGTTGCAGTAACTAAAAGTGACTGGGTGAATTAATCCCAATGTTTTTCCCCTCTATAATCAATCTTGTTTTTTTTATTCCATTTTATTTTGTAAAAACAAATAAAATGGCTTTCAAAATGAATTCCCTGAACATAAACAATACTGAATTTTAATCATTGCAATTTAACACAAAAATATATTCAAAAATAATTCCTCTACACTCTGTACAACATGCTTTTACTGACAGAGGATTGGCAGTAGACATTAAAAGGACTCACGATTCAAGATTTTATATTGTCATTGAAATGTATTTTTGTTGTTTTTCTATGACAAACACTGCATAGTTTTGATGTAAAGTGCAATACCAAGAAAACTACATCTAGACACAGCTCATTTACAACAACCTGCCTGATATCTGATTGCATTTGCCGATATGCCTTTACTGATTAATAGCCTGTTACCTCCTCTGGTCTTAAACTCATTAAAGTCACATCTGTTGGGAAGTGTCTGCAGACCGTAGCATTTTACAGCCGAATTGTACATGTGGACTACCCCCTTTCCTTCTCTTTTACTCCCTCTATGTCTCTCTCTCCCTGCACATGCTAGAGTCTTACACAAGGCTTATCCCGGCCCTTGACAGTTTTCACAGCACCAGCAGCAGACTCCCATAAGCCCCCTCTACAGCAGAAAAGCGAGCCATGACAAGATGTTCTCAAATCAGCACACACAGGCTCTCCAGACATATGCTTATGGACTTAATTTCATACAGACTGTCTAATGAACAACAAAACACTATAAATCAAACACACAACATAGTTCAAACACATGGCTTATACTTTGCAGTGTACACATTTAAGATTCCCACGAGGTTCTGGGTTGGCCTGAACTGAAAGCCAATATAGAACTGATCAATAAGGAAACTGAAAAACTGGAGGTGGCAATTATATATTTCAACATCATCATTTTTAAATAATAGGATGCATGTTTCTCTATATAAAAAGAATCATTAGGTGTATTTGGAGGGCACCCACAGTTCATTGTTTAAGGTCATGTCACTCCAGTGCAGGTCAGACTGACTCCCCACACAAAGTTCAAAGTTCAAGCCTTTAAATGCTAAACTGAAACAGCATAGCGTTCATGATCACTTTAAATTACCACTGACCCGGTAATTTCTCCAATAATGATACTAATGACAATAATAACAACAACAATAATCATTATCATAATAATAACTATAATAATAATAATACACATTATAATTCCTCCCCTTTAAAAACTCCTTTAAAATATCAAAAGCAGTCTATAAATCCCAACAGTGCTGAGGTCTTTTCTCTGAGGTAAGGCTATTTCTTTCTTCACAAAAGTGTTTGTGATTCGGTTTCAAGAGGTGGACAGCTCAGATCTGAGGCCTCCTGCTGATTCTGACAGAGGTCACTGTGCTCACCCTACATCAGCTTCCTACACGCTCCTCTCAGATCACATTTCAGCCGCTCTTCTCAACTCCCTACTCCAACACATTTCTATTAACATTTTTTGGAGAGAAAGATTGAGTCATATGTTTGAATAGATTTATGCAGCTTGCAGGCTTATGTGAAATTTTAATGATTAGATCTAGATCAAATAGTTTTAATAGTTTGGCATTGATGAATCTTTATCTGTTTTGTAGCAAAAACATAAAATAAAATGTATTTGGCTACTATTAAAATGGCAAAAGTAAATTTGCTTTTGACCATTTTTAGAAATTATTTAAACAAAAGCCTTTATATTGCAGGGCGCAGTGCAGAGACCACTGATTGAATGTTGAGGATGTGTATCACATTTGGACTTTCTCCAACAGCTCTACAAAGACAATAGTAACCAGCACAGGAGTCAAAGGATCGCTCTTGTCTCCAGTATTTTTACACAAAATGTTCTAACAATACATTCATATGTAAGAAGTTTAC
The DNA here is from genome assembly GCF_026225935.1 of Boleophthalmus pectinirostris. Taxonomy (NCBI): domain Eukaryota; kingdom Metazoa; phylum Chordata; class Actinopteri; order Gobiiformes; family Gobiidae; genus Boleophthalmus; species Boleophthalmus pectinirostris. Next base: position 15,031,770 of record NW_026571541.1, read on the forward strand.
AGCTAAGGGTGTAATATTACTAATGAGAAAACTGTCCAGAGAAATGTGATGAATGTTTTCCACAAACTTGCAAACATTGTGATTTTGGCAAGGAGAGAGACCAAAAGTCATTCTTTTCATTGTAGTCAGGTCTTGTAATAGCTCACTAATAAAAGCCATCAGCCATGGACGGCCCCCATAATGAATAACTAAAATACATATGGCTATCATAAAAATAAACAAAGAGAAAATGAATGCCAATGATGTGACGGTCTATTTCGGACTTCCATTTGGCAGAGGGCTGATTGAGCATCGTGAGACAAAGACGCCTCACACGGCAGAGGTGCAGTGCTCCTGGCAGTTAGTGCACTGGAGGTTTTACTGGTTTAAAAATAACTGGAGTGAGCGAGCGCAGGGCAGACACAAAAGGAGCTGCTGTTCTGAGTGAGACCACTCTGCCTGGACCATTACAGTCATGTCTCACTGCGGCTGTTAGCGCCTGGCCCAAGTCTGTCCCAGAGCCTGCTGCGTCAGGGCTCCCCAGCAGAGCTGTAGCTACACTAACACTCTGAGTTCTGTGTACAAAACCACCACAGTCACCTTCAGTAAATGATGGGTATTTTTTAACTACATTTATTTATTACGTCTATTTAACTATATGCTTTCTGAACTAATCCATATTTACATTAGGAGTCAATTTTTAACTGTCTGAATAAACCTGTCTAAGACTGCACCTTTACTCAGAATAAGAAGATACTCTGCTCATTGTCTGTTTAATTTCAGTTTTAGTAGAGGATTCTTTTGTATTTGTAGCAAGGCAAAGGTAGCAATTAGGTTTTCTAGACATGCATGTCTGTTAATCCCTTCACATTCTTCACTCTGTTTGAGCTGTCTCAGCAAAGTGCAGCTTTTGTTTAGCCTGCTATATACAGGTATTATTGAAACAAATTTTATCTGCATTGTATGAAAATATGCCTTCATCTATATGGAGACTGTGTGAACCAAAGGCACATGAACAACAGCAGCACTATATGGTGGTATGGATCCAGGGCCTATAGACGATGACAGATGAGATTGTGATGAGCATCAGTCACCAGTGCCACCGGAGTCTTCATTTCCTGGGGTGAGCTGAGCCTAGAGCAGAGATATGCATCACATCAGCCTGGTCTTATCTCCGCTGCTTCTTGTCACCTTCCCCCTCTCCCTCCCCCCTCTCTCTCCTCACCCATCCTCCTCCGCCCCCCTCCGCGCCCCCCCCGCCTCCTCTCAGTGCACCAGGGACCAGCAAAATGAGCCAAAGATGAGGTGAAGAGGTGATGACTGCACAACTAGTCACATAGAATTTTAATGATTTTCTCCAGCTCTCACAAAATGGAGGGCGAGGTCCACTATATGAAGCCTGTTTTTAGACTGAGGAAAATTGGACAGTGATCCACATTTAGGTTTCCAATGTGATCCGTCAGTGACACACAATTTTCTTTTCAAAGAATTCCCCAAAATGTAATTAATCAACCTCAACTTTGGCTGGTTTCTCTGGCTCATGTGCCTTTATGGCAGTAACAGGGTCAATAATAGCCCTGGAGAGTAGAAATAAAAAGCCTGTGTGTCAGATCAATCACACAGGGAAAAATCCACAGATCCATATCATTTGCATTTATACAAGTAGCGTATGCAGAAGATTTCATTATTGTATGGGCTTTGAGATTTGCCACTTTGGAACACATTTCTGTACAGTTTCAAGTCTCTAAAATAAAACTGTTATGGGCAGGAAAATAGTTAAAACACATGCAAACTTGTACTTAAGGTGCACTATCTAACTTTTTGTTTGGGGGCTGTTAACTGCTTGCTTCTATGCATATATCATTGCTCTGTCTGGAATGTTACATAATATGACAATAAACAGCTCTACCTTACATTTATTCAATTACAGGTGGTTTTATAGCTCAAAAATACAAAAAAAAAAAACACAAAAAAAAACCAACATTCTGACTGTGAGCGGGGCTGCCTCACAGATCTGACCTGTAATTTGGTCTGGTTTGTTCGCCATGAAGATAGAAAGGTTTAATACCATACTGTGAAACATTCCAGACAAAGCAATAACGTCTCCATGGAGAAAATCATTAGACGGATCCTCCACGGGAAAAGTTACACAATGCACCTTTAAGCTATAGTTGTTTGTCCATGCTCCCCTCAAAAGAATGCATTACCCTTTACCTTTTAGTAACTTGTAAACTGCCAGTGCTCTTTGTACACACATGCAGCACAGCATAGAGCTAATCTAATTAAATGCTGTTCCACACTAACAGGATTGACGAACATTACACATCTGTTGCTACATCACATTGCAGGTTGATTGGCAATTGGTGAAATGCAGAGGAGCAGTGAGAAGGCAGAGCCCCTGCAGGACACAAGCGAATCTGACGTGTACACATGGACACGGCCAACGGACAATGTGTGAGGCATGGCCCAGTTTTACAAAGCAGCCTTCACACTTCAGACTTTTGCAAAACTACTAGAACTGTAGTCCTTTAGTCGAGTAATCAGTGTCTTAGTTGAGGATTGATATGGGACAGCAGAAAATAAGTTAGTGAGAAGAGGGAAAAGTGTGAGAAGAGAGAAGTTAGTTGAAGATTTCCTATACTCAGACTTCTGCATGGCTACACTCTACACACAGAAAACTATACCATTTCTGCAATAGAGAAAATCAACATCTCTAAGGAAACAGTGGGTCCTCTGCCAGAAAAGTTGCACAGTGCACCTTTTAATATATTTAGGCAATTACCCCATTAATATTGTATTCATCATAAGATATACAACTAGGCACTGTAGTACTGTACAGCATATTCTTATTTGCTGAGGAGCAAATGTCAATTGTTTGCAGGGTCATGTTTTACATTAGCTCTTCAAATGCTATTCCCCAACTAGAATTAAAAATTTCAGATGCCTGTGGAAAGATTTTGAGTGAAGATATTGTCATGACGACACTGTACCAAAGCAGAATGTGAGAATTTGGGGTGGATTTTCTGTCATTCTAATTGCAGGTTTAGCGCTATCTCACATCTGGGCTAACCATAATACACTCTATATTTGCCTGTAGTCATTTTGTTGTCACTGGATTTCAGGGCTTTGAATCAAAACCTGTGTAAGCTCAAGTTCTTCTTCCCTCTGCCGCTAAAACCCAACCAGGAAACTGTGGTCTGTCTAACTCCCAGTCCAGTGTATGTGGTGGCTTCATACAGAGACTGTTTGTGCGAGGCTGCATTCCCTTACATAAACCAGAATGTGATTTTGAATATGGTTTTGTGTACAACAATGAGGCAGTGATAGTAAAAACAAGCTAAAACCTCACAAAATCAACACTTATAAACGCTAACATGTCCCTCTTCCAGGCATCTCCCCATACAGTCCCAGTGTGACATGAACACTAGTTGAACTATTGTTGCCTGCAAAAACCAGATTTTATGTTATTTGTACTCAATCACAACTGTTTAGACGGGACAACTGCTCTAGATCTCATTAACTGCAGCTTCACACGACATACTAGAGCAATGCTTGTTTTCTTCAATAATATTTAACATTTGTGAGATGTAGGCGAATGTAGCAAGAGGAACATATTAATGTAAGTCTGTTGCCCTGTGCTCCGTGCTTTAATGGGCCCAAAAATATTCCTGCAATTTCATTTACTGTTTACACCATGTTCCACAGTTAAAACAGTGTGAAACCAATTCAGCTCTGTGAGCGTTAAGACAGCTTATATACACTTACTGCCAGTAGTCGTCAGCTATAACCCAATGAATGACAGCATTTACACAAAACAGCAATTAAATGTAGATAGATGCATGTCTGGGAAGAACCATTTAGAAATGAAAAGTCCATTGTTTACATTGGCCCAAGCATAGAGAAAACTGTATTGTCCAGGCTGTCAGATTTTTACAATTGTTGTGTCATTATTATTTTCTACTCACTGTCTTATGATGAAGTATTGGAGCAATTGTATTCATTAAAATGCCATCATCTGCAGCACATTTTATAAGTAATTATCACAAGGATAACAAACAAAAAATTTAAATATTGTAACTGCATCATCTTGGTTTTCTTGTTTATGTTTTCACATAGACTTACCCAATAAAATCATCATTGGACAGTCCATATTTCCCATGTGTTCTGTGTGTGTCGTAATAGTTTGATTTTTTGTCCAATTGGACCTTTCCCAAACCACCGTTTTGGTAAACTAACAGGGCCAGGGGAGCATCGTTACATTGTGCACATTTGTGTTGTTCATTATTCCTTTTGTTTGTGAAAAATAATTTGGTAAGCTGTTCTGCTACATGGGGCTTCTCCCTCGAGTAATACAATGTGTGCCTGTGTCCATTATGCCCACCTCCTCTGTCTGGGTGGTCCGGCCAAGTGTGTCGCAAATGAACTGTCCCGCATTGGTTCAGCCCACACTGGACTCTTGTATGGGACGCTTTTCTTTCAAACTCCATGCATTTTCTCTCCAGCAAAATGACAAACCTGACAATGCCACCATTTTTCTGTTTTAATGAGCTCACAAACATCCTGAAGTGAATTGCCGTACTGTTTTGGGGGGATCTAGTCAGCACTTTTCGAACATCACTCCCAAAGCCTAAACTGTAGCCCACATGGAGTTACTGTAGAGAGTGGAGACAAAAGCAGACATGATGCAATGCAGTTTCAATAATTGATTTTCTTGCACAGTCCGTTCCGCAGAAATCCAATAACCACTAATTGCTCCTCGACAACATAAGCGCTGGGCATGTAATGACTCCACGTCTTTCACACTCTACTCTTAAATCTCTCAAACTGCAGCTCACAGTGAGCCACAGCCCTGTAATTAATTCTCAGTACAGCAGCCCTCCCCTCCATTAGAGCTCAATGATTAAGTCAAGTAATTGGCTAGGATAGGCCCGCACACACCTGGGCCTTAGCAACAGCAATCTACAGCAATCTGCAGTAATCTGCAGCTGCAAGATGTTTTCTTTGTCACTGAAAATACAATTGTAGTTTATTTGCAAGAACTGACAGAATAGTTAGAGGATTGTACTTGGTCCTAATAATAAACATGAACATAAAATATTAGAGCTGCCTCCAAATAACATTTGATGTGATGAATGTGTGATTTTACTACAGTTCAACCATAGCATTCTAAAGAGCTCTTCTCTCCACACATGGCATATTTTGGAAGCTGCAGTCCAGATAATAATGACTCAATTCCCAAATTATCCTGAGCCTGTTTCTTCTGTTAGAAGATCACATTATTGCAGCATTTCTACCTGTGTTACAATTACTGTCACCATGAACTGAAAGAATCAATGATGCCTAAAAATATATATTTCTATTATATCCTAGTTTAACATTTCTGGTTAAATATTGCTGATATTTCCTATCACGCATAAAATGGAGTAGCGGCATGGCCCATTGGGAAGACATAATATAGAAACTACTTTGTTCTTTATTTGATCTAATCCAAACAGCTGCTTAATTCCTGTAGTGTTGTGATGCATTAAGCCAAGATCAGCAGCCTAAGAGACTTCAGAAAGGAGAAAATCTGTTCAAAGATGTCTTTCATTAGACTAATATCACAGACTAAATCTGTCAGACTGATAGAAAAGAATACGCATGGCACACTTTTGTTAACAAGCAAAACACACGTGACAGACTTAAAACACCAGGAGATTGCCATATTTTCTACAGCACTGTACTAAAATTTCCTTGTGAGCCAATGACAACTGTACAAAAGAGGATGGGAACTCACAAAAGCTCTTCTCCAGCTGGTACTTTATCAGCAGTAATAGACCATAGTGAAATAAATCTGTGGAACAGGGCTCTAGCATTGATGCTTAACTAGCCCTGGCGAGAAGTAGCTTTGCATACATTTAACAGCATTGTTACAGCTTACAAGGCAATGCAGCATTCTCTCAAATACGATTAAATGAACTTCTGGTCTTAAAAAGTGCCCCACCAACACACATAACAACCATAATCAAGCATGAATAATTTTACCATTTGTTTCCAAGGTTTTATGGAAAGTCTGCCTCTGAGACCCTCATTTGTTTCTTGTTCAGCTTGAGGAAACAGGAAATGAGCTACAAATCAAAGTCTGTGGTGGAGAAGGGTTTTGGACAAGGCCAAGCAGCCACAGCAGCCACTAGAGCAGGGTCGGACTTCTTAAGCAGCACACGGCCTTGATCTACAATTAGCACACGTCACTCGCTATTACACCAAAGACAAGCCACTTGACTTTATCAAGGGTAAGTGACTGAATAATTACATTTTAATCGCATGAAAGACAAACTGAGAGGAAAAATTCAATTATAAAAACATGTAGAATTGAAAGGGGGAAAAAGCACCTGGAATACATTGTGCTAGTATAGTTTTGCAATTGAAAATATTTTGTACGGACACATTCCAACTATACCTGTCACAATAATTATTATATCCACTTATCGTTCAGTATATGAAAGTTGGAACAATATATTTTGGGGTAAAATTTTATCGTGCGTATAATTTCTTTGCAAAAGTGGAGAGATTTTGGTATTTTAGTTGGGCATTTTACTATTGAGCAGTAGAAGATAGAAATTTGTCTAATTATTGCTTCATTCTGCTGTTTATTTGTGGCACCTCATGCCTTTAAATGATACCTATCTATAAAATGATGTGATATGATATCTATAAAAACTTAAATACCTTAATTATTCTATCAGTGGCATCAGTAGTTTCAGTATTATCAATTATTACAGTATATCTTTGTAGCAATTTCTCATGCTTAAATTTTTTTTTTTTATTGTGGCAGGCTTAATATCATCTTTATCTCAGTTTCCTCATAAACTCCTAGTTTGAACTGGTCATTTGTAATCATTCAACACAATTTTTCCAAGTGGGCGTAGCTGTCTCTTCAGTCCAAATAGAAAGTCAAACCATATAGACCCAGAGAAATGGACTTCCATGGACTGCTCTCATTAAATAATAATATGCACAAAATGGCATCTGCTGCACAGCTCATGCATAGAATCAATAATGCACCATCTTTTGTTTTGAGGTCTAATGGACAAATCCACAGTCAAAGCATTTAACTTCCCTTTAAGAGCCTGCCATTGTTTCCAAAAATTTCAGGGAACTACAGTTCTCCGCTGTGATTGGCTGGTGTTGGCACTGCAGCGGGAGCATGGCCCAACAGACAGGGGCCACAGCAGAAGGTGGATGCACAAGGGGACTAGGGGGTGTTAGCACAGAGGATTATGAGGGGCCAGAAAGCAGGGACCTATTGTTATATGGCCTGAGAAAGTGTGCAGGAAGACTGGCACACAGGAGGCAGGAGGTGTCCTATGTTGGCCTCATTGAGGAGAGAAATAAAACAGGAAATTCACAGATAGACCCTGTTAACATAGTTTTACTACTGCTGTTTCCAGTGATGTTATACAAGGAAGCCTTATATGCTTATATAAACTGAAACTCTGGTTTGCAATTTCAATACCAAAAAATATATATTGAAATGTCTCTCTACACAATATGTATACAGTATATTTCAATTTTCATATCTTTATCTGTTGCAATTTCACTTGTCATTCATATATTGTTCTGAAATGCCTTCAGGTTATATTTTTGTGAATTTAAAACAGCCTATGAAAACTTTTTTTTTTTTTTTTTTTTTTTTTTTAACAATATTACAAAAACATTTCCTCAATTCCTCCAAGTAGACTCCATTAATGCACACTCACATCATTATTCCAACACCACTTGTTTACTGCAGACAGAAGTATTGTAAGGACATATTACAACATTTTAGGGAACACATTTTTTATCATAATTTGGCCAGTACATTTGCCTTCTGGAGCGTCGCCATTTTATATCGGCTACATTTGGCAGGCTGGAATGACAGAGTGCTGCTCATCTGGGAAAATGGCCAGACAGGAGGATGTTTCTGATATGGAAAAACCCACCATGCCTGAAAATGCAATTATCAAACAGACCCCTTGTCCGAGCCTCAGCACAGTCTGTTATTAAAACATGGACATGGTAATAATCTGATACACAAGAACAGTTTTGTGTTTTATTTAGTCATTTGCTCTATTGTAATTAGGGGTTCTCCCATCCATTTCAATCCAGTCACTCAAGTTTGCTAGGTTAAATTACTCACATATTTATTTAATTGTAACTAAAGAGTTCTGAACTTAAACTAAAGAAAGGTTTGGTAGGGTTGAATGAGATGCATGTCTAATCGAATGCTTTTATCTTGTTCAGCACATAATAGACTTAATGAAAACATTGCATGAGTAGGAAATAAATAGATTGCATAAAAACAACGAAACTTGACCCAGATCCTTTGTGTTGGTCTGAAGAGGTGGAGAAGCACACTGCAGCAAAAGTGAAGGAGGTTATAAAACAACATATATAAATGCAATTGTTTAAGTAAAGTAATGAGATCTATATGAAAAGTAAAGTAAAGTAATGAGAACTTGCAAGCTCTTACTATGAATAAAACCTGCTAACCCTGTAGTTAAAACGAAGGTTGTATTCTGTCAAGTGAACAGTTTTGCACCATAAATGCATAAAATAAATTGAAATATGACTACAATGCCATCATAAGAGCACCATGTCCAGGCTCTGCTTAATGTATCTGACAGTGGGAATGTTTCTATGCCATAGAACATTTTCATTCATGTTTTGTGTTGTTATTGCAAGAAGGAAAAACTCATTATTAGTGTCTAATAATAAAACATATGAAAGCATTTACCCTTGAACTATGCAATCTATTCAAAAGAGTCTATGACAACATTTATCTGTGCAGCTGGGAGGTCTGCGCTTGCTCAGTGCTTGTGGCGTTAACAGCATTCATCCAATCCCTGTGTGACAGTGAGAGCTTGATGTAGAAAAGCTTCCTGGAGCTACAGAACATCCTTTGAAAGTCTTTCAAATCAAACAGCTGCAGATCGGTGTTGTTGCACTGGTCTTGCATATTACAGTATAATTATTTCAGTCCTCTGGCATTCTTCTGCAGCTGCTCATACTTCAGCGCAACACAAAATGAAACCAGGAAACAGCATGGTTCAGCTTTGGGCTTGTTTCTCGATCACAGAATTTACATCATGTCAAAAGCAAACACCAAACAGCAGTCAGACACCTGCACTATCAAAACACAAAAGGTTTCTTACTGGCTTTAGTACAACACATACTCTGTCAACTATTTAGTGTTAACTATAGCAGTATTAGCAGCAAGTATTGTCTTATCAGTGAATGATTGTAATATTATTGTGGACTGTCTTGCTGGTGATGTGCAGAAAATACTGATGTCAAATCCATCAAAAATATGCCAAAACTTGCCAGTAAATGTCAAGGTTGAGGATCAAGTGTCAAACCACATGGGAATGAACTATAAATGAAAAGTGCAGAAACTTTTTAACCTTAGTTGAAAGACACTTCCAAGAGTTATTTTTCAAATATATATCTCCAACCTTTCCTATCTATTAAAGACTTAACTTTTGCATGTAACTTTTCTGGTGGAGAGTCCACCATGACCAGCTTCATGTTTTTGTTTTCCCTGGAATATTCTGCAGTATGACATTTATAAATAATATCTATATATATTACTTAAGTAAATCATTTCAGGGTCAGGTGAATACATTTAATCTCAATTGTCATTGTATCCGTCATCTGTTACCATACCTACAGCTAAAAGCACAGAGAATTTTAAGTATTGTAAACATAACTGCAGCTATTCAGAGATCAAAGCCATTGTTAATGAGTAATGCGCAAACATTTCCTCTATTTTATTTCAAATCGACATGAAAAGCTGACTCCTTGACCATGTGGCAGGATGAGACAATAGAGAGAGAGAGACTAATTAAAACACAATCTTGCTACAATCGGTATAGCTTTCAGGGATTAATAACTCAAGCTTCTCAAAGGGAACTAATGCTAAAAGACAGAAAGACGAGACCACCTACAAAACTCAGGAAATTCTGGTTGAAGGTTTATCTGCTAAACTGCACCGCCCACCTGCTCAATCCAGACAGGAAGTCAACAGTTTCCATAGGCACTTGTTTTTCCTGGAGAGGAAGAAGACAAAGGCATTTTTCCACTTAAAAGATTACAGGTTTAACATTGGAGTTCAAAGAGAAAGTTTGAAATGGCCACGCGTATTATTGTAAGATTAACACACGCTTTATGTGGGAAATAAGCAGCAGAAAAGTGGCTAGAGAAATAAGCAATATCCTCCCACATGCTAGCAAACTGTTATATTTGCTGTGGAAATGTTTAAAGCTTCAGGGCTAAACCAGATCCTTGAGTTGACTTTTTGAGAATGGACTTTGTAAACACAACTGTGCAGACTTCTTCCACACCTTTTCCACAAGGTATTCTGTTAAATCACAAACTACTCAATATGATTTGCACAAAACACATCACAAGCATGCTCTAGCCGAGATAAATATTTAATATGTGACTATTATATTTAACACCAGTAATTAGACACCATAATGGCAGAATAGAGAACAACAAGACGTAGCCAGTATTCTTGCCACAACAAAGTTAAAGGGATACCAGATTCCTACAGTGAAGAAATGCATGTTGTTTCAGGCTATCTACAATTCATTTTTGCAGCTAAGTAGATTTATTATGAGATTTTCACCTAAACCCTGTACATTTAAGCAGAGTTCTTCTCTCAAACAGAAAACACTTTGTTCCACCTTGTGATGTCATGTGATAATACATGAAGTGTTCCACTGAGTTTTTACGCTCCATAAACCTTCACTAGAATCATTTGTATAATTTTAGCCATGGAATCTCTTCTGAACTTAAGTAAATGGTTACTGTTAACTTGAAAATGAGCGCTTGATGATATCACAAGGTGGAACAGAACATTTTCAGTTTTAGAGATGTAGACAGGGTCAATTTGTGTAATATATGACCTTTAATAATTGCTAAAGAAAGAAAAGAAAAACACACTGAAAATCTGCTTAATAATATTCAAGCAGCCATATTTTAAGAAATATGTAATGGACACTGGCTCATTCCTGTGTTTTAGGAAAAAAGTACATACCTTCAGTCTCTTGGTGTACACTGTAATCAAAGTGGGTTATAGGTATCGTGCTTGGCAAACACACTTACATTCCTGACACAGAACTTTCATCTCCCCACCAGCCCCCTTCTCCGCTTCAAGAGCTGTGTAACTGCTCCATCATTGATGTGGAAGAATAACGTCTATAGTCTTTCTTGGGGGAAAAGTGAAGGCCTAAACCTGCTGCACACCTGCCGTGGGCCCAAAGCAGTGGTGCTGTTAAATGAGCAGGTGCTGAGTGACAGTGCTGAACTGTGAGCGGAAGAAACGTTAAGTATTTAGTCTGTTTACATTTAACAAACTCACGAAATGAAGCATGAGTCTGAATCCACAAGCCAGCAAAAGGGCATATCAATTATTAACCATCATCATTGTGCCAAACAAGCAGAATATTTTCATACCCATCACCAGTCTATTCCTGGCTTTAACATTTAGCTGGGAAGTTAACAATGCAAGTCTTGTGCTGTAACAATAAATCTATCTAATGCCGTTTTTAAAGGTCGCCTTTAGATGGAATAACAAAGTTCTCCAAGGCACTGTTGGCACGGCTCAGGGAACACACTTATTACTGTTCTAAACTGCTGTTTGTTTTGGTAGAGCGCTGTAGCACAATATTACTAATAATATTACTACTGTTACACATTGGCGTTTCTGGAGCTAAATATGCATTTCCAAGCAATGACCAAACTTGCAAAATTCAGTGTGGCCAAGTATGAAAAAAAAAACAGTCAATAATGTTATAACATATTGTAACAAAATGTGTCATTTTCAACACCCTAATTGTCAGAGAGAACATTTGCATTGATTGTGAGCCATGTCTCATGTCGGCAGTCAGCCCCAGGGCAGCTGTGGCTACAGTCACAAATTGTGCTTTCACCACTGAGTGAATTTGAGGGTCCCAAAGTGAGTTAGTCCAAAATACAATGAGTACAATACAGTAATATCAATATTCACTCAATACTCAATAAATCCCAATTGTAAAAAAAAAAAATCTATTGAAAAACAATTTGCCGACCTGAGATCTGAAGCCAACATTCCCCTATGGTAGTATCCATTAATGTCTTTACTGTCTTTCTGATGACCAAAGAGCTGTGTTTTTTTTTTAAATGTGCATCACGCGACTCTCAGCTCCTTCCGTGTTAATCTCTCTGGCCCTGCGTCTCTAATTGCCTGAACTGTAGCGTTAGACAGCTTTGCTCTCATCCCACAGTGAAAAGATGAGACCTCTGCTCGCTCTTTAAACGGCTTAAACTGATAAACCCTTTGATTCAACATGGCCACGGGATTGGGCGCCACTCGCAAACAGATTGGGTAAAAGGACGACTGGACGAACAATCAAAACAGCGATTAGCTCCCAACTCAGTACAGAGCTAAGCCACAGCAGGGGGTCTCCAGTCTCCCCACCGATAAAAGTGTTAAAGAGGGGGTGTACTTAAGCATTTTCAGACGCTGTAATGAAACAACATGACCAAAGATATGCCTGGAATGTGTGCCACAAGATTTTATTAAAAGAACAAAGATGAAGCAAGGAAAACTTTTAAATGGAAAGTAACAATTGCAGATGGGTCTACTGTCGAGTTAGCATCTATCCAGTGCCACGATTTGCCACTGTTTGGTTCAAGGCCACAAGGGTGATATGAATAAAAACTAATAACAGATTCTTTCAATATAAGATTCATAAACATTAACAGACAGGTTTAGTCAATGCCAATAAAAAGCCCATGTGTGTGATAAACTGTGAAACAGCAAAATGGAGTTGAGATTCTGTTGTTTGTTGTCTAAAAATGAATGATCTAATCTAAGCTTAGGCTAAATCCATTAAATAAATATAATTCAACATACATGCATAAACAATTAATTGTATATTCTTGACCCTTATATAGGACCTAGGATTGAACAATCTAATGAATAACACACTGACCTGCCAGTTACTTTTTATGAACAATGAAAAATCAGATGAGCTTTCATTACAATTAAATTTTTGTATATTTTTATTATATTCTGATACCTTTTGTGAAAAAATTTAAAGAAAATTAACCCTTCAAACCATTCTGCACTCTAGGGGCAGTAATGGCAAGTACTGTATGTTTCCCCAACATCCATTATACAGCTGTAAGTCAATAATCATTGGCACGAACAATAGTAAGCCCTGCATCTAACAGTCTATATTAGAGACAATCCAGGAATTGCAGCGACTCATAGCCAGAACTGCTTCATTATTATTTCTGCACAAGATTAGCTTGGCCAGAGGTGACCTTAACTAATGGATAATGGGTTAACTAATGAATTGTGTGATTTACGAGTGCTGGTGCTGAATGGGGACAGAAAGAGAACATTAGTAAAATTAGCATTTTATTTAAAATGTTTAGTCTTATTCATAACAAAAAATGTTAAAATGACAATAAATCGGTGCTTTGTGTCTACAGCCTGTGTGCCATTTGACCTTTATGAGACATATGATATATACTTAAGCTGCTCATTATTTAACTGAAGATTAGCAGTGCACTGTGAATGCAGCATCTGTCAAGTCTAAGCGAGGATCAACAGCCAGTTGGTGTTAACTAATTCGAATTACGAAGGTCAGCAATGTCAATACAGGCAGCCAAAATCTGTATAATGTGACATGTTTTGATTTAACTTATTTAATTTGTGTACATTAAAAGAGAAAGGCAGAAATAAATAACTGATACATAGCGTAGATGCTACCATTTACAGCAATGGATCATTGACATCAGATTGAAACAGATATGCTACAAAAGGTTATATACAGAGGATCAGAGAGCTGGGCCGTGGTGCATACAGAGACAGTGGCTCTATTGGTTTGACCTGAAACCAGGACAGTAAACATGCATGTTTGTGTGCATTCAGGAAGCAGAGTGGTCACATGGTGAGGAATGGTTTATCAAAATGTCTAAGCAAAACCATCACTCTATGAATAAATTTACATCAAATCAACAGTGCCATCATGTAGCAACTCCTGAGTAGAAAATACAGGATCCAAACATGCAGCGCTATACGTCCATTTAATTTAGAAACACACTAAACAAAGATGACAACAAAGAGGAAACTGCTACCTCAAAGGGACCAACATTCAGCTGAGGAGATAACAAAGGGAAGACGAAAGAGGACAGTCTTGGATGGAGAGATGCCCCGAGGGTGGCATTACTGTTATTATGTTGGCTAGGGCTACTGAGCGGTGGTGCAGGGCCATTAGAGCCACGAGGACGATGGGACAGGGGGGAGGAAAGACGAAATAAACTGTCCATGAAAAGAAAGAGGAGCTATAAGGCAGAAGTGGATAAAACAGCAGACATGACGCAGGATTTATGTATTGATTGGAAAAACTGACATTTTCCACTGAAAGAAAGGGAGCCATTTTCCTGTCATCATCACGAGCATATTTCATAACTGCTGTAAAGCTACCGCATGCAACATTCAAAGTTGGAATAGTCTGGATGTAGCCCACAACTATGTGAGAATTAGCATGGTTGGGTTAAGGATAAATCTGTTGTTCTCATTTGGAGAAATGCAGTTACTGTACACACTCTTAATGGTTACATAATTGAAGTCAACAAAGGATATTTTCACAATTTACTAATTTACTCAGATTATTTAAGGTCTTTACCAGTGATGAGATCCAATGTCAGTTCCAATAATGTACAAAATGTCCCAGAAAAAGACAAAAAAAAGTATTTAACACTGACCAAGTCATTCCTGGCTTTCCTACCTCCTGATCTTAAGCGGTGTCAGTGGAGCAAATGTCTCTCCACATTCTGCATATAGTAGGCCCTTGTTAAACATAATGCTGAAGCAAACTATAACCATGGGGGCACTGGCAGAGTCAGTCACTACATAAATAAAAGATAAACTGGGGCAAGCTCAATAATTATTAAGATTTTTATTTTTTTATTTTTTTAAGCCTGCTGTTCAACTAGCTGGACGATTCCAACCACCACAAGTTTCTGGTTTCCTTTAGTTGAGGTTGCCTGATTGAGCAAAACCAAGTAAGTAATTTAACCTCAATGAATCTTGATGTATCCTTCAATTATCTGCAAAGCTTTCAATTACATACTGCATGCTCCACATCATTTAGGCCTCAAATATTTCACATTTTGTTACTCCACCAACCAAATATACACAAGAATTGGCCTTGAAAGTCAAATGCACAACAGTTGTAACAGCAGGCTACTCTGCACATTTCAGCAGGTCGGTGACATACTGCAGACACTCGCACAGTCCCTGGCACTGAGCCGAGGGAGTGAGTTGGCTGCAAAAGTCAAGGCGTGCAACAGAGAAGACGACAACAAGAACAGGAGTGTAATGTGATCCTTGAAGTTTACATTTAATGAAGTGGGCTGCATTGATTTATACTGAACAGTCTCTCCCCTCCAACAGCTCCATGTAAGGCAGTATAAGACAGCCTAGACACAAAGACAGCTGGTCAGCTACAACTGTTATATCAAGGACCCCAGATGACAGGCACTGCAGGACACAAAGTAGGTGGTTTCCAAAACAATTTAAATACAGGGCTACACTAATACCTTACTCAAAATATATAGAAAAAAAAAATAAACATGGGACTGTGCACATTAACGCCTATGGCTTAAATTGTGGGCTAGTATTCCCTCTGTAATCAAGGCGTTATCCATTCTTGATTAAAAATAAACATTTCCAGCAGCAGGAAGACATGGTTAACCCTTAAGTATGACAATGTGAGCAAGGTCCACACAGGTCTGAGCAGAGGAGGAGGTGCAGTAGAAAATTTGTAAGTCGAGAAAGGATTTTGGAACAATTGCCTCATTTGCAGGATGAGGTCTGCTTGGGTGAAGCCAGATTCAGGAGCGATGACAGAACCACAACTGTACCATACAGTACTATAGACAAATGGAAAGGCTAAATTAAACAATAACTGGGGCAGACCTCAGTGTGAAATAAATCCAAACAGTAGGCCTTAGCATAAAGTGCAACTGCAATATTACCATAAAGCCAGAGCAGCTACAGTCACTAGAGGAAACCTATGGTGCTATGTTAATGGCAATGTTATTTTGCACACAATAACGCCACACAAAGTGGATGTGGATGTGTTGTGCTCCACCCAGCCAATACCACCACCCCCCTGCTCCCCTGTCATTTTTCACTTGTGCCTCTCGCTTGGCCTTCGTTATGGAAATCATTGCTGCATTATGGATCTAAATAAAAATGCACAAAGACAGTATAGCGGGCCAAACTACAAAAATATATTCAAATGTATGTTTGTTGAACTGAAGACAACATTTTTTAAATTTTTGATTATCTTATCATCAGATTTATTTTATTTATCTATCAGTTTACGGTTTCCTATATTGTATTATTTTACTTTGATAGAGGCTTGGCTCCTACAGTAATATAGAAGCCTCATATGAAGAAAAAATAACACACCTTATATAAAAAAAATAAATAAACTGCTTTATACTGTAATCGTTACACATTTATATATTATATATCTATTGTTTATTTCTATATAAAATCTGTGCATTGTTTGTAGGCTAAACATATTTAATTCACATTCGACTGCATATGAAATGAACACAGTAGGATTCTGCAAATCACTGACAATTGGATAGCTTTGTGAACACAATTTCATAATCAGTTGATAATAATGCAGTCTACCTTTTCCTTTATACGCTAAATGTTAAGATTTTAGTGTGTAATATGCATTTTATTTTCCTAACTTTATTTAGTCTGGTGTGGCCTGCATACCACACCTACATTGTGTGTAACCCTAATTTATGGGATTTATATGTGATGAGAGAGATGAAAGGAAAATAATACATGAACTAAAGACCTAGACATTAAACCGTATTATATTGAACTGAGAGTCTTAATGTTGCATTTGCTTCATTCATTCCATACATGAATCTTCACAATGTGTAGAGTTTCAAGTGTTTTTTTATGTTATGTTTACTCAATGGACTATATTGTCCATTATACAGTTTTCATACAGAATAAATACGCATTCTACTCGCCCATCATGTTCCCAAGTGATAACTTTTGACCATCACTGTCCATCAGCTTACCTTTTTGTGCCTATCCTTGAAAGGTAACGCGGGCCATGGCATCTCTTGTAAAAAGTCTTGCCAATGTTTCTGGTCTTGATCAGACGAAACAAAGACGATTTCCAATTTATCCTTGTGTTCCGAGGTCTTTTTAAACCTGGTGTAAAACTCGCATAGACTGCCATTGAACTGCTTGCACGGGGCGTTCAAGCTGCATCCAAAGAACAAGCCGACCAGGGTCAGCTTGCCGCCCAGAGACTGCACGTCCACCTCGGCTTTCTCGCTATTGACGAGCCGCTCTCCGAGTAGATTCACCAGAAACTCCGACATGGCAGCCTGCAGTCCACGTTACCTCAGCCCAGATTTCTCCTCATATACCCGCTGTGTTGTGGGTTGTTAGCCGCCACCTCCACCTCGGCTGAGCGGTCAGAAGTGATCTCTCGCCCCGGTCCGTACCGTGCCAAGTGCGGGGTGAAGAGCCGTGTGGAGCCGCTGCGCTTCCTCCACGATATGAGCACAGTGCAGGAATGTGCTCAGCTTAAATGGCCCTGGCTGCAACAGCGCCTCAGCGTGCTAACACTTCTGAAAACGTGACATCTGCTGGTTTCACTTCAGAGGCTACATGCTAATGCTTTAACACACCATAGATCAGACTTGATTTTCCAATGATCTTTGAAATTGCTTTCTGAGCGAAAATTAACCATGGCGCGTAAAACAGTAAAGAACAATTTTATTTACTTTAATGACCAATTCATAAGTTATATTTCATTTTATATTTGAGAAAAATTGATTTGATTTCTTTAAAAAAAAAATCTCGAGATGGCACTTACGGGAAGAGCCTGTCACCTAGTGTACAAAGCAGGGATGTACAATAAGGTTTAAATCCGATCAGTGAAAAGAATGAAAAATTGTAATATTTGGCTTGGTGAGTATATTTGTATCTATGCTGTTAATTACATAGACAGAGGAGATACATGCATAGAAACTTAATAAGCATAATATGTAATTGAACTAGTCTTTATTCTAGTTTCACAAGGGAAGAAAAATACAGGTTTTGGATATATAAAGCACTTTTAGTCTTCAGTGAACATCATCCGCACTAGCTCTGATTTGAAGCATTCCTCCTCCACAAGTTTCTGGGGCTGTAAACAATATCAGGACAAAAAAAAGAGTGCTTAATTTGTTGTATTTGCATAATTTGTTTTGTTGCATAAAATACAGTGCAATTTAATAGCTCTAACAGTCTATTAGGCCAGATCCACTCTAATGTAGAGTTGTCAAAATAAATTATACCTCATCAAAATGACAGAAACACCTATTATTTTGTTTATGGTATCAAAAGTGTTGAGTATTGTGCATTTTTCAAAATAAGGATTTGGAAATTTTAGAATCTTGACTACACTACAGTAAATTGCAGGTAAAAAGGAAACTGATTTGTAGAGGAATAATATTTGTTTAAAAAAAAAACATTTGTGTGAAAAGTATAAATTGTCCAAATGAACAGAAAACACAGTGCAGAAAATTTGTCTCACTGTGCCATATCGCAGAAGAGTGGGAACCCCAGTCAACTTTAATGTCTTCTTGAAGTCATTGTTTGGATCCTTCCAGCTGAAAAATAAACAAAAGCCTCATTAACTATAGCTGCAAAGACAACAACAACAACAACAAAAGACAAAGCAAACAAATCATCATCACTTCATCACTGAGTAGGACTGAATGAAAGTTAAATGGCAAAAATATAAAAAAATTTCATACACATTCACTTTTTTAATTATTACAGGCATAATATATAAATATATATAGTCTATGAAGTACAGTCAGGTACACATAAATGAAACAAAACAGAAAAATGCAGCTAGAAAATATACTGACTAAGCTCTTTCTCCAACTTGACAGTAGATGAAAACCGAATCCTCAGGAAGATGGCTCATTTCCCCCCTGACAACAGGTTCAGCTGAAAGAGAAAAATGTCCATTAAAACAGCATTACCAATTTACCAAAACTATGCAAAGTGCACATTTCTGGAAACATTCTGTCTGTACGAAGAAATTACCTTTTACACAGTCTGGACACCAGCTTTTCCCACTTGCATCTTTATCACCAGAGAAATATACAAAAATATCCTTCCCTTTTCTGTCAGTCACTGCCTGACAAAACTCCTCATAACCGTGTACACTGACTTCTTCGTATTTAGACATTGTTTAAAGAAGCTATTCTCTTATTTTATTTAGTCAGTACCTTAACCCAAGAGGTACGTCTCACGCTCTGAAGTCTAATTAAATGTTTTTATACTGTCTGTGTGTAGTGTCAGAGCATGAGCAAAAGCTGACTGCGCTGTATCCGCTTTGGTCAAGGGTTCTTAAAGGAACTGTCTTTCTAGGTTTAATTTATTCTCGTTATTTGACATTATTTTACTTAAATTGGTCATAAACATATGCTAAAATAATAATCAATATATTATAAAGACAGTTTGCCTTAACAAAGACGCAAAAATGTAATTAATTAAGTATATTTTTCAACTAGTTTTGATCCTTTTGAGGAACCGTAGTGAAACAAATCTACTTCCGCTTGGGGCGCCTTGTTGTTGTCATGGCGGCGTTTCAAACTATGAATCTCAGACACAAAAGTAAAAAGATAATCATGTTATAACTGCTAGTTTATTTATTATTTTGTTACTTCATACGTTTGCGGTAACGATACGATTTTACAAGATAAACTTTTAAGAGTTTCTGAGAAAGTCAACCTTATTAGTTTGTTATTAACCTTTAGCTACCAACTAGAATTTGTCGCTAAGGCAAAAAAAACTTTTCCATGTTATGAACTCGGAAAATGAAATAATACTTGCTAATATTTTTGAATGTTTTTGCAATCATGACGGCGGAATATTTCCAGAGTAGTCCCGTGACAAGTCAACAGAAGGAATGGGTTGTTGTTAACACAGACCGTAATGTTAATGATTCCAGAGAACGATCTTCATCAAAGACAGGATCAAAGGTAAGCGATAAAGCGATTATAAACACAACGAATATAACCAGGTTAAGATCACACCGAATGTGATGTATTGCAGAGGTAACGTTGGTAGATATAGCATTTATCAAATGATCATAACTTAAAAAAATAAATAAAATTAAGTAGAAAAATGTATGAGCATCTACAGGAAAATTATATATATTATTTTGTCTTTCAGTTATTATTCAATGAAGCCATCCCTGCAAGTACCAGTAATCGTGCCACTTGTGTTGATCCCCCAACCTCCATTGTGATAGAGAAGCTGTTGCCTTTGCCTGAAGAGCGCACATTTCAAGATAACAGCAAAAGCTCCATCAGCTTCACAGTTTTGTCTGAGGAGCAGCTAAATGCAGCTGTGAAACTGGCCAAAAGGGACTTGAGACGAAGGTTGCTTGATTCACTGAACAGATCTTCCCTTAAACACATGCAAAATTCCTCACTCCTAGAGACAAGTGATGTAGAACTGTTGCAGGTATGATTTGACGGATCATTTTAGTGAAATATTCTCATTACATGAGTTGCTTAAGTTGTTGTGGTTCTTCTTTTCTTTCAGGATCTTGGAGCTACACCAAATAAGATTCAATTAAAGGCTTCTAGTCCGAAAGAAACAAAACCTAGAGGTAGATTGATAGGGCACATGTCCCATAAGTCCCCTACAACCCGTAGGCCATCACCAACCGGATCACATGGTTTACCAGAACACAATCATTTAGTCCATGAAATACACAATCTGCAACATGAGCTTGAATTTTGCATCCAGAAAGCTGTGGAGCTTGCCAGCCGAGGTAATTGGCTAGGCATTTTCATGTATATTACTACATTTAAGCAAATGTTAAAATCTGTCTTCAAACTTCAAATGACTATTTTCTTCACCTATTGTGAACAGAGCAGAAAGTGGGGGAACCGCCGGAGCCAGATGAGCAGAGCAAGCTGGATATTCGTAAACAGAAGCAAGCTGCCCGTTCTACAAGTATTATCTATACGCTTCAACATCAGGTATCAGATTAATATATAGAACCTTGACCTTACTTAATGGATTTCTGACATATAGCTTTGTAAATAGGTAAAAGAAGTTCAAGAAAATTTGGAAAAGGCACATTATCAGAAAACAAAGGTATGTTTACTTCATGAATCAGTCATTTATTCATTACTAATTAATACTGTTAATGCATTTTCCGTTGTTTAATTTAGTCAACATCTCTAAAGAGACTTGCAGCAGTGCATCGAGGTGTTCTCCGAGCTCTGCATGTTTTCATTCAGCAACTCTCTGATACAACTCACTGTACAAATCTGCCTAATTTTAAAGATTTAGGCCAGCTTATTCGCCAACTGTGTCTGTGCTCTACTAAAGCTGAGTTGAGTGAAGGATCAGCTGTGCCTCAGTCTGCTCTTGACATTCTGCAAAAGCTAGAGGTGAGACTCTTAATGTATTGTTAATTATATTTGTATTATGAACACATTCGGAAAATGTACTTTTAATTTTGGTTTTCTATTGTCATACTTTTGTCTTTTTAGATGTTAGATTCAGCCCTCTATAAACAAGACATGCTCAGAAAGATGCAAGTGCAAGCATGCCCTCCACCCAGGGAGTCTCACCACAGCACATCAATCAGGGCAGCCAGAGGAGCCAATGCTTTTATTCACCACACCACTTCTAACTCTGTAAAAGCAGCAAAAAATGTAAAGGGTAAAAAGAAAAACAATTTGACCCCTACTGTTAGAAAATTGCTGTGTTTATGCTGAAGATCACAAGGTCTGACAAAGAAATGGTATAACAAGAGCAGCGTGTATCCCCTCCTGCTGTTTTAGTCACTTGACTCCTGCAGGTTCTTATTGAACTGGGAAGCTCCCTGTGGAAGAGATGACATAAACACATTTATTAAAGTTTGCCTAGTGTCTCCAGAGACCAGTGTCCTTGTCCCAAGTGAACAGTCCCCAATATCAGACTGCAATCACATGGGAATCATTCACAGTTAGTTCTTAACGCTTTTGCCTCTAGCAACACACACCCTGCTCTGTAATTTTATATGTTTGAATTTAACATGGATGATTCACTGCAAAGAAATAAAAAGTAAAGTTGTTTTTCCATACTAGCAGGTAAGAAAAAGGCTGCAAGAAAACCTAAAGCTGTGTCACATGTTCTGACTCAGAGAAGAGATGTGCTACGAGCTGGTGTGGAAAAACTTGCCCAGCAGAGGGAGCAAGAGAACAAAGCTGAAGGAAATTTTAGGAAGACAACTCTGTATAACGTTGGAGTTATCTCAAGAAATATTCCTAATCTTAATAAGGTTGTTATCTTATTATTTATACAGTTCAAATTAAGATTTATTATTTTTTTGCCTTTATGACATGTATTATTTTCCATAATCAGGCACACAATACAAATTTCCTTCAGCCCACAGTTTCATCTCGGCTCAGAGAGAACCAGCTCCCCCAGAAAGAGCAGGCTGTACCCTGGATACCTACATCACCTCATGCTCCTCGACAGCAGTGAGTCTTTTGTCTTTGTTCAAGTTGATTTAACTTTGACACTGTTTAACCTTTCCTTTTTGTGGTTTTGTTTGGCTACACGCTTTACAACACACACTCATTGTACATTTTATTCAGATTCCTTCAACCCAAAACAAGACCAGAGCCCCGTTGTCTTTTTACTCCTGAAAAGAATCCTCAGCGCTCAGCCAAAGTCAGGAGCAGGTTCAAAGCAGAGTCATCTTTAAACTTAGAAAAAAAACAACAGGCCCAGGAAGAAGCAATGAGGTATAACACTCTGTTCAGTACCAAAAACCTATATAAATTTCACTTGAATGGCCACTGCTGACTTCCAGTTGTAAATAGAAAAGGAAATGCTCTTTGTTCAGTCACTCTTACTCATATGTAAATCGTAATAATTGTGTATATTTGGAAGGTTAAATGTCTTCACTTAACTGTTGTTGGTGCAGGAGAATATGGTTGGATAAAATGACAATGCAGAGACTCAAGGAACTTCAACAGCTCAGTGAAGAAGAACCGCACCGCCTCCAGTTATTAAGGTAACATAATTATGTTTTAGGCTACTAATGAAAAATATTTGTTCTCATTATTGTCAATGTTTTTGACTCTTATCTTAAAATATAATACCCATAATATGAATTAATGTATGCTTCACAAGCATACATTTTCTATCTTTGTATAAGTTGTATAAAACACAGATGCATTGTGGGTGTTCTTTGGTTTAAAGGTCTAAAGTGATCTCGCCAACTCAGTGGGCTGGGGGAGAACAGAAGGCCACTGAGCATGTACAACCCCTTCTAGATCAAGCACAGGTTTGAGCGTTGTTTTCATTACATTTCTTAACATACGTATAACATTTTTCAAGGATGTACATTTTTAGTAATTTAGTGATTTTAGTAGCTGAACTGCTTTCTCGCTCCACAACAGACTAAGTGAACATGATAAGATTGTGTAGAAGAGTTTCCAATCAATAAACTTGTATTTACAGAACAAGACATATTTTGATTTATGGTTGTAAATATACATTTTTGTCTTTTAGTCTGCAGAAAGTGCAGAGCAGCTGAGTGACGCTCTCCTGGAGGACCTGCTGGAGGACACAGCTCGGGTGGCGTGGGCAGTGCAGACAGACAAACAGTTGGAGGGCAGGGCCCAGCGGAGGATGCAGTCCAGCACCTTGGAGAATATGCTTATTCGAATGGAGGAAATCCAGGTGAAGCTCCCTTCTGTAGCACCCACCAGAGAAAGGTCACAGTGACCAGGAGAGGCCATGCTCAGCTCCAATTTATTTATAGCATCTGTTATGAGTTTCTGACAAAGAGGCTAGTCATTGTTTTGATCTCTGTTGATGTTTTATATATTTTGATGTGTTTGAGCAGAGGGACCAGGAAGAAGTGAGGAGGCGAGTTACATCTATTATATATTCAGATCCTCTTAACTTGGACAAACCACAAGACACAGGTACCAGATTATACACAAGAGTTAAAATGATAATCTTGTGTCATTTTTAATATAATAAGGCTCTAATGTTAGTTGGGTTGTCACATTGCTGTCACCACTCTCCACTCTTTTATGCTCTTTGCTTTTTCAGGCAAAGACTCTGGCTCAAGGCCGTCTTCTCCTCAACCAATTAGACTCACACAACCAGAGCTGAGGCAGAGGCCCTCTGCAGATATAATCCTAGAGAAACCTTTGGAGACAGGGTATGCACTACTTATACTTATTTTGCTCATATTTAATTATTTCCCTGTATTTCAGTTTTCACTTCATTTGAAAAATATTTTAAACATATACGGTAAACAGGGAATATACACTGAATAGTATTGACTTTTTTTTTTTTACGTAACGTTGCATGCTCTCTCATCAGGGGTTGTACTCATCACATAGACCACATTGAGAGTACTAAACCTGGGGCAGAGCTGGTTCAGCTGGTGATACCTCCTTCTATAGAACCCTCTAGTGTTTACAACTTTGGGTACAGCTGCTCCACTGAATCAGTTAATGAGAGTTTAGAGGGAAATAGAAGAACTAGAGTTTGTTGATAAAAGACAGGGCAGCTGATGTAATGTAGAATTATAATTAAAACGTATCTTAATACAGATGTTTTACTGCATCCATAGGAAAGTGCTACATGATTAGAAAAAAGTATTAGCTTTAATCAACCTAAATGAATCCCTCTAGTTTAATTAAAATTTTGCAATATTGAATTGAATTACCAAACAATATTACCAAATGTTGATATTGTTGATGTTTTCATGCTAAAATCTAAAATCCCAAGTCAGCGGTTTGATATTTTGTATGGTATAGTTTGTAACTTGCTTGCTTATGCTTTGTAACTTGTGCAACAAAAACACAAATGCATTATTTTTTGTTACCATATCAAGTCACTTCATGCAGTACTGAATGAAGATCATTAGCCTGTCACTCACCATCTGTTGTTCAGTACAGAGCAAGGGTGGAGCTATTGGTCTGACAGAATCCTATTACAGAGTATTTTTTTTCTGT
This sequence comes from Boleophthalmus pectinirostris, assembly GCF_026225935.1. NCBI lineage: Eukaryota > Metazoa > Chordata > Actinopteri > Gobiiformes > Gobiidae > Boleophthalmus > Boleophthalmus pectinirostris. Next base: position 15,056,862 of record NW_026571541.1, read on the forward strand.
GTGTGAGAAAATTTGGCCATGGTTGTAACATGTCTGAATGGTTTGGCACTGAGCAGCAGAGATGTCATTGTTGTGAAAGGCAAAATGTAACAATTTGTCTTGTTAATTATACTTAAAGCTGTATGTGGGCCTACAGGCACTATTACATTTTAAAAATGTTAGATTTCTTTATAGCCTGTAAAATAGTTGAAACTTATAGTCCTGCCTGTATACAATATGCAATTAAAAGGAATACTCTAATTAATTTTGAGACGTAAGACTATATATCATGCATTGATATTTCACTTTTAGAATGAAGGCTCTAAAATGCCCTTTCTCCCATGCTAATATATATCAGTTTGCGCCTGTACAATCAATCCGACATCAGAGCAGATGATGGAAGAGCTTTTGTCACTGGAAAGATGTGGATGTGTGCTGTTTTATTCATGGCAGCATAACACAGGAGGCCTGGAATAAAAGAATGTTATTTCAGCTGCAGCAGCGTGTGGCGTCTCCTCACATGTGCTGACTGCTTGTTTATAATGGCCATCTCTCATCACACATGCAAACACACCGGATGCGGCAACAACACAAGCCATTAAAGAAAAACATATAACAATTATGCAAAGGAAATATGTGCTAGCTTCATGAGATGTGGATGCTGCTTTCTAAAAGAAAACAGAACAATTAGGAAAGAATGGCTTCCACGTCTCATTGTATTATTTTTAAGGCAGATGTTGTCAGATGCTTATTATCTCAGAATAAAAATATAGTAAAAGACATTGTAGCTTCATAAAATGCGATGCATAAAGCATAGGAGATTACTGTGAAGCCTGGCTGTGTTTGTGGTAATAAATTACCTCTTTGACAATACAATGAGAGATTGTATCTTTCCAAACATGGGCAAAGCAGCAGATAAGATGTATGTCTCCATGGTGAGGAGATGAGCCTTTTGATTGTTGACTGACCCACTGCCGCTCTCGCAGCACATCAAATAAATTGATTAATAGATGAAAGTTCTGCTCAGCGATATTGTAAATATTTTATGTGTTTGATGTTTTGCTCTAATATCCATCAATTTTGGATTAGAACTAATTTACCATTTTACTGACCAAAACAAAGATTTTGGGCTTTCACAGTTTATAACTTTTTATTTTCCTTATGAGCTAAGCTGCATCTAAATCTCCTGTACTGTATATTAAGATAATCATGAAACAATATGCAATATCAAGTCATACCTTTCATCCTGTATTACAACAAGGTAGGGCATTTTCATAAAATCTTTGTCTACTTAATCATTCATGGAACAGATAATGCTATAAGCTATTTTGTAGGGTCTTGGTATGTGCAAGTAAGACATCTGTACTGATAAAGCTCTGAAGTGTGACCACTGAAACACACAACATCTAAATTGAATTTGCGCTAGGCCATATTGTGCTCCTGGACACATCCGTCCTCAGATGGCCACTCGACTGTAAATTGACCTATTTTGCAGTCGCAGCATAGTCCCCTGTGCTGGCACTTTCAAATTTATGGCAGCCCCGTGCTGTGTAGCCTTTACAATCAAAACAGAGGGAAGTTCAGTTGAGGCCCAGGAGCACAATGGAGCGGCACTTTGCTTTGGGAAACTGCAGCGACACTAAATATAGCCCTGAGAATGGCGTCGCCCGGGCAGACTGATTTGTCCAAACAGAGAGGATTATAAAACCAGACCATGGCAATGCCCAGCTGCGCCCCTTCTCAGTGCATGCACTCTGACACCTCTCCTAAATTCATCGTCCTGGGTTTTGTATTGAGCACAGCAAGTGTCTCTGCTCCATCACAGCACTGCACTCCATTCTTGTTGTCTTCTCAATAAATTAATTTGTTTCATCTCCCCAGCTTCTGTCCTGAACAGACAATTCAAGCAGGGAGGATAGAGTAGATCCAGATAATGAAAAGATCTGTTTCTTAATGTGCATTTTTCCTTTTTTGACTCAGAGCCTTCATAGAGACCAGGTCACCAGAGGAAGAGGGGTCCCAGGTCCGAAGAAGTGCTATGTTTCCAGTTGCAGTGCAAAGAGGGAGAGGTGCTATTCTATCTGTGCCAAGCCACACACTGAGAAACATACGGCAATATCGGGAAGACTATGAGGCTTACCGGAGCACGGGGGGTAAAAGGAGCTTTGGGGGTGTCACTCCTTGGACTATTGCAGACAGGTAATTACAAAATATAAACAAGGTTGCATTTGCTAAGCCTCTTTATTTTTATACTTTATTTAATCAAACATAGAATTTTGCTCTTATTGAATTGCTGTCATGTTAGCTACAACAATCCAGTATCAATATACTAACGTCCTTTCAGAGCCACTGCAATTACCGACTCATTACAACACTCCCAGAGGTGCCATACTGAGTTTATGGTTTGTATAATTTCTCTCCCTGGTTTTCGCTGTTGTTCATCTGGCTCACCCACTGCATTTGATTTGCATAACTAAGGGAAGTCTTAAGTTACTGCAATGCACAATTCAGAGGGTTTTGAACTTCACCATAGTGTAAAAACATTGGAGAACAAGTTAATCCAAAATGTATGCTTCATCTGTACAGTAAGATGACTGCTATCTGAACAGACTGGTCAGATTTGGCTACTGCTGTACAAGAATTAGAATTATTTAGACATTTGAAAATAGAAAAAAAAAAAAAAAAAAAAAAAAAAATAAATATATATATATATATATATAATATATATATATATATATATATATATATATATATATATATATATATAATATATATATATATATATATCATCATGCTAGCCATCTGTTCTTGCACAGAGTTTCATTTTATGTCTAATAGATATAACAACCATAACCGGCACTTTCTGTCCCTGGTTTTCCAATCCAGTTACAGTAATGTGGATGGATGTATCAGGTAGGGCATCCATCAAAAAAGCACTGTACAACTGGTTCACTGTAGCCACATTTGATGAAAGAGAGATTATTCAAATGTAAAAATCTGCATAATAGATGGATTGCCTTGATATTTTACCCTCAGGGATAAATCTGCCTGACAGCACTGTCACAATCGACTGCCTACTTGCATGGTAATCGTATAATTGATGGATTCGCGCTAAACATAAATCTTCCCCTATGTGTAGCTTTAACCCTCTGTCCTTGTAAAACTAGCCTGTCAGTTTAGTCTGATCTTGCCTCTTGTCCCTCAGTCTGGCAGAGGAGCTGTTGGCAGAGGTGGTGACCGAAGTAGCGGCTGAGTTTCAGGATGTTGTGGAGGAGTACGCTGAGGCCGTCTTCACATCAGAGTTCCTTCAGCCTGTCCAGTCACCTGCTCCTCCAACCCAGGCAATAACATGATAATAAGGATATTAACTTTGGATTTTTGCTTCAGGGTTTTGCAAAGACAATTTTAGCCACTTTAATTTTCTACAGCATTATGAGTCTCATAATGGTTTTGTATGTACTTATCTCAGTATTTAATTTTTTGGTTTGATTTTAGATGTTATTTTGAGGTCAATGTCACACAGGAAGCATTAGTCACATCAGGTGTCTGTCTCTACCTGTATCTGTGATGTAATGGTGATGAGTTCTGTTTTGTGAGCTGTGAGGGCCCATTAAAACATTACTGAGGATTATAAGATTATTGCATTCCCTTTCCACTTTGTATGAATATTTCTGGGGATTACTCTTCTTCCATTTTCCCTGCTATTTGAAAATAAATTTCTAGCATCTGTCTCTACATTAAATAGGAGTGGCTAAAACCATAACTCCATTTTAATGTTGGGATTTCAAAATAAATTAGTAGCATCTGTCCCTACATTATAAGAGTGACCAAAATCTTAATATATTTATTTTTTGTTTATCTCCACGTGGTGTGTGAAGAATGCTTAAAGTGTATTATCTCTACCTCACTGGCTTTCACATACTCAGTATTAATTTGCTATTATCGGAGAAATACAAACAGAAAAATAACATTTACCATTTACCAATTGACCATGAATTAATATGCATACAGAAGACTAGACATGAGCTAGTTGTGCCAACAGCATGTCTCTTGGGTGTCAGATGAAAACAGGAGAGCAGCGGAGAGAGCCCAGTAGCTGTGATTGTCTGTGGGGACTACGCTCTGACAGGGGACGTTCACTGACTGCATGAATTAGCTCACTTTGACTCAACCTCCCCTATTTTTTCTCAGGCGGAGATTGTGTGGGTGGCTGGATACGTGCAGACTCTCACACTCAAAACACAATATTTTTTTCTAGGACAATTAAATGAGAACACACAAAGCGGGGGGGGGATATTGCTATGTGATGTGCAGGATTTAGGTTGTGGATAAGGCTGGGCAAAAACCGATGTGCTCATTTCCTGATTTAGAGTTCTTTGTTAGATTTTGTTGCCTTGTGAAATACATAGATCAATAGATAGACACTAATGATCGCAAGAGATATTCAAGTTTAGCTGCAGCAACGTGCTGTGCTTCTCTGTCACTTTTGTGATTCAATCAAAGGTCTCAGGTCAGCGTATCGAGTGGTCAGGTATGGTCAGCAGGTTATGTGACATATAGTGTTAAATGCCTATAATATCTCATAGGTCCTGTCCAGTAGTCCATTACTTGTGTTTTTGAACTGCACTTTTTAGTTGGTTAAAATCCCATGATATGTTAAAAACTGATTTTAAAAAAGTAAAAGTTTCCAGACTTGTTCAGTGTGTCAGCCAGGTAGCCAAAGAGCAGCCAACCACTCAGTTGCCATGGGAGCAAATTATGACGATAAAGTTTTTACACCATCTTACAAATATTGAACCAAACAAGTTTATACATGCTGGAGCACAACAGCAATGCAGCACCATCATGTATAGTTACTGACAAATTACCCTTTTAAGAATTATTTTTAATTTTTATTTAGCTAAAGTCTGTAACATACTCACTAACACCACAAAACCCAAAATACTTCATTATAGTTTAAAATTATTGTGTTATGTCAGTACATTTTATTTCACCAAATGTAATGGACCAGTATTTACAAATCCAACTATCTTTCCACAGGCTCAGACAGTGAACAGTAGACTAAATGTGTTTTTATATTTGGACACTATGCCAGCCTAATATCACACCTTATGTAACACCAATGAGTAGGCTGAAGTGTATTTGTTAGAGCTCATTATATTTTTAAATGTGCTATTAATATGGAGCTTTGTTTGTTATCACTGACTCAAGTTGTTGAGCTTTTGCACCCACAAGCCGGATCATTTCCTCAGACACATAACAAAAACAAATCCTCACTTTAGGTGCTATATTGAGCCTGCTGATGCCAACTTTGTGACTCTTTAATGGCTCCCATAAAACCTTAGGCAGCAGAACAATGGTTGCATTCATTTTTTAACCTTTTTCTACAAGTGCGTGAAAAAGCGTTAAAGCTTATTTTGTTAAAACTGAAAATAGACAGTTTTATTATAGGATATACAAATATACTTCTGAATAGAATTAGACCTGTCACTTGAACCTGTTGCTCTTTAATGTTCTTTTTCTCTAATGGGATTAAAACTATGTCACAGCCTGCAGTTTGTTAGTACCCCACTCATTCATTTGTATTTCTTATTGAAGGCAAGCGTTTATGTGAAAATGCATTTAGGCACCTTCATCTCCCTTTACCTTAACTTCATTATAAGCAGAGCAGTTACTAGGCAGGGGCACAATTGTAATGTGAAGGTTGACTGTAGTGTTTCTGCTTGAGGTGACACCTGCTGCTTACCCTGTTGGCAGGGAGCTCAGTCCCTATTATTCTAAAGTGGTTTAAATATGATGCCTTGGTCCTGTAACCAAACTGATTAGTATGATCACGTATTTACAATGTCATTACGGTCAACTTTTCCCTGTCCCTGCAAAGTGTTCCTACGTCGACACTCGGCTCACGGGCGCACCGCTGGAGGCAGTGGCGCTGCAGAGGAGTCTTGTTTGTTAAAACTCTGGCTGATAATCGCGACGGACGGAGGAAAGAGGCAGAGGTGGGTGGGCTAGGCATGCCATGTGAACCAAGTCTGCGCAGAGACAACACATGCACAACTATGTCTGCGGCACGGCAGGTACTTTGGTCTGCGCGATTAGGTATAGGTCAATGAAACATCAGCATATTTAGATTTTTCTCTTTTTCCCGCGTTTCATCTTCCCGCGGTAGAGGAGGAGACCGACGTGTCGGCTTTAGCTCCGGTGCCATCCAGGTCCATCCCGCAGCAGAGCGCTTCAGTCCGGTTAGACGACAAGGTGCAGGGGGCGGGAAAGAGGGCACATGAAGCTTGTCTTTTTTTAATTCAATGTTCGACATAACAGAGCTGCGCTGAGAAACGTGACGGCTTTTCTAAGTGAGCCCAGAGACATACCCACAGCGGAACCACTATGTCCAAGGAGACAAGAGGCAAAGGTAAGAGGACTCACGCTACATTCACGTTTACGACATGCTAACAGGTAGATCTGCAGGAATGTGCCGCGGTCAAAGCGGGTTTAAACATCCAGGCTGCAATGCTGTCATTTCTCACACTGGTCCTAAACTAGCCCTGTGCCCATGCCCTGTCCGGGCTCCTGTGGCAGTGTCGCAACCAGATGCTCGTGACGCTTCTAAGCGCATCACTTATCATTTTGGAGCACATTAACTCGATCAATATTTGCAGATTTTTTTGTTTTTGTTTTTTTCAGCCCAAGTCTGAGATCCTCTTTGCTTTTCTCTACAAACCCTGTTATAATAGAAATATGCTATTTTTAGAAGCATTCAGGCTGCAGTGTGTAACTTAAGCACCAAAGAATAAAGAACATTTTCCACATTAGTGTATTATTTAATAACTTGAAGGTCATACTAATCAAGAATAAAGTTCACTGTGGTGCTATTAATAGCATCACCTGAATCTAGGGCTGCATAACCTACAAGCTATGCCACAAGTCCGTTTTTATTGGCTACAGCTTCTGTGGTCTGGGCAATTAAAATTCTAAATCATTTATTCAGACTTCTTTTTTTTTTTCTTTTTTTACCTACCACCATTAAATCAAAACCATCCTAATTTTATGGCGCCTTTGTCTCATAACAGGTCTGTTTTAAGTGCTTTAAGGGCACAGTTGCGTGTTTGAAGTCTGAGGTTTGGTCCCTGCTCTCATGTGGTCTACAGTCTTCTGTGTCCAGAGTGATGCATTGATAAACATTTCCCGAACATTTTCCTGAATTCATATTTTAGTCACAGGCCCCTCGAGGTTTTGTTTATTTAAGGATCCCCATTTTTCTCTACAAATGCTACCCTTCCTGGGGTCCAAGGTAAAGCCATGGCATATTCCTATTGTATATAGCCTATACATGTAGTTGACAAAGAATCAAGGTTTAGTGCTGTAGCTTTGTTAAATGAAATGATTGCAATGATTTTGACATTTATAACAGTCCAATAAAACCCCATGGTAGTAGAAAGATTGACAAAAGTGATGTCTGTTTGCATCTGTGGTTTGCCCCTGTTTCATTTGGTATTTAGTGCAAGAGTGTCTGAACTCATCCCAATGCGTCAAATGTGTCACTGGTGTGATGTGGCCCAAATAGCCACAAGTTACTGTAAGGATGGCAAACTGGCAAACCAAAAGCTCAGTTTGTTTACTTTGTATGAGTCTTCAGCACCACAACTCTTTTATGGTAAAGGCTGGATCAAAGTGTGACTGCAGAAAGGACATCTTTGTCAGATAATGCGCATAGGCAGTCAAACTAACTAGAAAAAAGAGGACACCAGAGGTCTCCAGATCTAGAGCTATAGGCTTGGTCAGGTCTTTAGCCAAAGAATTTTCCTGTTACTATTTATAGGTTGATGAGAGAAACCCATCTCCACGTGCCATCACACAGGTTTGTATGAACCCCTCTAAAATGATGTTATTGTTTGACAATATTAAAGTCTGCTTAATCATCTTTGAGCTGCAGTAGTTTATTGTGTGGACTGGGGGTTTGGGATGAGTGTTCAACATTTCTCCTATATACGTTTATGGCATAAGGGTTTACCTATGATAAATGGTCCTTTCTTCTGTGCTCAAGAGGCATTTGGATAAAAATGCATGTTCTGCAATGCCTGAGCTGTGCCCTTTTCGTTGAGACAAGAGTGGAAGAGACTTTTATCCTGCTGAGATCAATAAAAGGCTAGACTGTTGTTACTTGAAGCCCCGACGAAGTGTTAAACTGGCAAAGACCTGTGTGTTTTTCCTCCAAAAAGCCCAGTTAAAGTCACACCCCCTCAGCATGCATTAGCTAAATCCTTTTTCAGGTAATTACATATTTTTTATAAATAGAATACCATCAGAAGTTACATATGAATACATTAAATCTGGACTGTAAACCCAATAATTCATAATATAATTCACCTCACTGATTTCCGCAAAAGATTAAATGCACATGCTGTATATTTGAATGTACATACTGTAGTTAATCATAATTATAAAAGAGGATAAATAAATATAAAAAGGCCCACTTGAATCTTTTGTCACCCTGTGGCTATAAAGTTGTGTCACCATTGGCGAGTACTAAGCGCAGGGCAATAGATTCATGCAACAGTACATTTGTGAGGTCACTGTAATTTCATATAAATGATTTGTTTTCATTGAGAACAGCATGAGCTCACCCAGCAATAAAATGCAGTTCAATGCTCTGCTAGCCTCTCTGTAGTATTGTAGTCTATATCACAGTCTTTTTCACATTATTCAGTGTCTGGGTTTTTATGACTAGTAAACTAAACAGAATACATGGCTTTCTCCAGCCACTGAAGAGACCTGGCTGTATGCCCAATGTGCTCACTGTGTCTCAACAACCAAATACAGCTGCTTTAAATGACACTAAACAGAAGTGGAATATTTGAAGCCTTACTAGGTTTGTCAGTAATCTTGGCAATGGGATTTCTAAGTGTTGTATTTTTCAAGTTGAGTTAGAAATATGGTACCTACTATAGAGAAAGAAAAGAAGCAAATCTCTTCCCCACTCTGGGAGGAAGATGGTTTGGGAATCATAGGCAGAAAAAAGAAAATAAGAAGACTTTTCTTAGTATGATCAATTTTATGCATCAGTTGTTAGGGCATAGCAGTGTAGAGTCCATTAGTCCACCCAAGCCTTTCTATGAGCTACCCACCTTTGAGCATTGATATGTCTCCTTCCTGAAATTTAAATAAGTTGAGGAAGACATTTTTCCATTGCTGCCCAAATAGATAAATAAATGAGTTGGCCACTCACTGTGTTTGCTGAATTTCAGTCGTAGCCAAAATAACCCCAGAGGCTACTTCTATAATGTGTGTTTGTTTCAGTCTCTGTGTGTATTGATGAAGGTGCTAAACATTATTGTCATTGCCATGTTGGGGTTTGGGATATGCCAAAAAATGTATTGATATTATCATATTAAAGAGGGACTATTAAACTCCTTATTTAGATCACAGTATATGCATTGAAAACAATGTATGTTTAATTTCAGTGCAGTTTTTGAGTCACTCTTCCATCACAACACAATCTATGTGCATTTTGCCAAAAAACACTAGTGCACTTCGCATCAGGTTTGGGTAGTTGTAGTATTTTGTTTTGCATCCTGCTGTTGTATATTCATAAAAAATGGGTGACTTGGGGCTGTGCCTTGACAAGCTCAAACCATAAAGATGGTTTGAATAGTGCGCAGGAGAGACTGCAAGATTACTCAAACATGCATGAATGACAAATAAAACAAAACCACATCAGGCATGTTTTTGATGTGGGAAAGTTAACATGTGGTAGAAAGCTTCACAAACTCAATTTTGCATAATACCTCCTTTTAACAAAAAATGAAAATGTATTTCATAAAAAAAAAAAAAAAGTAGTCACATTTCCTACTGACAAATATTAATTATTCTTTTACTGAGGACTGGCTGTAGACCTCTCCATTATAAAGACCCATGATCATTGATGATTAGAAATAACTGAATCTGCATGTTGATTAAAATTAATGAATTGTTTGCTGCTAAGTTCTTCACTTGTTTTAGAGAATAATACACACTTAATACCCAGTGTGATGACAGAAGGAGGACATGTTCCTGAGATAAAAACTGCAAAGCTGCATTAATTAATTCAGTCTGTGACCTCTGTAATTGTATTTGATGATAAAACTATGTAAATTCAGATGTAATAGGAGTTTGTTATGTGTGTGCACACCTGGCCTGTCTCCGCTGTTGTTCGCCTCAGCAGTGGACTGGTCAGACAGAAGATGTTCACAGGAGACCAGCTCTCCGCCTCTTGTTTGTCTGTCGGTCAGTTTGACGTCACACTGGGCAGAGGACAGAGGTAGGACCATATTTGGCATTTTGTCTTGACTCTTTGGTGAGTCACATAATGTCCTGCCAAAAACATTGTTAGAGGAATGAGTTTTGGAAGATGAATGTACATTGAGTTGTATATTTACAACTCTGTTTTGTATTACTGTTGCAATCCTGGGAACAGATGATGAAATGATTGGATAACTGTAAAGAGAACAGTATTTGTGTTTTTCCAACAAGGATCTGTCTAGCATTCACATCTTTCCTAGTGCAACTTTATTCATTTATTCTGATGCAAAAAGACCTGATTAAAAATAAAAATGCAACAAAATGATGTTGGAATCTTTTAAACAAGGATATAAAGTAGAGATAGACCAATATGGCAGATATTTGCACATTTTAACGATTTGGCAATTAGCCATAAATCTTCGGCATAGGACATGTTTTGTTTTGGCTGACCTTCTGCCTACAGACAAAGCTATATTTGAACACTTGAAAGCAAAAAATGCTGAAAATGTGACAACACCACTCTCTTAAAGGTTTGTGGAAAAAATAGACTGTAGATGAATTTGATGTAAATACAATAATTACATAATTTGTTAAAAAATAAATAAATAAAACTAAAAAACAAAATGCCCCTAAATATCAGCCTAAAAATATCTGCACATCTTACGGGCCATGGGTTGCTCTGGATTCTAAATAACTGGCACTGGTAATGAAAAAAAAAAACAACAACATATAATTTGAACTCTATATAGTAATATTTCTGCACTTTTCTGGGTAATTATAAAACTTCAACTGTTAACTGGCATTATACCACATTTCTCTAGCATTGTCTGCGTATCTTTACATTTTTGCAAATATCACGCACCATAATCAACAGTGTACTTCAACTCACCCCACTTTTGTGCAAGTCTGAGTGGCACTTGTGAGAGCACATATCTGGCCAGATCAACACCTCGCTACCAGTCCTTTATACACAAGATTGATATTGACACATAACACTCCCATGAGGCTTTGCAGTAGTGTTGTGCAGGCAGCGTCCTTCAGAGAGAGCAAGTGAACATTTTATTGACACCACAGTTCACTAGTGGAGGTCCTCTGAGTATGAAAATAACAAATTAGTCATATGATTTAATACTTTGCACTATATTTGTATGTTATTTCTTACAAGAATAAATTATTTGAATAGTTAATGTTCTGCTTGTGGCGTTTCCATTAGGTATAAAAGAATTCATTTGGTGCTCTGGGAGATGCTGATCCCTCTTGTTATTGACAAAACAAGTCTGTGAACAAGCACTTATACAATGAATAAATGCATCATATGGGATTATGTTTGAATAACTATTGCCAGAGAGAATTAGTTTACGCAGTTGATTTAATTATCGTAAGCAGGTAACATGCACACACGTATACAAAATGCATGAAAACATTTGCTGTCGCTTTCAGATTCACAAGCTCTTATGATGTAGGGTGGGCAATTTTTTTTTCTCAATTTCTTTTTGTTCTGCATTTTATAATATATATTTTAACAATTAGGAACGTTCTAAATGTACCTGTAAAAGTCTTGATTGAGGTTCAAGAATCGCATGAAACATGAATAGACCACAAAACTACCCCCAAACTGCTTTATTATCAATTTTTTTGATAAGTCCCATCTCTATTTGTAATACCTGTGTGTCTTTGAACAATAGAAGGATGTCTGAAACTCCCAGAATGGGGCCAATTTCATTCCAAAAGAAGCTCCAATGTCTTTTTCACAATAAATAACTCATTCAGTGCCACCAAACTGTGCTTTATGAACTGCAATTTCCTACTTCTGACTCTTCGTTTTCAAAGCACATGATGGCGATATATCTAAAAGGTTTATTGAATCACACGGGCAGACTATTTATCATGATCCAGATCCTCCCTAACCATTTGGCACAAACTCTATTATGTTAAAGAACAGCCTGGACGGGGACATTTCATACATCTCATTTTAAATACGATTGTAGATAAGTAATTGCCTCTTCATGTGCGATTTAAATTTAAAAGTGAAAGAGTGGACTAAATGCCCTCCCTTACAGGCAAGCGTCAGTATAAATGTGCTGTCTTGTATTTGCAGTGGCAGACAGACAGAAGTGGGGCCGTGCTCTTTAGTGGTGATTATCAGATAGAGAATGCACAGCAGTCCATTAATAGGAGACGTCGTTGTGATGTGCAAAGCTGTTGTGCACATAGATAGCATCCGGGGATAATGTCTGTATAGTGAAAGTGACCCATTTAACAGTAACAGTGGTTCACATCAATCACAACTCTCATCTGCTTTAACAATTTTCATTAAGTTTAAAGGTGCACTGTGTTATTTTTGTTGTGGAGGGACTGTCACTTACTTGTGTCCATGGAGCTGTTATTGCTTGGAATGTTCCACAGAGAAGCGTTAAACTCATCTATCTCCATGAAGATAAACAGAAATTAAGGTAAGCCTACAGGTCAGATCTATGAAGAGGCGTCTCAGTGTATCTGAGAATGCCTGTTTGGTATTCTTAAGCAATAAAAACACTTGTAATGGAATAAATGTAAATGCTATACTATGGAACATTTCATGCAAAACAATCACACCCCCATGGAGACAAGCAGGTGGTAGACCATCTACCAGAAAAGTTACACAGTGCAGCTTAAAGATTAGATGTTTAGATTAGATGCCAATGAAGTAGTTTGCATAATTATTATTTTCTGCAATTGTAATGATTTCTTTCGTTATAAGGTGTCACTTTGTAATAGTTTTCAATGTAATTTTGTAATAAGGTATTTTCATTTTACTGGGAGGAAAAATTACGCCATTCACTGGGACAACTAATAATAAATTTTCTTAGATTCATAATTACTATGGTTTTGTATAATGTTTATGCATCTAGCACTTGTCGTTGAGATTGTTTTGCTATGTATTTTTGTGCATTATCTGTGTATGATAGATTTTAAAATGTGGGGTAGAAAAACATTGACGCATACTCTGTTTTCTGGATTTTTCTTCACCATCTCTGTCCTCCCTGTGTGGCTTTCATCTTTAGCGAGGACATGTTGCTTGTTGAAATTAGGGCTGTGGATTTTCTCATTTCCTCCTCTTTATCCACGCTGTAAAGAAAAACATTATTGGATTTCTCTCTCTCGACATGTTAAATATCATAGCGTTTTGGGGCTTTGGGTCCAGTTTTCTGCAGCAGCTTGCCTCATCCTCCTGTCCATGTCCTCCGTGTGGCAGAAGCAGTTGCTCTCACAGGCTTCCCAGGGAGCTCTTTTGGGTGTCGTTAATTGAGCAAGTTCATTGGATATTAAATAGTGCTGATTACAAATTGAAGAGATTCAGCTGTGGTAGTGGCAACCCAGGACCATCTGTGTGAGAGTTACGACAGGCGATGCAGTTAAATCAGAGGCAAGTGGAATAATGTCTTAATGTTGGATTGAACTGATAAACAGTGCACTAAATGAGACTGACAAATTCAGCCATGCTATTATCAGTGGAGCTTTCTCATTAGCAGCAAATCCCACTGTAATATAGAAATGTGTTTTTTAATCAGTTGTGCAATGCTTCTACAACATAATATATTAAAAGTTCTTCTCCCCTGAAACTAGTTTTGGATTTGTAGGACATGATAAACAAGATTCAACCAGACCTTTGAGTTATGGTATATAGGCCTGTATAATACTATATTGACTTGAAAGCTGGAACGATATATTAAGGGGATCAATATTTATTGTGTGCAAAATGTATTTATAAAATGTTGGGGTATTTTTGTTGCAATACGATAACATTTGTAACAGCTGGAAAAGGTTGTATAAGTGGCTGATTATAGCTTCACTGTGCTATTTATTTGTTGCAGCTCATTCCTTTTGACTGATACTATCTGTTTAAAAATAGTTTACTGGGATTATTATCCTAGCAGGTCTATTGAGTTGGGTGGGGTACTCAATAAGAAGCAGTTAAGAAACAAGCAAAGTTGCAGTGGTCAACTTATGAACTTGTACTTTTTATCAGTGTTGCTTCAGTGGATATCTGTTTGTGTTGTAGTCTTGCAAGATAGTGGTGATTTTTTTATGAAAATGCCAGAAAAGGTCACTCAGTCTAGATACAAACTGCGCCCACATAAGGTCAATGAAGAGCTTGTTTTTGAGTGTTCTTCACCACTTTCAGTCATTAGAGCTTCATCACTCACAGAATGTTGACTGTCCAATTTTGTGTTCCAGCCCATTCATTCTGTCTGTACTGTTTCGAGATAGGGTCATCTCAGATGTATGTATGTTAGCTATTCCCCGCATAGGCTGAGTATGGCCTTCTGCTGGTTGCAACCAGACATTCAGGTGTGTGAACCTACTTTTATATTGAGGGATCTAAAAGACCCCACTTCTAGTACACACATTATATATAAATATGTGCATAAAAATTAGTGTGACTATACATCTTAAATAGATAGATAAGATAGATGGATAGATAGATAGTTTTTCTTTTCTAAAATTACAATGTGCACTTTATTTTTTTATCTTTGGATATAAGCAACACTTTTTTTTAAACACATTTTTACCCAAAAGGCAGAGTTGTTTCCTCTTGTAAATCTTAAATTTGTTGCAACATCCCTATTTTCATTTTTACAAGATAACACGGACAAATGATCAAATAAAAAATATTTGAGAACTAAATCAGATTGGAAAATTCTGTTTCTTAGAAGAACCATGTCATGTAATTGTAGTGACAATTCAATCAATGCCATTTCTTATTAGAGCACAGCTTCAAATCAATGTGGCTGCTGTACTGCCGGACACACAGCTTACTGTAGTTTGCATGCACAATCGTCCTCATTATATGGTCATTTTTTTAAATAAATCAGACCCAACTAAGCTTGACTACTTTAGTGCTTTTTCATTTTATGGTGTTTTTCCTTTATTGTTCATAGTCACCAGTGAAAGACCGCTTTTGATGGAGAGGTTTTTCGATGACTCGTGATGGTTGCACAAAAACAATAATCTTCAATTGGAGCCATCTGCCCTGAGACATTCACAGCAATTATTACCACACACTGACAATCCATTTAATATTTCAGCATGGACAGTCCTCCTGGGAAATACAGAGGGGTTAACAAACACATATCTAATATCCAGAAACTGTTGGATTGCTAAAGCATCTTATATCTGCTACACTTAATTAGAACTCATGGGATTTCTATTCTTCACTGAAATATCTTCTAATAAGTTTCCCATGTTCCTTTGTTTTTGCCCTTGTGTTTCAAATTGCCTGCTTTATACTGCCACAGCTGTACACATTTCAAGACTTATCTCTTCTTGCACACTGCTGCAGGCACTATCCAAGGTTAGACTCTATCTCTGTTCTCTAAAGAAGAAGTTGCACACTCCACTTTAGAAAGATGAATGATTTTAATTATACCTCTCTCAAAATTGCCTGGCAGATATTTCATAATGCTGTCTCATCCTCATCTATCACCTATCTTCAAGTAAAGATGGAGGCTCTAGTCAAGTTCCTGTTCTAATTTGGGATTCTTGAATTTAAAAATCATACTGTTTGCTTAGTTTTAAATAACAAATAAGTCTAGTTACCTCAAGCTAATGCAGCAAGTGACCCAGAAGTGCGATGAGTAAGACAATAAATAAACAATGATGCGGTTTGTTCCAGGTGAAATGATTCAAATGGAAAGAGTGTCTCCTTCAATAATATAATAATACCATATGAATCATACCAAAGAGGAGAAAGAAAGGATGTCTTTAACTATTCATAGTGCTATTTGATCAGAAATAGCACAATACTGTCTGGTGACCTGTTATTTCTAATGCAGCTAGAAATACCTGTGTACTATGCTGCATAGAAGGTAATAAGATAAAGATTTTGTTGAACTAGTTAGGAGGTAATACTGGTTGACAGAAGCCTTATAAAACCCATTGTGCTAGTGGGCACAGAGCAGCTGATGGAGAAGTGACAGATGTAGCCCAATAAGTCTGTGGAAAGTGTGTGTAATTGTGTTTCACTGCAGAAAGGTGGTAATCTGCTTAAGGCATTATACCACACCAGGGACTTCCTCTGGCTTTCTCAGATAAACTGTCTTTGGATGTGGTCCTTTGACAAACTTTGAGGGAGTGATCTGAGAACCCAGCTGTAATCTTTCAATTGACCCATCAGCTCTTGGATATAATACTAAAAGCGTATTAGTGTTAAATAGGGTTTTTGCCACATGGATGCATGCTTACGGCTGCAATTGATAAATAAAAATAAACAAAACAAAAAACATCAAAGCCTGTTTTTAAGCTTTTCAAGTATTGGCTGTTTTATGGCCTAATTCTATAGTCTGCTTATTACAACTTGCTTCAAAGCTGCCCCAACAATTCACTTGGACAATTAAAATGTATTTAATTAGTAGCTTTAAAGAATGAACAGGTTCTATATTACACAAAACTGACTCTTCTGTTTCATATGTTTTTATTCATGTACAAACAAATATAGATATGTCATTCAAACAACACATGTACACACACTTTTTTTCATTTTTATGCAGATAAAACATAACTAACAAAGTTAACTAACAAAAACAAATCACTCAAGAAATAGGTGTAGCGTCATTCAATATAATAATAATAATAATAATAATAATAATAATAATAATAATAATAATAATAAAGAAGGGGTGGGTAGGTGGTTGGTTTAGACTGTTTTAAATAAGTCAATAAATGGCTGCCAATTTCTAAAAAATGTCTTTATGTTACCTTTCTTGGAATACCTAATCTTCTTCCTAATCTAAGGACATAACTTCATTAATCCATTGAGTGCTGGATGGGGCTTTTGTAGATTTCCAATGCAAGAGATACAAAACTGACTCTTGTGAGTATTACAAAGATCAATAAATAGCGTAGAATGTGAGTGACACAAAAATCAAATTTTTTCTTTCTTAAGATTACCTTACAATGACATCAAAATCAGTTGTTACTAGTCTTCACAGCAGCCTCCACTTATCTTGCATCAGACGCTTCACTGTCTGGTGACCATCTGTATTTCCCTTATACAGAATATTTTGTAATATATAGCAGACCTTACCACACAATATAGCATGGGAGTGTTATAAAGACGTTATTTTGAATCCACCACAACTTTTGCTATAGCTCCAGGGTCAAGTGTAGCCTATAGCAGCTCTCTATTTAGGCCCAGAAATACAAATGTAGTCATCTGCCATCTTCCGTCTGAAAGTCAACACTTTTCCTTGTCCTTCTGACCAAGCCTAGCATTACCCCTGCCCATATCGATCTGAGTGTGCAATAATGCAGCGGACATGTGCCAGTGACAGATAGAGGGGCACTAACCTGTGATTGTTTTGGAGCTGTTGTTGTAATGAGTGCTGTTGGAGCGGCATTTTGAGCATCTGCCGGCCTCAGTGTAAATGCAGCTGGAAGTGGGTAATAGACAGAAAGAGATGAAAGACAGGAGATGAATCACAAGTATATAAGCGTGTTGTCTCGGATGCTTTTCTGATATCACTAACCTTTTTTTGAACCAATTTGTGTGAAGTGCCAGACTGCATTTGCTGTAGCTCTCGATAAGTTCATTTGAAAGAAGAAAAAAGGGTTGTGTTTGAATATCACAGCAAAGAGATTAACTGATGTTTGGTGTATATTTATAAACCAATTTAGAATGACTCATAAGTAAATATGAGTCAAAAAGTTGCACAAAGTTGATAAACAGGATGTAGTGTAAGAAGAGATTATTACACTTGAAGATCATAAAGCAATAAATATTTTGAATGTAACTGATAACTGAAAAATATGCCTTAGATTTATATGTACATTTAAGCACATTTTTGGTGGATAGCAAAACTATGATAATTATTGTTATCAAATGAGTTCCAAAAATATTGTTATTTTTGTGACTATTACCCACCACTGTTATTAAGGCTAAGACATTTTTTCTTTGTTCTTTTTCTTTATTTAGAAAACACTTTTTGGAAACCACTGAGGCAAAATCAATGATGTAAGTGGGGCAATCTCCCGGGCGACTTGAGCCTTTTCTAAAAGCTTTATAGGTGGCCTCACCAGACCAGAACACTCAGGACCTCTTGTGGAGAGAGCAGTTTGACAGCAGTTTGGAGTATCAAGTGGTTTGTTGAGGCCAAGTGTTTTTGTTTGTCAAAGTATTGCCTGATACAGGGCTGGTCACCACAGGGGCACCGGGCCACCTCAGGAAGCTTTCAAATCCTCCATCAGGCAGAGCCCCAGACTAAGGGCAAAATGTGTGTGAGTGTTGGAAGTTTCTGGACTGCCCATAATTCCCTGTCTGCAATTTTTTCTCTCTGTGGGGCTGTAGTGCTGTAAAGAAATTCATGGTAGACTGAAGACACACCCTGTGCATCAATTAATAATGAACTAAAAGGGACCGTTGCATGGGACTGGCAAAACTCTCAAAATGATCAGGATTTTGCCCAAAAACATCATCTCTGTATCAGAAAAGTATTAGAAAGAATTGAAAAATAGCACCAAAATTAGATATCCATTTGAGCAGGTATCGATACTAAAAAAGTAAATTAATAGAATAGAAAAGAACCTTCTCTGGAAAGCTTTAGAATGATCTTGAGGTTTATAAGAACTATAAAAGCATATACACCTGGATGACCACATTGTACTTGGAAATATAAAAGGAAGTACTATTAATGCTGAAAATCATTCTACTGTCTAGATAAAGTGTATGTGTGTTTTTTTATTATCATTGTGGAATCTTATGGAGTCTATTTCTGAGTATCAGAATCAAGTTTGAAATTTTCATCATGACAACAACAGGCATGTAACGCTGTACATGGGAGTAATAATAAAAGCATGTTCATGTGAGAAGTTAGGTTAAACTCTCCAGTGACCCCAAACTCAAATGACAGGTTCATGGATCAGGTCTGTAGTTGCTAAGCTTGGCGATTTATTTTGAATTTATTTAAATTGACAAAACACTTCACTTCACTATATACTGTACACTGTAAACACTATATAGTTCTGATTGCAAGAAGCCTGAGTTGTCCACACATTTCCTTTTATGACTGTAAATAACTGTTATTTACATTACTTTATGTAATGTATAATTTGTAAAAGAAACTATCAGTGTGCCATCTTAAAATGGAAATAGTTTAAATAAAAAAAAAATAACAGTGGTTGTTTTGCAATGCTGTTCGGCAGGGAATTTTGGATAAAAAATGAGAATTGCTCTAAACCCTCTTCAGACATATAATCTTGTTTCAAAGGTTATAAAAATACTGGCTTTCTTCCAACACTTGTGCGGTTTGCCTTCAGTAAAGAAGTCCCTAGTCGAGAGGACATCCTTTTGTATCTACAAATAAAACTGAAAAGTACTGACTGAATACTCATATTTTGATTGACACTGAATTTACTATTCTCTTTTGCAGGTATTCGAAAGCACAGCGGCCCACATTGGTGTCTGCAGAATATTGCACAAGAGTCTGTAGACAGCTCTGATGAGGAGTTTTTTGACGCTAGAGGTAAGTCTAGACTTATGTTACTATAGCATATAGCAAAGTTAGGAGGGTTGAGTCAGGAGGGGCATCTGGCATAAAACCTATGTAAAATTTATATGAAGTTGATGACTTGCTATGGCTGTATAGAAAAGAAAAGCCACAAGACTTTAGTGTGAATAGACAATGTGTGAATAGGCTAAAACAATATTATTCTCAGTCTCAAATAGAAGAATTTTAATCCTGTTGCTTAAATTAAACATACATCATTAGAAATACAACAATTTTATTCTTTCTTTTAGGGGTAATACAGCCAGAAAGTCCGCAATTAGATCATTTATCAGTGTAAAATATTTTTGCCAGTTCACTGTCCACTTCTCTGCAAGAGATTTTTTCCCATTTTTTTTACATTGTCAGAGTCCAGAAATAGCCCCCCTTGAGAACAGTTTCCACTGCGGCCCATTCACAGCCCCAGAGGCAGTTCATCTGGAAATAAGTGGAATACTTATCCCACCAATTATCCACTTGGAGCACTTGTTCTCCAGAGATAAATGTGGACATACCACTCTATGTCGTTATATTTGTTATGTCACAGTCCATAACAAGCATTGGACTCTCAACATGTACTAAAGAGGGCTATTCAGTGTGTTTTGCCTCCACTTAAGGAAGTCCAATTACTGGCTTTATGCAAGATTAAATTATTGCACCTTTGCCACTTGCTCTGAACACTATGTACAATTTAATGAACCACTGTTATGTTACAAGTAAACTTTATATAACTTTGTCAGGCAAACGTTTACTCTCATGGGCTGAGTCGCTAACTCTCGTTGTACACACGTCACAGTTGGAGGAAGGAAGTCAGATTACTACAACAGGGGTGGGATGAGACACAATTCCCACGAAATGAAACATGAGAACAAGACAAGATTTTTACATAAAAATTGTATTCCTACTAACAACTCATCATCAGCATTAGATTACTCATTCACCGTTCAAGGACAACAATTATATGTGCTCTATTTAAAAGCATTTTATGAATACTTTGTGCACTAGTGAACATGTCTTTAACATTTGTGGGTGAGGTATTTCCACTCACCCAGACGTAGCAGATGTCTTTTAATTACAGAGGACCATTCGAGTTTACTGCATGAAAATGTGGATGCGATCTGGTATTTGTCATGTCCACACATCCGCAGAATGGACTCTGCTTAGGCACTATTGGCACCTAATCTCATCAGTGCAAGAGCAGCAGGATTTCACTCTGATCTGATAAATCTGTGATGGATGTGTAACAATAACCTGCACTCACAAGGCTCACTGAGAAACACTATGTACTCAACTGGAGATGTAATGTAAGAGTGGAGCCTCAGCTTTTGGTAACGGGTGAATTTGAGGTTATGTCTAGTTTGAAACTGTAAAACCGAGAATTGTGAACTTTTACATTTTGGCTGTGTCGATGAAATACTGCTTTAAAGTGCTTCAAAATGAATAACAAAGTTGAAGGTCTTTTTAAATTCTGGTTTCCATCCACTTGGATGGCAAAGTGGAAATACGTGAAATTTTCTTGAGATTCTGAGAGAGAAAGTAAGTGTCATGTTAATAATGTTGGCAATATATATGATTTTGTTATGAATGTTGTACTTGATATTTTGGTCTATTGTTATAAGTTTCTTACATTTATATATATATTTTTTATCTTTCACATGTCCAGAGTAAGAATACATTGCACATTGCTGTTGTGGTAGATATGACACTGTTACCATGGCACTCCAGGGACACACTACATATAAATGAATGTTTGCTGGCTTGTTCTACCCTGTTCTTTGGCTGTTTGCTTTGGTCCTAAGGGATTTGTTCACTATCAGTAAACATATCTCTTCTCTTTTCCAGTGGCAGGTTTTTGAAAAATGGCTGCTTTGGACTATGATTTCATAGTCAGATCCAAAGGACATAAATGAAAAAGGGCTACATCCAAAAGACCCGTCTCAGACAAACACAGGGTGTAACAGTATGGTGGTAAAAATGGATGTATGAATTGGTGTTACTGTGCTAGTTAAAAGTGCACTGTGTAACTTTTCTGGTAGAAGGTCCAGTACCTGCTTGTCTCCATAAAGATATTATTGCTTTGTTTAAATATTTCCAAGTATTGCAACTTGTTTATCTTCATGGAAACACATTTTAGGTCAGGTCTGTGGGGTGATGACTCTATTCACAGTAAGAATGCATGTTTTTCAAGGTACTTTTGAACAAATAGAAAGCCTGTGATTGATACAGATTTGCCATACTTTCTAACATTGTGGACAAATTAATAACATCCACATAGCGAAAAGCGGGTGTTGGACCCCTTACTATGGTGCACCTGATAATAGTTGGTATTGAAAACATTTGAATGACATACTCTCCTTCTCATCTTTTATTTCCTCCATCCTCATTATTATAGTGAAAATAACCATGATCAGATTCAGAAGGTTTGCACCACCACAGCTGCAGTGCTTCAGACAGAGAAGACAAATGATACAAGAGGCACAGTAGGTGATTAGAATGGAGCTGTCATATGGCAGTCCCTCCTCTCAATACTGGTGGGAGTTTTATTTGTGTCATGTTTTGATAAATGTTCTCATAAACTGTGTGTTACTCCAAGGACCACACACAGGCTCTAAATATAGCAGAGCTGTCTACAGTAAAATCAACATTACAAATTACATGAATGTGGTTTATAGGGCTTGTATTATTATGCAAACAGTTTATATTAAAGCCTCTGTATCGAAGGGTCGTGGCATGTGTCACTGAAATGTTGTAGTTGAAGTGGAGAAGTAATCCAATTTAATAGCCCAGTGTGTAACAGCAATCACATACTAACACCAAATACAGTAATCATCTAGACTTTAATAAAACATAACATGATTAAGCCTGATTAGCACTGGCACATAAAAATGGCTGCACGTACTTGGCCATCGGTTATCAATTCCAATCCAGGAAAATGTGCTGGATTTGATTTGATTTGCAAGATATTGATTCAGGGTTTGGGCAGTTAGGTAGACTGCTTATTGTTTTGCCAGTATGTCTCATAATGTTTGATCTTTCATTGATTTGGTTCTCAGTTACTTAAACAAAACTACATTTATTTCCTTAAAACTAAAATAACAAAACAAAACTGATCTAAATGTGTTCTGTAGCTATTTATCTCTCAAGTCACTAGAGAACTGCTTTGTATAAATATAAGTTCAAACATTATGAAACTTCCTGGGCCGATTACGACCAGTAAATGGTCTTATTACATCGACGTCTGGTATTGCAAGATTCTTGAAACCAATGTGTTGACTGGTATTGGAACTGGAATAGGCAGATTGGTGTATCTGTTATATACAAGGAGTGCATAGAAAAAAATTACTATCTTTGCCCAGTTATTTTCAATGTGCTGTTTGACTCCAGCTTTAAAATGAATTATTATAGTTAAAAAATTGTCTTGAGTTACGGTGACAGTACCTCTTCATAAACAGTACATGATGTAGTCTGTAAATAAAATTCAATATTGAGTCCTTTATTTTTTTCAATTTTTCATTTAAAATTTTTCCACATATTGTATTGATTTCTGACCTATAAGCTCTTAAACATCACTGACTTGGTTTTCTCTGAGGGCCCACAACGCCTTTCTGTATAGCTGAAATTGATGGTCTGTTAAGCTCCTGAAATACAAGAAACTTTTTGTCGTGATTTAGTTTGCTTTTCTTGCTCGCAATTAGTGCAGATTTTTCACTGTTCAAAAAGCAGTGTAGACATGTCGCACATTATGATTAAAATAAGTGGTTATATTATAATGCAAATCTACATATCCACATGTCTACAGTGTTATTCTCCAAAAAGTATGGAACCTATTTGAAGCTGTAGTGAAATAGCTTTTCTCTGAGCTCCTCGTCATGATTTGTACACGACACTTGAAGTTCTTGCAGTAGAGAACCCCCGGTGCTCAGAGCCCGGGGGAGAAGAGGCAGCGCATGAGGCCAATACAAAACACTCTGTCAGAAGCGAATTCATGACAGAATTACAAGGTGAGCTCAGTTGAGGTTTTGAGGTTACAGCACTTGCATGTAAATGCATCTCTTTTTTGTGTACATTATTCACATACTATGTAACTTTTTGGTTGGGGGGGCCGTCACCTGCTTGTTTCTATATGGCAATGTTCTGCCTGGAATGTTCCACAGTATGACATTAAACAGCTCTAAATTACATTTATTTAATTGAGAACCAGGCATTCTGACTGTGAGCAGGGTTGCCTCTCCACAGATTTGACTAGAAACTGGGTCTGGTTTGGTCTCTGTGAAGAGAGAAAGGTTAATTGGCATAGTATGAAACATTCCAGACAAAACAATAACATTTTCATGGAGAAAACATTTGACAGACCCTCCATCAGAAAAGTTACCTTTACCTTTAAAAAAGTAAAACTGACATTAATTGTATTGTCAGTCAAGGCAGAAACGAAAGCTGGATTCACTAACAAGATTGAGGTCATACTGTGTCAGAATTTTAAATACTCAAATATAAATTTTTAACTTAGATCTGGTCTCAGACTTGTACATAAAATCAACTACTTAACAACTGCTGCTATAAAAATAATGTCACTTGAGACTAGGTAACTAAAGCAGTTTGGATTTTATTTGAGGTCACTGTTCAATGTTAAATTCACTCAGACCACAATATTAAACCAGTTGTGGGAGTGATTGGATAAAAATATGAAGTATGTCTGTCAAAATAAAAAAAATTTAATTGCGATATATTGTTGAACTAAATATATATGATAATTGATAATATTGAAACCAAACCATAGAACAGAATTATTCCTCAAAAAGTATTCTACATGTACAATATTGTTAAAAACATGAGCTGCAATAAATAAATAAAAGAAAGCAACATGTTAGCAATTAGTTTGTATCTAAAGTGAGTCATAGAAGTTATTTGTTCAACCTTCTACAGCTCAAATCTTATTGTAATACAGAAAAATAACAAAAACTTTACCACGACTACAAAGAAAAAGTACTCATGATAAATACTGACCCCTAAAAAAGGTTGATATAGTCATTTTCATGACAGGCCTAGCAGCAGTGTTGTGCAAGTTCACACTTTTCATGAACTAGTTCCAAGTTCAGTTCACACTTGTTCAAAATTAATAGTTCACGTTCATA
Source organism: Boleophthalmus pectinirostris (assembly GCF_026225935.1). Taxonomy (NCBI): domain Eukaryota; kingdom Metazoa; phylum Chordata; class Actinopteri; order Gobiiformes; family Gobiidae; genus Boleophthalmus; species Boleophthalmus pectinirostris. The sequence continues at coordinate 15,081,772 of NW_026571541.1, forward strand.
GTTCACAATTTTAATTTTGAACTAGTTCAAAGTTCAGTTCATTTTATATTTAGTTGAGATCTGTAAATGAAAGGCTGCATTTATTTTAGACTAAACCAGGTCTAAATCAGGACTGAACCAGGTCTAAACCAGAACTGAACCAGGACTAAAAAAGAACTGAACCAGGACTGAACCAGGTGCGATCGGGCGTCAGCTGCGTTTATCTCGGTGGAGCGCGGACTTCTGCGTCGGTCCTTTCGCTCAGGATCACGGTTTACGCGGGTGCACCTCCGGCGTTTCACCGCTGCTGATATCGCGGTGATTTTGGCAAATTTGTATGAAGAAAAACGAAAAACCCACCATTTCAATCCAGGTTAAAAAAGCATTGTGACGCGCGTTACTGACATATGTACCAAGTAAAATAATACGCGCGCGGAGCAGCACGTCCTGTGCGTGTAGATTTCAAAAAATAGGATGGATCCTATTTTTTGACGCTCTACACGAGCCTAGGCGCGTATCCCCGTCAAAATACACAGAGAGCATGTATCTATTGTTGTATTTGTGCATTTACCATCAGCACATTGTGCTCCCTGGGCAGTTGTGTATCATGTGAAAGAGCCCAGATCCACACAGACTGTAAATTAGTGCTTTGAAATTAACTTTTGAAATCCTTGCGTTTGCCGTGGTCAGCCTGTACAGAAGGTAAATACAAGCAGCTAAACGCGCCCAGTCAAGTTTGATTGACTTCCCACTGAGAGACACAAGAGCCCGTACGTTCCGTTAAAGCTGCCGGTGGAGTCGCCTTCGCGTTGACACGCGGCTGTGGTTTCGCGAGGTGAAGTGCGAGCAGATCGTCACTCGTCAAATTCCGACGTTTAACTGAACCCCAACAGTGACGTACGTCGTTCATCACACATAATTTGAACAAATTCACGTTCAAGTTCTTGATTTACAAAAGTGTTGCGTTCAGTTCAAAGTTCACTGAAAAATGAACGTGTTCAATGAACGCGTTCTTTTGAACTCGTTCATGCACACACTGCCTAGCAGTATGTGTCTGTATTGAGGTCAGTATGTATTACTGTATTAAAGAGTAAGGCACTGAACACTCTTTCCAGACACAATCGCATTATATTTTTATATCATCCTCCACTACTCTCACAGTTGTTTCTCATGATATTGTGTTAGACTCTGTTATCGTCGGTCCAGGTGGAAATCTCTGGGCCAGACGATTCAATGTCTCAGTTTTAGTTGATGGACTTGTCTTAGTTGAGCACAGCTGTTCCTGAGCCAAGCGTCCTCCAAACACATGCAGTCACTTTGTGAGAGGGCCCGGAGGAGCTGCTGTGGTTGTGATGGTAACAGACGCCAGAGCACAGAATGGAGATGACGATACTGAGGAGAGCTGGCAATTGTAATTATAAGCTAGGAATGTAACAATATCGTGATATCGTATCGTCAAAAGTCTCACAATAATACAGTGGGCCAACACAATATATCGAATTACAAGTATCTCTGCTTAAAGTTATTGTTTGGGTGTGGCAATAGCTAAAAAAAAAAAGTGAACTACATACACCATGATCCTTTGCTCCATTACAGCGCAGACTACATTAAAAGTAATAAAATTAATATAAGAATCCAAATTTTTAAGCACATTTAAATCTTAATTCTTTGGTTTAGTTTAGAGCAAGAGTCATGTCAAGACAAGTTGCATTTTCACTATTTTGTTAGCAACTACAAAATATCAGAATAAATATTATACTGTGGGATGTATATTGTGAAAATATCGTACTGAGAGATTTGAATACCGTTACATTCCTACTATAAGATACAGGTGAAAAAGGTAACACTTTTTAAATTGGTATATGCCTGCTGGTTAATAGCCTAATCATTTTGGAGCAACTCTTTATTTTGACTTTATGCCATTCAAAAGATATAATATTTAAGAAAGATTCAGTTTCAGTAACAACTTAATTAATACCCTAACTCCTAACCCTTTTAAGTCATTAACTAAGCCTGAATCATACTTAAAGAGCCCATATTACTCTATTTCTGTTATATCTTATAATGTTGTTTCCTCATCAAAACATATCTGGAGTTGTGTTTTGTTTCATTCACACATATTAAACATAGAAACCCTGCATCTTTAGGAGTTTTTCTCAAATTGAGAACCCTCCGTTCCACCTTGTGATGTGCATATGGTAATATAGGAAATGCTCCACTGTGTTTTTTAAACTCCATATACCTTCACTATAATCATTACAACAATTTCAGCCATAGAATGGCTTAAAAGTTAGAGGTAGCTGTTAACTTAAAAACTACGGCTTCATGACATCACTAGGTGGAACAGAGCATTTTGAGCTATAGAAATGTACACAGACTAATAAAGGGTTACTCAAATATGTGGGAAAGAAACAAAACAATTCCAGGTATGTTTTGAGGATGTAACAACATTCTAACATGACTAAGATCTTGCAGGAGTCAATTTGTGTAATTAGGACCTTTATTAAATTTGTTTATTCATTTTTGTGTGTGCTTTATTAAGGCTAATTAAAGTGTAGTCATACCCATTTTTGAAATAAATCCTTCTATCTTCAAAATATTTAGCTGATTCTTGGAGAGAGTTCAAATAAGGTGAGTATACTAGTTTAGATTCATCATGGTGTACCTTGTATTCAGTAGCCATTATCGTAGTCTTCACATCCATACTCCCAGGGAATGAAATTAACCCAGACTCACATTTGTACACACAGGAATTACATTGATCTTGAAAGGTGATAATGCAAGTTGAGTGCTTTCTTCAGCTAACAATCATGAACTATTGACTTGGGCAAGCTTTGTTTTCTCCAGAGACATTTCATACGCGTGTCTTTAATGCATTATAAAGCAAGGCCAATTGTACCATTTACTTTTTAATCTTTATATCATTACTCGAAGATCAAATATTCTGCCTCTCAAAATATGCTTGTGTTTTCATTTGCATATTTATGTACAGTAAATTGTTCAACTGCAGGATTGGATTGGATATCTGAGTAATCCACCTGTCACGCTTTTGACAGCTCATAGCTCTACCTCCATGAACCCCCTCTTGGTTTTTAAAGTCCATATTCAAAAGACTAATAATTTCAGAAATCAAACTGCCTGAATGTTGAAGGCAACAAATTTACTGGTAACAGCCATTGCCACTATTTTTTCTGTTGATTCAATTATGTTATTTTTTACACATACAATGTTTAATGTTGAAATTTTAAGGCTAAGGTGGATAAAATTGGTTAGAAAAAAGTCCTTTACGTTGCCAAACCTTTATTTGGCAACATCGTGAATACATACTTTAGTTTAGTTTAGTTTAGTTTAATATCTACCTTCAATCCCTGGACAGGTTGATGTCATAAATGGTGTACAATAAAATACAACGTATATTTATGCAATCTATAGCCCCATTCAATATCAGTCACCACATCCATACACGCATTTACATATTTACATGATGAGAGCAAAGTGGGGGCTGCCATACTGGAAGAATTACATAAGCAAATTTTGACCTCCTAAATATCTGTCTGGACCACATGGTAATATTAAAGGCACTATTATTTTTGTGTTATAAATTCCACTGAATTATGAAATAAGAGTCTTTTAGGTGTTAGCATCTGTACAGGGTATGCAGCTCTTTACATAATATCAAAATCAAGTTAAAGAGAGATGTTTTAGTACTGTAATAACAAGGTCATGAAAGAAAATCTGAAGCAAAGAGAATAGAAAGCGTTCGTGAGATCTTGTAACCATTTGGCAATAGCCTTAGCTCTGCTGTACTGTGCATGCCTGAGCGATGGGACTGTCAGATGTTTACCCATGATACCTTGTGTGAAGTGTGCCTTTTCAATGTTTGTCTTCAGGGATAGGATAGAATTGCTCAGGCATGAAAATCTGTCATTGTTTGAGAATGTCGATGCGATGCGTCACGCTTTCACATCCTCTGTTTGGTCTCTCTAATGTATTTTTTTACTCATCATTAAATTGTCTCACCTATCAGTGCAGATATCAAGTTTGCAGAATTAAGTACAGGCTGTTCCTATTTAACATATTTGTGTTTCTCAGGTTCACATTCATATTTGAGGACAGGTTACTCTTTTTGGCAGTGTTTTATTCACACTTAGATCTATCAGCTCAATAAAATGAAAAATTATACAGTCCCAGTTAGGGCGACCTGCTGATATCCCCCACTGTTTCTCCTCCTTTACCAAACCAGCGTGACTCAGCCCCTGCCTGTCAATTATATGTAGACCCACACAGTTAGAGACCCGCTCTCAATCTTTATTAGGGGTGCACATTTTCCCCTATGGCAACCCAGTCCCACTTTCTTTATTGATGTGAGCTTTTGACAGATTTATCATGGTAATACCAACTTTGCCTATGAGGCTGTTGTATATGTTAATAATAAATGACTTTATAAACGTAAGTCTATTTATTATGCTTCTATATTGCTACTGCCTTGTTTTCAAATTTATTCATGAGGGAACAGTCTGATTGATGACATGGTGACTCTTTGTATTAATAAAATGGCCAAATATACTGTGTCATAGCTCAGTCAGTAGAGCACAGCACATAGTAGTCAATGTTACCTCGGACGGCTTTTGTCATGTCATTGCAGGTCTGGACTCTTGGCCAAATAACATAAAAAAATATACTTTAAAAGGCCAATTTTCAATCACTCTGATTGTGTCCTTCATCTTGGCATAACTAATCATTGCTGCAGCGCCAGAGTTATTATTTTTTTTCTAAATTATTCAGAAGAAAATGTGCTAATTTTGTTTTGTTTAATTAGGTCTATTAAAACTATGTGTTGGCATTAGAAGCTAAATATCAATACCGGGGGGACAGGGCCTTCCCCCCACATCCAAACAGCCCCCACAGTGGAGTGTTTTAAGTCTCATCTTAAGAACCCCTTTTATTCTCTTGCTTTTAACAATGTGTGAGTTGTGTGGTCCTCTGTTGTCTTTTATTGTCCTGTTTTATTTATTTTATTTACTTGTATTTATTATCATGACTCCATTTAACTTTTTTATTTATCTGTTTTTACTTTGTTGATTTCATAGTTTTTATTATATTAAATTGTAGATTTTTTTTATGTGTGCAGCACTTTGGAAAGAGTCTTTGTTTTATAAAATGTGCTATAGAAATAAAGTGGATTGGATTGGAATACTATATTACTGAGATTCGTGACCTGCTTTTGGACACACGCCCAGGAGTTGAAGGCTACTATCTTTTCTCCATTTTCCTGTTTTGCACATCATATTTTGGACTTACTTGTAAGATTTAGCATCATCATTTAGCAACCACTCTTGGAAGCGTTTGACCAGTTGCTTAATTTTTGGCATGTGTTTGATTGGAGCCTCCAAATTAGCTGTGGCAGGAAGTTGCAAAAATTGCATACAATTAGAGTCATTTTAGACATTTCAAGAGGAATCAGCTGTGATTATACATTCATTATCTGCTCTTAGGACAAAGTTTTTGCAATCCAGTATCCTCTGTCTTCAGGTCTTATAATTGACAGCCCTATTATGTTAATGCTATTTTAGAGGATTATCTACAAAGAAATCATTTACATTCTGTGTCTCGGTTGAATAAGCTTGGAAAGGAAAAAAAAAAAAAAAACACCTGAAAAACTGTAATAATAGATAAAAATAGAAGCATTTGGGTAATTTCTCAGCTAATGCATGGTGATGAGACAAAGCCAGTAACATTTGTGAGTGAACTGATGTAGAGGTCATTCGAGGCTGCTCCCTGACGCTTAAGACGCTGCCTCTCCTCTTTCCCCCTCCCTTCTATCTCTCCTTTTCCTTTCATCTCTCTCTCCCTCTCACTCTTCTCTGTCTCCCTCTCTCCCTTCCCTCACTTTTCTCTCTCTCTCATTCTCTACCCTCTTTATTTGTCTCTCTCTTTTATTATGTGTTTGTCTATCCTTCTCCCCTCTGTATCTCTTTCTACATCCCACTTGCCCCCCTTTCCTTCTCTCTCGCTCTCTCTCTCTCTTTCTTTATGCCCCTCTCTCTCCTCCTCTCTCCCTGCTTCCCTCTCTCCTTCGTTTTCTCACTCACACACTCTTGAAGACCGGATAATGCTGACAGGTTGAAGGATGTCTCTAAATCTCTTATGTGCCCCTGGGGTCTGTGTGCTGTGGGCATGTCTCTCACGTTTCTGCTTTTTGTTCACATGCTGGTGTAATCCTAAGTAGGGGAAGGCGTCGCTTTATTCTGTCATATTATATGGCTTTTTATGAGTTTGGATTTCATGCTTGCCTTTTGGAGCAGGTTGGTTTTTTGTGTGTAGAGAAGGTGTGGGAGCGTTCCTCCAGGAGATGATTCAGTAATCTGGCTTTTCAGCATTTGCCACTGATCCTACTTTATATTCTCCTCCTGTCTTTCCATGGGCTTTCTAACTTCCGATCTCTTTGTTCAAATCCAATATGCATCTTGCTGAGACGTGTTTTTTTTCCATAAACACTTTTCTGGGTGTGCATAAATTCCAAGCCCATTTTTATGCCTTCACAGATGTTGCTTTTAACCAGAAGAAATAGCAAGGCTGTGTAGTATAGCACATATTCATTGTTAATGCTAAATTAGGAATCAGTGATATGCAAAATAAACATAATATTATGATTTTCTAGTCATAAGTCAATTCAACTTTATGATCATTCATGTACAGTTAGTATCTTATTGCCTTTACGTGATGAGTACAGTTATCTACTTGTTCTGTGAGTTCATACTTCACTACACTCATATTTCCCAGCCCTAGCTATATTGGAAAACTAAATATTCTTTAAAAACATCTAAACATCTAAAAACATGTATAACATCCCAATCTAAAAACATGTTCTGAAGAAGGGTTATCTGTTGTGCTGCAGGTAATGACTGCTCTGCTAGAATTACAGAATGGTTCATATTAACCTTATTACAGTCTAATTTTGCACAATGATAAAGAAACAACTAGATTGGTCCCAGGTAGTTGCTTAGTTCTCATCCAACAATGTTCCTAAATGGACACACTTGGATGCTACTTTATGGTTCTCATCCAATAAAATGTTTTTAAAAATGCATAGGGGATGCATATCACTCAATTGCTTTTTTAATTTTAATTTTTTATATTTAAAATGGAATACTTAAATTCAGTCTTTAGCCTTCATTTACTTCTGGTTTATCTTGGTTTGTTTAGACTTGCAATATCGATATTGTGGGCTTCATTTACTTTTTGTCACGATTGCGATGAGGGAAAGTTGGTGACAGACTCAGGCTGACCACTGAAGCGACCCTTCTGTGATCCAGATGGAGAGCGCGTGTGAGCTCTGGTTTGGTCATGAAGGCAGCGACTGTGAGAGAGAAAAGACAGAAGATTCTTGGATGCAGTGAGCTCCTTCCGGCGTGAGTCAGTCTGTCTCCGAGGACGATGAGGGTCAGCGGCGTGACAACTAATGTGCCAAATTTCACAAGGCCTTTCTTGCTTCTTAAATACAACACTAAGTTATGTATCACAGACTGAGTACCTAAATAATTGCTTTGATAATCTAATTCTAAGAGATCTGGTTAGGTATTTTTTGCAATAGCTTTTTGGTATGGTTGCCTTGTGGCTATACTGGTGTCAATGTACAAACAGAATGACCGACTGAAGTAGTTACTCCAGTTTGTTTAGGCATAGTGCAGCTTATTGAGAAGTGTATGGTTATGTATGTGTATGGCATTGTCAATATGAATACTGTTACTGTAAAATACAATAATAATAATAATAATAATAATAATAATAATAATAACAATAAACAAAAAAATGTTACATGACAAGCCAAAGAGATTCTGAGTAGCAAAATAAAAATAGCCAAATAGTGTCTGCAGGATGCAATGGCAATTAACAAAAAATTCTCAGATTGCATGTCAGAGACCTTACCAAACATGAAAGCACAAAAAAAGTTGTAACTGTTTCCATACTATTTTTTAACAAATACCATACTGAACTTTACCTTGGATCAACCAATTGGGCCAAACACTGAGGCGACTAATACAAAGGAAATGAGTGTTTAACCTAAAAAGAATTAAAGAATGCTTATATGCTCTCAAAAGGCAGTTTAAGTATAAATTTACTCCAGTGTATTCTCTGCTGTTTGCAAATATGCATCACTAAGAACATCTAAAAGTATGTATCAATAACAACATTTGTAAAACACACTTTTCCAAGATTTTGAAAATGTATATTAAGACAATTGTGAAAATACACATCAGTAAGAACTTGTCGAAAATAGGCATCAATTACAACATTTGGGAAGAAACTGTAGGTAAGCTGTTTTTTCCTAGTCCTGTGAGGTACATGTATATGTTCTATCAAAAAGCAATTATATCTACAGCATATAGATTTACTGGAATGTATTATCTGCTGTCTATAGAACTATACCTCAGTAAGAATTTCAGTCAATGGCAACATTTTGGGGAAAAAAACTATCTAGTCCTCCTGGTTCAGTCCTGGGATCAGTCCTGGTTTAGAAATATTCTTGTGCATAGGATAGAAATCCGTGCATATTTGTCTGTAGTTGAGCATAAAATAAATATTTGTAAAGTCTCAAATGAGTCCAGTCATACATAGAATGTATTGTGTGCATTTTATCCATCAGAATACAAATTGAAAAGTTACAACATCAAGACTTACAATCACGAAATGAAAATTTACGATTACACTTTCTTCAGTACGAATACAAATTCACAGACACAACTCGACTGTCAAAAATACAACATCATTTCACAAGCAGAAGAAACATCAATCGAGATGCCGGACTTTTGGGCCGCATACGGACTGAACCAGGTCTAAACCAGGACTAAACCAGGACTACACCAGGACTACACCAGGACTAAACCAGGACTGAACCAGGACTGAACCAGGACTAAAACATGTTTAAACCATGTAACCATGCATCTCGATTGATGTTTCTTCTGCTTGTGAAGTGATGTTGTATTTTTGACAGTTGAGTCGGGTCTGTGAATTCATATTCGTACTGAAGAAAGCGTAATTGTAAATTTTCATTTTGTGATTGTAATTCTTGATGTTGTAACTTTTCAGTTCATATTCTGATGGATAAAATACACACAATATATTTTATGTACGACTGGACGCATTCGAGATTTTACGAATATTTATTTTATGCTCAACCACAGACAAATATGCACGGATTTCCCAAATATGCACAGATTCTATGCACACAAATATTTCTAAAAGCTTTCTTACTCCATAGTTTTAACTCTTAAAATAGGTCTCTGGGGTACTTTTACTTCTTAAAGGAGTTCTGTGACATAGACTCATGTTTTAAACTTTTAAAATAGTATGGTGAAGTTTGTGTAGCTTTTAAACAAGTTCTGTGAGTTAGGCTTGTGCTTTACCACCAAAGAGTCCCATAAGGCTTGTGTTTTACCTCTTAAAAGTAAGTGCATTCGTATGAGTAGGTGTGGACAGTGATTCAAAGAGCAATCATCTCAGTCATGGAGAAATGAGTGTCACCAGGCTAGTTTTTGTTCCTCTTCCTGGCTTTATTCCAGCGTTGCCACTCTAAACAGCAACAAACACAATAATCAAAAATAAGGGACGTACAATAACATTACATCCTTCGTAAGCTAGGTAACCATAAAATAGTTATTGAGGATTGTTTCAGACGGAGCACTACTGAAGGCCTAGGTGTGAAATGCACGCTCTGCCACTGGAATTATTTTATTTTATTTTTTTTCCATGAGACCACTTTTCATCAGCCAATTTATTCCTGTCTGTGTGTGTCTGTGGCACGCAGGAGACCAAATAACATATTGCAACAGACAGACAATTTAGAAATTAAATTAAAAATTTCAAGAAAGCAAACCCATTTTCAACAGTCTAATTGTTACAAAAATAATTTCGGCTCATGTAAAAGTTGTTTTACCAAACAAGGATTAACGTTAGCTAACTTGCCTCAATTCAGTGTTTAACAAATTTCATTCAGACTCGACAGAAAGTAAAATAAACTCACCACAGCATCTCTGTTCTCTGTCATTTCACTATTTCCTCATCCACCAACTGTAGTTTACTCGTTATAACCCCTTAATACTCTCTGCTAGATGTAAATATGTTCTAGCTTTAATTCATGCACCTCTTTCCCTCCTGGTTACGCTAACGTGACTGTGTAGCATTAACTGAGCTGCTTTTGTCACTCGTTCGAAGGAAGAGCAGTATATTAAATTGACCATAGCAAAATCAAATGCAAAAAATAAATTACAATAACACACTCACTCATTAGATAACTTGTTGAGCAACAGTTCGATTTCAAACATGATTTTACTTGTATTCTCTTGGCAAAGACAGTTTTTACTTACCATTTTATTTGTAGATGCACAATCCGATGCAGAGGAAGCAGGTCGTCTTGCAACGCATGTCTCCGATGCACTGGCAGTAAAATTTTCCCTCACAAGTTTAGCGCACACCAGATTTCAAAAATACTGTAGTTTACTGTGATTTACTCTGATTTATTACATTAACATACTGTTAAAGGCATGTGTGCTGTTGCTTCACGTTCAGCAGCCCACAATGCATTGCAAATTACAGTATAAAACTGTATTACAGTAATACAGTATATTACTGTTGGAAATTGGCCATAAATTTACAGCAATTGCTTACAGTGTAGGTTTCAAGTTAACAGCAACCTTTTACCTTTTGTTTAACAGACATAGTCAATTCCAGGGCTGAAATCTTCAAGTTGATTCTAGTGAAGGTGTATGTCTTTTAAAAACATGGGGGAGGACAAAGTGTAACAGTGTTTTCTGTTTGAGAGAAAAACTCTTGATGAAGAAACAACATTATAGCATAGATCAGAAAATGGCTTAATGTGGGACCACATGTTTTCATGAATGAGCAATAAGAAAAAACTAAATTCTAGTAAAATTCTAAATAAACAAAATCATGCAATGACCATCAACATGACCACCTCATAGTGTGTGATGTGTTGACAAGAATCTCCACAGGGCTCCCACCAGAGCAGCTTTCAACAAGTCTGCCCTTATCAGCTTATCGGTGCTGTGGTTGTAGTTGTAGGCAAGGGCAGATCACAGCATTTATACATTTTAGAACATAAATTTTGTGGAGTATATTGTTGCCTATATGTAGCACAGGATACTTTGGGCAACCGGGCACCTATCAATATTTTTGATGTCTTCTTCACATAGTCTATTGCTCTCCCCTAATGTCAAAAAACAGAGAGGACAAAAACAGTATAAGATCCATTAGCATCTTTAATTCTTTGCATACAAATAACATATGTAATTGAAGTCAAATTGCTTAAAGGTGCACTGCGTAATATATATATATATACATATATATATATATATATATATTTTTTTTTTAAATAGAAGCACCCATAATTACTAAACGCTAGATGTATCTGTTTAAAGTCATATCATGGAACACTCCAGGCAAAGTAATAAGATCTCCTTGTAGACAATCTCCACCAGAAAAGCTGTGCAGTGCACCTTTAAGATTCAATTCAAGCATTAATTGAAAGATGTACTACTCCATTGTCATAGGCTCAGCAAAAATATGAGAAATTGTCACATGAAACATTGAAATGATTCAGTTATGGCTCACTTGGGTGTTTGTGTGCCAGCAGATGTTATGGAGGGGAAGAACGCCATCCTGCTGGGCATGAGTCAGTGGAACTCCAATGACCTGGTGGAGCAGATCGAAACCCTGGGACACATGGAGGACCAGACACATGGTTTGTACTTCACAAACTACACACGCTCATATGGCATCATGCTTCAACCCTACAACTGCCTGAAGCTAACCTTACACTTCATTTATTCAGTAGTTCCTCTCAAATGCTACATGGATGAACATTTTGTGGCACATGCATACAGCAATAATATACTGTTAGTAAGTAAGTCAGTAAACTTTATTTATATAGTACTTTTCAGAGATAAAAATCACAAAGTGCTTTACAGAAAGCATTTACATCATAAAACAACAAAAAGTAAAATGGGTCATAGGACACAGTCAACCAAGCTTTTCTAAACAGGAGTGTTTTCATATGCTTTTTAATAGAATCCACAGAGTCAGCCATACGGAAAGAAAAGGACAGCATTCCATAATTGTGGAACCACAGCTGAAAGACAGGTCTCCCTGAGTTTTACCATTCTGGCCTATTTTTCCTAAAACGTCTGACTAAAATGACTCTCAATTCAAACTGAAACTGTTTCTGAATCATTTGGAGCAAAGACAAATGGCAGGACTCTTTGTGGAGCTGAGGCCTGTAGTTTTGGCCTCTTCTGTCTGATCTGTATGTCTGATATAAGGGGGGAACAAGCTCTACACAGGAGAAAGTCAGATTTCAAATTCTGCCTGAATTATTTTAGGTAAATATAAGAAAAGGTATAGCTGGTGTCCCTAAGGATTACCTGGTAGACAGCAGATTGAGCATTTTTGGGGTCTTGACAATTCCCATGTTAAAATATATCTCACTAAAATTAAATGTAGGGACTTGTAATTAGGCAACCAAGTCCAGGCGCCATTAAATAGAAGTTCAATATATTTTTTGTGAATTTTGGGGTTATTTTTATTTGTGGGTTAGAGTACAGACTGGTCCAGTTTCTTCTTAGAATGGTTGATTTCCCTTTTATCAGAAGGTGGACAAACAGAAGTTAGCTTAGAAAAAGAACAAGGGCCCAAAACGTCTTGGTAAAAATATCTGGTCCAGCAGTAGAGATGGGCACAGAACCCTGGCATCATAACTGGTGCCAAGTTTTAACATCCCACTGGATCAATAAGCTCCAGCTCTATCTGTGCTTTTAGTGGTGCTGAGGAGTCTGATGAAACTTCTCTTCTTTTATAAGTCAGTCCTGCTTTGATTACTTGGCTTGTATGGTATCTGCATCCCTCTGTCCTTGTCTGTGTGTGTGGTGTCTCTGCTCCGAGCAGCACACACAGATGCTCAGACAGATAAAGAGAAGCAAAGCTCTAAAATGGTCCAACACCATTCACTGCATAATTAAAGGAGATTTAAGCATCAAGAGAGCACATAATCAAAAAGTGTTGGTCATATATTTAGCCTATATGAAATAAAGCTGGCTACTGCAAGGTCCTAAATTGTATGTAAATCTTAAGTAAGTTATTTAGTTAGTAGAGATTGACTGATGTGTTTTTGTTTTCATGGCTGATGCCAAATTTTTAGAAGGCCAATTTAGATTTTTCCACCAAATTATGTAATTTAAATTGACAAAAAACTCATTCACAGCCCCTTTTTCACTATAAACCCATAAGACAGCAGGATAGTCATGTTTTCAGCAATTATTTCTGGCCTCTGAAGTGTTCAAATAAAGCTTCATGGGTATTTTTCATGGGTCAGCCAAAATACTATATCGGCATTTGCTGGACATTTGAGGCCGATACGCTAAAAGTACAAATATCAGCCCCATATATCAGCCAACTGGTGTAGTTACAATTAATAAATACCAGTTAGTTAGTAAAAGAAAATACTTCTATTAATTTTAAAAATAAAGCATACATTCATGTTTCAGTGTAGATTAATTAATTTACTGTAAATTATATATACATTTTTGCTATAAAAGTACAAATTAGAGTGCCTTTAAAATACTATAGTTTATCAATACAGTATTTTAACTTCACCAGTATTCACCAGCATTTTAACAGTACTAGGTTAACTTCACCAGAAGTTTCCATTTGCAGTGTTGATGAGCCTGTCTTGTATGCCACCAGCGAATTGATTCTTTTGCACTTTGAAGAGCACTATTATATTGCTATGTTCCTTTGCTTGATGCTCTTGAGTTTTGTCCTTGTTAGTAAAATATGGACAAGTCCAAGGTTTATTGCCTCCATGTCTTTGAAGTGGCTCATTTGAAATAAAAATTAAGCGGCTGTATATATGTGCAAGAGGAGAGCAGTGGATTATTTGAGATGTTAAAATTCATGTTTGTGGCAGAAGATAAACAGCGTAGATAAAACAAGTTTGTGTGATCAAACATGGCACCGTGCACAGCATTTCGATCACTGGTTTTCTCTGCGAGGAGTCAAGCATCGGGAGGCACATTTCTTTGTGCGTGTCTGCTCTGACTGACCCCTGTTTATTTATGCGCATCTAAAGCATCAGTTAAGACAGAATTTATGTTTCTGGAAGACTCATAATCCTGTTGTGGCTTTATCAGAGAATGAAAAGAAACCACATGGAAACCCAATTTAACTTAAACATGAAGTTTCTATGCACCATTTGCTCAGTATTTATGTGTGGTGGAATCAAATGAGAAAAAAAGAAAAACATTACTAGCATGCTTATGAAGGAGGGTTTGCTGTTGGTTGAGGCTGTTGGGGCAAAGTGGCTCGCATAATTGTCAGTCAGCAACAGTGCATTTGTGGCTACAGTAGAAGCCGAAGAACGAAGTCTGTACAAAAAGCATTCTAAACCCTGTTCATCATTGTTAATGGTCCTGTATTACACAAAATGGATTCTTGTGGGCTTTAAGCCATGTTATAATGCTCTTAACTTCTCAAAAACGTACCTAGTACCAAGTTGTTTTGTTTCATTTACACAGGTTTGAGCAATCTTTTATTATTAGTTTGTACCTACATCTCCAACCTTTTACTTTTTGTTGAGTAGAGACTGGCAATTACAGATCTGAAATCATCCAAATGATTCTAGTGAAGATGTACTGTATGTGGTGGTGAGTTTAAAAACACAGTGGAACACTTTCTATATTGCCACATGACACAACACACAGCATAAGATAGTTTCTGTTGGAGAGAAGAACTCAGCCTAAATTTACAGGGTTTGTGTGTTAAACATGTGTGAATGAAACCAAACACAACTCAATACAAGGTATGTTTGTGATGAGGAAACAACATGGGTTGTATCTAGCGCGAGCGTAAGCGTGGGGCATGGAGCTCTAAACAAAATGTGTGCTGTGAATGAATATCAGGTGGAGTGAAGAAGACTGAGGGCGTGGTGTGGCACATCCAGTGAATTGAAAGAATCCATCCATCCATTTTCTTCCACTTATCCGGGGCCAGGTCGCGGGGGCAGCAGTCTAAGCAGGGACTCCCAGACTTCCTTCACCCTAGACACGTCCTCCAGCTCCTCCGGGGGGACCCTGAGATGTCAGGGACCCTTAGCAAAGGGCCCCGGACCCCATACTCCCAGAGCACCCCCCCACAGGACACCACGAGGGAGACGGTCGAATGCCTTCTCCAGATTCATAAAGCAGAAAGAATCATAAAAAATAAATATCAAACTAGTTAACTGAAAAACATTATTTGTAAAATATTCAAGGCATACAAGCCTTTTAAAAAAAAAAAAATTAAATATATGATAAATGCATAACATTCACATGTACATGTTCTGTGCAGGATGTTGGTGCGGCATCCGGATGCCCTCCTGCCTTACTAGAGCACAGTCCCATGCCTGCCCCCTGTTTTGGCTTAACACTGCTCTACAGTTTGGTTTGATCATGAGCAATACAAAACCTGCTCATTCACATGAGGATGTTTACAGCACTATCTTAAAGTGTGTTTTCTTACCCTATCATGCTCATGGCGCAGCACCTCCTACAAGCTCAGATCATGCATTCACCCTCTCCACGTGTTAATGGTTTAATCCATGTCTGTGCTCAAAGTGGTAAAATCAGTAACATTTATATGACAATAAACATATTCCATAATTCATGGACCTGTTTGGGACCAAATGCAGTAAACACCTGTGAGACGGGAATGCGACCAGCCAGCAGTAGCAGCAGTGAAAACTCGTACCTCAGGTGAGAGACATGGGACAGACAGGACCAGTGTGCGACCAGGGGGAGAGAGATCAACGGGTCTGATGTGGGATGGGGAGCACACATGAAAGACACCAGTCTGTTGCGTAATGGGAGGAAGGCAGAGAAAACTATAGTTGACGTGAGTGTGCATTCACGTTCCTACAGAAGTGCGCGTACGTGACAGGGGCGCATGTGCACACAGAACACAAACCCAGCCAGTTGTGTGACAGCCCATCCACAATTCTATAATCCTGGCACCTCTACTGGTGCTTACTTACCTTGTAGGGCTCCAGAGCTGTTTTTTGTATTCATATATATTGTTTTATTTTCTTCCTTTTTCCCCACACTGCTTTGCTGCCTGATAATGAGGCAAAGATTGCGGACATTACCCACGCTGGCTGTGATTTTAACTGCCACAGTTGTCACAGATTAGTTCAGATGCCATCACCATTTATGAAAGTGTTCCGTCCCACTCCAGCCTCCAACGGCCAAGTACAGCCCGACCTGGACACGCCCCCTCGTTAACACTTGCGCTCCCACAAAGACTGTTGGCAACGGGGCCCTATTCATGTTCCTAACCTGATTTATTGCACTGTCTGTGAGGTTTTCAGCTTCTCACATTCAAGTCTCTATATCTTGTGAGAATGTAGCAACCTCACAGGATGTGTCCAAGCGCACATAGAAAGGCCTCTCCTGAGTTTAATGAAATAATAACTGCCAGTGTAAGTGGTGCTCTTTGCCTTGACCTCATTTTCAATAGAAATATTTCTAATGATCCTTTCTCAGAGATTAAATGTCCACAATCTTGTAAATGTGTACAAAAGCAGGGCTGGCTTTAAGCATAGGAAGTTAAAACAGCAGTCAAGTCTAATTTGAAAATACTTTAACAACATAATTTATGATGTGATTTTCCTTTTGACTCTTTCCCATGAGAAATTAATTCAGGTCCGACTCATCAAGGTCCCAATTATGAAGTCCCAATATTGTCTTTGAGCAGTAACTTGATTGCATTTTGTCAAAAGTATCATAAAAAAAAAAAACACACATAAGCAAAAGTAGCATAATAATCGTCTCATCCCAACACCCTCAGACTGAATTAGAAAGAGTTTTTTTCGACCATTTATTCTGTTGATACAAGACCTCTTCCATCATAACACTTCCTGCCTCACTGTATCAGTGGGAAGTCTTGGTTTTCATCTCAGTAATATTTCACCTCTTGGTAGCTTGCTTGCTTGCTAGCTTGGAATAAACTGTCCAGACAAGTGAGCAAGACGTTACCCAGGTGTTATAAAGATACACAGTTAATCACATTTCTCTGATGCAGCATCGAGGAAGAAGTTTATCAACAAAAATGTATTTCTTTATACTTTTAAATAATGATCTTGCGCCAATTAGCTTGTCTGTTGAAGTGCAGTTAAGCAAATATGATTGTAATGTCTAGGAACTGGGAATTTGACAGAGAAGCCAGTCAAGAACTTGTGTATAGAATACAGAGAACTCCTGTTGGTTTGAACTTCTCCCCGAACAGACAGCTCAGTGTTTGCTTTGGATGTTATTTACTCATAAAAAGAGCTGCTGTAAAGGTCGGCTTTGAGCTTTGACAGACTGGAGTGGAGGCTTTTAATCTCTGCCTCTGCAGACTACACCTGCAGAGATGATAGGGATCCTCCCACCTCTGAAAAGAGGCCAGAATGTTACTAAATTAGGCCTATCCACAGAGCCATTACTAAACCAGTGATGCCCTGAGAAATGCTTCATTTAGACAGGAAACACAGCTTTATTTTATTAAGGCTGATTAATTTATTCCTTCAGCAATTAGATTCTTGAACTCTGAGAAGTTTTTCGTAAGACTTCTCTTAATTTTTTGTATTTTTTATGTTCCCTGAACGCTTGATGGCATATACTTGATATGTGTTCATATATGTTTAACCAACTGTCCTTCAGAGCTTTTATATTTTGATTGTGGAAGGTGGGCGGTGCCATATCCATCCAGTATATTTATAATTAAACTGATATTACCTGCCAAATCTCAAACTCCAAACCTCTACCAACTATGTTCATTTCAATTTCTGTTACCAGAGACTAAGTAAATAGATTATACATTCAAGAAAAAAAAAAAAAAAAAGAACATCTCATTTTGCCAGTTTGGAACGTTGCATACTACTCATACATTAGTCTTTCAAATGAGAGTCTTGTGGGCATTAGATATCCTGTAAAAGGAAATGTTATCTCCCTGCATGGGAGTACAAGACTCTGTATAAAACTGTGTAAAAGTGATTTGTGGAGTCACTAAAGCAACATTGGACTTCCTGTTTAACTGACTCTCTGTCTATTATTTACTGGCAGTAATTTGCACAATAGGTGAGCAGAAAGGTCTGGTGTGTGTAGGTAAGCAGATTAAACCTGTGCATTCTGTGAAGCCACTATCTACAATTAAAATCTGAAAATAATGAGGAAACCTTGAAGCTGGTTCTCTCCTGTCAGCAGCGAGAGCTTTATCAGGGCTCAGCTGAACATCGGTCTCTCTTTGATCTGCATTTGTCGGTTTCTCAAAAGACCCTCTCTATCAACTCTCTCCTCTCCCTCCTCCATTCACCTCTGCTTCTCAAGTCATATCAGACGGCCTACCTCAAATGGGTACTTAAGTGAAATACTACTACTTTTAGTTGTGTTAAATGGCTGTATGCAGTTTTTCCCGCAAAAAATTATTTGTTACAAAAGTGCAAAAGTTAATTTGTGATCTTTACTCCAACTTTAGATAAATTTGTGGGCCTTGCTATGCATTAAAAG
The DNA here is from genome assembly GCF_026225935.1 of Boleophthalmus pectinirostris. Taxonomy (NCBI): domain Eukaryota; kingdom Metazoa; phylum Chordata; class Actinopteri; order Gobiiformes; family Gobiidae; genus Boleophthalmus; species Boleophthalmus pectinirostris. Next base: position 15,100,344 of record NW_026571541.1, read on the forward strand.
CTAAATATATTGGTATCTGCAAATATCGGTTCTTGGTCAAGGGAGCAGGCATAAAAATCCAAATCGGCTCATGCCTAGTTTACACAATGAGTACAGACTTATTTGACTTCTTCTTGATTGTAACTGCTTATGGCATACTTCATTGTTTTTTAGTTTAGTATCTTTCGATAGTATCTATCTCTGTTTTGGTGCAAAGATAATGTTTGATACAGATTTTGAATAATAGAATCCTTCATCTTTTTTTTTTTTTTTTTCAATACCGATACTTGTTTGTGTGTAAATAGTTTTGATTTATAGTATAGTTATAGTAATAGTAATAGTAAAAGTAATAGTAATATAGTAATTTATAGTTATAGTAATATTTGGGTTTCACATATTTTGACAACCCTATACAGATGTGTTTTTCACAAATAAGATTTTCAAGTAAGATTAGAGAAGGCTCTTAGACATTGTACTAGATTAGTAAAGTAGCGACTCTCCCCATGGCTGAAACCCATCATATCTCCTTATCATCTTTGTAAACCCTTGTACACTGATGACTATAAACACTTCATTTACAGCACAAGTTTTAGTCTGAAAATAAGTTTGCGTCTGCATTGCACAAGGTCCTTGTCTCTCCTCGTCTCTCCTCTCATTTCCTCTTCTTCTCTTCCACATCCATCCCACTTTATGTGACCTATATCTCCACCATCTCTCATGCTCCCCATCTGTTTTTACCGCAAACAGACTTGTGTGCCACTCTCATTAGCATCTGTCTCCACTCCACTCATTGAGTAATGGTGTAGAATAGACTACCATATAGTCACACTTGAAATAGCTATGTTACATAACAATAATCTGTGATACATAAAAGCTCCTGGATGGTCTAGGCTGCTCGGTTGCAAGTTGCCTACTTGTGCGCAAAGCGCCAAATGTTATTTAAAGGGGCACTATGTAACTTTTTGGTTGAGGGTCTGTAACCTGCTGTTTCTATGGATATGTAATTGCTTTACCTGGAATGTTTCACAATATGTCATTAAACTCTACCTTACATTTACTCAGTTACAGGTAGTATTACTACACAAAAATACCTAGAAAAACAGGTATTCTGACTGTGAGTGAGATTGCATCTCCACAGATCTGACCTGTAACTTGGTCTTGTTTGGTCTCCATGAAGATTGAAATGCTTGTGAAACATTCCAGACAAAGCAATAAAATCTCCATCGGGAAAAGCATTTGATGGACCTTCCACCAGAAAATTACACAATGCACCTTTAAATAGACTACTTCAATGGGAGCTTGACGTTTTGAAGTAGTAGCTGAAAAGGAGCCAGGCAATCCGACATGAACCATTTTGTAAGAACATGATACACTATGTGAACATGAGCCAAACAAAGTGACCCATTGAGATATGTATTGAATTTCATTTTGGTGCCCACTTCCAGGCAACATCCTGTGGCTCTTTTCAGAAACACACGCCATAAGAACAGACAGCTCCCATTAATTACAATCCTCTTTTTTTGTGCCTATCTTTCACAGTGCACACAGGCTCTGCTTCCTCCTGCTCCAATTTCTTCTAAATTAATGTTTTCACGCATACCCATTTGTTAAAGACAAACTGCGTATGCTTTCTTGCTGAAAAGACAAAAGCAGTTTCAGTAAGGAATGGAAATAAAAAATGGCAGAGTAACAGAAGGAAGGGGCGGTATAATCAGTGTCTGTCCACAAACAGCCAACAGTCAACAGTCAATCTTATCCTTTTCTTGTGCTCTGTCTTTGATTTATAAAATCCAAAAATACCAGATATGTTAATATATATTAAACTGTATTATCTAAATAGGTACATATATAAAAGTAAGCAAGTAACATTTATTTATAAAGTGCCTTTCACAGAGATCAACTCACAAGGTGCTTTACAGATTGAAAATATTCATATTAATTTAAAAAGATAAACACTAAAATACTTTCTAAATACAATACATTCAGAAAAAAACAACATTTCAAAGACAAATACATACAAAATAAATAAGTAAAAAAAAACACAGGGCAGTTAAAACAGGTCACCAAAGAAAGGCAAGGTGAGTCTTAAAATTTTTTGTTAAATGGCTCAACGGGTCTTGCTGTTCTAAGATCAAGGGGGAGTGCATTTCTTGTTTTGAACCTCGTGGAAAAATAAACATTCCTGTTTTTGAATTTAATACTCTAGACAGTGACCTCAACCCTACACCCTACTTATGTAATGCCTGTTCTTTAGTCAACTGTCTGTTTTATATTCAAATGCAATTTATGTGGCCTTCTTTCTAAATCTGAAATCATGTCAAGTACCACCTTGTAAGTGCTTATATTCCTCAGGTTATAATACAACACAGCCCTAGAGAGCACCACTATTAATTTTATTAACACAGCATGACTGTAACTAACCACCCCCTCTGTATGAAATTAAACGTATCATTTTCTATGGTGACAAGCTGTAATTTTTTTGCAATAAAACACCTGTAACTGAAAAAAAAGATTTCCATGCAGGTGGCGGAAAAGTTGCATACTGCACCTTTAAATGACATTACCAGTATTCCAGAAGTTTAACTAATTTATTTGGTGCTAAACTTTAAAGTGTTCCTTCAAATCTTTTGAGTAATAGGCTTATTGTGGCCGAAACAATGCTACTATTTTAACTATCTTTAGCAGAAGGATTCAGCATTTTCATTGTGTAAAGAAATGTATCGTGTAGTTTTCGTGTTACAGTTTCTCATGTGGAAATATATTTTTTTTGATTCTCATATCTTCTGTAACATACACCTGCTGTTGGTGCTGCTTTTGTCTGACAGGATATGAAGTTGAAGAAATGGCAAGATCTCACATCAGGGAAAGATAATGGCACTCAAGCAACACTGTCGCAGCCCAGAGGTGCAAAGAAGCTGACAGTTCGGAGGGGAGAGGAACGAATTGAAACAGAAATGGATTCATGTCATTTTGCCTCCAAGCCCCGCACAAATATTCTCCTGCCACTAGTTTACACTGTATTGTCTTTTGGCTGGAGCAATGCTTTAGAAAATAATGTGTGGTGATTTCTGCTGGTCAATACGAGATGGAGCTTCCAGTGCATTCTTGCAGACGTTTTTTGATTGCTCTTTTCCGCTATGTGGTTGCTATAAACAGAACAATAAAAAAATTGTTTGCTTGCTTCACTTGCTACCAAAAGCAATGTAAATATACTGTACAATTACTGATCACAAGTTAACCATTAGTTCCAATCCTAAGAATTGATTAAATGAAAATGCTCTGGAAGGGGCATCTGACTTAAAACGCTTGCTGAATCAATTTGAAACCCACTGCATAGGTGGGGTTTGGTTATGTCAGTCTTGGAATGGCAAGGCCTACTGGACAAAACTACACCAGTATACGTATGTATTTGAAAGGATAGGACTTTCTAATCACAAGCTATCATTTTCTATTATTCTCTCATTTAATTTCTTTGTGGATAGCAATTTAGCATTTAATTACACAGATCATCAGTTCTGATAATTATGCATTCATTCTCAAGACATCAGTCGAGTGTTTGGCTGTTACACTCATGTTTCAGAGTAGCATGTTTGAATCGTTGTCGCTGTCTGGTTTTATTGGAGTACTTGTTTGCTTCTGGACTGGCAGCAGCAGGACTGGACACAGGCATGCTTGTTAGTGTTTCTGTCTATAATGAGCTGTATGCCTCCTGGTTTGTGCGTGGGCGTACATACAGTGTTGTCAGGCAGCGGAGGATGGGGGTCTCCTGGGTTTGCTACACGGGGGATAAGGGCAACTTGTAGGCGAACAGAATAGAGCAGATGGCTTACGTGTCACTCGGTTGTTGTTCTTGTGCCAGGAGAAAACGCCTGTTGACAGTCTCCCAGGATGATTCGCATTATACTTGCTAGACACATTGCCAATGGCGGACTCTACATGGTAATGACTAACAAGTAAGCCTGTCACGATAACAAATTTCAAAGCACGATATATTGCTACAGAGATATACTGCAATAAATGATCATATTGAAACTACTTTATGCCACTTTTTGACACAAAGCAGGATAATCCCAGTAAACTATTAAGTAGATTGTTTCATGAAAAGGTCTGAGCTGCAACAAATAAATCGCAGAATGAACCAATAATAATTATAGCCTCAGAAGTTTGTTATTCAACCCTCTACAGCACAGGTGTTAAACATACGGCCCGGGGGCCAGATCCGGCCCTCCAAGACCTTTAATCTGGCCCTCGGCTGATTTTCTACTAAAATATTTTAATTATATTTTTTATTAAAATATTGTTAATTTTCTGTGGTGTTTATCACAGCAGCATCTCCAATGTCTCTGTACGTGGCCCCTCCCACCAGAGCAGCACAAATGAAGACTTGTCTCTTTCCAAATGCTCTTAAAGGACAATCGTTTTGACTGTTGACCGTGACACCCTCATCAGCAAAATGTCCAAAATGAGAAAAGTGGAGCCAAGTGCAGGATTTTCCAAGAAAAATTTACTTATTCCTATTTACATACATACATAGTCCATGTTAAAACATTGTGTTGAAATTGCATTTTTCTTAAAGTTTCAGGTTGTTCATAATATTATAATATTTTGTAAAACAAAGAGTTCATCAATTAAAAAAGATTTCTGTAATAGATTTCCTTTTCCTGCTAAAATATTTGAACTTATTGTCATTTTTAAGTTATTTTTAAGGTATATATGCCATGAGTTTTCTGATCCGGCCCCTTTAGGATCAAAGTAGGTTGGATACGGCCCCCAGACCAAAATGAGTTTGACACCCCTGCTCTACAGCTCAAATCTTATCGTATTACAACTAAAATACCAAAAAATCTCAACACCAATGCAAAGAAAATATACATGTGATAAATACTGAGCTCTAAAATATATTACATATACATCCATCTGCCATTGATTGAACAATAAGTCAATATAGTATTATCATGACCAGTAGCCAGTAGCAGATAAAGATAGGCACAGATTTTTATTATAGGATATATAGGATTTTTACTGGCACATACTTTTATCATCAATATCCTGATTGGCTATATTTAATATCTGATTATAAATTCTGATTTGTACAGTACAAGTCAGCCACGGCAGCCACAGTCTCACATTTGCATATTAATTTGACATTTTTAATCTGACAGCCTGTCTTAACTCAGACTTGTCTTGGGACAACACACACTTAAAGCATGCATGCAATTATGAAATGGTGAATTCTAGATAGTAACCTCCAGAGGGATGGTCTGTGTGATTGGTCATTAAAAGTGAAAAAGATTAGGAACAGGTTTATAGGAAACACGCGCGGAAAAATATTATGGTTAAAGCAGCAGTATCTTAAAAAAATAAGCAAATTTTTCACCTACTTTATTTTAGTTAGTTAGCGTTACATTGGTAATTAATTAAGGAGTTGTCGTGTGAATTTTCTTGCACAAATTTTCTTGCTCTTATGATAATGGAAATCTTACTAAATCCATAAATGTTGTAACGTTTAGTGAAAGAAAAGAGCAGAGCAGGTGTCGTCTGGGGTGTCTGATTTGTTTTTCCGATTTATGTTCATGTGCATTTTTCAAATCGAAAAACACATGAATGCAGCATATCCATCACTAACCTTATGAAGTATATAAACTTTAACAACAATAAATACAATGTTACACAAAATATCTAGTGAGCGTTTCCACACGCTTCATCTCCGAAATATTTAGTTTGAACAGTACATCAAATCTACTGTGAAGACTCTGCTTTTCTTCTGCATATATTTGCCCGCATATAAATCCTTCATAATACCCAGTGAGTCAGTTTACGCTCCAGCAGACAGGAAACTAAAGGCTGTCTCACGGATTTCACTCTCAACTCTTCAGCTCCTGGAAATCAAACTATGGCTGTGGCGGCAGGGAGCCAGTTTACTCCAGTGAGCGGGGAGATGATTTTGTCAGTTTCCCCCAATATCAGACCAATGACGCAGTCACCGTAGAACTAAAGAGCAGCCTGGTGTGATGGCTGCTCTCAGAGGTGATGAGGTGAGCATAGCACTGATGGTTTCCTGTAGATTGCTGAATTTGCTAACGGGGCTGTTTGTTGTGGACTGGCAAAAAGTGTCATTTTGCTGTAGGTTGTTGGTGTGGTTGAAATGCCTTCATGCAAAAAGTGACAACTTTTGCTGCTGTAATGCATTTTGTTTTGGAAATCCGTCCAGGCTGTTTTTTCTGTCTAATGTGGTACAGGGACATCTTATGCAAAACTGATTCTCGTGATCTTTAAGACATGTTATAATCTTGATACCTCATCAAAAACATACTCAGAGTTAGGGTTGGGCAGTATCCAAATTTTGATACCGTTAAACCTTCTCAGGTTTTAACCGGGGTACATGGTATTACCGCATTACTAAAATATTTTAGTATGACTTTGGTAAGCTGCGAAGCCGCACTGCTATACGGTCTATGCATATGACCTGTAGACTTGTAATCTCTGAAAAATTTCACATGAACCATCTCAACGCAATACACGCACAGAACAGAATCACTGTCAGCCGCACATCCTCTGTCGCAGAAAGAACACGTATAATCCACTGAGTCGTGTCCTTTAGTTCGATGGAAGCTGACCGCATCAGCCACAAGGAGTGAGTTGTTTTTATCAGCAATTTATAGTTTATTAAAAATGAGCCATGCGGTTTTAAGATTCATTTCTGTAAAATGTATGCAAATGTGCTCCTGAAGCCAAAATATTGCCAAATTGTAGAAACACTAATATTTTTGGAGGAGACCAACTTACTTGCAGCCGGACTTGCCATTTTGTCTTAGTCTCCCTTCTGAGCTGTCACATGACAATAGAGCGAAACTAATCGAACGTCATCTCCCCAAGCAGTTAAAAGAAACATTATAGATACTATTACTTTTAAATCATGATAGCATTAAATTGAAAATACAACCACACATTCGTTTGTGCTGAGCAAACAAATTTAAGTATCAGTAAATTATAATATTATATTAGGTCCTTATGCGCTGCAGATTTTTTTAATGACGTAATGAAACTGATACCATTGCTACTTTTTGATACTGCGGGATACGATAATACTGCATTACAGCCCAACCCTACTTGGAGTTATGTTTTGTTTAAATCACACGTTTGGGTAATCCTGCATTATTAGTCTGTCTAAATCTCCAAAGATCAGAATGTTCTTTTCCACATAATGAAGTAGTAGTTTGGCAATTCCAGGGTTGAAATTATCCAAATGATTCTTGTGAAAATGTGTGGAGTTTAAAAACACAATGGAGCACTTTCTCTGTCATGTATTACCAAATGACATCACAAGGTGGAACAGAGGGTTTTCCATCAAGCTAAACATCCAATGTTTGTATATTAAACAAGTATGATTAAAACAAAACACAACTCCATGTATGTTTGTGATGAGGAGACAATATTATAACATAGATCGGAAAACACTTGCCTTTTACATTTACTTTGTTTTAGGACTTAATGATGATTTTATAATTTAGACAAATATTTCTGGTACTGGTATTTCCAGTAATACGTATTTATTATTACTTACCAAAAAGTCTTTCTTCAGTGTACAACTATACTGGACATTGTTGAATGTTTTGTTTTTGAGTTTTGAATTGAGCTCACGTAATTCAATTAAGACTTCTTAGAGAATTATTGAAGTGTTCAAATTGCTTTCTCCTGCTTGTACCATCCATCAACTAAACCACAGTCTTATTTAAATATTTTTTATAGCTCAATTGTGGTATTGAGGCATTGATTGTGCCAAAATAGGATAATTGCTTTTGAGCCTCAGAGTGTCCTAATCTATGCATTCAAAAGAAGCCTTTATTTATCTGTTTTTACTTAATTATGGCCCTTTTTTAAAATTTTCATTCACACACAGAATTGTGACTATGATAAGGATATGGGGTAACTATAGTAATACTGATAAACAAGAGCAGTACCAGTAACGACATTACTAACATATTCGAAAGGACATCAGTCATATGTTTGGCTGTCTATACTACTGATACACTGATGTACATTTAAAAATCACTGCATTGACATTCAGGCTATTGTGATAACATATGGAGAAATGCCAGCATTGCTTTATACTATGTACTGCACTATAGTGTACTATTGGCAGATTAATGCCTTCCTTCTCCTTGAAAGGTTAGATACTGGATTATATGTCCTGCAAAGATTATTTTTTTTGCTCTTTTAGACACTGCAGGACTTCATAGTTTCTTAAAGAACTTTATTTCTCTTGGCTCTGTCTCTCCCTTTCAGCTAAAGAAAAGCTCCTCTCCATTGATTTCCTGTTACTTTTCCACCCAAAATAGTTGGCTGTGTGCTGTGTCCCTTGTGTGCGCAGAGCTGTTTGAGGCGAGCGACGCAGGCGGGTGGTGTGCAGAGAGCGGAGCTGACAGAGAGAGCCCCATGACAACGAGTCCCAGACCAGGAAGCAGAGTAAACAACGTGCGCACAAGAGGAGCACAGCCGTGTCTCCAGTGCAGACAGGAAAATAGGAAGAGGAGGGTAGATAGGATGACACAGCGTCTGAAGGTTTCTGGAGAGGCTAATGAGTTTGGCAAGGCTCCCTGGGTGTTTGCTGTAAAACTGAAAGAAAACATGCATCTACACATAATCCGGAAATGTAATTATGTCTAGTGAATTTCATGAACTTGTATGTGGAGTGATTTGTGCATGTTTGAGTAATCTTTAATCACTTATTTTCTAGGCCATATTGCCGGTCAACCCCTCTTCCGGCATACACCCCCTAATCTGTACTAACATTAATCAGTGATGCAGCTTTGATAAACTTAATATTTCATTTTAAACACTGTATCCATCTTTCTTTTGAGTGTCTTATCATTTTATGATGTCTAATGTGTACATTATAACATAATGATAACATAGTCGTAGTAGTAATAGTGTTGTAGATTATAACTATATAGCAAACTCAAGCACAATATTTTTTTTTAAGGATTAGGGCTTTACTATAATTTATGCAGTAAGTGAGCATCCACATTAGCTTTAGCAACAAAATAAATCAAACCAACAAGCAAGAATCTGAGTTGACAAATAGTTTGATGATCATTAGGCCTAATCAATACAAAACAGATGGGACAATACTTTTTTGGGTTTGATAGTTAACATGCACTTCTTGCACTAGTGGGAAATTGATGGTTATTTTTCTGTTTTATGATCAGATTTGTGCTGTAGAGGGTTGAATTATGGACTTCTATGACTCATTATACGAACTACGTAAGTGTTGCATTCTGCTATTTATTTTATTGCAGTGTGAGTTTTTGACAATATTGTATGGTTAGAATACTTTTTGGGGAATAATTCTGCTTTCTGCTCTGGTTTCTCTTTTATATTTACTTCAGCAACATTCACTTCAAAATGTGTTACCTTGACTAGTGATAATTTTTAGCCCTTTGTTTGAGTTTAGCACAGTGACCACAGATGATTCCTTGTGGCCAGTGCAAAGCAAAAATTGCATTATTCTCTCATTTTAACTTTTCGCTGCCATTAAGTGGTTTGTAACAATTATCTGACTTATGTTTTACACCATACAATGCCTTACCCACAATCTAAATCTACTTATCTGAGTACAGAACCGGCAAAAAATGTACTATGACTTGTGAGTGTGGTTGAGTGGTTAAGATTGCAGCAAAAATCAAATTCTCACTGCTGAATATAGAGGCATAGATGGAGACCAGACACTGTTTGTATTGACCTGTGAATATTACGGTTTTGCCATTAGAGCCTAAAAGTAGTAGAGGGATGAAGAGGCATTAGAGATATTGATGATTTGCCCAGATCAATATTCATTTATGTTTTTGCTAATGGGTGCATTGGCTCTTACAGTGACCTTTTCTTTCTATCCATTTCAGAAAACTTGTACCAGCTGAGAGGTCCACACTGTGCCCCCCAGAGCAGCATCGAGGGTCAAGAGGACATGGAGGTGGGGTCATTATTTACCATTACACAGAAATATGGTCTCTCTTGTTGTGACGGTGCAACTTAACACAAATATTTGGCTTTCAAGGCACTTTTATCTTTTTCAGTGGTAGAAAATGTGGCTAGTTTTAGATCCTGGTCAAAACTGAGTTCAAAAGGTAGCATTTAACCAAAAATATATTGCACAATAATAAACCTCAATAATTGTGTAATGGCTGCAACCAGACTTGCATTGAACCCAAAAGTGATATTTGTCATATGAGTAAATAAAGAAAAACCCATTTCTTTAAAACCAGTGTTTGTGTATCTTGAAAAACGCTATGCAAGTGTTGTGCAGTGTGATATGTATTATTATTATTATAAATCCAAAACTTAACCCTGATTCAGCCAGATAATTTCTAAAACTAAACTTGACAGGACAAGATACGAAAAACTAGCTCTAAATCAGAGGATACAACCATGTACACATATTGGTAACTTCAGTAAGTAAATCTTTACTCATCTACCTACTCATCTGAGCCTTTACAACTCTTTTACAGAACAAATGTAAGACGCATGTTCTGCTGCTGGTGGTCCATGGGGGGAACATCCTGGACACGGCAGGTGGAGACCCCAACACGAAGGCAGGTGATGTGGCCACTCTGTCGTCTGTGCTGGAGAAGGTGACACGGGCGCACTTCCAGGCCGCGGTTGAACACGTGATGATCAAACTGGTGCCATGTCCAGCTGTGTGCGCCGAAGCCTTCTCCCTGGTCTCCAAGTGAGTGACACACAAACTAATCAGATGTCTGTTGGGCTCATTCTGATGAGGTGGGTCTTTTACAGTGGGGTTTGCTAATTTATAAAAGTTATTATGAATGTGATGTAGTGGGTGAAGAAAATGTCATTCTATCAGGGATGGTCTGTTATTTTTTCAGCAAATAGTCAGTATTTCTCTTCCTCTAAGATTTGTGGTTGATTTTGGCAAATGGTGATATCAGCCTTTTATATTCTTCACTCACAGTAAAAGTAACTGGATGCTATTTTCTCACCAGTAATGCAATAATGTTGCATGTCAAACAGTATTTGTTATGTTTTAATACATCGGCATCCAGCAGTGGATTAAAATATGGCAATTTTTGGTTAATATATATTAGTGCCAATATATCATCCATACAATGTACTGAGGTTTAAAAAAAAATGCAGACATTTTATTTGTGTCAATAGCATAAGAGTTCTGATCTGAAATTCTATCCAGTCATCAGACTCAAGGATCTAAAGTGGTTCTTAGACTTGTGCAGCAGGAGAAACAGATGTCATATTTGGAATAGGAAAGTTAGTCTTGATTGAAATGAACATCAGTGAGAGATGGCCCATCTCTTACATTTTTACCTCAAAAAATAAATAAATCCACTCATAGGAGCACATTTGCTGGAGTGAAAATATATGAACATTCTGTTGCTAAAGCACAGACAGTGGTGAGTAAAGAATCAAGTTGATTAGCAAACTGTGTAATGATTCTATTCATTTTTACCATTACAAAATGCATGTCTAATAGTAACAGCATCCAGACAAAACTTAAAATTTAGTGTTCTTTATGCTGGTCCTACAAAGAAAAAAAAACAGCTGAAATAGATGAGAAATTCATGACTATTTTTTATTTTAATGATCCAAACCCGGGCAAAATCTAGTAAATGCTCATTAAATAATTAAACTTGCTTTATGGGAAAGACATTAGGATAAAATAACCACACTTGTCAGATAAGGCAGTTAAACTCAATATTATCTTAAACAAATAAGCACATCCCTACATGCCCTTTATATTTGTTTGGACATATCAAGACACAGTGTCACATGACTGGTTGACCTGGTTCACTGTGCGGTTCCCTTCGTTATGACAGAAAACCCCACTGCTGCTGCCCTGTCCCTTTAATGCGGTGTGAAGAAAAATTTCTCTGCTCTGTCAGATGACATCTCCTCCAGGTCCTGTTCACCCTGCTCATGGTGGACGGGCATAGGTGGATATATTTACAGCCCCCTGCGCATGTCCACTCACTTATGGACACATTACTGGAGTTAATGGACCATTCCAACCCATCTGCATAACAACACCTGTGGACCTGACAAAAAATGATATAATGCAATGAAAAGAAAAATACATAACTGCATCTTGTTGAGATTGTTGAAGTGAGATGAAGATTCAAAGTGGCAATAAATATGAATTATTATAGTCATTTGTATAATCATGTTTGACTGCACTTTTCTTCATTTCTTTTCTTGCATTTTACAAACTGATGATTCCTTAACTATCTCGGAGACTTCGTGTGGATATCCTGGATTATGAGTATAAACTGCCATAAATGTAATGAGCTATTGGTCTAATTAAACAGAAACATCAAGAGCAAATGGAAGCGGATTAACTGAGCTATGACACATCTCGCCTCATGTGTGACTCAGATGTATTCAGAGGCACTTGAATAGCATGCGTCACCTGTCACCCTGCCTTCTTCAGTCCGATCTGGGACAACTTATTGAGCGGTTAGTCATCTGCTTCAGTCCAGTCTGATAAGCAATTCTCACAGGGAAAAGGCATGTTTCATAATCAAATTATCTGTACCACTCAGATATCAAAGGAAGACAGGATGCTTTATCAGTGAGGCATTTCAGTCATTTCAATAGAGAGGACATAACCAGTAATAGGCATCGACTTTTCATCTTTTTTCACATAATGTCCAGTTTTTATTAAAGGTGCACTATGCAACTCTTTGGTTGGGGGACCATCACCTGCTTGTTTCTATAGATATGTCATTGCTCTGCCTGGAATGTTCCACAGTATGACATTAATCAGCTCTACATTTATTACATTTACTCTATTAAATGTGGTTTTACTGTTCACAAAACCTAGAAAACCAGGCTTTCTGACTCTGAGTGGGATTGTCTCCACAGATCTGAAATCTAACTTCTGGTCTGGTTCAGCCTGCATGAAGATAGAAAGGTTTAATGCCATATTATGAAACATCCCAGACAAAGCACCCTTGACAGACCCTCCACCAGCAAAGTTACACAATGTACCTTTAAATTATTTATGTAAAATATCCACAATAACCCCATACGAATGACTGTATGTGACAAGGCAACAGCAACCGAGTCACACCAAGTTGGGAATGAACCACCAAACAACCCCGCTCTCCAAGGCAGCTGTACAGTATTAAATAGGGAGGGCGTTCTGTCTGGCAGCCTCAGACTATGCTTTCTTCTCCTCTGACTGCTCAGTTTCACACAGGAGTAAATGAACCACACATAGTGAAGCGTATCTACAATCTCAAACCCAGACTTCTTCACCTGTCTGTGTATTGAGAAGGAAAATGTGTTTACGCATCAATGTTTTGTAAGATTATGAAAAGGAACTAGTTACTCAGATGGAGTAATTAGGTGACTGACTATTCATTGTTTCCCCCTTAAATCCAGTTCAATCTCTCTCTTCTTTACTCCTTATTGTGGTAGTAGCTTAAATGGCTTTAGAAACACAATGAGAAAGGTGCATAGGCCGTTGCTGATTGGGAAGCCCTTTTGAAACATGCCTGTCTACTGGAATTGACATGATGGGCAGAATGCTTGGCTCAAGGATAGAAAAGGTTAATTAGAAAAAAATATTGACAAAAGCCCAGAGAGCAGACAGTGCACTGCTAATTAGTATGCTTTTGACATTTTTCATTCCCAGGCAGCATTTAACCATGAGGAATATTTTATGCGTAACCTTTTTAATTGTTTTGTTGAATGACTTAGCCCCAAAGGCCATCACATCACTCTCTATCTGAAATTCTAAGAGATATTATTATGCCGTTCTCTTTTGATCAAGGCTTGTCTGATCTCTTTGATCTAGAGGGGTTTGGGGACATGATTATTATGTCACGGCTGTCTAGCCACAGTTAGGTTTTTTTTACACATTATTAACAAAATCAGGTGTCAAAGGTGCATTGCGTAACTTTTCTGGAGGGCCGTCTGCCAACTCCTTGTCTTCTTGGAAATTGTATTGCTTTAGCTGGAATGTCCTTTAATATGGCATGAAATTGACTTATCTTGCTTTTATTTTGCTACAGGTATGTATTCTTACAGTAAGCGGTCTCACCTCTCCATAGCTCTTACCTGTAATTTAGCCTGGTGGTGTCACCTACTTATTTTGATGGAGATGGAAAAGTTGAATGCCATTCTGTGGAACATTCCAGGCAAGCAAAGCAATAACATCTCCATGGATACAAGCAAGTGACAATTTATTATTTTATTATTATTTATTCTTTATTTCAGACACAAATATTATTCATAGTTAAAAAGAAAAACAGATTTCAAAAATGTATGGGGTTTCTGTGTCCAGTGCTTTCTCAGAGCATCGTGTACCTTTAAATATAACCTTCGTTAACAGGTCAGTTTCTGCTGTTTCACTTTTGGCAGCTGCCTCTTATTTGAGTCGCTTCAGTGTAACTATAATGTATTTCACGTTTACTGTCACCCTCTAGCTGGTCAGTGGTTTTATCTGTGACAGCTTGACATTCTCATTCTTTAATTTCTGTGTTGAGAGCTGTTAATAAGCGTAGCAGAGGGATGTGGCTGGCAGCCGGGTAGAGCCCTGTGTCTGTAATTGACGTTACAGAGAGCGGCGCAGACTGTAGCAGAAATAAGAGGAGAGTGCCGTGTGTGTGCTCCACTTGGCTTGCTCATATTAGTCCACATGAAAAATACACGACATACATTCCACATTCCACAATACACACAGCAGTCAGCCACAGTTAATACCCCTGTGCTATGTGCTGCTAAAGGACACATACATTATACATTCATACTAAGAATTTTAGATTTCTTTTTAATTCATGGAACAATCTAGACTTCATTACGCTAGTAAAGTAGACAATTATAGTGATAAACAATCAAACCATTTTAATAATTTCTTTATACCTACATGTTTGAAGTATTGGATCAAAAATGTACTGAAGAAATTGTGTTGTGATTAAGGCTGTTGTCAGTTTAAGAAATTCCTGGTCAGCTAAAGACATGTCCTGTCGATTGATTAGTCGATTTAAAAAGTGGGCGTGGCAAAAGCTCTCAAAACTTTTACGTATCTCGATGTATCTGAACCCAAACTGCTCTCACAAGGCTACACCTGCAAGAGAGTTCATGAAAGAATAGCTACCGGTATTTATGCAAAAAAAACAACTCTGAAATATAAAATCAGGAATCTTGTGAATCATTAGTTTAGTATGCCATTTTACATATAAATCCCAAAAATACCAAATCTCCAGCTAACTCACTTACTAACATCTCCTTTCTGCTGTTGTCTCATATGAATCCTTATAATCTACAGTAAATAAAATAAGATGTCAACCAATACAAACTTTGGTCAACTGAGACAGCATTGACCAATTAATCGACTACTCGAATAAAGGGCTAAAGCAGTAGTCATCATTATATGCATAAAGTGTATATTTTTCCTGATAGCAAACTGATCCAACTCCTTTTTTGAAATTGTAGTCAGTATTGCTTTTACTTACTATTCAAGATACACTCATCCTTTTATGTGTTCTTTCTATAGCTTTTTAGCTCTTACTTATAAAAGCAAGAATAGATTTTTGTTGATCTTAGTTGCATTTTCTGTTTCCATTTTTGAGGTTATATTAACTTTTTTTCCTCCAGTAAGTTTTTGTTATCAGCTTTTGTTTTTGTTTTTGCTACAGTACACTGGTCACTTTCCCACAGGGCTACAGTCTACAGAAGGAAAATAAAGAATACTGAAAAACACTCATTTGTTCAGTGTCACAGCTAAACAAATAATTACATAAAAATAAAGTGATGTGTAACTGCTACTTTTTGTATGTTAATGGTGATAAACAGAGAGCTGAACACATACTTCTCAAGCCAAGAAACTGAGCAATTAGCTGAGTGAAACTGAAAGACATTGAAAGCAATGGAAATAAAATACAAAAACTTTATTTTTAAAGATAGTAATGTGTGAAAATCTCTGTAGATGAATCCATTCTGTAAACAGACTTGTAGAATGGCCGTTTCTGTTTGTCACTATGTCACCAGCTTATATTAGCAAATCGCGAAGGCTGCTATTTTTGAGGTACCATTGTTTCCTCCACACCCAACAAAATAGGTTATATTCATGCAAAGTGCACACCCTGTAGAACTGTAGAAAAATGTGTTTCTAGTATTATTATTAATTCAGGACATGTTTAAATGTGAACTTTGAACTAAATCCTATTATTATCCTATTATGCAAAATTGACTTTTCAGAGCTTTTGACCACGTTTGTTTTACCTTTTCAAAGTTGTATCTGGAGTCATTCGTGTGTGTTTGAGCAATCTTTAATCACTTTGCCAATTGCCGATCAATCCTTGTTTTCACCGCCACAGATATACGCCCACTGCTCTGTACTTCCCCAATTTTATCTTAATCAGTGATACTGTAGGATTTGGCAGCATTCCATGGTCACTTGGCACCAACACAAAAAGATCTTCTAGCCTCTAGTGTGATGTGCAGCTATCACAAATTCCTGGCTTCCACAGGTTGTAGATTATAACTATATAGCAGAACTAAAGCACAATATGTTTTCCTTAAAACTAAAATTTCAAAAGTAATCTCAATTCTAAAAAAATCTCAGATTGATAAAACTCAACAGGATATTTTTCCAAAATTATTCAGTCCTACCTTTGAGTTTAACTGCCGTACAATGCATGCCTTCCTTGCATTAAAAATCTAAAACCTGCTTAAATCCAGATTGCTCCAGGTTTTTCAGCATACTCTCACAATATGCACAGTCAGTTGGCTCTGAGCGCGCCCACACATCTCACAATGCTACACTTTTTCCACTCCTCTTTCAGTGGTTAACACTGTTTGTGCTAATGACAGTGTTGGACCCGTGGGTGTGCAAAGTCTCATTACTCGCGTGCCAACATAAACACACTAGAGACAGGACTCCACAGCCATGCGGAGAACCAAATACTGCTGCGTGCCTAATTTACTCTCATTGTAGCTAACAGCTTTGGCTAAATAAAAAAATAACACTACAGAGCTGAAGGTGATGGAGTCTCTTAGCACATTTGAAGTAAAAAAAAAATCAAATAAACAATGCACTCTGGACTAAGTGTGTGATAATTCCTGTGGCACTGGAAGAAGTCTCTGTGGAGAAGATTTTCCAGTCCGTGTTGTGTTTGTTTCCATGTGCATTAGGAGGGATCGCTTCTCTCTGAGGGGCTCTCAGAGTTCATTATTATCCCAGCCTGATAATGAAGCCACTGTGCTGGGTGTCAAGACAACACACACCAGCTGTATTGGACATGCTATACACAGGAAGTCGAAAAGTATCTAGTGTTGTCGTCACACCTTCTACTGCTGTGCACCCAATTAACAGTGAGTGAGAAAAAATTACTTCCCTCCTCTGGGGATATAGGAAAATCAATTATTAAGCAGTAGTTGTGCTGTATCAATATTTAGAGAAAACGTTCCAGTAGGATCAATGCAGTTATTTTTATAAAAGGTTTTTGTTTTAAAAATACATTGCTATATTCACAATTTTTATTGTTAAACTAATGTTAATATATATTAACTATTATAATAATAATATCTAATATATCTATAATATTTCCAAATTGCAGGGGTGCAATTATGGCCTGTCACGATAATTACTATATGGAGTTCTGTATATGTTGATGGAACAATAATTTTTGGTGGTCAGTAGGTATAATGGGGAGTTTTTCTTTATACTAGCAGGGATTTTTTTGTTATTTTTCTGTTCTATGATTAGATTTAAGGTGTAGAAGGTTGAATAAATAACTTCTATGAGCCATGATGTATACAAATTAACCAATTAAATGTTTTAGATTTGGGCATAATACTTCTTTAGAGTTATTGTGTCAGTGGTATAATTTTGTTTTAATATTATCATTTATCGTCTATAGTTTCTTCAGCAATCTATATCGTACTTCAAAATCGTCATGACAATCCCAATTCAGCAATATTCTTAAAAGGTGCTACTATAATTTTGATACAGCCTGTTTTTTCAGGATAATGTAATATTCATGATGTTACTTTCACAAAACAATAACATCTTGTACCCAATTAACGGCAACAGGAAACATTGTCTCTACCTTATAAAAGTAACACAACACAAACTAGAACATTCAACTTTAAAACAAGTTTGTGAAACTGTTTTGCTCTGGGGACTTCTGAAAGGTTACAATGAATTAGCTCTGGCATTTTCTCATTGCGGAGAGACTGCTGACGATGTTAACTTGGCTCTGTCCTCCACTGGGGAGACTTTCATTACTGACGCTATAGATGCTCTCCTCCCATTCCTGCTCCTCTTCCTCATTAAGAGGAGCGTACAAAGGATTGCTGTTATACTCACTAATTGCGCAAATGCAGTGCCAAGCCATCCATTAAACAGGAGTGGGTGCAGTTCACTTCTAATCTGTCAGACCTTAGATTATACGTAAGAGCCACAATATCAGAGACCACCTCAAGGTTAGATGAGATGAAACTCATCTGATTTTTAATCTTCTCACATGGGCTCTCTCCCTGACCGTTTCTGTTAAAAGATCATTACATCATAGTAATGCTGCATTCATGCGCTCCCTGGAGACCATAGAGCTCAGGAATTTTTACTAAAACCTGTTGCTTGAAAAGGGACATGCGGTTTAATGTGGTAGTGTTCATTTGTTCTGTGACATAGTCATCTTACAATCAAAGACCTATTGTGTAAATAAGATGGAGAAAAAAAAAAACTTTTATATATTTATATTTTTTAGGTATAAAATGTAAGTATTACATTTTCCCCATTCCCACTTTTTCATAAACATAAAAATAATTACTTTGACTTTAGCTTTAGTAACACCTCTTGAACATCTCCTCTCACACATTCAGAATGGAGGTACTTTTATCCTTGCGATAATAAATAAATTGTTTTCTCAAGTCAATGGTTGCATCCAGTAATACTCACAAATTTGTTTTTGTGCTTAAGTGCTCTCTACAGCTGTGGAACACTTTTACGACATCTATTTTTCTTACCCCACCAGCATAATCTACGGAAATGATGTTTAAGATTATTAAGAGTAATTACAGTCATAAAAGCAGATGGGAGTGAGATGGGTTGTTAAATTCACAGAGTCAAATTATAATCCTTTTATCCTAAACATAACGTCACAAATGCAAAGACGTTAATCTTTTAACTAAACTCAGTGGGTTGTAAAACAGGATGTGAATCATTTTAATAAAGCTAACAAGTGTTTGCATAATCAGCTAATTATGCTCCGTAATAGAAAGTGCCTCACCTGGTATTTGTGGAGCACTGCGCCAGGTGTGTGACTTATTTTCTTGTGGATCGTGAACCCAGCTCTGTCTTAGAAGGGGCTTTGAATACTTATGGGACTTTTCTACTGTTCATTTCAGTGACATGTTATGACAGTTGTTTACAGCTTTGACACATACGGAATAATTAAGGTGATTGCAATATGGATTCTTTGATAAGCTCAGATAAGTGTTAAAATTAATATATAAAAGGCTTTACACCAAGCTGGAGCTGTACTAGAGTCAAGAGTGTGGGAATCTCATGTTCTCTCATGATTTGAAACAGTTGGCTATACGTGACCCACAATATAATTTTACAATATGCTGATACGGCAATAATCAATATGCTGCACAGATACTACTATTTAAAGAAACAAATGCATACGTACCACTTTGTACTACTAACTACTAATATAACTTCTGTTATATTAGTAATTACCACCATAAATACCCTGCTTGACAAATATATAGTCGCATCAGATTGTTGTGTAGACCCTGTATTCTATAAACTCACATGCATCAGTATCGGGAAAAATCGCAGAAACACAAAGCAATGCAGAAATGTCAGTGCCAAATCTCACTGTATTATTCCTCAGCATGTTGAAATCCACACACATCTTCAGGTCTGACCCAAAGATGACACGTTTTACAAATTTTTTTTTCTTGCTAGATTTCTTTGGTATTTCGACTAGAACCTATTGGCTGAACATGCTGGACAGCTCAGGTGTGAGTGAGTGAGAAAACTACCTGCTTGTTTCTTGTGACTTCAACTTTTTTGTACTTGAGATAGTAGTAGAAACACAATGGTATCACTGTATCCATCCTAGCAGTTGGTATAAATGCTCCTATCAACTGACCAGATACAAGAAATGGTTGCTTGCAGCCATGGAAAGGGCAAACATAAAATGACAGGATAATGTAGTAATCTTCTAGTACTGTGGATCTTGATATAGGTTTCTGCAGACTTTACTAATGTTAGGACCAGGCTGTGCCCTTCTGTGTCACCAGGCGATGGGTGTGCTGACATTTTTCAACCATGGATCTAAATTGTTGCTATATTCTGTAATCAGAGAAATGATGGACGGGGATAGACAGGGCACAGCTCAAGGAGAGTTCAGGCTAGCGCCAATCTGAAGTAAGAAAAAACACAAGAAGGAGTCAAGCCAGTTGGTGCTGCAAATAAATCATACGTATGGGCTTGATTGAATTGTATTAAGTTTTATGTTTTACAGTCCCAAATATGACAAACTGTAATGTTAACTTTAAAATAATATGAGGATTTAACCAATTCAATTCAATTCAAGTTTATTTATATAGCACATTTATAGCACAAAATGTGACCAAGAGTCACATTTTTCTTAATAATTAATACATTAATATCTCAATAGTCTCAATGTTTTTAAATTATTATTTCTGCTTTGATAAATTGCCCACTTAAGGTAAAATGTTCTCAGACTGTTATCTTGCTGCCAGTTGTGTTTTATTTATATTTCGCTTTTATCCAGAAAATGCTGAAACTCATTTAATCAGAGACTTGATTCACATGTTTAATACTTTCACAGGTTCCATAGTGTTTTAATCTTTGAATCGTCATGGATATTGTGCCTAAATTACATATTTTCTGTTTTCTTGTCAGTCTAAACCCATACAGCTATGATGAGAGCTGTGTCTCCAGCAGTGTGGACCATCTCCCTCTTGCAGCACTCCCTCTCCTCGCCATTGTCTCACCTCGATACCAGGATGCCGTGGCAACCGTGATCGCCAGGGCCAACCAGGTGTACCGCAGCTTCCTCCAGTCTGAGGACGGACAGGGCTTTACTGGTCAGGTGTGCGTCAGCATACTCTCCAAGATGTCTGTGAAAACATGAATCGAGTCTTTATTTCTAAAAACTCATTTATATGAACTCTAGAAATTTCATTAGACTACTCTTGGCTCTTGGTATCCTTTTGATTTAAACAGAATTTGACTATTGGGATATTGCCTCAGAATCTAAAACAGGCCTTGGCTCAGAACTGGTATAAGGCAGTTCACTGGCAATAGTCCTTCAGTATATTTGGAAAGACTTTTAGTAAATTTGCTCACATTTAACTCAGTAGTTTTTTTTTTTTTTTTCAATTGAATTTTGTTTTCATTACCCAGTGATGTAGTGAATAAATGTATAATTGTTTTATTAAAAATTTAAAAGTACTTTTTAAACTATTGTTCAAATATACCTTGTTTCAAGATAGAAAAATGGCTATTATTTGGATTCAGTCTGCTCTTGGCTTTTCCTGCAAGAAAATGGACCTTGAAGGCAGGCCCTGACATTTTCTATACATACAGAACATAGGGTCAAGGTCCACAAGGGTCCTTTAGTCTATTTTATTTACATATTGTTTTGCAGTGGAGACATAGAGTTTTAAGTTATTATCTCAGAGGCATTCATTGCTTTTTTGGATTAACTGACAGGATTTCATTACAAGCCACAATTGACTAAAATCAGTATATATCAGTGTAAATAAATGTTTGGTTGTTTTATAAGTGGGTATGACTTGGACAGTTGTTGCACATTATTCATACTTCTACAACTACTCATAATTACACCCTGATTCATCTGACTTGTTTGTATTATGAATGCAGAGTGTAAATGCCACATGCAGATATAAAAGGCCATAAGTTACTCACTGTACATAAATCGCTGTATTTATTATTGTTATGCCTCTCTATTGTCTGAGCCAGGCTCTCTGACATTTTGAAATGATATGTTTTCACTTGTAATCATATTCATTCATCTGTGTGCATGTGGCTTTCTGGCCACTCTGGTTCTGTTCTGATGCATTGTGTTGGATTGTGTGTGTATTTTGTGCAGGTCTGCCTTATGGGAGACTGTGTGGGTGGCGTGCTGTGCTTTGACGCCCTGTGCTTCAGTAACCATCACAGGACTGGCAGCCCAAACAACAGCAGCAGAAATAACAGCACCGAGAGCCTGAAGGTACGGCTCAGCTCTGGTAATGGGATGTGTGAGGGTTTTATGAAGACATCTCTGTAAAATTATGATTATGCTTACATGCCTGTCATACCTTTCCTTTCAGAGAAGTTAATTAAACTACACAAACATAGTGAAACAACAACCTTGGCGCTTTTCCCAGAAAGTTGAACATTGTGAGATTTTATGAGTTTCTGACTGTTATATGAAATGTGATTTGGTTCGTACAACAAAGTGATGGCAATAAAATTTGATTTACCACATTTTTATTTCTTAATCCCTCTCTTTCTATTCACTTTACTCAAGCTTTTGCACTCCTCAGCCTGAAAATCTAAATATTAAACTTAATGTGGACTTCCTCCTCATTCCCTTCTGCTTCTGTCCTCTGGGCTTGTGCCACCAAATTTCTACCTGTGATTTGCATATTCATTTGAATTTGAATGACGTAGAATATGAATTGGGTGGTGGTATTATAAAGCGAAGAGAGATATTTGCAGAAGAAAAGAAAGGTCCAGGCCAAATTGAACCTGCTTAATTTCTTACATATTTTCCTTCCGCTAGACTTTATGTTGATAGCAATATCTATGCAGTATAACACCCTCTTACCAGTGCCATAATGATTAGAATATTATTTGAGTCTTAGTATTTATGTGATATTGGTTAAAATTATCTTACAATAACATAATTTTTAATCTGCTCTCCACACAGGACAGTTCATCAGGGCCCCAGAGAGAGTCCAGTCTTGGGTTGAGTTCCAGTAAAAGATTGAGTAAAAGCAATATTGACATTTCGGCTCCAAACAACGGCCAAGGAGCACCCTCTCTGAGCCGCAAACAGAGTGACTCCTATGATGGAGACTCATCTTCTGCAGGTCAACGTGGCTTTTTCTCCAGGTATACAACACTATAGTACTCTGGTATAGTCTACTGGTATTGCTCCATAGATTAGTTTAATAACATTGCAATATACATTTTCAGTATCTTAAATTATATTATGTCCAAAAACAGTTTACCTTAGGTGCATAAAGAAGACATTTTTTCGGAGTTCACGTTATTTCACATTTTGTTCACGTAAACCCCAATATTGATCTCTAAAAATTAATAATTGATATGGATCCACTGACTTCCTGTCCAAAACTGCAGAATTAATTCTGTGCTGCTGGCCCTGCCTCTTCATACTGGCATTTCACTACAGCAAGACGTGTGTGTTCTTACTGTTGAAAAATGGCTGTGGTTTGAATATAGCATTTATGGCCTGGAGTCTGACTCTTACTCACACAAAAGCTGGACACAGGGTTGCCCACCACTTTGAGTAAGTGAATAATTAAATGCAAACTAGCTGTTAAAGATGCACTGTGCAGCTTTTCTGGCTCCTGCCCTGCCTGCTACTTGCATATCTCCATGGAAATGTCATTGTTTTGTCTAGAATGTTCCACAATATAGATTAAACCTATCTATCATGAGCGAGACAAGCAGTTTACAGCACTACATTACAATTCATATCTGTGGAGAGTCACCCCTGTTCATGGAAGAATTATTGCATTTTTGAATAGAAAAACCCATCTTGAATAAATGCTCAATGCGTATGTTTAATGTCATACCCTGAAACATTCCATGAAAGCAATAACATCTCCATGGAGACAAGCAGGTAGCAGATCCTCCATCAAAAAACTTCTGCAGTGCTTTTATATAATAATAATAATAATAATAATAATTGTATGACTTTAAAATTCATATTAGCTATTAATGTATACAGTAACAACAAATACTGTTGATTTATTTAAATATGCCATGCTCTTGAAACTAAAAAATGTGTCTGTTTTCAGATCAGTTGTTTTTTTGGTGTGCACTGACAACATTATGTAGGATTATCTTCTTGTTAAAGGTGCATTGACAGACTAACTTTTCTGGTGGAGGGTCTGTCAAATGAGTTTCTCCATGTAGATGTTATTACTTTGTCTGAAATGTTTCACAGTATGGTATTATGGTATTCTGTCTTCATGGAGATCAGACCAGACTAAGCACCCACACACAATAACAGAATAATAAAATACAAATAATACTTTTCTGCCATCCATCTCCCTGTCCCTTTCTCTGTGACAGAATCTGATGTGTGTTACGGGTTCATCCACAGCCAGATGCTTCATAGCACCCCTCATTTCACAATATGTCAGTCTGCTTGGCTCTGGTTCTTTATCAATATTTGCAGCTTGTCTGGTCCTCCCTTTCCTGCCTACTCTATAAATAGCAACTGTACCTTTGCCAGGCTGTTAAACTGTGTGCAGGTGAATTAGCTGGCTCAGGTTAGGTTTAATGGATACAACTATTGTGGATGGGGCTTACAACATTGTTATTGAGGCCAGAATAGAAGCAAATGTCTTCACTTTTGACACTTACTGTTCATGGGGGAGTAGTGTACTTTCTACTGGATCCAACTTGATTAAGCCTTAGTGTGGCTCTGCTGTGGCTAACCTCTGCTCCATATAGCTCTCTCCGCCTTTATTAGCCCTGGTAGAAAAGCCCTGCACCAAGAGGTCTTATTAAATCTGCTTTCCAAGACATTATTCCTCATTTCACCCCAGTGGCTTCCCAGATTAGTGTATATTGTGTGTAGTGTGAATTTTTACACACACACCTTGTTGAGGCTCATTGTGTTTTCACGATTCTAAAATTTCAAACTCAATTTGGATAAGAAAAAGCCCTTAGTATGAATACCAATTCTAATACCACAATCGTAATAATAAACTTTCATTGTTGTTGTTTTTACAAAATAGAATATAATTTCACAATCACAAAATTAGTTGTTTTAATTCAATTAAAAACTAGTTCCAATATAGCTATTTAGCTACTTTAAAACTATTCAGGAAAGATCCCAATTTGTTCCATTTGTGTATATTTTTTCATTACATATGTGTATATTTAGTTTTGATAGTTGTTTCAGTATCAATTAATATATGAATAGGCCTGTTGATTTTTTTTTTCTTTGTACAATTCTGTCAAATCCAACTACCTTTTATCTTTTAGCTCTTTTACATTTTATTTAGGGGTCCTTGATTTCCCCCTTTTTTGTAATTTTAGATAAAATAGAATAATTTACATTTGCATCATTTGAGCATTAAAGATACCATCCAGTATTTTCAAGGTCCTATATTACACAAAATTAACTCCTGTGAGCTTTAAGCCATGGCACAATGTTTTTACATCATCAGTAACATATATGGAGTAGTGTTTTGCTTCATTCATGTTTGAGTAATCCTGGTTTATTAGTCTACAAAGTGTTAACCACATGTTAATTTAAAACAAATGGGGTAGGACTTGACAAGTTTTTTAAACTTCAACCTACTCCTTTTGGGCACCAGCGTGTTTGTAATGTACCTTATACAGGCATGTTGCTCAAACAAATAAAAATTAAATGAAATAGTGAAATAGAACTCAGCCTAAACATGCAGGACTTGTGTGTTAGAGAGAGAGAGAAAGAGAGAAAGACAGAGCTCAGATCTAGCAGTCAAAATCTGTGATAATAAAAAGTGATAATAACGTAATTTCAATCCACATTCTTCTAAAGTGTTTAAAAGTGAGTAACCAAGCATACTTGCCTCCCTCTTAAATACAGCAGAGTCCTGGTAACCTTTAATGAAACGCTAACCTTTTCTCACTGCATGTTGGTTAGATAACACAAGACATTTACAGTAGTGGACATGAGGGTAAACAACAGGCTGATGATTACACAACCACAGAATGAGCTCCGAGTGAAGGGGTGAACTTGAGAGAGAGAGTGGCATAAGAAAACAAAGGCAGTATTGATCTTGGCTTTTAAAGGAGACAAGAGAGGGGTGGATAATCCCTCTCCCAGTGCACACTTTAATGGCCTCACTGCGGGGAATTTTGTTGTGTATCTCAGCAAGTAATCACTGTAGAGGATAAAATCTACAAACATTACGCACTGCTGTAAAACATTTATATTGGTTTCATCAATTTACTTTGGGATTATTTGGAGTCCCAGCTCGCTCGTTCATTTCCCTAGTATTTAGAAAAGGTCTAGAGTGGATTTGAAAGCTAAACATGTCAACGATCTTACAAATTAGATAGGATGTTTTTCTAAATCGTCACAGAATGAATTCTCCATTTCTTCAGTAATGCATTTTTTTTCTTTTGCAGTTTGATGAAGGAGGGAGTAGAGGTGCGTGGTGGCAGTAACCCCAGTTTGGTGTTGAATCCAGGCCGTTTTGACTTTGAGGTGTCTGATTGTTTCTTGCTGGGCTGTCCACTGGGCTTGGTGCTGGCCATGAGGAGGACTGTGCTGCCCAATGTCCAAGGTAAGACATGTGCTACCACAAGTGCCAAGACTAGGCCATTTCTGCAAATAGGTTCTTTTGACATATTTTCCTGTAGATCTGAAAGAGGGTTCCCACCCCCAGGCTGTATACTGGGCCCTCTGCTCCTGAGAGTTTACCCCATGGCCACTGTTTGGAGGATGGGCTGTTATTATGATTTTTTTTTGTACTGTAACAACAGAATGTAGCTGTATATAGAGCGGTTATCTAAAATGAATTGAAAGTTTTATAACTAGTTGTTAGTGTTCAACCAAAAAATTTAGTGAACAATTAAATATTGTAATAACAAAAGATAAAACTGATTCACTTTTTACATAAGAATTTTTGTTTTTCTTGGCAGTGAGCCAGCTTCGCCCTGCCTGCTCTCAGATCTTCAACTTGTTTTACCCTTCGGACCCCTCTGCCTCCAGACTGGAGCCCCTGTTGCAGCCCCTCTTTCACAGGTTACCCCCGTTTGCCGTGCCCCGCTACCAGCGCTACCCCCTCGGAGATGGTCGCACTATGCTCTTAGGTAAGAGCAAGAAATCTCTTCAAATCATTTGCCAGTCCAATTAAAGAGAGTAGTTCATTTTAAATAGTTCATGCATATAGGCTATATTAGACACATTAGTATAGTGTGAAATGAGCTGACGAGCAGGGAGAGACATTCAACAGGCTTGTTACGCTGCATGGGCACTGTGAACTAACCCCCAAGTCTTTGGATGCACAGCATTTTACTTTTTTTGGCCATGAAGACAAAAGAGATTTTGCAGTGCACTTTCTCGTAGAAGGACAGATGGAATGCAGTTCTTTTCCCCAAGTGTCCAAAGTTTAAATCCATTTGTGCTTACTCTAGTGTCCGAGCCCCACCTTTCGCTTTCCATCTGTCTGGTCCTTGCGCACAGGATGTGAGATAGTCATTGCCAGATAAGATGTTGTAGTCCCCCAAGAGGGCTGGCTGTACGGACGAGCGTTCTTTAATGAGCCTATGATTTATCTGAAGCATGTGTTAGCCCACTTTTGGGACACAGAGGCACACTCTAAACAGTAGTTATGACGCATCCACTGGTTCCTCTACCTTTTCTCTGCTCCTACCTCATTATCAGTAGGATAAGGAGTGTACACTAGTTTTAATAACAAGAATAGCATAGATGAACAAACCTGAAAACAAACCTGAACAAACCAAAATGCTGTCTGTTAAAAATTTTCATAAATGCTCTTGTCGATATATGTTTTCAAATAGTGATATTTTTCAGACGGTGACATACAACAACTGATTTCTTACTTGTGTTCTTTATTTCATAAATAAATAAATAAATACATGCATACATACAATAAACAAAAAGTGAAAAAATAGAAAAGATTTAAGATGCTCTGCAGCTTTAGTTTTAGATTTTTATCCAATTTTTGTTCTTTTAATGTTTTCATTTGGTAACTCCAATTATCAGCGTGTTGCCATGCTGATTAAGCTAAATGAAATAATTACATAGACACACTTGTTCTAATTGTGGTTAAATATATATTTGATGTAGTCATTTGCTAAATGAAAATCCCCTGGCAGGTGCTAAGACTCAAACAGAGAGTCCCACATGATGAAGAAACACAGCCATCCATTTGCTGCCCTGAATAATGATTATTAGTTATCCTAAGCTAACAGAGAACCAGCAAATGGGATTCGTGTGGCTAAAACTTTGTCATCAGCAGCTGTCAACAGCTGAGCTTATTATAAAGAATGTTGCCAATTTAGAAAGGAGGAAGCCACTTCCTATTGATTTCTAGTTATGACCCACTGGGAAATATGAGGACACAGGAGGAGTGGGGAACTGTAGCCCATTTTTTCCCCATCACATTAGTGACTTACATTAGTGTATTCCCAACATAGAGCTGGGCGATATGGACAAAAAAATTATCTATCTGTGTATTTGTGTACACTGGAGGATTTAGATTTTTAATTGAAGTCAGAAATTGTAAAAAAAAAAAATATATATATATATATATATATGTATATATATATATATATATATATATATATATATATATATATATATATATATATATATATATATATATATATATATATATATATATATATATATATATATATAAAATGTGTTTCTCACTTCCACGGTGGTAGGTCTCTCTCACCCTCATTCAGCTCGGGTCCTCTACCAGAGGCCTGGGAGCTTGAGAGTTCTGCGCAGTATCTTTGCTGTTCCCAGTACTGCACTTTTCTGGACTGAGATGTCCATTGTTTTTCCCAGTATCTGTTGAAGCCACTCTTCCAGTTTGGGGGTTACAGCCCCGAGTGCTCCGATCACCACAGGCACCACTGATGCCTTTACTTTCCAGGCTCTCTCCAGCTCTTCCTTGAGCCCCTGGTATTTCTCTAGCTTCTCGTGTTCCTTTTTCCTGATATTACCATCGCTTGGTATTGCGATGTCCACCAGCACGGCTCTGCTCTGTTTCTTATCCACCACCACTATGTCTGGTTGGTTCGCCATCACCATATATATATATATATATGTATATATATATATATATATATATATATACATACACACACACACACAGATAAAGTGATAGATAATGACAATTATTTAATTGCACAATAGCCCTGCTTTTTGATTTAGAAAGTCAGGAGTAACATACATAGAAGTATACAAAATCCTCAATCTCATGATTTGCATTTTTTCAAAATATCAATTACTAACAATACAAATAAATCTATATATTTATTATTTTGTTTATTTGTCCTTTCGACTGAACTGATTTTGCCTCATCATAACTTTTTTTTTCTTTGTGGTCTCTGTGCGGTGAATGTCCTATAAATTGTAAAGAAAAGGAGCTCAGGAGCTTATTAACAATAACAAACTGATACTGTGTGTGTCAGATTTGTGCGTTCTCATACCTATACCAGTGGATGTGCCATTAACATGATTCATCCTTGTAATTGTGAAAGTCTTCCAGGAATCTGCACTGATATCAGGACTCCTAGTGAGATGTTATTTTGCCATTATATTGCCTCTGTGTCAGATTCTGCAGTTCAATTGGTGCGCATCTGTCCTGAATATTGAGAAGCTAGTTTTGCGAATCCACTTTGACACCACAAGGTTACACATTATTCACTGCAGTCACATTTTAGATGACTTACTTTACTTGCTGTAGCCATACTGTGAGATGGGTTAAAATTCTGATCACTGTCTAGATTTAAATTCATATCCAATGCACAGCTCAAGAATATGTGAAATAAGATGTAAGGTTAAATTCCCCATGTACATTACGGACAGTACAACTGCTCCTCGGGGACTATTGGGGCTTACTGGCAAAATAAATTATTGTCATATTGTCAGTACATATATAATAAAGATGTAATTGTGAGCCAAATTGCCTCAAATTTAAGTCATCACAAAGTTGCTGAGTATGGTGTTGAGCTGTGTAGTTTGCTGACTGAAAATTTTATTTTGGTTCATTTGACAGAATTCAGCCTTTTTTGGACACTACCTGGACGACTGAGGGATTACACAGACAGTACAACTACTATTTCTCGAATGAAGGAGAACTCTCAAGCAGTGATTATAAGTGTCCCCAGAGAGTACATACACATCATGTACTGCACACAAATGCTCCTTTTATTGTTGAGAGATACGAGGGACTATTTTCCTCTCAGCCCAATGTGATTGAAATGTCCTCTGTGCAGCTCTGTGCATTAGTCAAGACTACTTTAGCCCCTAGTCAATCTGGAGGTATCGTTATAAAATGTATCTGACAAAGCCCTGGGATAACTTACAATTACATAACCAAATTTGAGTCATGAATTTGAAGGTACACTGTGCAACATGTCTGGAATGTTCCACAGGATGGCATTACACTTATTTGTCTCCCCTCACAGTAAAAAAAAATAAATAAAAAGTTTTTTAAGTCAACAAAAAAACAATGATACTGAGTAAATGCCAGACTAATATGTCTAATGCCATACTGGGACATTCTAGACAAGGCAACACCATCTCCATAGGGACAAGCAGATGGTGGACAATACATGAAAAGTTACACAATGCATGTTTAAAATGATCTTTCTCTTGATAGAAGCTCCAGCATTAGATGTACTTTGTCTTTCTATGTGAAAAATAATGTGTTATATTAAACTGAGCTGTTGCACATTTGTCTTTCATATGGTTGGATTATTGATGAAATATGTCTCCTCAAGGTTGTCTGTCTCAAGGAATAATAAGTAGATTCACTCCAGGGGAACTTCCGTACACTATTAGTTCTTCAATTCAATTAGTAGTTTTGACCTGGTTACATTTTATAGTAGTTTAGTCCAGTCCTGGTATATACATACTATAGTTTTAGACATGTTATTTTTGTAAAATGACCTGGTTTAGTGTAGGCTCAAAGGTGCACTGCGCAACTTTTTTGGTGGAGGGTACACCACCTGCTTGTCTCCGCGGGGATGTTATTGCTTCCATTGTTGTGACATTAAACATATACATCTAGCATTCATTCAACATACAGGTGTTTCTATTGCTCAAAAATACAACAACTCCTGTGAATAGGGACGACTCGCCACAGATCTGAATAATGATAAATAGGTTTAATCTATAGTGTGGAACACTCAGTGGACCATCCACTAGAAATGTTATGCAGTGCACTTTTAATTTCTATGTTGGTCATGACAGAGAAATAAATTAAATTTATGAATTCCTCTGTCATATCCTCTCTTTATATAAATGTTTTAATAACTGGGCTCAAATCATACTTGGAAAGTTATATCACTTCTGAGGCACTACTTTGAGGTACATTTATAGAACCAGTTTTATAGTTTTATGCAAAGGCTTTACTCAGCAGTTATATAATAGTCTGTTGTTAATCGTTGTATTTTTGATCTTGTGTCTGCATATTCTATGCTTATAGTAGACTTGCAAAAACCAATACAACTGGATTCTTATCTAAAAGTAGTAGTCCCTCACTAGCCTTCAGCTGCCTCTGCTCCCTTTGGCTTCATTGATATAGTCCAAAGCAAGTCAATACACAGCGAGAAGTGATCTTATTAGCCAAAACTACTATTGATTTAAAGACTACACTGGACCAGTTGTTGTCTCCTCAAAGCTTCTTTTCTCATGTTTCTGTCCTTCATTTTTCTGTTCCTTTCTTATTCACAGATGAAAGTATTCAAGGCCATTCAAATGTTTTCTTAAAAAGTGAACAAAGCCCGTCATCAGAGGGTAAGACTGAAAAAGAGGAGGAAGGAGGACGCAGACCCAGTGTGACCAGTGTGGGAAGTGAAACATCTGTCTATTCCATGAGCCAACTCGGAAACCTAATCAGCAACAGTGAGTGAAAACACTTTGTATTTAAGTAAGAGCTTGTTACCAAATATTATAATGTAATACAGTTAAAATCACATTGTGGGGAAGAGCAAAAATGCACACTGATTCTAACTAACATTTGATTATTCTATGGTAAATGGTCACATAGCACTTTTACATATTCAAGGCACTCAAAGCGCTTCACATCAAGGAACCACTCACCCATTCACACACACATTCATTAACAACAGTATTCATCTGTGGGAGCTGGAATCACACCAGCTGTGGGTCAATGGATCTGACCACTCACCATGTTTATGTTTCATGTTTATGTTGAGAGTGGGATTCAGACCGTCAACCTTCGGATCAGTGGATAAACGCTCTTCCAATTGAGACACTGTTGCCACTGATTTATGTCAGAAAGATAATACTCATACTTTAACTTAACTTTAAAGGTCTTTACAGGTCTTAAAAATGCAGTCATTGTTTGCAGTAGTCCAAACATATTCCTTATTCCTCTCTCTTTCAACACATCTTGAGCATCATAATTATTTACAGTAGTGAGTTCATGAGTGCTTCACATAACTTTTCAGAGACCAGAACAGACTTTTGCCATCACACCACTCAACAGCCAGAATGCTAACCGGATTTACTTCCTGGTTCGCGGACAATTATATCTCTTTATAATTATATGCAGACAACATACAGCCATTCTATTTTTAAGTGCTTTTATAAATAAATCTGTACTGGAGTAAAACTAATTTCACTCAATTACATAAGCAAAAATCCAATAGACACTTGAAGATCTTAAATCTCAATTAGGAAAGAGATTGTGATACACTAATCTTAAAGGAATCATTTAATATTCATGATCTGACTACTGACTACTAAATGTAACTGTAACCAATTACTACCCACAATTCTCTGTGTGCAGTTTCTAGTACGTGGTGGGGCTCCAAGCGGCTGGACTATGCTCTGTACTGCCCTGATGTTCTCACTGCCTTCCCCACAGTGGCTCTGCCTCATCTTTTCCATGCCTCCTACTGGGAATCCACTGATGTAGCAGCGTTTGTTCTCCGCCAGGTTAGCGGCTCAAAGAGGAAGACTGGGGGCGTTTTAAATTTCCCTGGGTGGGACTCAGGGACTCACTGTGTTTTAACAGTTATGAAAGACCAAGGCTAAAGCTACACAACATAAATATTAACTGACAGACAAAAAGGTCTGCAGTTGTTTTGCATATTGTGTAAAAAGTCAACTGTCTTATTAGTATGGTGCATGTCTATCCATATTATGTTTATTTCTAGAAGCATGATTTCAAATTAAAATACAAATTAAAGGAATAGTAGATTTCAACAGTGAAAACAAGTCAGAGGCATGTTCACACCTTTTTTCATAGTGTGGGGAACACCTTTTTGCTGAGGTGCACTGCTTAATCAAAACATGTGTTACAAAGTAAACCAGGATTCTGTTTTATAGAGGGAGAAGGGGGAGCTGTTATGTCTATATGTTAAACAAAAGAAAGGTTAATATAGCCACAATTGTTTGCCAAGTGCAAATATTCAAGGGACATGGCATTCAACCAGGTGAGGCATCCAGTTTCAATTTCCTCTTGTAGCATGATTGTTTTTTATTTTTAAAAATGTACATTCAGCAAAATTTTGTGTTTTAATCAAAATATTTTTTCACTGACACCTCACTGTAATTCAATGCATATTCTTCAGGTAGTGAGGCATTTCTTATAACTCTTTAAAACCATCTCTCTCTCAGATCTTAATTTGTGTCAGCTCTTGTCACAAAAGCTCTCCACCCCACTCGTGGTGTATGATTGAAACTTTATCATGGATTCAATTTAAAAGCTACTGTGAACCTTGCAATCTGTGCTGCTAGAGTAGTTCTTTGAGGACCAAGCTGGTGATCTGTGTATTTTTTATTGCAGCTCATGCGTTGTGACTGCGTGAAGACCCAGGAAGCAGACCATTTGGACTCAGCTCCTTTCTCTCCATCCAGTCCACGGGAAAAATGGCTCAGAAGGAGGACACATGTTAAATTGAGGGTACTTTTAATTTTTACTTTTTTTTTTTTCACTTTTCTAACAAGTTTTTTCCATGCCTACAAATCATAAGTGTTTTGCTCTTTTTGTCGTCTCATTTACAATATGAAGTGGATGGTTATGTTGAGCTGTGTGATTTTTTTTTTTTTTTTTCGAGTACTCCCACGCTTTCTCACGTAGCATAAACAGACACACAACAATTACTTGACTCTTCTGAGCTACACCAAGCAGAAAAATCAAGGCCATATTTCTATCTACAGAGCCAATTCTCCTTTTGTGTTTTTGAGTCAAGACATTAGCAACTGCTTGCTTTCAATGCAGTTATAAATAGAACTGTGTTACTAGAGCACCATGGAAACCTATTTCTATTTGAGGTCTGTCTCATTCCTTATAAAGACAAGTGTTTCTGATACATACTGTAAATGGTTGTGAGCTAAGGTCATGGTATTCAGTCTATGCACACAGTTTATCTTTATTTGAGCCATACTATTCAAAAAGGCTTGGGAACTTATCCTCACTTGACAGTTACTATATGTAATATTTACTCATATTTTAAATGTTTTTACATATAAATAACATACCATTAAACTGTAAATATACTACACTCTGGTGTTGTCCTATAACTGATGTTTTGTAAAATCACATCGAGCTTATGTCGACCACATTCAGGATCCATTTTGCCACATTAGCATATAGAGAGCTTTGCTAATGAAAGCAATACACAATTGTATTACAGTTCTAGAACTACAGACTGCATTAGAAATATTAATATTTTAACTCAAAATACTTTTCATTCATATTTGCAAAATTAAATGATTTTCTGCAAACTGTTTTAAAATATGATGTATTCTATTTTGTAGTTGCTCATAGGTGCCCAGGGCCAGGCATTATACGGTGTGTTGTATGTTTTTGCAGAACGTCACTGCCAACCACAGGGTGAATGATGTAATTGCCACAGAGGATGGGCCCCAGACGCTGGTGGGCCGCTTCATGTATGGCCCATTGGACATGGTCACTCTAACAGGAGAAAAGGTGACAACCATTATACCATTCAGCAGGACCTTAACATTTTGAGAAAGGTCAACATTAATGACTTGTTGCTGCCTCTCCCAGGTGGACATCTTCCTCATGACACAGCCACAGTCTGGCCGCTGGGTGCACTTTGACACAGAGGTGACTAATAGCAGTGGCAGAATCACATACACCATCCCCAAGAGCAAAAGGCTGAGTCTGGGTGTCTATCCAATTAAAATGGTGGTCAAGTAAGTGGCTATATGGTTTATACCTTAGGAATTATTAAAATTCAGTGTTAAGAGGCTTACTGACATGAGCTATTGTATTGTTCAAAGGTGTGTTTCAGCACGGTCTGCTTTCTCGTTCATGACGTTTTAAATGATGGCCATAGTTACGAGCTTCAGGCCTGGAGCACATAGAGTTCCAGGTTCATAACCCCGTATTTCTCTCCTCATTTCCCTAGGGGTGATCAGACGAGTGCAGAGGCCTACCTGACTGTGTTGCCAAGGGGTATGGAGTGTGTTGTCTTCAGTATTGATGGCTCATTTGCTGCCAGTGTGTCAATCATGGGCAGTGACCCTAAGGTCCGCCCCGGAGCTGTGGATGTTGTCAGGTAATAGTTACATAGTAACTGCTGTATCCTGTCTGTAAAGTGGTGAATATACCAATAAGGCTGCATTTTGACCCCTTGCTTTATATTGATGGAGATACTGTTTACCTGATATAACTACCTGCCTAATATGCAAAAAAAAAAAAAAAAAGCAAATTATTGTGCAATGTGTATTTGAACATCTTTTATCTTAATGTGCAATAATTTAAAAGCTATTTGAACTGCAGCACCCCATCTGTTAGATCAACAAAGTTAACTTTTGTCTCTTGCTGCTGTTGTCCTACTAACAGGCGCATTAATACAGAGATAATGTAATTTACATCACTTGCTACTGGTTATAATGTGGGACAGGTTTATGTGTGAGTCATATGCTTCCTTAAAGTCAGGCTTAACTGTTAAATACTTCCATTTGCATGCAGGCACTGGCAGGATCTAGGTTATCTGATCATCTACATCACAGGCCGCCCTGATATGCAGAAGCAGCGTGTGGTATCATGGCTGTCGCAGCACAATTTTCCTCATGGGATGATCTTCTTCTCTGAAGGCCTCGTTCATGACCCCCTGCGGCAAAAGACCATCTTTCTCAGAAACCTCATACAGGAGGTACATCAGCTTACACAGCACAAAACCTTGATCTGATTTTAGTATGAAGGCATAACCATATCCAGCTACTTGGAAATACACTTTTTCTCCATTACTTACAGACCAGCAGAGTTAAAACTTAAATCATGCTACATCCATAATAGAAATAGTGGCTTGTCAAACTCATGCCTCTGTTTATTGCCTTTATAAAAGTCTAAAACTGTTGAAAATTTCTTCTTCACAGTGTCACATTAAGATAAACTCTTCTTATGGATCGATGAAAGACATATCCGTTTACAACATGCTTGGCCTAAGTCCATCACAAATTTACATTGTTGGACGACCATCAAAGAAATACCAAAACCAGTGCCAGGTATACCAAAATCAGAGTTTCTGTTTTTTTTTTACGTTTTGTGTTTGATGATTTAATCTACTTGTCATGTGTCCAGTTCCTGAGTGAAGGTTATGCCGCTCACCTCTCTACCCTTCAGTTTGGGCATCGAGCCAGGCCCAAGAAATCCCCTTCAGTCCGCATGGTTCTTAGGAAAGGCTCTTTTGGACTCTCGGCTAAACCAGACTTTCTGTGTAAGCGGACCCATCTGCGTAGGACCATGTCCGTGCAGCAGCCAGACCCTCCCTGTGCAGCCAACCCCAAACCAGAACGGGCCCAGAGCCAGCCTGAATCAGACAAAGACCATGGGGGAGCAGGAGGAGCAGGTCCAGGAGGAGCAGGGGGGCACGGGGCCTGGGGACGAGCCTCTATGCACCGAGGAGACACCACTCCATAAGCATGACAGAGAGGGGCAAACAGCAGAGGCATACACTCCTGTGCAACTAAGAGATCCAGGGACAAGGTGAGATAGTGAGCATTGTTGGGCTACGTGGAGTTAAGTGAATTAAGGAGATTTCAATTCACACATTGATTATTTGTTTTAAGTATTATTATGTTTTGTCTTTATGTTCCTAAAAATTTATTAGAAATTATTTTTCTTCCTAAGCACTATGCAACAAAGACTGCAGTCTAAAGGCTAATTGAATCATGTATGATGAGTGTCCTTTATAGTACTGTTAAGAGCCACATGTAGGATGCTTTTATATCCTTTCTTTTTCCCTCTGGCTGTTGAGATTAAAATCGGACATTTAAAACATGATCTGCCCAGTGTGTTTAAGAATTAGTCATACCTGTACAGACAATGAGCTCTGTGCCTTTTGGACTACTCAAGTAATTATTTGTGAGTTTATCAATGTGTGTCAGCTGCTACATAGCTCTTTAAAGATTTTAAACAATCATTGACCCTTGAACCTCCTCTGTGTAAATAATTGAACAAGTGGACAGTAGGACAACATGCCATTTCACTTTGAGATTTATAAAATAGTTGAAGGCACAGAAAGACTAATTCACTTTTCTCATTTTGTTAGTTTAGCATTTCTGCCAGTGACAGCTCTCATTATTTCAAGAAATTTGTGTTTCTGTTGTACAAAAATATAAGAATGTATACCACTTTATTTACTTAATGATGTACATTTATTGAATTGGATTTGAAAAGCAACACTATCTGAACCTGTGGACCAGCAGTGAGAGAGAGGTAGCAGGTGGTCCCTTTGATGCACCATTGTATTTAGCATGTTCAAATACAAACACAGGCACAGTGCAGGACTATGGAAACACTGGGACTGTATCTTGAAGCTGTTCACATGTGGGCTGGGCTCTGTGGCACCTCCGCATTCGCCTGTCCCTTGCTCTTCCCCTCCCCCTCTCCTCCCTCCATCCCTCCTTCCTTTCCTCCTTTCCTCCTTCCCTCCTCTTCTGAGCAGTCAGGCAGAACATGGCTCCTGACTCAGTCCAGGGTGCTGCTGGTTGAACACGGATCCGCCCGAGGTCATATTCTCTTTATGGAAGGATGGTCTGCTCTAACTGAGGCTCATGCTCCAGAACCAATGATATGTGTGGAATTTATTGTATTTACGTTTTGATGAACAAAAAGTTATAAAGCTGTTGTTTAGGATAACAAGTTTACAGATATATATATGTGTGTACACAAAATGTAAAAAGGTGACATTATTGCTGTATCTGTTAGAATGTGTGTTGTGTGGCTTTAGAATAGTGTACAGTAAAATGTTAAGTGATGATACCAGGATGTTGTGGCATCCATTTCTCAAATCTGCACTGAATCTTATTGAGTCTAAATTGCAAACTGTTTTGTGCACTTGAATTAAGTGTTTCTGTGGCTCTCTGTCCAGACTTATTTTTCTATGATGAAATATTGTAAATAGAAATATTTTGAGTAATGTCATTATTCCCATTTATCCTGGTTAACCTGGTAGATTATGCCTTATGTATATTTCTGCTGATGTGTTTATGGCCAAAGTTTTGAGTTTACAGTTTATTTATGACTAAGTGTCTTTGAATGTGTTATGCAAGAGACGATTGAATGGAGTTAATTGAATTTATTTTTATTTATTTATTTTTGTAAATATTTAACCATGGAAATACAATAGAAGACCAGTTCTTGATTGCTTGAATGTAAAGTATTTTTATTTGGATGGAAGTCACTTAAGGTTACAGAGGGTTTGTAAACATGCGCATCAAGGACTAAGACATGGACTGCTTTTCTACACCTTGTGTGTTCAGTAATTAGATCTTTGATTACTGTGACTATGCTCCCTGTAGTGCGGCCTCTGTAATTGTAAAGCACCAATTAGACTTACCTGATACCTGTTTAGTATAATAGTATTATGGTTAGCAGGGTCTAATGACTTAAACAGTCCTCGTCCCATTCATAATTTCAACCTCACACTAAACAATTGGACTCAGTGAATGTCAGGAATGTGTGTACTGCACTCACACAAAGGCAAACAGTGATCTAATGGTTCACCTGCACTTGTGTAATGCATGGCATTATTTTTCATCATATGCAGTAACATAAATTATAATATTTGTATCTATTCTAATTATTAAGAACATTATTGTTCTAAAGTGGGCATATAGCCCAGTGTTTAAAGTTAAAACTGTGGTTGGAAATATATATTTTCAATTGTACTGTTTTGCATAAATACAATATACATCTAGAGTAAAATAAGCAAGATTTACACTATTGGATGTTGACTTTTCTGACATTTATTAACACCGCCTTAACTGAATATTTATATGTTGTTTTTGAATGCTTCCTGTACAAGGCACTGACCTTGAGACCAACATCTTTCTTTTAATTTGTGTTTTGTACAGTTAATCTGTGCTGTACATATGGTGTTACTTGACATGTCTGACATGACTGAAAAAAATAAACAGACAAGCTGCACTTTCTCCATGTGTGACCTTACTCTGTGACCCATATAATGCTCATCTGTATTCACTGCATCCTCATTACTGTAACACCAATGCACACAACCTTTCTGCTTACATGCTGATGACTGAGCACTTTTACAATTTAAAACAATGATTTCAAAGTTCACAGTTGAGTTTACTTGTTTATGATCAATAGTTGCCCAAGTATGTTTCACATTTCTTCCCTCTGACTTTGTGTGAAATATACAAAATCAATGTAAAACTGTTTCCATAGTAGTATCTTAACCCTTTTCTGTATGCTAATCAAGGAGTTCCCTTATCATTATTCCCAAACAGAGACCTGAGTGGCATTTTTCATGTGATCTGGCAGGTGATATCTGAATGCCGGCATACCAAAGAGGAATGCATTACACTTAGATTAAGGGAACATGAACTTGAGGATCATTTTTATGTAGTCATCCTGAAAATATACACTGAAAGGAACCACTTGATTAAAAACCTTGATCAAAAGACTAAGTTGATTTCAAATAGTTTGTCAATTATTGTTGCAGTTTGCTTGATGATTCACATAGAATTCTGGTTGAAAAAATGAAGAGAAGTAGTCAGGAAAAAACAACAGCAACTACCTACGTGCCTACATGCGTGATGTGTGACGGATGAAGGACTGGAAGTGCAGAGTAGCAGATTTTTGTCTTACTTTTGTGGCACCAAGACAGTGGTGGCAACAGTTGTGCATCATTAAAGAATAATGCAGTATGCATTATAACTATTAGTGGTATTCTATCGTAACACTGACAATGGGACAAAACTCTGAAATAATTATGATTTATTAGATTGTATATGGACATTTCATTATCAGAAAGAAAAAACACATCTCCAGTATCCTCAAAAGGTAATACAATCCTAAAATTATATTAAAGCAATCCCATGAAATGTGGGCTTCTTGCAGAAGGTGAGCAGACCTCCCCAGTAACACATTAAAGCAGTTTGGGTTGGATTTTTCAGTGCAACAGTTTACCAGAAGTATCAATATTTAACTATGCCAAATACAGAGTGTGAATTTGGATTAGATTTTTGTCAGATTAAAAAAAATAAAAATTCAACCAACAAAATGGTTTAAATCAAATTATATACCAATGCATTATAAATCAGTAGTTATTTTCAGTGTAAGAAAATACATTTAACTTACTACCACATTGTGGTGGACTGTTCTTAAAACTAAAAGAGCACAGCACAATACTATTACTATAATACTACTAATGATACTACTGTATTATTGTTCAGTATGAATATGTAAATCAACCAGTAATGGCAGAATGAGGTTTATAGCACTGACAGGATGTGACACTAAGCTGCAGCGTGTTCAAGAAAACAAAAAGTGACAGATACAAATGAGTAGCTCTGCTCACATGATGGTGCCTCTCAATTCTGATTGGTGCAAAGTCTAAACCCCGAAGGCTTTGATCTGTCATACAAAATTCCCCTCAAGATGCCCATACCTCCTTGTCAATGCCCAATCTAGTCTGATCTCAGCAAGGCTGTGCCTGGTTATTACTTGGATGTAA
This sequence comes from Boleophthalmus pectinirostris, assembly GCF_026225935.1. NCBI lineage: Eukaryota > Metazoa > Chordata > Actinopteri > Gobiiformes > Gobiidae > Boleophthalmus > Boleophthalmus pectinirostris. The sequence continues at coordinate 15,141,298 of NW_026571541.1, forward strand.
GACCACTGGGAATGCCTGGTGCCACAGCGGACAACAGTGGCTCTAGAGTCTAGAACAAACTGTAGTTGTGGACTTAGGCCAGACACTTCACCCACCTTGCCTTGCATAATTGTGCCATGTAGGTACTGCATCAATGATTGGTGGTGGTCAGAAGCACTGATGGTACAGATTGGCGGGCTTGCTCCAATCAGTCTGCCCAATGAAAGAACATAAAGAATTTATAGCATTGTACACAAAGAGAACATAGTATACGCAACAATATGCAATGAAATTGACAGGCATCTTTTCCTTTTTATAAGACTGATTTTATTTTAGGATTTTATGTATAGACTGCATTTAGAACACACTGAAAATATCAGAAATAGCAGAAAGATAATCATGTAGTGTATGTTTCCATCCATGCCCGATAGGAGCTATCTCCCTCCAGCAGATGAGCAGCTCTGCTTTATATTCAGAGGAGGAACAGCTGAGCACGTTTTGAGACTGGGGCACAGACGGGTAAAAATGACTGTTTAGTAGATCGTATTTTAGTGCTTTACATGACTAGTGGAAATTTTTATTTGTCAACAATTGGTTAAAATGTGCATTTATCAAATGTAATAAACATAATTTACCCTTCACCTGTCTGCCATCATGTTCACAAGCAGCCACGGATACTCAGTATGCTGCCCACAGAGCCTGCCATTACCCACATAAACATTTACTCAGTGAAATACATCTAGGGTACAAAACTAAATGGTAAAGGTTATACACTGCAGCTTTTCTGAGAAAATTATATATGAAACCAATTTGATAAAACATCATCAGTGTGAGGTTAACACATTTTCAGTCTGCTCTTTTTGCTTGGTTGTCCTAAAGCTATAAAATAACATAACCTACTTTCATCCAACATCTCCAATACATCTTACATCAAACTTAATAATTAAACAGGGATACACCAAAAAACTGTTAGTTTTGCAGAAATATTTCAAACTTTATTCAAATTGTCTGACTGGGTTCTAAAAACACAGATTAATATGTTACATTTTACCTCTGAAATGGCTGACTCATTGACATTTCTGTCTAAAAGTACAGGTGCTGGGATAGAGCATCGTGCACACATGGAGACATTCAACAGTGACCGGCTCTTCTGCTGCCCATGGCTGCGCCACAGAGTACCCGTGGCCTACAGAGATGAGCTTTACCATATCCTCAGGATGACTGTGCCAGTGGTAAGACGCATAGCATCATTTACACTGGACATACAAGAATACAGAGCTTGGACTAAGACAAAACACCCTGCAAACTGAATCATTTATGGAGTAGAGGCCTATAAAGTCATGGTGCCTTCCTTGTTCAAAGTAAACAGGAGTTTTGTCATTCTAGTTGATTACTCGAATTCTTGGATACCTGCTCCCCTTTGTGAATACTATATTCTGTGGACGTTTGGGAAATAATGTCATGGCTGGCTATGGTCTGGCTTGTGCTGTAAGTAATTACATGTCACATTTACATAAATTGTAAGCTATATTGTACATAAAGAATAAAAGCAATTAAATAATATTGATTGATTAATAATATCATGTTTTTAGGCCATTAATATAACAACAGCTTCAACAGGGTTTGGTCTGGCAGTGGCCTGTGATACGCTGGTGTCTCAGGTTTGTCACATATATAACATGTAGCCCACAATACTATGTGAGTGCATTTCTCACACTAAAGCCCTTGTGTCTCTGGACTAGACTTTTGGGGGTAAGAACCTGTTGCGTGTTGGAGTGATTCTGCAGAGGGGCATTCTCATCCTGATGCTCTTCTGTCTGCCCTGCTGGGCCCTGCTCATCAACGCAGAGGCCATCCTCCTCTGTCTGGGACAGGAACCCGAGGTTGCCAGGTAACTCACCTCCTGGCAACAACAACATTAGAGCGATCACCCTGTGTACTTGATGCACAGAACATTTTAATACTGCCTTATACACATTTAACATTTCTGTACATTTCTCTGGTTCCAGAATAGCCCAGACCTATATGACAGCCTTTATTCCAGCAGTGCCAGTAAGTGCAGACTCCTGCATGATCCCCAATTCTAGGCTTTAACTGAGCACTGTCTATTTTTGTTTTTAGGCCATGTTTCTCCAGCAGCTGCAGGTCTCCTATTTACAGAACCAGGTGCACCACTTTCCCAAAAATCTTTAACAAACAATTAACTAAATAACTGGATAAAACCATTTTCACGTAGTTTAAGCTTAAACTTAAGTGTAATTTATCATGGTAATATTTGTTGCTCTGTACAGTATATTAACACTTAATATTTTAACTTCTTTACAGGTTATTATCCTGCCTCAGATGTTCACAGCTGTTGCTGCAAACATAGCCAGTGCACTAACAAACTACATTCTTGTGTTTTGGCTGGAACTGGGCATCAGGTGAGCGAACAATGAAATATACCGTTGGAGACATGACCTAATATTTAGGCCTCTCTGTCCACAGTGGTTCTGCAGCAGCCAACACCATGTGTCATTTCTATTCCTGTGGGTTCCTCTTTATTTATATTCGGTGGAAGAAAGTACACACTGAGACATGGGGAGGTGAGACCCTTGCAGACTCTGCTTCATGCATGACCGTCCTTTTATTTATTTATCACAAATAATCATATGGCTCCCCCTACAGGTTGGTCTATGGAGGCACTGCAGGAGTGGGGTTCTTTTATGAAACTGGCCATTGCAAGTACAGTGATGAAGTGTGCAGAGTGGTGGGTTTATGAGTTTGGAGGGTTCTTTGCAGGTATCAGACATGCAAATATGGGACAGCTGCATTATTTCTATTATTTTAATTTTCCATCTTCCATTTAGGAATGGTGAGTGAAAATGACCTGGCTGCCCAACATGGAGTCATAATGATAGCGTTCATTACATACATGGTAAATTTAGTTTTTACTGAAGATAACTGAAACTGCAACATGAGTATAACTTTACACGAGTCTTTCCAGTTTCCTATGGGAATCCAAGCAGCCACCTGTGCTCGAGTAGGCAATGCACTGGGAGCAGGGAACACTTCTAGAGCCAAACTAACTGTGAAAGTCTCCTTTGGACTCGCAGGTCGGCTATAATTACTGTTAATTCTAGTTATAAAGCAACCTAAGGCTATTATCCTCATCCACTTTTGCAGTTAGCTTTGCCATAGTTGAAGGTACTGTGCTGGCCTCTACTAAACATGTGATTGGATACATTTTTACCAATGATGAGTAAGTATCAATAAATGCAGTTTTCATGTTACTATTATATTGTGTACATCATGTTTATTCATCTGTACAAACCCTTCAGAAAAATAGTAAGCCTGATCTCATATTTGATGAGTGCCTACTGTTTCCTACAGATTTTTGATGGCATTGTGGTAAGTTTTGTTGCAGTTTTAGTTTTGCTGCACATGGTGTGATGATGTGGGGAATTCTCTATTGATTAATTGCTGTCCATAGTGTGTGTGCACAGGCATCTTTGTGGGCACAGGGAAACAGATGATCCCAGCTGTGGCTAACCTCATTGGATACTATGCCATTGGACTCTCAATGGGAATAGTACTCATGTTTGTAGCAAAACTACAGACGTTAGGTAATGTATACTATAGTACATTACCATTTTTATTTAGTAGATAAAATCATTTCTCAGTAAATCATTGGCAGAAAAGTATTATAATGTATCTTTTTCTACATAGGGTTTTGGCTGGGACTGTTAATTTGTGTTTGTATACAATCCACCTTCTATGTCATCATCATCATCTTTAAGCTGAACTGGAAGACAATAACAGATGAGGTACCCTTTTGTTTCAAACATTATCTTAATTAAGTTATGACTTTAGTCTTTGCCCTGTTCGACTTTACAGTTGCAAATATTTTATCATGTTGTTACAGGCGGTAAAACGGGCACGCAAAACAACTCACCTGGCCCTATTAAATGAAAAAATTGTATTAGAAACTACGAGTAATGACAATGCTGTACAGACGTCTAGAACTGTTAATGTAAGTAGCATATTATGTTTTATATTATTAGTTTGTTTGCAGGTTTTAAAGGACATGAATATTTTATGTTGCTAAATGTTAGAGCTGAGTTACTGAGTTACAGAGTTACAGGCAGTTTGAAAATACAAGATCAGGAATGTGTGTTCAAATAATGTTATCATGTGGTTTTGTGTTGCATTAATAAATCATTTGTGTTGTTTTCTCTCCTAGACAGCAGATGGCTACAAAGCTACATACCTAGAAGGTGATGAGGCAGTGAAACCAATAGGTCATCAGGGGAAAGGTGCTCTGTCCCCCGGTCAGCTGCTGCTCAGACGTGGCCTCGTGGCTCTGGGGGCTGTGGCTATTCTGGCTCTGGGTGTGTCTGTGCACTTCCTGGTACCTCTTCCTGAATCACACTCCTTACAGATTAACTCCACTTTGAACCAAGTCAACACAACTGACCCCTCCACACTGTTGTTTCCAATCCAACAACAGTGAAGTAAATACTGTGATTATGAATATGATTAAGTTAAAAATTTAACCCTTATCCTATGCCACTGTGAGTTCAAAATAACAAATGAAAAATTGTTGAATTTGCTAAATGCTATTCAAACAGTTTCCTATGTGCTGCAAAAAGAAACTTACAAGCATAAATCCTCTTAATACAACATAACAAAAATAATAATTTGTTATTTCAGTGTAATGTAATAATATTCATATTTCATTGTCAGTATTTGTATATCTTGATAAATTATGTATGTTTAGTTTTTTTATGTACTTTTGTACAATTCGGGCTTTTTGTGTAACAATAAATAACAGAAGAACTGTTTCTGTATGATTTGATTGTGAGGTCATGTTTTCTTACAACGGTTTTATTTTTCTTTTGAAGAAAAAAATGACATCAAAACATGGATCACCCGAAAGGCCTGCTTTCATTGAACTGGTCTCTCACACTCTTTGTTGTTTTGGCTGCTTTCCAAAGCAGCTGTGACTACATCCTATTACCACAACTATCCCTACAAGTGCTTAAACTGATATTAGAAAACAGACTTATCTTTCCTGCAGACCATTGCTGGTGTCTTTTGCAGTGAACATGGAGCAGTCTTTGTGCCATAGGATTGCATTGGTCTATAGAGAGGAGCTGACCCATATCATTACAATGACGGGGCCACTGGTAAGGATACTGCCTATAGGAAAAACATTTTCAGTGAGCTGAACTGCACTTATTAATGATTTAATGAATGAAATTTATGGTAGCTGGTTTCTCGAATCTTCAACTATCTTCTGCCGTTTGTGATGACCATGTTCTGTGGGCGTCTGGGTAATGAGGTAATGGCTGGATATGGCCTGGCTTGTGCGGTATGTACATACAATAATGCGTGTAATGTGTGTATTTACTATAAATGGCCTAGACCTTTTAAACATTATGTTATTATAAAAAGTAATTGTGCTGTATTTCAAATAACAATTCAATTCAAAGTGCTACTGATATTTAGATTCACATTTATAGATTTAAGTTTTCTTTTTTCTTGTAGACAATCAATGTTACTACAGGAGCAACAGGATTTGGTCTAGCAATGGCTTGTGATACACTGGTGTCTCAGGTTTGGACATATATATTACAGTGTAACATGCATTTGATTCTTTCCTGACATATTTGCGATTTCCAAGACTTTTGGGGGTAAGAACCTGTTGCGTGTTGGAGTGATTCTGCAGAGGGGCATTCTCATCCTGATGCTCTTCTGTCTGCCCTGCTGGGCCCTGCTCATCAACGCAGAGGCCATCCTCCTCTGTCTGGGACAGGACCCCGGGGTTGCCAGGTAACAAGGCCCTCTCAGAAGAACAAATAAATTAATTTATAAATAAATAAAAGAGAGATTAATTTTAATGGTTCTCAACACTGTATCTTGCTTTCAAAATGTAACTGCATAAGGGTCACTATAGTTATTATGATTCTAATCTATCCAGTCTCCTGCATTGAGTACAATACAAAGTGGTGTAATGGGAAAACCTGATAGTGGTTGTCAGAAAAAGAATGTCTGTGTGGGGTTTCTTGTTGCAGAATAGCACAGCTGTATATAACATACTACCTCCCAGCTGTACCCGTAAGTATTGTATCCAAATGAATGTATTTTTGTATCAGATTACTGAATTGATATGCAATAGAAAATTCATGTGGCATGCCAATAATTTTGGTTTATTTTCATTTTGATTGACTTTTGTCCCACTTGTCTTTGCTCCTCAGGCAATGTTTCTCCACCAACTTCAAGTGTCCTACCTGCAGAACCAGGTACAGAATCTCAGAACATGTCATTTGTAAAGAGTTCCTTTGTCAAAGTCTGTTAAACAGACAAGTTTGATATGAAATTACTTGTAAGTTTTAGTAGTTAGTGTTTTTGTTGTATACAGGGTATAACACTGCCTCAACTATATACTGCACTGATGGCAAATATTGCTAATGTTGGAACTAACTATATCCTCCTGTACTGGCTGGGTCTGGGGGTAAGGTGAGAATTCAAGAAAGTTAAGATAGATCTTATACACTTCTTGATGTTGAATATACTTATACATACTATACATGTGTGTCTGCAGTGGGTCTGCGGTGTCCAACACTCTGTCTCAGATTTACATATGTGTTTTTCTATTTGCTTATATTCGATGGAAAAAGCTTTATGCAGCAACATGGGATGGTAAGTATTCAATCATGATCAGAATTCTCTGACAATGTTTTGCCTTACTGTCTGGCTCCACCTACAGGTTGGTCTGTGGAATCACTGCATGAGTGGGGCTCCTACATGAAACTGGCCATTCCCACTACAATGATGAAGTGTTTTGAGTGGTGGGTTTATGAAATAGGAGGATTTCTTGCAGGTACTTCCTTATACATGAATTTTTATGAAATAAATTAAATAAAAATACTCATAATGCAATGTTTAGGAATGTTGAGTGAGCATGAACTGGCTGCCCAACATGCAGTTATGATGGTGACATTAATAACATACATGGTACAGCATTATTTCATTATTATTGTTATTATTATATTATTGCTGCTTATCAATTGTAATCTTTTTTAAATACAAATTTCTAGTTCCCTTTGGGTATTCAAGCTGCAGCCTGTGCTCGAGTGGGAAATGCTCTCGGAGCAGGAGACACTTCTAGGGCTATTCTCACCTGTAAAATCTCTCTCACACTTGCAGGTTGGCCTGAGACTTTTAGACATTTTGGTGACTGCATAATGTACTTACTTTAATTTATTTCAATTACAGCTAGCGTTGCCTTGATGGAGGGCATTGTACTTGGTTCTGCTAAAAATGTCTTTGGCTACATCTTTACCTCTGACAAGTAAGTGTATGTTCAACCCAAGTTAAGATGATCACATTTTGGGGGTGCTCCTGGCACAGATGATTTAGTGGTAACTTAGAAACAGAGGATCAGAATTATCATCGCAGTTGACACTGTTAATCTGTATTTTGGAGACTCTTTCTCCAATCTATTAAACATTTTTACTATGAGTATGTTTTGTGTCTTTCAGAAAGATTATCGATCTGGTCGCTCATTTGATGAATGTGTACTGTTTTTTACAGTTCTTTGATGGTCTGGTGGTAAGTGCTCGACTTTTCCCTTTGCATATAATATAATGAATACACTGATGAATAACTAGTGAACACTGAAAACTGTTTTGCAGTGTGTCTGCACAGGCATCTTTGTGGGTTCGGGGAAACAGATGATCCCAGCTGTGGCTAACCTCATTGGATACTATGGCATTGGACTCTCCCTCAGTGTGACATTTATATTTGTGGCAAAAATGAGGATTTTTGGTGAGTTAAGTATTCACACTAAGCATTACACACAAGATAGAAGTGGTGACAAACCTTGTTTACCCTCCACAGGTTATTGGTTAGGTCTGTTAATTTGTGTGATTGTGCAGTCCACCTTCTTTATTGTTGTAATTTTCAAGTTAAACTGGAAGAGAATGACAGAGGAGGTAAATTAAGAAGTTCTAGTATGACTGCAATAAGAGTGCATGTACTGTGTATAAAATATGTTTTTTTTTATTTTAGGCTTTAAAACGAGCCCATAAGAACAATGACACAGGCCTACCACAAACTGTGGGTTTGTTACAGTGCTTGATGTAATATAATATTTTATGTAATATCTACAACATATGTGTAGTATCTTGTGTCTTTCTATTACAGATGCCTGATTCCCACACAACTGATTGTGCTGACAGACAGAGAGCAGGGTCAGGAGGTCGACTGTCCTCATCTCAGCTCATCGTCCGAAGAGGAATCACTGTTTTATCTGTTGCTGGACTTTTTGCTCTAGGAATAACCATCCATTTGATTGTGCCTTTGCCAGAAGCATATAATAGTTCTTTATACTGGCCCAATAGTACACATTACTCTAGTAATTTTTCAGCTCTAGTCATTCAAAATGATACAAAAAGATAATTACATTTCATCTGATTTGCATCATAATTTTGGATGATATAACGGTGTTACATTTAGTGTGTTTCTTCAGTCAGAACCTTGATGACATACCAATAATCCTCTTGTTTGATACAAACAGACACATAACTACTAGGATTAATGCCTTAATTACTCCAACAATTAACACGATAACTCATAAATCATGTTATCAAATTTTGGACTAATAGATTTGTAGTGATTCCCACAGCCAGGATGAAGAGCATGCCTGCCAGGGCCAGGCCTCTGCGCAGCATCAGAGCTGTGTGTGAAAGCTCATCTGCTGCTGAAGGCCCAGTGTGGACCAGCTCCAGGAGGTCTGACTGCTCTACTGCTGCACCATCACTCTGCACAACTGGAAAACATTATGTTACATATATAATAAAGCCAATGTCATAGGCAATGAAAGAAGTTACCATCTCTTTTCCTGCCTGGGCCAGAGGCCAGTACGCACTGTACTCTTATTGTAGCATATTGTTGTTACACACCAATTCACAATACAATAAGTGGTCATTTCACACATGACTGCCCTTACAATTACAGATATTGTTAATATCTGACTCATGACCTAATATGGCTTGACTGCATACATAAAATTTTATTTAAAGAAAACATTAGTTATACCTTCAGAGTTTTCACTGACTCCAGCTCGAATCTTGGCCTGCAAGACAATGCTCAAAATATATGAAACACATATATAAAAAAACTGCTATAATAATGTACAATTAATACCTCTGCTGTTGCCTTTTCCCAACTCATTCGAACAATGTAGACAATCATGAATGAACATTGTAGAAACAAGCAGATAAACAAACCTATCCAAAGACCTGCACAACACATTCGCACACATTTGAGCACGCAAGCTTACACTGGGCTATATAGCAGCAACCAGAGGTTGCATGACTCACTTTTAGCACGACATGCATGAAAAAGGCCAAACAACCTAGAACACAGAAACAAGTCCATAGTAAATCTTACCTTTTATTCCTAGTTTGGCTGCGAACATGAGGGGCACTCCAATGGGAAACCCAATCCCATAATAGCCCAAAAAGTAGCACACAGCACCAATTCTTTGTTTACCTGCTCCTCGGATAATACTCCCACAAGCAACCTGGTCATTTAAGCAAGAAAACAAATCACATATGATGGGAAATTTTTACTTTACTCTTAAAAGACCCAGGTACTTACTGAGGTTGCATCTAGGAGAATAAATGGAGCATAAAAGGACATAACATCAGAAACAAGTTCCCTAATTTGTCTGCAAGAAAAAAAAGGTGAAAAAAGAAGAATTTTGATTGTAATAATTATGTAATAGTAATTAAGATAAGATAGACCTTATTTTTCCCACAATGAGGAAATTGCAATGCAAAGGTCAAGAACAACAGCAAAATGCAATCAAAATCAAGATTATAAAAATTATATTTACAGTAGGCAACACTTTGCCAGCATAGTGAAGTTATAAAGATACAAAACTTTGCGCAATAAGACTTGGTGGCTATGAACAGGGCAGCATATGGACAAGAATAAATAGCAGTTAAAGTGACTTATATTATTTGTACAGTAAATGGCTATGATTATCTGACTATAATTATTTGTCCATATGCTGTACTGTAGTTATTTATTTCATAATTACCTCATCAAGACAATACACTCTGTAACTTCTAAAAAATTTAATTATCGAATATACCCACTCATCATATGTAAAAACATAGGAGATGTGATCCTTGAGGCCTCCTATAAGCATGGCCAAGCAGACAGACACTGATCCTGTGGAAAAAAATATGCCACCCTTCACTTAATGTTACTCTAGCATCTAAGTTGCTAGATCAACCATTTAACTTTTAACAAGTATTCAGTGATGTTCACTATTGCATTTTACTTAAGCCTTACCTGCACAGAACATTGTCACTTTAGTGCATAACTTTGCTTGGTCTGTATTTCCTGCTCCCAGCGCATTTCCAACTCTTACGCTCCCAGCCACACTAAATCCCATGGGAAACTAGAAACCATATGGAAATGAATGTAATTTTGCTAATTTGTAAACACTGTAAAAATCATATTTGTACAATCACCATGTATGCAATATTAGCCAGCTGGTAAACAACTGATTGAGCTCCTAACTCCACTTCACTTATTAGACCTAAATAAAAGAGTTTGGCTTAATCTGATATTGTTCAATGCTATTTCATAATTAAACTATAAAGTGGGAAGAAACCTGCTAAAAAGATTCCAATCTCATATGTCCACCATTCAACACACAGCATGACCATACTGGGGATGGCTAAGTGAAGGTATGAACTCCAATGCTTTAAGCAATCTCTGGACCAGCCTGGGTACAAAAACATTCAAATTAAGGCTGCAAAATATTGAATACATTTAACCATGCAGTGTGCTATTAGATTGAGCTTACCTCCCCATGTTGCCTTATGGAGACCTTTGTAGACAATGTAGACCCATAGAAGTCCAACCATAACAAACTCAGACAGACAACTAGCTACAGCTGAGCCTCTAAAAAGGTAAAGAGGTATTAGAAGGAATGTAACAGTGATCAGTGGTATAGCCATCTGGTTAATTTCATACTCACATCAATCCCAGATTCAGAACAAAGATGACAATATAATTGATGAGAGCATTAAGGATATTGGCCACAAAACCAGTGATAACTTGAGGCCATATGATTCCCTAAAATTAAACAGTAAAGTAGTATTTTAGTGTTATTTCATGTCTGTGCTTTCCATTTATAAACCAAAAACTATATCAAACATTGGCCAATTATTTAATATTCAAGAAGAATAGAATTAGGCCTACCTGGTTTTGTAGATATCTTGTTTGAAGGGAAAACATAAATGTTGCCTAAAAGGACACCCACACGTGAATCTTGAATCACTACTTTTTAAATGTAAAAAACAGTAGGCTATTCACTTACAGGAAGGGCTGGCATGAAGATCTTCACATACATTTGAGCCAACCTGAAAAGTGAGGAACAAGGACAAAATCAGGGCACTAGTCATAGTGTAGTTGTGCAAAATGAAATTAAAAAACAGGGGGGGAAAAATCATACCTGGCTACCTCAGGTTCCTGCCTCGCTGCCAGCAGGATGGGCTCAGTATTAATTAGAATAGCCCAGCAGGGAAAACATGCCAGTAATAGAATGAGTATGGCCTGTTGAAGAATTACCCCAATTCTGAAGTGATTTCCACCTCCAAAAGTCTATATCCAGACACACAATATAAAAACACTGCCATACATTTATCAACATTTATAATTGAAAAGATCAGATAGGCCTAAACCTGTGAAATCAGAGTATCACATGCTGAGGACAAACCAACTCCTATTGATATACCTGTAACATTAATTACCTGTTGAGGAAGAATAAAGTTACATAATGTTGCAAATATTATTATCGTAATGGCAAAATCAGCCTACTTACTGATATGGCCAAAGACACCGCTGCCAACTCTACTCTGCCCAGGTGACCACAGAAAATGGTACTCACAAAATTCACAAAAAATACCATAATTTGGGACAGGAACTACACAGAAATAAAACATTAAAGACAAACATTAGGGTACTGTCATGAAATCAAAGTCCTATCTCAGATCTTGGCATAGGCGACTTACCACAGGTACCGACATTTTAAACAATTCGCCTATTTCGGTTTTAAAACCATTAGGAAAAATACCGCGAATACGAGTTATTAAGCAGCAGTCCCTCCAGTAACTGGATGATGAGATTTGAGCCATGTTTGCTGTGATTTTGATGTTCAATCTCACGCCGCAACATGTCGCGTGTTAACAGAGCCTTGTGTGTGTGTGTGTGTGTGTGTGTGTGTGTGTGTGTGTGTGTGTGTGTGTGTGTGTGTGTGTGTGTGTGTGTGTGTGTGTGTGTGTGTGTGTGTGTGTGTGTGTGTGTGTGTGTGTGTGTGTGTGTGTGTGTGTGTGTGTACGTCAGATCCTTCGGAAGTTGTAAATGATAAAAGCCTATAAAGCCACGTGCGAGTTACGTGATATGGGGGAGGGCAGATGGCCCACTGTTACTGTACGTGGAAAAAAATGAATCTATAATAAATATAGGCTACATGTGGGAGTGTGATGGTTGTGTAGAGCTGTTTTCTGTTTTGCTCTATGTGTAACTTACAAAGGCCCCTTGCACTACTTTTCTGTTAGGCCACGTTATCTCCAGCAGGTGGCAGCATTATTTATCTTGCAGTAGCCTAAATGTCGCTAGCCCTTTGATACACTGATATGACATTTCAATATTATATTAAAAATCATAAAAATGCTTCAGAAGGAGAGGATTTATCCGTCAGTTTTGTTACTTGTTATACTCATTCAAGGTACATCTTTTTGTAATGAAAAATGAATATACATCTTGTAATTTGTCTACTTTTTAAAAATAATTTCATCTCAACAAAGTGACACTGCATTGCTAAGTTTTAAAAGCCAGCCTGAATAAATGAGTTTTGAGCCTGGATTTAAAAAGACCCACGTCTGTGATGGTGCACAAATCAGGGGACAGTTTGTTCTAGAGTCTGGGGCCAGAGACAGAGAAAGTGTGTTTGAAACTGGCTCTGGGGACTTCCAGAAGAAGACGGTTACTTGACCTTAAGGCCCTGAATGAACTATGAACAGACAGAAGTTCAGTAAAATACGGAGGAGCAAGGACATTAAGAGCTTCAAAAACAAAGAATATAATTTTAAAATCAATTTTATAAGAAAAGAAAGTGGAAGCTTGTGGAGTGATAAAAGGACTGGGGTGATGTGCCGACGTCTGGAGGTGTTGGTTAGAAAACGGGCTGCGTCCATGGGGCTGCAGCGTTCTGCACAAGCTGGAGGCGATCAAGGGTGGACTGGGGCACATCCACATATAGTGCGCAATAGTCTATTTTTGAGCCGATAAAAGCGTTAATAGTCTTTTCAAGGTCAATGCGGGAAAAAAAAAATATGATCCTTGATGCGTCATATCAGTGAGAACAAAATGAGACTTTATTTCTGTTTCAAGTGTATTAATTAATCTCAGCAGAAACGAGAGGAAAAGGCTGTTTTCCTCAACAGTGCCCCAAAATATCCTAGAACAGTAGATAATGCCATGAAAACGCCATACACTGTTCAGTAGCAAAAAAGTGGATTTAGTGTTTAGTTCCACATTAAGCCTTTTTCCAGCAGGTGGCGACAGTGTTTAGGTTATTCAGATTGCATTTGGCATATGTCGCTAATAACAACCTAAAGATTCACAAGATTACAGTAGGCTCATTAATCTGAAACGATGTCGACAGCTGCAACCTGACGTGAAGCCAGTGTTGTATAATATTATACCTTATATTATAATCTATCCATGGTTGAAGAAAAAGTTAGTTTAAATAAAGTTAAATATGAAAAACTATATGGTCCTAAATACTGCCAAGTTAGGATATAATTACATTGTCCAGATGTTCTCTGGTAGACTGCGGATGTTTGGTTCCATTAGGTGATAGTAGTGACATTCCATTTTGGATTTCTGTATGAAGGCTATTGCTTCCTAATGTAATTAAATGTAATTCATGGAGCATAAATGTCAGATAGTCTTTATGAGTATGCTGTTTAAAAACGCTTTTTATTGACCATCATTGAAGTTTTACTGTGATGCCTTTATGGTACTAACAACTCCAAGTGATCTTGAATACCTGTGCATAGGCTTTGACTCAGCAGGCTGTGCCAGTTCTAAGATCCTTGCCAGCTTCATGTCTTGGTAAATTATCGGTTTAAGAAGAGACAGTACTTGTGTTGCAGCATACCTCTTATTACACCTGGAAATGCTAGGGTTGCTTTTGAAATGGTGAAACTACCTGAGTGATTGTGGTCATATGCTCTTGGAGTACTTCCATTAGAACACCTGAATAAATGGCACATGTTGTGTTGCCTGCCAAGCAAAAAAGCTACTTCAGAAACTGAACCCAAATACACTTAATTTATTTATTTTTGAGTCAAAAGGCAAAATGCAGACAATACAACAAAGTAAAATGGAAAGAATTAAACACTATGGTTAAAGGTCCTATATAACACACACAAGTCACAAGTCAACTCAGAATGTTATAATTCTGTTACCTCTTCATGAAGTTGTCTTTTGTTTCATTCACATATATAATCCTTTATTAGTTTTAGTCTGTCTACATCTCCAAAGCTCAAAATGTTTGCTCCACTCTGTTCTGTGATGTTATGTATTTGTACATACCTTTTACCTGTTGTAGAGACTGGCAATTCCAGGTCTGAAATTATTCAAATGATTTCTATGAAAGTGTATAGAGTTTAAAAACACCATGGAGCACATCCTGTATTACCAACTAGAAAGAGTTGCACCTGTAAATTATGCATACCTATTTACACAAATTATTATAGACTATGAATGTCTTTGTGATACACCACATGCCCACCATTCTGCCAGAGTGAGGCCAGAACAGCACTAGATAGATGGCGGTGGTACAATGTGAATGAAAGGCCTTTTGTCTTGTCCCTGGATCTTTGTCTTTTAAAGATGGCTTCTTTCTGTGGCTTAATTGGCTGCTCAAATTGCTAACCGAAACCATTTCCACACTAAAGTCTCTATGCACCGGGAAGCAATGATTTTATCACACAGGCTGTATATTGTCCTCTTGCGTAACTGATACAGGAAAGATAAAGGGAAAAGTTTTTGGCTAAGATATACCTGGATTATCCAAAGAAGACATTAAATTTACCTGAAAAGTCACTCATTAAGCCAATGAACTAGCTTACGCTGCAGAATAGCTGTTGTTTCACTTAGTAAGCAAAAAGGAAATTTCAAAACAGCCAGTGCAATCTACTTCATAGGGCAGGTTACAGGTTTCCAAGATCCTGGTCATGAATATACAGTATGTATTCATGCTCGGTAGTAAAAGGTATGGCATGTGTTTCAATGGGATAATGAGTGGGTGGATAAAAGGCAGTAAGGAAAGAAAAAGGCACTGTAATTACATAAACCTTTTCCAAAAGCGGGGAGCAAGATCATAGTTATTTCAATCGCTCTTTGCAACCAACTGCTTGTTTAAACTGTCTTACATTTTAATTGTCCAAAAATGCTGAGTCGGTAGTTGGATCTGTTTTCCAACCATCAGCTGTGTTGGTTTGCTGCAGTAAAGATGTTGGAGTAAAATTCAAACATGCTTATTGCATATGTTTAAATTGTTCTGAACTGTTAAAGATGACCTAATTTGAGACTATAATGGAAGTGACGCAAGAGCACACCACCAGACCATATACCTTGACCATTGGCTTATGTAATGTCTGGGCCAGGTGGACAATGTCATCCACTACATTCATGAGGTGTGGCCTTTGACTGCTGGATTACTGTGGCTTTCAACACTGTATTTTGAAGATTATGATACTTACTGTGTAGGCATGTACAACACCCCACTAATCGAAAAGTTGTGAGGAAATGTTTGTCTGGAATTATCAAAGTCTCACAACAATGGAATTTTTTGTCAGATAACCCACAGTGTAATCCACATTACCATTATATTCACACACACCCTCCCCAGATCTTGTATGATGAAAAAAGATTCAAGACTGAGAAATAAAGGGTGTTTGTGATAAAGTACACAAAAAAATTATGCATTCTTCTCTTTAATGGAAAACGAAATTGTACAGATATAAAACAGTTAAGTCCTCTAAACATGATTGATTTGTGTTTGTAGTAAGGCACGTGTGTTTTTGTATCAGTTTCAAAGTTCAGGTGATACTGGTAGAGAAAAAAAGTGGTGTGATCAATAAATAGTATGAGATGGGACAATTTTCTTGGTAGATTAAGTTTGCAAGTATGAGGTGAAAAAAAAATGTTGGGAATTAATACATGCAAGCTGCATTTGTTTAATAAGTACTAGCTGCAGCCAAATTCTTGAATGAATGCAAAAAATATATTAATTATAATTAATTATAATTATATTATATTAGATGCACTTTTCTGGTGAAGACCTGCTGTTTATACGGAGATGCTATTGCATTGTCTGCAATGTTCCACAGTATGGCATGGATTTAAAAAAAATCATTACAGCCAAGATAGATAAGTGTAATGCCACACGGTGGAACATACTGAGCATCTCCTTGGAGACAAAAAGATAGCAGCCCCATCTTTAAATTCACTGTTGTTTAGAATGGTGAACAATGTAATTAATTGTGCATGGTAACAATGTAAGACTTTTGAGTATAGTCACATGTCACAAAGCATTTAAAAATTATACATTTCAGTGTATTCATATTAATTTATCTTCTCATAATACTCTATTACAGAAATATTTGCTGCACAGTGTAGTCATGTAAAAGATGCAAACAGTCACTCTATTTCTTTTCATACCTCCACATTTTCCTAACAGACGGTGACAACAAGGACAAAGAGAAGTGAGCATCAGCCTGCAGATGCACCCTTAGGCAGTGCACATTTGTCTCTGTATTGTCCATGAGCAGAGGCCACTGTGTGATTGCTGTGGGCTGAAGAGGCTGAACTCAAGTCTCCATGAAGAACAGACTCATTCCCCGGTGTAGTTGGCCCAGGAGGGGAAAGTGTTCAGATTAAACATAGCCTTGCCCCAACTGTTAATGGCCAATGTTATACAAAGTATACCAATTATATTCATTACAATACCAGTCTTGGCCTAAATGGAAAACATATAATGTTAGGTCATATTTTGTCAGGCTCTAATGTAATGGTTGTAGAAGTAAATAACCATTTAATATAAATCCACAAACAGAATCTCACCATGTCAGCTACTTTGAGGTAGCCATATGAGAAAACAATGGCATTTGGTGGTGTGGCCACAGGCAACATGAAAGCAAATGATGCACTGAGAGTACATGGCACCATGACGTACAGTGGATTCATCCCAATGGACTGAGACTGAAACAAAGGCAAAAGTAAAAGACAGGGATGAACACAGCTTTATGACAGAATCCTACAGCGGTCATCTGACCACTGTAATCACTGAGTCAGAACTCAACCATGTGTTCTTCAGTGCAGAGCAAAACTCTCATTAGGTGCGTGTAATTAAGATGTAAAATCTGCAGACTCCAGGCTGAGTCATGACATCTAAAATAGGAAAACCCTGCATGTGAAAACCTAACAAGACAGAAAAGATCTGTGAAAATGTTGGAACTGTGCCATACCAGGATTTTACAAGTGCAACGTATTTTATGGTTTCAAAAATAAAGAAAATAGTCTTTGTAGAAAATGTGAGTACTTTTTATGTGGCAGAATTACATCGCAGGATTCTGTTCTTCTAAAAGTCCCATTCTAAAAATGTTTGTGAATTCTTTCAAGGCTTTAATGTTTTTGTGCCCCACTCCGCTATTCCAAACCTGTCCTGCCATTCTTTTGGAAGGAGGGCAACAGTACATGCCACTGGGGTGAAATGGTGTGTTTGGCAGACTGCAAATGGGAGGAGGGGCCCTTGGAAGGGGACTAAACACATTCAACTTGAATGGCCATTTAGAATAGAAACCACAGATAGAGGGAAATAGACAGTTTGGATGAGAATGGTTAAGAATACACAGAGAAGTAAGGCATGCAGCTTCACCTCACTGTATATTTCAATATGTCCTCTGATGACCATGCACGTGTTACTGTCTCTGGACATCTTACCATTGAAGCCAGGACTGGCAGGAAGAGTGTGGCAGTGGCCACATTACTGGTGCACTCTGTGAAGGTAGCAATCAACAGGCACAAGATGACAGCTATGGCCCATGAAGGAATGCTTTGTAGAGGACTCATCTGGTCTCCCATCCATTTGGAGAGACCAGATTCCTGAAGAAATGTAATTTAATTAAAACAAATACAGCCCTTGTAATATTCATCTTGTGGTTCAGGTAGTATAATCACTTACTTCACTACCCTTTGCCAGTGCAAACCCCCCTCCAAGAAGAAGGACAATACCCCAAGGTAACTTCTTCTGGGCCACTTTCCAAGTCAAAAGTGGTGGAGTTTTCAGCACTATGAATCCAACATATGTATGTAAAATTATTCTAACATTTCACATAAACTACTTCTAATACTGTTGCTCACTTTGCTCACTGTCATGCCTCCATGAACAAAAGCTTGGGGGCTTGGATGGAAGAACAAAAAGAAGTATCGCAATGAAAATGGCCACTGTGGCATCTGTCACATACCTAACAGTGATACAGAATATTAAGGAGTTTGTAAGATCAAAGACGATGAATAACTTTGTGTACACACTCTGCTTTAGAGTTGAAGATATCTGTTGCCCATCCACTGACAAAACCTGGGTCCCTGGTGAACCACAGCACCACCAGTAGAATGAAGAGACCCAGAACACTGATCTCTCCAAACGACATAGGCCCCAGAGCCCGGTGCTCCTCTCGGATCACGTTGTAGGCAGCTATTTCTTTTTCTGTCTTCACAGCACCACAACCCCAGGTCTTCTTGAAGCTGTGAATTCACAAACACATTTTTATGATACACTGCAGAGGTTAAAGTCTACTCCTTTCAACTGCAATTACCTTTGAAACCACTAAACTTACTTAAAACCCATGAAGACAAACTGTAACCACAGCCAGGCCAGTGCAAGCATGAGAATCATGTTAGGGAATGCAAAACCAAACCAAGAGGCAAAGTTGATCACATCTCCATTATTAGGAAATAATCTGAAAACAAAACAAAAATAAATAAACAAAAGCATAACAAATGAAAAATGTAAACATAACAGAGACCTACTGGTTCATCTGGCCCTTGAGCACGAGGTTTGGACCAGTCCCAGTCAGAGTGGCTGTGCCCCCGATGCTGGCAGAGTAACACACACACAGAGTCATCCCTTTGCACATCCTTCTTCTCTCAGCAGCCTCCTTCTGCTTTGCTGCTTCTGCCTCAGCATCCAGGAATGTTACAATAACAGGACCTATAAACAGGGGGCACTTATACTTATATTTGTTCCTAGAGATTAAATAAACTGTAAAAAGGCAACCAAGATCCACCTTGTGTCTCATTCTGTTTCTCAGCCTGCTGTTTGTTGTCAGTATCCGATGTCTGGAGCTGCTGCTCAGAGCTTAGGATATGAGGAATATCTGCTTCATTATTGTTGAGCTGTTCCAACACAGCTTGGACAATAGGCACCATCATGGCTGTGGTTGCCGTGTTACTGATCCACATGGACAGGAAGGCTGTGACTCCCATAAAACCTAACATCAAACTGGCACATGACAAGAGTTTCAATGGTGATTTTTCAGTATTATCTTTACAGTACAATCTTGTACTTGTAATAAAATCTTATCAGCTCTCATTTTTATCAGATTATAATGGTTATCAGTTTATCGTTAAGTAACAGTAACTTACAGTGCTGGTCGAACACCTACAAAGAGGAGGACTCTTAGAGCGATGCGTTTGTGTAGATTCCAGTGCTCAACCGCCACTGCCACCAACAGCCCCCCCACAAACAACAGGTTTGTGTCCTTCAGGTATTGCATACATACCTGCCCACACATAGTGTGTTAGCAAATCTGAATATGCAGTAGCTAAACAGTTCAGAACACTCACATCTTTTGACTTCATGATCCCAAATAGAGGAAAGAGGAAAGCTGGCAGCAGAGCAGTAATAGCCAGGGGCAGCACCTCTGAGCACCAGTACACTGCCATCAGCACAATCACATAGGCACATTCTGCCTCCTAGACAGAAACACATACACATATGTGTGCTGCTGTTATACATACATAAACATGTAGTTTGAGAAAACATTGGGCACCTGGAAGAATGCATTATGATGGTTTAAAGGATAAAGATGAACAGGTGCTGTCTTCAGGTGCACAATGAGCCCAAACAGCTTGAGTTTAAAGGATGTAAGTAAAGTAAATGATTATCAACAGTCTAGATCTGTATCCAGAAAAATGGTATTGCGTACCATTTCCGATCTTTTTTTGTCTATAGTAACATGACAGCAGTAAGTGTGCCTGTGTCTGAAAAAGTCAAGTTGGGTATAGAGCAGTGGGTTCCCACGCTGGCCCTGACCCTTAATGTTAACAACAGCGCGTTAAAACAACAGTGAGGGCCGCACCGGCCCCAGACTGCAGAAGATCCCAGGGGTCTAGTGCAACAGGTGCAACCCGCTTTACTAAACTTATTCACCATAGGCGCAGATAATTCTGAAGCAAGTCATCTTTACAAACATTGTCTATGCAGTCTACATGTTAAATCACCATCATCTGCCGAGAACTCAGTGAAAAAAAACATTCATCAGCAATAAAAAAATATATTCGCCCTGATGTTGTAGGCTACATTACATACCGGTGTCCCGATCACCAATGGCAAAGGAAGAATCACCACCGGAGTTAGGAAAAGGATAAGCGGGTCCTTAATTGAACGCACATATTTGAGGATAGCCATACTCAACAGTCACAAAGATACAGGCGCTTTTACTCCATGGATCCCGCTTTTGAGGCGCGATGGAGAAAGGCGGGGGCATGCAAGTGTGGGGACGAATCGCATAAAGGCTGGACATGCCTGGGCTCTTGAGCAAAAAGCACTTTGCGTGTCTGCAAGCATCTGATAATGAGGCTACTTTTGACAATTAAAAACCTTTTTTAAATTTTGCGTAAATAGGCATGTAGGCCTAGAAAGTAGAATTATTTTAGGCCTATTTACTGGCTATCAGTTTTTATGTTCAGGTGGATTTTTTTGTTA
Organism: Boleophthalmus pectinirostris; assembly: GCF_026225935.1. Lineage (NCBI taxonomy): Eukaryota > Metazoa > Chordata > Actinopteri > Gobiiformes > Gobiidae > Boleophthalmus > Boleophthalmus pectinirostris. Next base: position 15,162,407 of record NW_026571541.1, read on the forward strand.
CTATTAAAATAAATGATTCTTTTCTTTTCAGTGTGTGTGAAAAGAAATGGATACACTTTAACATTTAGGTCACTTACAGCATGTTCAGTTATACCAAAAGCTCAGTTTGAGAATATTGTTACTATATAGTATACTTTATCTATAGGCTATAGGCCTACGATGCTTTTTTGTTACGTATTTATAATAATAAATGTTCATTGTACATTGTAAAAAATAATTAGGAGAATTGTGTACTCAAACACAAGCAAAAACAAAAACACAAGCCTATATGCATACATTTGTGGATTTAATAACCTAGGTAGCCCAACATAGTACTAAAGAGAAATACAAGGACGACATCTACTGGAGTTTAGTAGAAAAACAGACGGAAATTCGTCGCTGAGAGAAGATATGTTATAAGAAATCAACAACTAAACAACAATAAAAACAACAACAAAATAAACATCATATAGGCCATTATAAAAGCCATCAATCACATTTAGGCCTACAGTAGACCATAGACTGTATAGACCGAAAAAAGAGTATCCAGATCTAGTCCAGTCCGTCAGTCACATGATACTGGAGCGCTATCACGTGAGTTATGCTTTCTGAAAACATGGCTCCGTGAAGCGCACAACAAAACACCAGAGTGGAGTTTTATCTGACATATGCTGTTCAGATACAAAATGAAGGTCATATATAGTGTTACACGCCGTGTTCCGAAGTCATAGAGAACAATCCTGTGACAGATTGACTTAAAACAGTGCTTTAAATTAGCAGGGCATTGTTAGCTCAGTGCTAAATTCAGCTTGCTACAAGTTTGACAAACGGTAAGTCAATTTCATCCTTTGTTTTATAAAGGTAGTGTCGTTATATGTTTGGAGTTTCAGTCTTTGTGAACTATTCAAATGATTATTGCAGTGTTCATATTAGTTTGCTGCTTGATTTCCGTAGCGGTAGCCGTTTATGCTAACACTTTTCCAACACGACAAAAGTGTAATTTAATCAGGCCATTTAACAATTATTTATTTGAGCAGCACAACCCGGTTACGTGTGCAAATCGGCGAGTTGATATGATGAATTTCATAGAATAGGTAGGGTACTATTTCTTTAGGAAAAAAAATATGCAATGCAATACTAGGAATACTAGTAGGAAGCAAGCAACAAGAGTGATTACAGATCTTTACGCATTTATTTCAATACGTTTTTATTAAATATATTACAATATATTAAAATAAATAAATAAGTAAATAAATAAATATATAAAACAGCTCTAACACTTTACTACCACACAAAGACTGATTCTCAACTTATCATATTAAAAACTGTATTTTTAATTTCTTGTTCTAGAGCTGGCGGAGAGTGTTGCTTTAAGAGCGTGTCGTCAGCTCCAAATGAAGCTGTGAATGGAACAAGACTTGCAGAGTGTCTGTTACCTGCACCAGTCACTATGGATTGGCTTATAGATGCTGTGGGGAAAGACCTGGGCATTGACCAACATCAACTGGGGCCTGGACCTAGGCCTGCAGAGCTCACAGCTCTAGTGCCTACACGCTGGGTGACAGGTCTCAGGGAGAGACGGGTCCTCCGTTGTCCTCGCTTTAATAGCAGCAATGAGACAGAAGTTGGCTCTTATCTTCACTGTAGTCATGCAAAATTGCCTTCTGGATGGACTCGAGTTTGCATTCAGGGCCTACGGAAAAGCAGACTGGACTATAGATTAGCAAGAGATCCATGTTACAATCAAAATGAGCTCAACTCACAACATTCTTTTATCAAAACCATGCAATGTGTGTCCCAACATAATATCAGGTAATGCCAATTTAAATGTGGTATAATAGTATGTTAACGTTATGTAAAGTTTTATCTACATTCATATCTCAATGTTTATTTTTTGTTTACTGTATTTTTCAGAAACCTGTGGTATGAGGCACATTGTAAACTTGTACAGCCATATGCAGGGGCCTGCGAACAGATGCATGTTGCAGCTGTTGATGCCATACGCAATGCACTGCAAAAACTTTTCAACACCACATTTATCACAGCTGATAAAGTGTCACCATCCATGTCTCCAGCAAAAGAAAAAGACCTTTTTTCATCCTCTTGTTTTTCCAAGTCTCAGTCAGATGCCCTGTGCCCAAATATTCTTCCTGCAGAGTGTCTTTTTGAGACTGCTGATATGCTTTATGTCATTCTACCTTATACTCAATATACTTTACATGACATTGTGTCTTTCAGCCCAGCCAAGCTGTCAAACAGCCATGCAAAAGTGTTGTTCATTATCTACCAGATATTAATAGCCTTACAGGCCTCCCATGCAGCTGGCTTGTCCTGTGGAGAATTATCTCTTCAAGATATAGCAGTTGATGAGCAGCTTTGCAGCCGAGTCAGACTTAACCTGGCTCACTATGAAAATCTCAGTACAGAAGAGGGTGAGCCCAGTGTCAATGATAAGAAAAATGCTACTCTGCTTTCTAGCAGCACACTAGTACAAAATAACAAAACACTTTGTGAAGATTGCTTTGGTGAGCTTAAGACTTTGGTTTTAGACTGGGTTCATGGGAAAGTTAGCAACTTTCGTTACTTGATGGAACTTAATCGGTTAGCCGGTCGCCGTTATGGAGATCCTAATTACCATCCAGTCCTTCCATGGGTGGTTGATTTTACTGTGCCATTTGGAAAATTCCGTGACCTTCGGAGATCAAAATTTAGACTAAACAAGGGTGACAAGCAGTTGGACTTTACTTATGAGATGACTAAAGAAGCTTTGGCAGCAGTGGGCAATGGAGGACGGGGCGGGGGTGTAGGAGGAGACCTCAGTGGCTTACTTGCCTCTGGTAATGCTGGACAGTCTGACCATCTTCATTTTCCTCATCACATCTCAGATGTGCTTTCAGACATAACATATTATGTTTACAAAGCACGACAAACTCCCAAATCTGTGTTGTGCAGTCATGTGAGATCTCAGTGGGAGCCCAATGAATATCCAGCAAGCATGGAACGAATGCAGAGCTGGACCCCTGATGAATGTATTCCTGAGTTTTACACAGATCCTTCTATTTTCCGATCCATTCATTCTGACATGCCAGATCTGGATGTACCCTCTTGGTGCAAGTCTTATGAAGAATTTATTGAGGTCCACCGGCATCTTCTAGAGAGTCGAGAAGTGTCTCAACATTTGCATCATTGGATAGACCTCACCTTTGGTTATAAATTGTCAGGAAAAGAAGCTGTCAAGGCCAAGAATGTATGCCTTCACCTTGTCGACAACCACATAAATCTGACCACTTTCGGTGTTGTACAGTTATTTGACCAACCTCACCCGCCTCGCCTGTCCCCATTCCAGTATGCCCCAGCAGAACCTCCTCTACTAGGCCTTGCCTCTCTAAATGTGCCTTCACTACACATTCCTCACACTGGTGCAACCACAGACAGAATAGACGGACAGGTGCCAGAAACCACAGGATGTGAGTCAAGTGGTTGGACTATGGTTGACAAAGATGAAGAGCTGGAACAAGGTATGGAAGCCCTTGACTCATTAGCATCTTCTGGCTCTTCTTCGGCAGTTACAAATGTTACTACAACACCTGGTAAGTTAAGTGCAGACCATTCAGTTCAGAGCTCTCAGCCACCAGGGACTGATTTCCCACCTCATCTAGGCCCAAACCTACGTAGCTCTATGGCAGCTAAAGGAGGAATCAAAAAGTACTCTGAGGCTAATGTTGGTGCCACAAATGTAGACGAAATTAAAATAAATCTTCCTGAAGGCTTCAACCCTTTACAACCTCTGGAGGAGCTGGAGAAATTGAACAATTTTCTAGTTAAGTGTCTACATGCCAAAGTGCAAAATCCTTTAAATGAAGGCATCACAGAGAGAGACACTCTGCCCTCTAATAAACAGCTCTACCAGAGGGACATGCAGGCTCTTGGAATTGTCATTGCTGAGCTGTTTTACTCCTTCAAACTCAGAGGGTTCAAACCAGACACTCCTCTTAGACGGAGATTTCAAGCTGTCAGTAAGCTATGCTCAGCTAGTCTTCGTGATGTGCCACTGCCATTGCATTATGCTCTTGAGACTCTCCTTCTTATTGAAAAGCATTCTAATGTGGACAACCATCAACTGCAAGATTGCCCAAAACCACTGCTTTTCCAATATGCAGCTGTTCGAGATGGTCTTCCACCTCCAAACCCCTGGCAATTACTGAATTCTGTCACCAGCCCTTTTCCATTTCCTCCATATTTTGCTGCTCTGCATAATTTTATTTTTTCATATCACACTAAAATGGAGCCTGTCTGTAATGTACAAGGAAGAGATGTAGTCTTTCATCTTTGGCAGAGACTTGAAACCTTGCTTGGTGAGAACATCACAGCTGAGGGTCTTGAGATTTTATTGCCATTTATTCTCACCTTGATGCATGAAGAATCCACAGCAATTTATGCTGCATGGTACCTTTTTGAACCAATATCAAAAGTACTAGGTCCCAGAAATGCAAATAAATATTTAATGAAGCCACTGATCGACATTTATGAGAATCCTCAGTGTCTTCGAGGGCGTTTCTACCTTTATACAGATTGTTTCATTCTGCAGTTGATTGTACGTCTTGGCCTTCAGGCTTTTCTGTCAAGCTTACTGCCTCACGTATTGCAGGTCCTCACTGGCTTTGAAAGCTGCAACATGGGCTCTGGTGGAGACACATGTAAAGGTAGTGCGAGAGGAAATGTAGAGGAGGAAGAAGAGGACTTTGAGTCTTCGTCAGGCTCTGTTTCAGCTCCTGTGGGTGGAGTGAGTGTAGCTGGGGGAGCAGTGGGTGACAGTGGGCTGGTGGACTACTCATCTGGCGTTAGTCTCAATGACCAAGAATTTCTAACAGATGACTTTCAAAATGGCTTCTATGTAAGCAGTGGAACAGGAAAACAACCCAACCAAAATTCTGTAGCCAAGGATCAAGACCAAGAGTCTCTGAGTGTAGGCAAACTTAGTGATAAAAGTAGCACAAGTGAACTATCAATGGCTGATGTCGACTCGATGAGGGATCGAGCCAGTTTGAAATCTGCAGACAGCAGTCAAGACCTCAAACAGGCCAGTGAAGGTGAGGAGGGAGCAGAGATGGAGGAAGAGGAAGTGACTGAGACCAGTGAAGGTAGAGATGAACCAGATGAACCTCCTAATTCAACAGTAGATCTAACTGTGTCCGAGAGCACAGAGGCCTCAGGAGCCACAGTCACCACTATGGAGGGTGACTTTGTAAATGGCATGGTTCTGGATCAGAGTGAGAAAGAAATTGTGGAGGAGGAAGAAGAGGCTGATAATGATCCATCGGAAAAATCAGAAGAGAGAGAGAAAAAAATTCTATTAGGTGAGTTGTAACGTCTAAATACCCAAGTAATGTAAATGTAGACTATAGTGAAATATGCTTTTGGTTTACAGACACGATCTGCAAAACAGTTCGATGGCTATCTGCAAAGCTTGGGCCAACAGTGACTTCACGCTATGTGGCTCGGAATCTACTACGGTTGCTTACAAATTGTTACATTGGTAAATTAATGATTTTTAAAATGTCAGCATTGTACGTGACATTTGTATAGCATTGAATAAATTGGTAATGATGCTGTAATTGCAGGACCTAAAAATCACCAGTTTGTGACACCACCACATGTGGAGTGCAGAACAGAGAGTGTGGAAATGGGCAGTGTGTATGAGAGGAAACCTGTAGTGGGTGACCAGACTGCAGGGCCAGTGCTCGATTGTCTTATTTACATTGCACAACTATATGGAGAGCCGGTGCTCACATATCAGTACTTGCCTTATATTGGATACCTTGTAAGATATTAACTTTGGGATTTTTATTATAAGTTTTTTTTTCTCTAATGACATTTGCATTATATTTCTTGTAATTTCAGGTATCTCCTCCTTCCTCTCAGCGTCTAAACACACGCAAGGAGGCTAGTTTGCTTGGTGCTGTTGCACTTACACAGAAAATTATTGTATTTCTCTCTGATACCACTTTAATGGATATGCTGATGAAGATTAACCAAGATGTTCTTTTGCCACTACTGGATTTACTGACAACTCCTAAAATGGGGTAATTATATTTAGCACAAAGCTTCAGTAAAATTATTTATTTGGTGCAAAATTAATAAACAAAAGGGGATTCAGAAGAATGATTTGTGTATTCTGCATACTCTTTGTGTTACCTGCTAACAGATTTCCTAGTGGAGTCCAGACTCGTACTGCTGTGTGTCTCAAAACACTCAGCCTGATGGCTCTTATTTGTCTGCGCATTGGGAGAGAAATGGTCCAGCAACACATGGCTGACACACTACGGAGGTTCTTTGCAGTTTTCTCACTGCTGCATTCTTTGAAGCCCCAGGTATGTACTTTTTTCACAATGGAAAATGAATTCTTGTTTTTAGATATATAGATATAATAGATATTTTAGTATCTATTCAAATGTATGATGACTTAAAATGAAGGAATATACATTAAAGTATTTTGGACAACATATTTTATAAATCATACTTTTAGTGTGTAATTTAAACCTTTTATTTTTCCCCTTGTTGCTGGCTTTCTGTTTTATACACTATAGCTGGACAGTGCTTCTCAGAGAATGGTAGGAGAGGTGGCTGTGGTGGATGTTTGTACCTCTGAAGAATCAAATGTCACATATGAAGTGGGAGTACTGGAAGAGCTGCAGACTGTGTTTAATCCACAAATGGCCCATGCATCCTATGTACCATTCTACTGCCTCATAGGTGTGTGTAAAAATTTTTCATTAAAAATCTGTTCCAAATGTAACTTTATACTTGTATTTCTGACTTCGTAGGTGACTTTGCTATTCGGAGACTAGTTCCCAACCATGAGCTGGTGTGGCAGCTGTCTCAGTCCTACACTCCCAGACAAGACACCACAAATGTGACTTCCTCCAGAGTGGAGCCCGTCGCTCTGTCGTCTAGTTTTAGCAGACAAGTACCCAGTCCATTTCCTTCATCTTCAGCTTCTTTCCACCCCCCAGATTCTGAGTCAGGCACTTTTGGCAGCCACCTCATAGGTAACCGGATTCAGGTGTCTCAGGATACAGATTTTGGTGGCACATCTAGCCTGTCCAGCTCTTGGGGACACTCAAGTAATACTGGCCCAATCGTTACCACTTCTTCCACATTTACAACTGTAGCCACAAATTCTTTTTCCAGTCCATGGATGACTGGGCATACCCCTGAGGACAGTGCTTTAAAGCAGGAGCTCCCACGCAGTGGCCGTTCTCTTCAGGGAAACTGGCTGGCTTATTGGCAGTATGAGATTGGTCTTAACCAGCAGGATCATTTTCACTTTCACCAGATCCGCTTACAGAGCTTTCTTGGTCATTCAGGAACAGCCAAATGTATAGCACCGCTGGCAGGGGAGGACTATTTCCTCTCAGGCAGTAAAGACAAGACAGTGAAGCTGTGGCCTCTCTATAACCATGGCGACGGCACACAAGAAGTGGAACCCAGACTGACCTACTCAGAACATCGGAAGTCTGTGTTTTATGTTGGGCAGCTGGACTGTTCTCAGGAGGTGGTGAGCTGTGATGGCACAGTGCACCTGTGGGACCAGTACACAGGTAAGTCATGAAAGCTGCCAAATAAATCCTGAATGTGTTTTGGTTCCTTACTAATTTTGTATTTAAATAGGAAAACTTATTCGTTCTTATGAAGCTGTGGATGGGAAAAACCCAATAACATCTGTCACCACAATGCCAGCTCCTCACTCCAGTGTAGTGTTGGGCAGCGCAGATTCTGTTCTTCGTTTTATTGATCCTCGCAAACCAGGGCTACAGGTATACTATATATATTTACTCTCTCTGCTGCCCTGTACCAAATGATACTTGTATATACTAAGGTCATGTGACACTGACAGTGAGTACATTTGCCCCCAGCATGAGTTCCGTGTGGCTCAAAACAATGCAAATGCTGGTCTCATCCGCTATCTGGCTGTGAGTCCAGCAGGGCGCACTGTGGCAGCAGGTTTCTCAACCGGCTTCATTGTTCTGCTTGATGCACGCACAGGACTCGTTCTGAAGGGCTGGCCAGCTCACGAAAGCGATATTCTTCAAATGAAGGTATACAAGTATGCTGTGTACATACATCATTGTTTTGTATCCTCCAGAAATGTGTTTTCTGACCGGGGTAACTTGAAGGCATATGAAAATAGTTGCAATAGATATGTGTTGTGTCCTTGCTGCTGTCAGCCTGTTTTTTTATACAGTAAGTGGGTTAAGAACAATGTAACAAAATAACTCTGTCAGATGTGGACTTGTATGTGAACACACTTTATAAAATACACATGTGGTGGTCCAGGAGTTTCTGTTCACCATTATGATTAGAATTGGTAGAATAAGTCATTCTGAGCCTGATCTTAACTGTGCTTTTTGTATTTGTTACTTGTAGGTGGGTAGTACAAATACTGGAAAAGGTTGAAGTATGTACCGATCTGCTGTCAACACAGCAAGGATGAGCAAACTTTATTTAACCTCAAATTAGGTCAAGGATTGTATCGCTAGTTTTAGCGGCACAGGTTTAGGCAAACATGGACACAAGTTACAAATTCAAAAGCGAACAGTGGTTCTATTAGCACTAAAACAAAGAGTATCTCTAAAATAATGAAACAACAATAAACTCAATAATGAAACGTGAAAAAATAAAAAGCATTATCCATTAGTGATACACATTTGTCATCCATAGAACGTTGTATATGGACATAAAATCAACATCTTTATTTAATGTTTCAGGCAGCAGAAGGAAACCTGATCATCAGCTCCTCCACTGACTACACGCTTACTGTGTGGAAAGATGTGGAAAACAAGCCTCTTCGGCAGTACAAGTCACAGTCTGATCACGTCCATGCATTTGACATTTATGGGTCTGAGATTGTAACAGGAACAGTTTCTAATAAAATAGGGGTGTACTCCATGGCAGACATTTCACTAAGCCCCATTAGCAGCACAAAGTTAAGCTCAGAGAACTTCCGTGGCACCCTGACCAGCCTGGCAGTTCTACCCACAAAGAGGCTTCTGCTCTTGGGCTCTGAGAATGGAGCTATCCGCCTCTTAGCATAGGCTCATTCAGAAGCACCCATTAACCTTGCGTTGGCTCTCTTAATATTGTATTGTCTGTTTGAGGTAGGATGATTGATACTTTCACTAAATGCACAATAGAAAAAACAAAACAAACACATTTATAAAATTCACAACTGTTGACAGTCATCACCACTATGGAGTTGTTTTAGATTTGCCACCGTCTGGCGTAAAATCGTCTTTTAATGCTTACAGACTGTATAAATTGTATTATAGTAAACTGCATTCTTTTGCAGATTAAAGAAAACATGCTCAGGAAAGTGGAGCCTATTCTGGTTCTTTTTGTAGAGTTTACACTTTCCAAATAGATACATATAACACCAAATAGACATGAATTTTGGTGATTTATTTCCCTTGACATTCTATATTTAAAGGCACTGATTAAACTATGCAGTATTTGTAGATCAACTTAACCCTGTAATGTTTATTTAATGTGGTTTATTTCTATGTTTTATAATTTGAAATACATTGTAATCACATTTTCAACAGTGCATTCCTGTGGCTTAAAAGCTTCTTGCAGGTAAACGTCAAATAATGAGTTAGAGATGCACACTTGTTTTCTATTGCACAAGTATTGTTTTTATGTTGTCTTTTTTAATGAATGTTTTACCTATTAATAAACAACTACTTGAATATAATTAATTGCAGAGCTGTGGCTCAATGATGATTTTGCATACTGTTTGTAAGATTCAGTCTATATAACAATTGCACTTGCTTCTAAATGAAAAAACAACCCCATTTGTTTTACCTTTTATGTGAACATATTTAGTTAGAAGGAATTTCAATAAAAACTCATATTTCTAAAGGCTCAGTATCTTTTACTCATTTTTATTGAAATCACACTATTGTTTCTGGATGTTCCAAATTTGTCATATGTGTTAGATACATCACTGTTCATGCTTTCTGTTTTTTTTAAGTGTTGCAGTTTGGACAAAGTTCGTAGTTGTGTTTGCACACCGGTTTGTCTGTCATGTGATGCAGACTAAATTTGTAATTTGTTGTCATTTATTATTGGTAATTTTGTGTTATTTGCAGTTATCATCTTCTGGGATATTGTTTCAATAATATTTTCTTATTTATTTTATTTTTTTTAAAGTTGATTAAATAAGCTATAGATGTTCGGAAACATCCACCATTTTTTGTGGACATTTGAACTTGCATAATAGCTCTCCTCTCCACAAAAGTTCCAGAATTTCTCTAAAAGTTAAGCTTTTTCCAACTAATATTTATTTAAGTCATCATGTCACTTGCCCACTCATATGTGTAAAAGCCTTGTCATCTTCATCATTAAACCCAGAGGAGTCTCAGTAGCTGCATTTACAAACAAATAAGAGCTTAAACGTGGCCCGATCAATGGAAGTTGATATTTAACTGTTTGCTGAGCAATTGCCAATCTTTTACTCTCAGGAACTGTCCCATACCTACGCAGTGGGTCCTTTTTTGGATACAACTGTGGATAAATTTCTATTTTTATTCAAGGTAAGATTCAATATATTGGACTACAGCATTATTAACAGTATATAATGTATTTATTACTTAATAAGAGGCTGGAGATCAACTTGAATGGGTTTATCAAAAACTAAAGAAGTGATTATGATTGTTTTCAACTTTAGTTTTCACTTTGACAAAATGTACTCCTACCAATTATGTTTAGCTGTACTAAGTAACATGTAGCCTACTGATGAAAATGTTCTGTCTCAAGTGTCCAAATGATCAAAAGATAATTTGTATAGAAACTAAAAATACTGAAAATGACAAGAACCTTAATTTAAAATATGAAACAAACTGACAGTGACTCCTTTATGTCTTCATGTTCTTTATGTCTTTTTAGAACATTTGTTTGGACATGGACCCTCGTCTGACACTCCTGTTATTCTTCATCTGCAGCATAGGAGCCATTGTAAGACTCATTTATTACTTTCTTTTTCACACTTTTACCAATTTGTATACATCATGTGATCAGTGGTCATTAGACCTTATGCAATCCTTAAACATTGCAGAATGCTGAGGTGTCTGAAAATGGATCAATTTCCACGGTGGCTCCCATGGTACCGAGTCACAGCCCAGAGGTCAGTGATAGAAAGGACTGGGCTTTGCTGGACAAATGGTTCTCAAATAATCACAACAAAAATATATTTGGCAAAATAAACTTGAGAATTTAAAAAAGGCTAAACAAAAGAAGAAGCATACAATTTGAAATATTCTCCAAGACAGTTAATTCACCAGTGTTGGGAAATAACTAAAAACATTCACCTAAGTTTTGGATTCAGTTACTCTTTCATTTGGAGGTATTCAAAATAGAGGATAGTGTGCGGAAGTGTCTGAGTGAGTAGTTCTTTGATATAAAGCTCTTTGTGTGGCAAAGGGTTTTTCTTTTACAATTTGAGAAACATTTGGCCTGCTATTATAATTATAATTATTTTAAACTAACTAATCTCTGCTCTCAGCTAGTAGAGGGAGATAATGAAAATTCAGTTACCGCAGAAGTGCCCACAATTACAACAACAGTAACAAGTGGGCCCAGTGAAAACACAACAGAGGAAGTAGACGAAGATGGATGTCTGTCTAAAAGTCCTTCATCGAGAAGGAAAATTGCAAATGCCATTGAGAAACTGGGCATGAAGCTATTGCAGAACCTGGAGACGACACCAGACCAACCAAATATAATCATCTCTCCTCTGAGCATTGCACTAGGACTTTCTCAACTGGCCTTAGGTAAGTACAATTATTACCATATATACTATTAGTAGCTACTATTGTTATTGCTACTTCAAAACAGGTGCAGTCAATGAGACAGAGGAACTTCTCATGCAGCACCTCCACGACCACTCTCTGACTTGCTACCACCAGGCCCTCCGCCATGTGTTATCACAGCTCAGAAACATCGACCTGCAGCTGGCCACACGCATCTTCTTACGCAAAGGTCAGAGAAACAGTTCCATGTTTCTTAAGTGAATATGGATTCTAATTGTTGTATCATTCAATTTAGGATTTGAGCCAAAGCAAGAATTTATTGAGAAATCCCAGCAGTTTTATGGCTCTGATGCAGCGGTTGTGGAGAGTCTTGAGCAGATAAATGATTGGGTGGACAAAGCCACAAATGGAAAGATGAACAACTTCCTCAAGGCTTTACCACCAAACATGCTTCTTATGCTCATCAATGCAATTCACTTTAAAGGTTTGACACACTTTCAAGGTGCAGTGTGTAACATTTCTAGAGGAGGGTCTGCCACCTGATGTCTCCATGGAAATGTTGTTGCTTTGTCTATACTGTTCCACAGTAGATTAAAACTATCTATCACAAGGGAGCCAAGCAGGTCACTACACTACAGTACAATCTGATCTGTGGAGAGTCAACCCTATTCACAGAAATACTTACTGTATTTTTGAGTAATAGAAACACCCATAATGAAATACTTGATGCATATGTTTAATGTCATATCATGGAACAGTCCAGGCGGACCCTTCATCAGAAAACTTGTGCAGTGTATCTCTATAACTACTGCATATAAAAATATTTTCAAACCTTGCTTTAATGTCTTCAGGACAATGGAAAGCTCAGTTCGACCCACGTTACACTTCCAGAGGTGTCTTCTATCTGGATCAAAACAGCATGGTTGATGTTGACATGATGGAAGCTGGCAAATATTCATTGAGTTCATTCATTGACAATGAACTAGAGGCACAGGTAAATTATGTAAATGCCCGTATATTAAGAATTGTGTAAGGTATTAGTCTAAACTAGCAATAACTTAAAATAACTCACCAAAAGAAATATCTGCATAGTATTGATAACAATGTACCGGTAATTAGTAATAATAATGTCTTGCTAAGTATCAGTAATTCAGTAATGCTTTGGAATTATTAACTGTTCACTCATCCAAAAACCAAAAACCCAAACATTATTATTATCCGCAGGTAGCACGGTTCCCGTTCCTAAACTCCATGAGTTTGCTTGTGGTCATGCCTGCATCTGGCCATGTCAACATTTCTTCTCTTGCTACAAAATTAAACCTATCAAACGTCTATGAGCGGCTGCCACGCGAGAAAGCTGTGAACGTGAAGATCCCCAAATTCAAGCTTGAGTACAGCCAGGAGCTACAGGAAGTTTTCACAAAACTGGGTGAGAGTTGATAATTTCTTCTACAATCCAAGTTACAGTGTTTTATATTGTTTAGTCTTGTGTTTTGTTACAGGTTTAGGAGATGTGTTTAGTAATCCCAATTTGGCTGACATATGTGATGGGCCCCTGCTAGTATCCAGTGTCCAGCATAAGTCCATAATAGAAATAAATGAGGAAGGGGCAGAGGCAGCAGCTGCAACAAATGTGGTCATCTCCAGGGCATCCAATCCAATATTTCACATGATCCACCCATTCTTCATCGCCCTCATGAACGATGTTCTCAAACTGCCAGTCTTCATGGGTGTCATCAACAACCCCAGTCCTGGAGCTCCAGTCATCGCGAGAGCAGATCCTGGAGACAAGTTGGGATATCCAGTTGACAAGAATTTCCTGGGTACATCTGGAGTACCACCTAAATAAATACAAAACCTTATCTGATCTGATTATTCATAACAAGACTTTACTATCCGGACAGATAGAAAATTCAATATATGCTTCCTTTATATGAGCCAAGTGTGCACAATGTTCAGTTGTTGTGTCTTCTAATAAATGCCGCTGTCAAACAATCTGTTTGAATCATGTGGATTTACTGTAAACACATTTGTATCCTTTTGTGCTTTGGTAAAATAGTCAAGGTTTATGTTATGTAAAAAAATTACACTGTCATTGCATGATTTAAATTGAAGTATTAAAACAAATGGCTGTTGTAGCGTGATTACTATGATATGACACTTGAATCGTAACCTTATACTAGTTATAATAATATCTCCACATTTATCCTCCTTTTAGCCTTGTACCTTGTGCCTGTACCCTTTATTTATGTGAAAGCGTCGCTGCAGACTCACGTTATGATTGGTCAAATCGATTGGCGGTGAGCTACTGAGAACTGACCCTAGATCAGTATTAGATTTCTTTTACCCAAAGTGTGTGCTGTAGACAAAGTGCACCTTGTTGTTTAGGACTGCTGGTATCTGACCCTCGATCAGTGGGCGGGACCGGAAACAGGAAGCGTGAGTGCAGAGCTTCGCGCGTTTGTTAAAGTGGTTGGCGCCAGTCGCACTGAATACTGACTAGAGACAGCTGTAGGATCGCCAAGCATTTAGAGCGAGTTTTCTTTAGTTTACTGAGAAATTATAAAAAGTAAATAAATAATAAAGACGCAATGAAGCTCTCAGAAGGCGCAATAGAGGTAAGACTTTTTCTTATACACGATTTATTTAACAGATGTATTGTATTGTTCGAGTTTGTTTGTTGCTTTTGTTAAGAAAATATGATTGATTTGTTGAACTTGCAACACCAAGTTTCCAATATGTATTTTCAATAATAATAATAACTTTTAATGTATGTGATTTGTCTGACAGACGGTTATCTTTTATTTTATAGGCTTTAGCAAACGGGCACCCAATTAGCGACGTTGTGCTGCAGTTATTGGTGAGTACTTATTTATACACAGTCTCACTAAATACATTAAACTTGTAAGCATTAGTAAAGGTTTACTTTGTGTTTATAGAATATTCGCAAGATAGACGGGGGAAGTGGCCCCGCTCGTTTTAGGGCCATGATGAGCGATGGTCGTTACTCCATGACCTGTAAGTTTGTTTCTGAGTAGTTGGTTATTTTGAGACATTTGTTTTCCTTTGTTGGCTGATTTGCTTTTATTGCTGTGCTTGTGTCTGCAGCCTTTATGCTTTGCACCCAGCTGAACTACATGGCTGAGGACAATACGCTGGCCCCACACTGCATCTGTCTGATCAAGAGGCACGTAACCAACATACTGAAGGATGGGAGGTAAGTTCTCAATTGCCAGCATGTGTATTATAATAACAATAACGGTTCCTTTTCTATTACTGTTATGGACTTTTTCTTTATGCAGGCGTGTCGTCATTATTTTAGAAATAGAGGTTGTAAAGTCAGCGGATCAAGTTGGTGGGAAGATTGGGGAGCCTGTTCCTTACACTGAAGGTAAATTCAACATTTTGCCAGTTTTACTTATATTCTTAATATGTACTTCCTGGGGAACATTGTCTTATCACTAGTCTAATTGTGGTAAGTTTACTTGATTTACAATGGACACATTTTTATAGGTCAGAAACCAGCAGCACAGCAGCCACCACAGTCAAATCCAGCCCCTCGTGCTCCGCTCCAACCCCAGAACAACAACGAAGGTGAGTGACATTATTGCATGTCACCAGCAGATGGTAGCATTTCACTACAAATTACAGGAGATGTCGTGGCTTTCTGTCGACATAAATAATAATAATGATAATAATAACAATGCATCAGTTTTATACAGCGCTTTTTGGACACTCAAAGACGCTTTACAGAGCATTATTCATTCACTCCATACCCGGTGGTGGTAAGCTACTACTGTAGCCACAGCTGCCCTGGGGCAGACTGACAGACATGCCAATATTTGTATAATTTAAAATTTTGTGAGCATCTTATTTTAGTTTTTGTAGTAGATACATTCTGGACACAATACAAATATATCACCAGATGAGACCTATTTCTGCCTTTTCTCATAAGCTCCAATGCCTGCTCTTCATATAACTTGTGCCAAGAGAGACATGGAGTCAGGCTGTCAGAGGGGATTTGCAGTCTTCACTGTGTGTCAGAGCAGGTTCTCCTCCTATAATCTGTCACCAGGGAGTTGAACTTCTTACCAGCACTTTCCTCATCTGCACAGTTCATTTCTCCGTGCTCTTCTTGATCTCTGGGAGTAATTACCAGAAGTACAGAGGTTGACACAAGTATGAAGTCTTAAGTGGACACTTTTGGACTGTAATTCTGGTGAGATGCACAAATCAATGTGTGCACTTTTTAAGTATCTTCTCTCAAAGTATGGCGTGGCTCTACAAGTTGTTTGTCACACTTTTCTGCAGCTGTGAAATTTGAGTCATCTTGCTTACAGTCTGGTTTATGCATCCCTAGAAAATAAGAGAAAGAGAAACGACTATTATTATTACTATTCTCTGGTTGGAAAAATCACTTTAGGACTTCTTGTAAATTTAGTTATAGTAGTAGATTTGTTCTCCTGCATGAGAAATGAAGTATTTAACGTGCTTGACTGATTTGCTTCTGCGTACCATTAATAACAGCATTTCTGTCTTCCCAAAATTAGTCAACAGAGGTTTCAATCGGGACATGGGAAAGAAGCCTCAATTCAACATGCCCAGCACCCCCGGGGGCGGCTCCAAAGTTGTACCCATTGCCAGTCTTAACCCGTACCAGTCAAAGTGAGTGTAGAGATCCTGTTGAGTTTAATTTCATTTTTTAACCCTGCTGGTTAATAAAAATTCTTTGTGTTTTTTAGGTGGACCATTCGCGCTCGAGTTACTAACAAAAGTACCATTCGAACCTGGAGCAATTCTCGTGGAGATGGAAAACTGTTTTCTATGGAAATTGTGGATGAGAGTGTTAGTTTCCAAGTGGCATCGATTGTGTGTATTTAGTGTTATGGTATCTATAATTATATTTTTTTACTTGTTGCAGGGAGAAATAAGAGTCACTGGCTTCAACCAAGAAGTGGACAAGTTCTTTGAGCTGATTGAAGTTGGCAAGGTGAGTCCTTTCCCAGTGATTTAGTCCTGTTTAGCTGTAAAAGACAGAACTGGCTACACACTGATTCGTTAATGGCTGTCAGTGGCTTTAATCAAAAGCACTGGGACAGTGAGTCATCTGGCACCACTGTAGCACACAGTAAGCAGCTTGTGCACAGCCATTGCTGTTAATTCCCCACTCCCTGAAGTCATATCTTGTTTGCACCATTTTATTCAGGTAAATATTTTACTGATTAACACATGCTCTATCCAAATGTATGTGCCAGGTTTACTACCTCTCCAGAGCATCGTTGAAGATTGCTAACAAACAGTACACATCTGTAAAGAACGATTATGAGATGACTCTTAATGGAGAGACTACCATCATCCCCTGTGAAGACAGCTGTGATGTGCCCATGGTGCAGTGTGACTTTGTCACTATTGGAGAATTGGAAATGAAAGAAAAGGATTCAGTTGTGGGTAAGAAACTCAAACCTGAGCTTCTTAGTAATGTATGGAGTGGACTCGCATCTGGAAAACCTTTCTTTGGACCATTTCAAAAAGAAATTGATGCTGATTTTTATTAAAAGAACAGATAATCAAATATTTCCTGGTTGTATATCAGATTAGAATAATAAACATTGAGAACTGCTACAATAGAGGTTAATTTAAAGGTGTAACTATTACGAAATATTATCTTCCTTTTAAATCGGATTAATTCCCCTTAATTTAAGAAGAGTCCAAAATAAACAGTAACGTCCTATAATGATTTGTTCAAAATTAACCATTCAAATAAATGCCTCATACCACCAGGGGGCACCTTTTGCCCATCTTGTAAGATGGTGTGAACCATACTTTCATTTCACCACTGCAGCTGACAGTCACATGGGCAGACTCTTTATTTTTACTGGTAAATCTTTCCCCAGGACATTTTCTGTTATAAAATAACAAACCAGTAGGATTTATCCAGACTTGTTGTTTACTTGTTTACTAGAAGCTGATCCTTTTTATTTATACTTTTAAAATATTTTCAGATGTGATTGGTGTGTGTAAGTCTGTTGAGGAGGTGACTCGCCTCACCACAAAAACAAACCGTGAAGTTTCCAAACGCACTTTAGACCTGATGGACATGTCTGGGAAGGTGGTGACAGTCACACTCTGGGGAGAGGAGGTGGGTATAAACATGGTGCAAGGGGAGACATGGAGGGACTGTTGTTTTAATATACTATTATACAGAATCAATAGTATATCTGCTCTTGTATCCTGCTACTTTGCACAAGGCATTGCTGTGAATACACAGAAAAAGAAATGTTGCTATGGTTAAGTACTTATTGGTTTGCTTCTCCTTTTCTTTCCCTCTAACACCAAATGCATTGTTGTCTTTGTTTGTTTAGTGTATAGCTCTGGTCCCGAAAGGACTGCCATAGCTCACAAGAATGAGTTAACAATGTCAAGTCCAAACAAGCCAGTGTTGACATTATTATCCTGTGTCTCTTAAGGCTGCACACCTCCTCTTTCCTATTGCTTTTTTAAATTGGCATCTTAAAGGTTTGTTGATTGTCAAATCTATGGAATTTATTTGTGCATTGTACTTTTACAGGCTGAAAAATTTGATGGCACTGGACAACCTGTTGTGGCGATCAAGGGTGCGAAGCTGTCAGACTTCGGGGGCAGGTCTCTCTCTGCGTCCTTCAGCAGCACCTTGATGGTCAACCCAGACATCCCCGAGGCATACAAGCTCCGAGGCTGGTAAGATATATTACACCACAGTATAGAAAATATCTCATTGTGAGCGCTTTCCCTCCACATAAGTGAGCATCTGCTAAGGATTTAAGTCTGTTTCCATTACTCACATTGTAAGAGTGCATGCTCTGATTCTCATTATCAAGATTAACTTTGGCCCATTAGCAACATTGTGCGGCGCGTCACCACAGCAATACATATAAATGAATATCATTCTTAATCTGGGAAAATGCGTTTTACCCTCCAATATAAAATCAGGATCATTTCACTATGTGCGAGATGGTTTTTAAAGTACAAGTTCAGACCCCAAAGCAGGACTGAAGCAGATTCAACATGTATCTAATAAAGCTGAGATTAAAACTGCAGTTCAACCAAATGCTTTTGCACACGTTTGAGAAGCGCTTCATTCCCCTCAGTGACAGCAGCACAGATACCTGCTCTGATGAGAGCTGCATTGATTGCCTTTAGCGGTTTATTCTATTTTTGCAACAAATATCAATTCTTTTCACAATGAGAACTGACTTTGCAGGCTGACATTGAATGCTGCATGGGAAAAATATAGCAGGGTACTTTGTGGCATCATAATTGACTTGATCATGTGACTGACTTTAAGTACTGACCCTTTGTGAATCACTAATCACTATGACTTCTAATTGATGATTTCAAATGAGCAGTCATTTGATGGGCTACTGACAACTTTGAGACCACTTTTCTTTTTTGATTAATTCCTCTTCAGACTTTTATTTCAGACTTCAGACCCTCCCGCCTTGTTGGGAAGCACTGGTGTAGCGGGCTGTGCCTCAGCGTTTAGAATAACCACATTTGAATCATTTACATTGATGGGACCACACTCAGTGCAGACTCAATTAAAAGCAAGCTATTGTTCTTGTAAGAACTGCTGCCACCAGAGAGCACTGTGAAGTTTGAGGAAGGGACTCTTTCTGATTATTACACAGAGCTCAGTGAACAGTAATGTGCAAATCTCTTGCCTATATGAGCACACCACAGTGCTCCTGACTTCACCTCCAACATGACTGTTGTGCACAGCTGGAACCCCTGGCAACCTGATTAATAAGTGCCATAGATGGTTTGAAATCACTTTTCTCACCTTCAGCCAGCTTCTTTCATGTGCCACAGGTTTAATAATGGTCTTTAAAGTTTGTTTGTGCAAATTTTAATCCCTTTTCTCCAATGCTTATGGGTACCTGAAACTGCACTCATCTATGACCACTGCCAGCGCTTTCATTACAGCCAGTATGTGGATACGCTCCATTTGACTCCCAAATGTCTTAATCCTGTATTTCGAACATGTTTTATGCCTCCAGGTATGACAAGGAGGGCCATGCCATGGATGCACAGTCTTTGACAGAGGTGAGGGGTGGAGGAGGAGGAGGGAACACTAACTGGAAGTCTCTCTCAGATGTGAAGACAGAACACCTTGGGCATGGGGAGAAGGTAATTTTAATACAGCTAAATCTGAAATCATTCAACAACAGGTCAAGCATTAACATGTATTAATATAAACGTGGTCATCCATGTATCGCAAGTCTACGCGTTTTTACTAGAGCTTTGCAACAGTAATTCTTTTCTTTACATTGGAGTTGTACACCAAATGGGAATTTATTGGTTTCACTACAGTAGTTCTAACTTTAAGCTCTCACTTTCTGTACATCGCTGACAAAGATCCTGTCTCTGCACCTGTTGATGTATCTCATACAAAGGGTCAAAGGTCAGGCCTTGCAGGACCTCTGACTAAACTTTGACGATCCTAATTGTCCTGTGCGCTTCCTCTTAGTGTCACAGTCTGAGTTTGGGCGCTGCTCCCTGTCCCCTCTATGACAGGAGGTGCCTCCTCGCTGTACGCTGGTCTGACACTGCGTCATTAAAGGCGCATGACAGAGGCAAAAATAGGTGCTCTGTCCTCTTTTCTACAGCGCTCTGGTCAATCTCGGCCTAATGAAAACTGCATTGACTTCGTTCATTAGAGTATGGAAAAGGAGAGGAGGTTGTGGAGCGTGTTTGTGCTAAATCAAAGCAGGTCATTAAACACTTCACTGGCAGCCCTTCAATGCTTTTCCATTTGTTACTGTCATTAAGAGCTTTTATACATCCAAGCTCACTTAAATCCATGATTCTGTTTTGAGAGTTGGTGGAGGCAGAGTTGGGCAAACGATCAAAATCTAATATTGTGAATACTGGTTTGAAGTTATGTGAACGTTTTATATGATTATTTTTGTAATAAATTCAGCAAAAATGGCTTGATTTAAACAAAAAACAAACAAAAAAAAGGGGAAAAAAACATTGTGAACTTCCAAATAAGAGTGCTATTTTCTGCACTTTTACCTTAACTAATGCATTAGCATATTTCTATTGGATTGATGCAGTCCATTCATGAAATTCATTGCCTTTTAGATAACTTCTTTTAGTATTGTTGTCAAGATACACAAAAAAAATATCAAGAATTTGTCAGTATGGTCCGTCACTGGGTGGAGGTTGACTGCTTGCTGTATACTCGGGTGGTGGTCAGAATCTGAGACATTTGATTTTCATTGGACTACAGGGAGAATGATATCGGACCAGACATTTTTGTTAAATTATAGCAGTCACAGCAGAAGCAGTTTAATGCTAGTATGAGTATGTAGTTTTTCCTCATGTGGCTTTTAATGGTTAAATATGCAATTTTCCTATTCATTACAGTGAGACTCTCATTACCCATTGGTTTAGCCTTGAGCGGTTCCTCCCTTCATATAATTACATTAACATTATGCTTTCACTGATGGGTTGATCACCTATTGCACACAGAACAGGTGCCTTCAGTTTTCAGGTGGGAATATCATGCACTGCTAAATGGGAGTAAAATGTTTGCAAATCGCTTTATTTGTACATGTTTTCCAAAATACACATTTGAATCTTCCAAACAAGCCTATTAAATGATGCAGTACAGTAAGATTTGCATGGTGAGATGGGCATACAAAGAAATATATCTATTGCCCCCACTCCACTCTTTAACATTGAGAACATGCTCAGGAAAGTTTTTTCCCCTCAAGGCTGTTTTTCTGCAGTACTCACCTGTTTGTGACACAGAGGCAGACGGCTCAGTAGTCTGCATATGTATGAGATATTGGGGTATATTACTGTTAAGAATCTCAAAATGGCCCTAAGGTTTTCTCATGCTAATTGCAGTCTTCACCTTCATATTTTTCTTTGCCTGTTGGTGGCTATGGCGTTTTTAATGATTTATTTTCTTTCTATTTGTCCAAAGGCGGATTACTACACCTGCATTGCAACTATAGTGTACCTGAGAAAGGAAAATTGCCTTTACCAAGCCTGCCCTAGCCAAGACTGCAATAAGAAAGTGGTGGACCAGCAGAATGGCATATTCCGCTGTGAGAAGTGTGACAAAGAGTTCCCCAACTTCAAGTATCGCCTCATCCTTTCTGTAAGTGACACCTATATTCAGCATTTTTGCTTCGGCTGCACTCCGCTGCCTGACAGTGGAGTTAGAGCATCACCCAGGCTCGCACAATAAACTACAGTATAGGGCAGAGGATAAATTAGAGGTTTCATTAAAAAGATATTGCCAAAAAAACACAATGTAATAAAACCTCTTCAGCATAGGCACAATAGTGGCCTGCTTTTGTTGATTAAATTTGTGGCTGTTTCTATTGCCACTCTATGCATTAACAGCATTGTGGAAGAAGGCTTTGCTAAACTGCACTAAAGCATTTTAAAGTGTGATATTGGGTACATTTTAGGTACTTTAAAATGCATTGTTGTTCATTTGTTTCTCTTTGGTGCAGGCGAACATTGCAGACTATGGGGACAACCAGTGGGTGACTTGCTTCCAGGAAAGTGCAGAAGCCATTTTGGGCCAGAATGCGGCTTACCTGGGGCAGCTCAAGGAATCGGTGAGAAAATACAATACTGCCCCCAGGAAATGACCTGAGCGCAAGTCTTATTTCACTGGTTATTGTGGCTTCACACCAGCATGGTAAAAAAAACTACTGATTTTTAAAGGGCCTTTATTAGACTATTTTTTGATCTGATCTATCTTTAAACTCCATATAACTTCACTAGAATCATTTGGATGATTACAAACCTCTAATTGCCAAACTCTTCCAATGACATGAAACAAAGCATTTGGAGCTTTGGAGGTGTCGATAGACCAATAATAAAGTGTCACACAAACGTGTGAATGAAACAAAACTCCAGGTTTGTTTCTGAGGAGGTAACAAGATTCTAACATGGCTAAAATCTTACGAGTCAACTTTGCGTAATGTAGGACCTTTTTAAAGTCTTGTAATAAAACCTTCACATGCTTTTTTAAGATGAATATTCCTATTGCTCTTTTAGAATGAAGCTGCCTTTGACGAAGTGTTTCAACAAGCCAACTTCAACACCTTTATCTTCCGCAGTAGAGTCAAGCTAGAAACATATAATGTAAGTAACGATAACATTTGTAGACACATGGTTTAAAATGAATCATGTTTTTAAATCATTTTACTGCCAGCTCTTTGGCAATGACTTAATTAGACATGACAGTGATGACAGATTACAAACCCGTCCTTTGTGTGTGAGTGACAGGATAATGAGTTACCTAAGTGTTTTCTCAAAGGGCACTGTAATATCTTAGCTGGGGTCACATGGCCCGCTGGGCTCTGAGTACTCTTGGAGGAAGCCCATATAAGGCCTGATTGGACTGGGAGCATGAGCAGGAAGTGTGGATCTGTGCCAGAGGCTGTACCCGCGTTGCCCATAGAAGAAGCCTCTGTGTGGGGCTCACTCCTCTCTGCCACTGGCACCGCTGCGAGCATGCACTGGCTGCTAACACCAGCCCCATGTTCTACCAACACACTTGCAACTCTCCACTCAAGCTGTCTCTATTCTTTTTCAGTTCTACTCACCATTGTACCGTGGCTACTGTTGATATTGGTCATGATATGTTTTCAAACTATTGTATTCACCTCACGCTTTCTTTTGTCTGTAAATGCAGGATGAGTCCAGGATCAAAGCCACTGTGATGGAAGTGAAGCCTGTGGATCACAAGGAGTACAGCAAGAGGTTGATTATGAATATCAGAAAACTGGGCAGCCAGTAGTAGGCACCATATTTGGTTTTGTTTAGTTGGCACTTCATCTATTGCTTTTTTTTTGCCAATAAATATGTTATATTTGTACGTGACATAAAAATAGACTGTTTTGTGTTGTAGTTTGATTCTTCTTTGTAAAAATAATGTAAAATGCATTTTATTGTCATAGCTAATACAGAGTGGTGAATGAGCTGAAAAAGGTCTGTCCTTCTGGTCCAGATGTTCCAGAATCTTTTTGGGTGCAGAGGAACAGCCTGTTTTCTGTCCCAGTAACTGGGCTCAGAACACTGTCCTGATGAGACTGGCCCACTCATTATTTTGCTTTTTCACTAAGTTGCTAACAGCAGGCGTATACATGCTCGCATGAATACTTGGTGGGAGGTTACAAGATACAAGGTATATTTTTACAGTGTTGAATGGTGAACTGTAAAGCTTTGAATAAAATATTTGTAATTAAACTCTTCTGTGTGGGTTCTCTTTACAGTGTAGATTAATGGTGAGTGTGCCAGACAGTTTTGTTGTTTTTGGTTAATATTGGTTGGTACTCTCGATATAAATACACATTTGCTCTATATTCTCCTGCACTGACCTGAAGAACCATGCGGGTTACAGCTCCATGTTGTGCACAGACGCTGGTGGCAGCAGCAGATAAATGCCGTGCAGAGCTGCTGCTTGTACTCCGCAGTGCTCTAACAAATGAGCGCTTGTAGTGTGTGTGTGTGAAGATTCATGGGTCTGGGCCGGTCCCTGCTCCACAGGTATTTGCTTATATGTGTGAGTCAGGACAGGTGCGCTGGTTTGTTCTCTTTCTGTGATTCCCTGAGTGTTTTCCGCAGCGGCCCAGTCCAGGGACGTGTTGTCTAAATACAGGTCATGTGAATGTGGCGCTATCCTGCGCACAGCTGCGTTGGCGCGACAGTAAAGCGCTTTTGGCAGAGGCGGTGCTTTGTCTCCTAAAATGCACGGGCTGTCAAATGTCTGGCAGGTGGAGAGCAGATCGTTATAATAATGGTGCCAATTGAATAAGATAATTGCGCATTGTTTGTTTTGAAGAAACAGACTGAATTGTGGTGAGTGTGTTTTTACTCTCCTGCAATGTTTCATTATAATGCTGCCAGTTATGTTTGTCCTGCTCGTTTCATTGTGGCTCGCTGAAGTTTATGTAAGTGATTTATTTGCAGTAAAACCCCATTTACACTTTCAATAAAGGGAGTTATTTTGAAAGCTACCATGATATGCCCTGATTTAGTGATGGAGTTACTGTCAATGATCGCAGTCTTTTCTGGCCTTTACGCATCCAAATAAAAACATTTTCTAAACACTTTCAACAATTTACTATAGCTCAATGCATCCACCAAGATTATAAGTGTAAGCTCTAACTTAAAATAGTTATGTCCACTATCTCTATATGTTTCTTATGTGTCCCGAGTCCTCACCACAGGGGCATGTTTGAATTGTCCAGATCCTCATTACATTCAAGACAGGGAAAAATAAGAGAAGAAACATCAAAGGTTGTGTGTGCCAGTGAATTATTATTCCTACTGTGTCTCTCGAAATCAAAATAACTTTGAAGTTTTCTGATTTCCTTTTGTATACTGACATGTCCCGCTGTCCGCTGGTACGGCCTTCATTGTGTATGTGCAGGTGCTTGTGTGCATTGTGACCTTGTCCACATCCGCTCTAATTGGACGACCCCTTTGCTTTGAAAAAGAACTGCTCATCAGTCGTGGCATCATCTCCGAGTTCAGTCAAGTGTCAGGATAACAAGCGATTAGATGTTAGAGGAGAAGGGTGAGCCTGACAAAGCACTATGTGTCTTCTGATGGAGGGTACACCACCTGCTTGTTCCCATAGAGCTGTTACTGTTTAGACTCCTAGGATCTTCCACAGAATGGCATTAAAAGCCCTTATTACACATTTATTTCTGCTATGTTATAATGTTTCCTCATCACAAACATACCTGAAGTTGTGTTTTGTTTCATTCACACATGTTTAACACACAAATCCTGCATAATTAGGATCAGTTCTTCTCTCAAACTGAAAACACATAGCATCTCAAGGTTCCACCTTGTGATGTCAGTTGGTGATACAGGATGTGCTCCACTGACTTTCACTAGAATCATTTGGATAATTTCAGCCCTGGATTTGCCAGTCTCTACTGAACAACAGGTAAAAGGAACTGTTAGCTTGACATGACATCACATGGTGGATCAGAGCATTTTGAGCTTTGGAGATGTAGACAGACTAATAATAATAATAATAAAAAGGATTACTTAAACATGTATGAATGAAACAAAACTCTGGGTATGTTTTTGAGGAGATAACAACATAACATGGATTAAAGCTCACAAGAATAAATTTTTCATATAGGACCTTTAAACATATCTGCATCCATGACAACCCCGCTCAGTGCAAGAATGTATGTTATTAACAACTGAATGAATGCAGGGTAGATAAGTTTAACTCCAGGAAACATTCTAGGTCATAATATCTCCATGGCGACAAACAGGTGACATACTTTCCACCAGAAAAGTTATAGAGTGTGCCTTTAAGATTGGTTAGAAAAGACAAAAGCATAATAGTGCCATTATAAGTGGCTGCTAGACTTATATCCTCTTAAAAACAGGTCATTGCCATCGGTGTCCATTGTCCGTGCACTATCCCTCTCTCAGGTCTTCTAACCATTTTACAGCTCAACTCTCCTCCGTGGCTTTAATAGTCCCTGCGGTGTGGATTCGAACAGGCCTTTTAGTTATGTAACCAGACTCTGCAAGTGCTGCATCTCTACCCCTTCATTACTGTTGTATTATTTTTTTCATCTCCTGCATGCGATTTTTAAATTTTTTTTTTACCCTAAATAGTTTACGCGTGTAGAGGTTGCTTGAGTCTTCCACCCTCATCTGCAATTTGTGCTATTCCTTAGTGTAAAGAATTATCGTCTTTTTTACATTTACATTGTGTGGAAAATGCTCCTCCACATGATCTGCTCAGTGCAATGGGAGTGTGAGTTGTAACTTGTGCGTGCTGGCTTGTTTATTTGAATCGCTGCCAAGGTCTTGTTAAGAAAACAAAATGTGCCTGCCTTGGTGTTTCTCCCCAGGACACAGATTATATCTCCATGTCAAGTGGGCCCAGCTGTGGGGATGAGCAGCCTTCAGGGAGCTCTAGGCCCTGCTACAAGGCCAGACCCGACCTGATAATAGTGAGGCAGAGGCAGTACTGTGCCATCCTCAACTCTCTCTCTGAAATTTACTCATGTGTGCTGTAAGAATCAGGCTCTTTATCTGCTACTTTTTATAGGTGATTTTCATTGGATTATAAATAGAAATGGGTGCTGTTTCTGTCTTTGTATTTGAGTTTTAATATGCATGGGATGATGGGACGATTAGTAGAGTGTTCTTCTTCTGATCCAATTCCAGTTCCCAAAGAAGAATACTGTAGTTGTGTTCTTGAGCAAGACACTTATCCCACCTCCTCGCCAGTGTTTCCATACAGTTTATGAATGGGTTTGTGGTGCCTTAATGTAAAGTGCTTTGAGTGTCCTGAAGGTGTAAAAGAGATAAAAATGTGATGATTTTTCTGGGGATTTTTCATTGGATTATAAATATAAATGGAGTGTTGTTTCTGTCCTTGTATTTGAGTTTTAATATGCATGGGAAAAATAGCTATTGCCCACATGGCAGGCTACTTCATAGTAAAATTCAGAACTGCAAGATACATTTTAATAAAACAGCTCAGAACTACAATTTATTCATTATATTAGGAAAATGAAACTCCCCGACTGTTTGATTTGACTGGTGAATTCATTTTGAAAGGGATTTAGAATTCAAAATATCTCACTCCTGTTAACTAGAATGTAATAAATGTTTGATTAAAGTGTAATTTATAATAGACAATTACAATACAATTGACGCAAAGTATTATCATCCATTATTTTACTCAATAATGCAATATTTAGTACGATTTAATATGATTTAATGGGGTTTTCAAAATAGTAACACTAATAGTTGAGAGTGTGATTTATTGCAGAATCTTCTTACCATGGCATCTCATTATAGGCTTTTGTTTGACTTTTCTTTCTAGATGATTTAGATGTTAGACTTTGCAGATGCACAGGAGTAAAGTCAGATCTTTTGATGGCTCCTCTCCATTCACAGAGCAGAGCTGTAACTGTGTGCCAGGAGGAAACAATACGCTCAGGCTGAACGCAGCAGTGTTTAGTAGAAGGTCTCGTTGAACCACTGCAGAACACTAAAGTCATTGTCACGGGCGACTGTGGGCTTTCAGCTCTCAGGGACGGACTGTCAAAGGAAGGATCAGTGAGGATGAACCAACACAACAACTCATGTACAGTAGCTGATTCTGTGTACACTCTCACACTATAGCCCATTTATTATTGGCCTTGTGCCTAAAATTGGCCAGGGTTTAATATACTATTTTATACATACTTTTTTTCAACTTTCCTAAATCAACATGCCTTGATAAAAAAGAAGTAGCTGTAAATGCTTTATGCCTTTTTTCCCCAAAGTGATATTTGTGGTTGAGATAAGTTTAAGCTTTTTTTATTTTGAATTTGTAAAAAAACAAAACAAAAAAACAACTTTTTATTCACTTGGATGGAAAATGGAGAGATACAAACTTCATTGATCTATGGGGAAATTACCTGAATAGTTAAACTCAACATGTAATATAAATACAGTGTTGTAGTACCAAAATAGAATAATAAAAATATAACAAAACATAGACCTTCGAGTAGGGCTTAAAGGTATAACGTAATCTTTCTGGTGGTGGAGCATACTTCCTGCTTTGTCTCTATGTATGGTATAAAATCTATCATCTCCACTAAGGAGAATGTTACAAAGGAAAAGTAGAAATTCAATTCTGTCAACTGGACAAAAGTTTTTTTTTGATTGAATATGTTTCACAGCTCATCCAAACTGCTTCTTCAATTCTGATCAGATTGGTGGTAGGCACTGCCTTATATCTGCTGTTTGTTAGCCAGGTCTATTGAACTGCACTAAGTGGGGACTGTATCTGATTCATATTAGCTTAAACATTCAGGCTCCTGATCGGTGCTTTCACAGCTCTGACCATAAACGGGCTATCACTATTGTTTTCTTTGTTTTGATTTAGGTCTCAGGATAGAGTTGTAAACAGGAGAGGAGAGTTCCAAAGTATGATTTTAACTGAGTATTTCCATGGAGGTGACATGCCTCCTTCTGAAACTGTATATAACTTTATGCACAGTGTTGTTTTAAGGCAAATTATTAGGCCTAAATATTTTTTTGTGAGATTTGCGACATGTGATAGGTCTACAGTATAGGCTATACAGCTGTACCTAATAAAGTGTCCAGCACATGCATCATCCTCCCCCACCTCCAGCTGTCAGGAGGCTGCCTCGTGTTGCTCTCCCTGCTGCTGAGGCGCTGGCATGAATTCAACACTTGGCCCGCGGTCCTATTTGAAATCATTATGTCTATGAGCCATAGCGCTGGTGCCTATAAAACAGCACATAAAACCAAACAGATGGGACGATGCTTTACAACAATCATTAATGACAAGGAAAAGATGCTAATGTTCACTGTTACTGTATGGAGTAATGATTGAAACAGGCCGTGCCAATTGTACAAGTGTTATGAATAGGCTGCAGGCGACGTGTGCTTTTCTGTAGGACCGCAGATAACAGAGATGTGTGGGTGAGAGCGTCTCCTCCAGCCCACTGTAGCCTCAACTAGAATCTGTTTCTTTTTCCTAATTGAAGCACTATTTGTCCAAGTGCTGACCTATGGAGGCTGCTGTTTGAAGTTTGGGAGTATAGCTGTGGGGCTGAATTTAATAGTATTTTGTATTTGAACTGTTTTTGCACATCACAGGAAACAATAAACCAGTTGAGAAGTACTGACCAGAGATAGATAGTGAAGTAGTAGTCAAACAGTAAATTAATAAATATGCTACAATGTGAGTGGGTTGTAAAATGATTACTAGAAGTCAGAAATGTATGGAATACTATGAGTTTAAATGTCACACAGAGTAATTATGTCAATCTTATCTTCCATATATAATACCAGTCAAAACTTTGTACACGCCATCTCATTCAATATTTTTTGCCCCTTATTTTTACAACTTTTTAAATTTTATATACATACAGAAGACATCAAATATGAAGCAAGATATATTAAATTATATAGTAATGAACTTACATATTTTTCAACAAAGCAAAAGGGTGGCTACTTTGAGGATTTGAATATAAAATATTTAAAACGTAATTGAGTAATTGTTTACCTTTATTCACTTTCTGCGTAATCAATGTTTCATGTATTCTGTATGTATACAATGTATACATACAGAATACAATGTATGCAATGTACCTATAACACAAATGCTTTCAAAAATACAAATCTATCTGCACCAGAGAAATTTCAGGCATTATGGTTTATTTATTATTATCTATTTTGGATCTGCCCTTGAGATATGCAAAGGTAGTCCTTTGGTACAGTGATGCAGTTACTACAGTACAACTCCAGTGCTGTGTTCTCGAGTTATTGTGAGGAATGTGCCCTCAGAAGGAGAAGGGTTTTGTCACGTTTTTACTCCATGAATAAACAATATGGTGCAAAAGTTCACATTCTAGAGCTGAAGAAAGACAGTGCAATCTCAACATGAAAACCAAACATAGCAAATCTCAAGCGTATGAAAGTCTGAATAAATCATAAGATCTTAAATTGTGTTGTATGGGGAATGTGATATTTCTAGTGGTGTTTTCAATTAATTATCTGGGAACTGCCACTTTAAGGAGTTCAGTTTGCGGTTAGTGGCTGGAGCAAGAGAACAGATTGTCTATAGAAACATAAATGAAATATAGCCTACTGTATGTTGAATCCCAATTGATATCTATAATTTGACATGGTACTACCTGAGTTGAATATAAAGTTGTGTTCTCAAGTAAACGGCTGACACGTCCATGTCCTCGGGGCCAACATGCTTGTTTCATGCTAAACGTGGATCTGACATGGCTTTGAGAAGAGCCTCACAAATATTGACACATCTGTCAACCACTGTAATCCTTAATGATACCTCACACTGCCTTCAGGGAGACTATTTGCTCTGCTCAGCGCATAGGCTCAGCGCATAGGCTCAGCGCATAGGCTCAGCGCATAGGCTCAGCGCATAGGCTCAGCGCATAGGCTCAGCGCATAGGCTGAAAAATCCATGCAGTCAAATGTTCCCAATCTTTTAATAACATTTTTGCAGTTTACGCAGTTTGTAATGTATATAATATTAAAATGTATGTGTTATTTCCTTGTAAATGTAATTATTTGGCTGTTGTTGGTAGGGCCATAGGCACAGCCTAGCAGTCCTTTTTCTGTCAGTATGCCCCTGGGTTTCTTCTTTATTAAACAATAGTTATTTTCTCTCCCAGGCAACACTACAAGGCTACAATTTTGCAATTAGCATCTTCCTTTGACTTACATCACAGCCATTATCTACCATCCAAATGCAGTGGACAGTAATACCATAAACACCATTCTGCAAATCTCATAATTATTTAATGAGACATTTTCAATTACGTTCAGCTGCAGAGCCTTGCAGCCTGTGAGGGAAATGAGAAGCTATTGCTATGAGTGGAGACATAATCACTTATGTCTAATTGGTTTGTGCCTATTTCTGGTAATATGATTTTGTGTTTCACTGACACCTGCCGGCCATTTTATTAGGTATACCACCAAGATGTGTTTTGTGTATTCAGTCCTGGTATAGCTCTAGCGGTCCTGTTGAGTAATCACGTGTTTGATAATTTCCCACTGAGTCTTAATTATTGCTAATTGATTGCTAATTATTTTCCATTTAGCCATAGTTTTAGAAATTAAAGGTCATTTCTGCTGAAGATATAATCTAAACGCTTTACTGCTGATAGTGTTTGCTTTAGGAAAATGAATTATTTATACACAGAAAGCAGGTTACCAAAAATATTATGTAATAATAAAAACGTATAAGAAAAGTTATTGGGAACAATAACCACCCTAACATTGGCTAAAGATAGTAACAGACAATAGGGCACAATGGAAGTGACAGCTCTAAGGCCACAGTGTGATCTCCCATGGGCAACTGTTTATTGATTTGGCCCTGGCTTTGTGTCACTACAGACCAGAGCAAGGAGACTTATTGGGTTAAGATGTGGTTTTTGGGGTCGTCAGGTGAGGATAAAATAATGTTGTTTCCACCATTGTGCACAGTGGAGTGGACAGTTACAGCAGAGGCAGTCCTTTTCAGGACCAATAAGCACAGGTCACTGCCCAGATATAAGGCTATTATTTACCTGTGAATTCCCAGCATGCACTGCAATCACCACGT
Organism: Boleophthalmus pectinirostris; assembly: GCF_026225935.1. NCBI lineage: Eukaryota > Metazoa > Chordata > Actinopteri > Gobiiformes > Gobiidae > Boleophthalmus > Boleophthalmus pectinirostris. The sequence continues at coordinate 15,194,345 of NW_026571541.1, forward strand.
TGAGCTGCTATCCACTTTGTGTTGTGGTTAATTACACTAAAGATAGGCTCTTGTTCTGAAGGAGTGCCCTCTCTGGCCTGACTGATTAGCAGGTCAGCCGGCCAACACACTGGTGTTATCGGTAATCACTGGACACTTGAAGAAGGGCGTCTGCCTCCCTGTCACTGTAGTGAATCGTGCACAAGACATACGTTCAGGACTGTTTAACATCTATTTTAGTCACATTATGTTGATAAATATGGTTTTCTCCACCCATCTTTTTATATTTAAAGAGAATTGCCTTGGTAATATAAGCAGTTTTATTAGGATGACAGTGGCTCAGTGGTTAGAGCACCTGTTGGTCGGAGCCAGTCCAAGTTCTGTTGGAATTTCTACATAAACACTTAAAGAATAAATCAAAAATATAATGTGTGTATAATGTTCCAAAGTGAATTTATTTACTGTGCACAGATATAAAACCTAACTATCCCCATGTCGCTCCATGTCAATTCTGTCCTTAGTCTGAGACAAAACAATGAGGACACAGCATTTATACTCAGAGACAGGTTTCAAAACAAACATAAGATCAATAAAAACAGTTTTGACTCACATGAGGAGCACAAAGCCATGACACTATCACACAGGAAAACGCCTGAGATTAAGATAAACAGTTAAGAAACTAGGACCCAGACCGTGAAATCATGTTGGCCTTGTACAACATTCGTCTAAAAACAAACCCAAGTTGTGTAAAACACTTTAAGTAAATATTTCCATAATAGTGTCCTTAGGCAAGACTCTTCACCCTCCTTGCCTATATGAATGCACAGCAAAGTCAAGAGTGTTAATTCAGCTCATATATTGTTAATTTGAACACTTTTACCATGTCATATGGGGTCCACAATAAAATGAGTTAAAACTACACTTTCCAAAGTGTAGAAGGCTCATCACTGGTAAAGTGAAGTAACCATACTCCTCATAGTTGAATTTGACACTGATTAAGATTTGATTTTTTATTTTTATTTTTTACATTAGTGTATAGTGAAAAACTAATAACTCTATATTGCTATGTTATTGTGCTATTTAACACTTTATGAAGTAGAAATAGTGTAGAGTGTTCTTAATTTTATTCTTCACCACAAAATTCCATTTCAGCTTAACTTGTATTAAAACAATGCACATCATACAATCAGCACAATTTAAACAAGTCATATGACACAATACTATTTTCGCAAAATCCAACTGACAGCAGGAATTCTCGGTGCCCTCAACAGTTGGTCAAAATGATTGTCATTTATTTTTTTTAAGTTGATTTTTCAATGCAAGCAGCCAATGGATGAATCAAGATCTTGTTTTGAATAGAATTCAGGCATGCTCATCTCCAAAAATGAGAGGAGCATGTCTGACTGTTTGAAACAAGATCTTCTCTCCATTATATAAACTTAATGTTCACAATAGAGGCAGTCCTGCTAATTATGAAACATTAACATTGCAGAAACTTTTTACCTCAAGATTCAGTCTTTCACTCATTGACACATTTGACACATCCGACGTCCATGTTGTAGACAGTTCTTTGAATACAAGTGTAAAGTTTGTGAGAGTCTGAGGACCAAGTGCCTTGAAGTGTTCACCAAATACAGCTGTAGCCCTTTGGTACTCATTAATTACTTGAGTGGGCTCTGGGTTCCACCATTGGTTCTGGGGTAGAATAGACAGCATCTTCATCTTGGTCTGCCTCGTCTTGTGTGATTACTAATGGATTTGTCTCAGTTTCATTTTCAATTTCTTGATCAGATTCCACTCCTTCTAGTTGTGACTCATTGTGTGAACTTTCCTCATCACTTTCACATTCTTGAACATTTGGTTGCTCCTCTTGAGTCTCTTGAGAACCAAGAACTTGTTGTAATCCTTCTCTTTAATAAAGAAAAATAAAATAAAACGGCACATTGAAATGCTTTCAAGCATCACAAAAATGTACAACAACTCTATTGTTCATTTACTAGTCCTAATGCCGGCATCTAAATTCACCCTACGTGGCAGGCCTGTATCGATGCTCGGGTACGGTGTGACCAAAACCTCCGGGTCACTTCACTCAAAGAGCAAAAACAAAATAAATGCAGGGTACCTTGATAATCGTGTTAATCCCACCCGAATCGTCCGGTCCAGTTCCGTGGCTCCTCGTCTGCTCCGATAATACAGCTCGGCGCCCCGGCTACAGCGCGTCTCCAACAGCGATCCAGGTGCGTCGTCCACACCCGCTCCGAACGTCTCGTCCCCGTATCCCACGTTGCCAGAGGTACTCTGAGCGTCGCGGGCACTCAGAGGACTGTCTGGGGTCCGTTCTTCGTTGTCCTGTCCGGTAACGATCCACTGTAAGCTCCTTGTACCGCGTGGTTAGCGAACAGCAGCTCCCAGTCACTTTAGCGACGATGATTTCTCAATAAGCTAGTAATAAGCGGAGAAAGTACAGTCCGCAAGTTTCGCGTTGAAACTACACTGTTTTTGACCGCAAATCACACACATAACTCACGGTGGATTCTCTGGGTGACAAACCACAAATCTTTACCAAAAAAGCAAAAAACATGAGACAACTTTAGCTGTAGCTGTTTTTCGGGCATCTCCCTCGGATCTCTCCCTCTCTCTGTGCGTCTTCTCACGAGAACTCACGTCACTTTCCAGACTATATTAGAATAGGAAAACCACTTTACCACTAAAATATTAATATTTCTTATCTCTTTTCTAGTTTTAGCAAATATGTTTTTAACCATAACATGAACTATATTTTAATGAATGAATAATAAAATAAAATGAATTGTCTTTTTAAAAAAAAACATTTATAACTATGAAATATGCTTTTGCAAATGTACTTTTAACACATGGATTTGTTTTTTTTTTAACCGGGTTACACAGCCATGTCAACGTCAACAGGTAGAAAAGCCGTCCAGGCTCAACCAGCAAGAAATGTGTCCATACCGATCTGTAAAATTAAATATAGAATAGAATAAATATAACATATTCAAATAACCACCTTGCAAAACGGACTAAGCAATATTTAATGAGCCGTGAATAAAAATTAAAAAGTAAACATATTATGGTGCATACTGTATATCATTATTTGTTTGTTCCATCAACTTCAAGGGTAATTTGAATAAAATGTAGCCCCTTCAAAAATATTATTTTTAAATGTAAGACCCACAAGAAACAAAACACCTTAATGCCATTAATCATGAAAATAGAATGAGATTAAGGCAAAAATTACAACTACTTAGCACATATAAAAAATTCAATTACGAAATTATTGGTGAGGTTACATTTCAGTTCTACATTTAACCATTTCATGACATACCTGCAAATCTCTGAAGAGATGGTTAACCCTCTCCAGGCAGGCGTTGCAGATTTGCAACAGCTAAATTCCAAGTACCTACTGACTCCACATCCATATTATATGAGCTTTTTTTACTCAGGAGCCTTTTCTCACATTCATACTGATAAATGTAGGCGATGCAGACTGTGCAAGAATGGCTACACGCAAATGGCCTGCTAGAAGTGCAAAATATTTTTTTTGTTTACAAAGGATAAAAAAGTCAGAATTGTATATTACTACCCCATATTATAATTTTCCCCAAATATCAGATTTTTCCTGATACTAAATATTAATTTGAGCCTGAGAGGGTTAATGGCTTGAGCCTTCATCTTTCCACTGTAGCCTTTAGGAGCTGGGGAAGCATGTGAACCAGCAGCAAGACACTCACTCTAAAGAAAATACAAAAAAAGAACGTACACTTTTTGACTAAAGGTCAATAGCATGTTAAGACATTGTATTGGGTAAGACATCATACTTGAAGATATTTTATTTTTACAGAATACTACTATCGTTTTGATTCAAATAATTTTAATAATTCTTGGTACAATAACCTACCTCAACACACAACACAAAAGTGTGCACGTTTATAAGCTATTATTAAAAGAAATGTGAATACAGCGAATGAATGCAGCCCCAAAGTGTGAAAAACAAGGTGAAAACTCGGAAGAGGTAAGCTAACGAATGCTAGCCTGCCCTTCACTTCAGTATAGACCGGGGGTCCGTGTCGCGGCCATTAGATTTTCGTTTGGAAATGGAGAACCAGTACCGGGTGCAGGCAGAGACAGGGCCGTGTGAGGGCCTTTGGATCGGGGCTGCGTGAGATCGTGGACCCGCTGTTTGCGGTCTCCTCCAGACGGAGCAGAGGCAGAGTGGGACTCACCTGGTTTAGGCGTATGCGGGTGTCGGGTTAGACCTGGTCAAATGCGGGTTTAGTCCTTGTTTAGAGAAGATTCCACCTCCTCTGGTGCCCAGTCCACTCCAGGCTACGGAGCGTGTACCGCGTCCTCGCTGCCCGTGATGTACAGCCTGCAGAAACACCGGGAATCCCCCCAATCATCTGTGGAACATTATTCACTCTAAATATGCTATTGTGGTACATTTTGATAACTTCTTAAGGCCCTGTCACACCTCTTGACGATTTAGAAAACGTATGCCGACCTACCAGAATTTCCCTAAAGCAAATCGTCTTTATTTAATTCCGCTCAGCGTCTGGGGGTGGGGAAGGGTTCTGATTGGACAGGGACACGAACATATTTACATCGACCGGAAGAAAACAGACACTTCAGCTGCTACCGACTTTTTTGTCATCTCGATTTGTCGTTAAGCCTGAGGGTACGTTCATACAAACTGGGGAACAGCGTCCAAACCAGAGTCTTGAACCAGCGGGAGCAGCTCCAGTTCAGGTCAGGAAGCAGTGTTAGGTGTGCTTTCCCCGGGAAGAGCCAAATGTGCGGACGGACCGCTCAGGACAGCATATAACCAACCAAACGGGTTTCGCGCTTCTGTCTGGACGTTTTGCACCACCTCGGTACCATCTGCACGGATCCCATGCTTGGGGCCTGGTGCCACTGCATGTGCGTATTTCGCCCGATGCAAGCGTAAAAACAGCAAATTTTGGACGCGTAACTTTTAGAATGCATGGAAAGTGAATGAGGGCGGCTTCACGGCAGGCGCGAGATGCGCTTATGGAGCAGCACGTGTTGTGCGCGTAGATTTCAGAAAATACTATCCATCCTATTTTATGACGCTCTACGCGAGCGTAGGCACGTATTCCCATCAAAATCCACAGAGAGCATGAATGTATTGTTGTATTTGTGCGTTTACCATCAACATAACGTGCTCCTGGGGCAGTTCTGTGTGGTGTGAAAGAGCCCAGGTCCAGAATTATGTTAATAAGAGCTTTAAAATGTACTTTTGAAACCCTCGCTTTGCCTTGGTCAGCCTCACTGTTGGGCAAGTTATTTTAAAACTGTAATGCGTTATTTATGACTTGTTACTGTCATTTCAAAGTAATTCATTACATTACAATATTACTGTGTTTAAAATGTAAGGCATTGCATTACTATTGCATTCACTTTTGCATCATATATGGACTGAACAAGGACTGAACCTGGAGGACTGAACCAGGTCTAAACCAGGACTAAACCAAAACTGAACCAGAGCTAAACCCGGACTAAACCAGAACTAAACCAGGAGTAAACCAGAACTAAACCAGGACTGAACCAGAGCTGAACCAGAGCTGAACCAGGACTAAACTAGGTCTAAACCAGGACTGAACCGAGGACTTAACCAGGTCTAAACCAGGACTAAACCAGGACAAAACCAGAGCTGAACCAGGGCTAAACCAGGACTAAACTAGGACTAAACCAGAGCTGAACCAGGACTGAACTAGGACTGAACCAGGTCTAAACCAAAACTCACATTTGTAACGAGTAAAACATTAAATATTTTTTCTTAATGCCTTACAGCAAAAAAGCAACACATTACAGTAATTTGTTACTTTTATAACGAACACTACGCCACCCACCGGACACTGTCACCTTTTTTTCTCTGAGGAGTTTGCAGGCCTGAACAACTCTATTATGTTGAAACATCTGGATTTTCTTCACTTTACTCACAACAACACCGTGAATTTAACACTTTTAAATTTGCTGTATGTGGTGTGTGCAGGTGACTGGTGCTGGTTGGAAGGTTGATGGTGCCAACTCATTTGTGTTATTCTACCCCAGGGCAGCTTTGGCTACAAACGACATGTACCACCACTGATAGAAATGAAGAATGACCAGTGCAGTGAAATATATAGTTAGCTTGTTTTACATTTTCAGTTGATATAGACCTAATCCAGTAAGGTTATGGAAGTCCTGAAACTATTGGTGTACAGTAAGAGAAACAAAACAAATCAACTGGAGAACTGCACAAGTGAATGCCCAACAGACTCTGAATTATGAAGTAACCACGCATGCGTTGAAGACATTTTTTTAGGGTAATTTTAATTAAAACTCTCTTCTCTTACTAAACTACTATATTTTAGCTTGATGTTGGGCAAATTCCCATTGGAGACATCATGTGGTTTTCTTCTGAGTCTCATGTTGAAGAAAATGCGTGTCTGTATTTTACATTTCAATCCCTTCTTGCTTGGGAATATTTTGTGGAGTTGTATTTTTGATGTCAAGAGTGCGTGAATAGACAGAGCAGTGGCGTGTGTCTCCGAAGTTACTGCAAAAAGTAGTTTGCCTCTGAATGATTTGTAAAGACTAAAGTGAGGACTCTCTTTTGTACTGCAAAAATACAGAACAACTCATTCCCTTGTAAATAGGAGACACAGGGACTGGCTTTGTGTGTGGCTTTGGCTCATCACAGGAGAAGGAATTCACTGTAGCATCTTGTATTCTAAAATATTGTTTAGAGAACACTTCTTAGATTATCTCCTTAAATCTCTTTAAATTTCTCTTACTAAATACTAACGTAAATATTGTTGGACAGTGAAGTTTTGATAACAGCATTACAGTCAACAACGTAAAGAAAACATTTTAGGTTTTCTTGTGGCTTTAATGCCATTTTACACATGCTTTTGGTCACCTTGGGATAAATATTTCACATTTTCTAACTGAATGTCTGCATTGGGAAAACTGACTTTAGAAACTACATCTTCATTTCCAATGAGGCGTGTAGGCACTGAAGCTCCCTCTGCTGTCAGTAATGGGAATGAGCAAAGGGAACATAAAGGAATCCATTAGGCAACGTGAATGTGAACTGATTTTTACTTGTGATGCAGCAATTTGAATAAAATTCAAGCTGAGCGTTTTTGAGTGATTGGAGTAGATGATTTGGGGTTGATGGATTAATGAAATGTGTGAATGTAACTTTGGGTATGTGTTTAATGAGGAGACAATATAAACTAAGCCAATTACAGCCTATGTGTTTTTAATTAAACTTACCGCAATTATTCTGTCTTTAGTTATTATACTCTGTGGTTTAGGTTTTGACCTTCTGTGTAAAAATAATTATGATGGACAGATAGAAGACCTCAGCCCTCCACTCTCCAACCCTGTGCCGTCTTATTTGTGGCACTCACAGAAAAATGCTCTCCACTCTCTCTCCACTCGAACACTGACTTCTGACCTGCCCTGTCGTCACGGTAACATGAATGTCACAGAGGGAGGTAGAGTTTGTACCACCCTTTGAAGACCAAACATTTTCAGCAGATTAAAAAATTAAAATAGTTGAAATGTATTGTTTCGTTTTTACAGTAAAATTGAATCGCGGACTGTGAAATGCTTTGGCATGCTGCCCATTCTACTTTCTAATCTATTGCTTTGTTCAAGGCTAAATAGCTTAACTGTAATAATGTTTAATGGTTCTGTGCCGACTCTATAATGATAATGATTTTGACCTTTAGATGTGTGTGCTATTGACTCCATTGGGAAATCTGCAAATATCAAGTTATAATCAATTGCGTTAGCTTTCATTAATACTATTTTCACTTCCACTTTGAGATATTAAATAGATCATAACCTTTCCTGCACCGTATAATATTGAATTTATGACTATACTAAACTATTCAAGGCATTCACGATTGCTTTACAATTGTAGGTTCATTATTTTACTTAGTTTGAGTGTGTTGCCCAAGGATATAGCAGAATACAGTGCTCCTAGAACAATCTGACAGGATGTGGTTTTGGTTGAGGGTAAGGTGCAACCTGCTGAGCTGCTGATGAGAAACACTGACAGGTGACAGGCTATGGGTTTGTGGAGATCTAACTCTGTGAGAGGATGCTGCTAATGAAGTGCACAGACACCATCCTAGTTTGACCACATGTGAGAGAACATCTTGTTTCTTCTAGACTCTGTGAAATAGAGATTCCACCTTTCCTCCTTGTGTGGAGGGTGTAAACACTCATGCATGTGTAGGAGAGGTTGAGCTCTTAATCAACTGAACTTGATTGAATGATGTCATGGGGTATTTGAACGTCACAAAGAGCAACGCACGAGAAGCAAAGTGGAGTTCTGGACAGGAATGAATACAATATCGTCACTGAAGTTAACAGTTTATAAAGTGCATGGGGTTTTTACCCTAACCCAATTAGATAACTTATCTGAAGGAGGCTCTAGCTCGCATTTGCTTGTTTCCATGGAGATGTTATTGCTTTGCCTGGAATGTTAGACAATATGGCATTTGTTTTGTTAAGGCATCTTTCTCATCCAGAAATGTGCAAAGTGCTTCCCTCTGCACATTTTACAAATGCAAATGAGTGTGCATTAGGCAAATTGGCCGAACTACATCTGTCAGCTTCCTCACAAAGCACAATGCTGTGCTGTGATTGGTCCAGCCTGTGCTCCACTGGTCAGTCAGGCCCAATTGCAATGGCATAATAGTACAGTCATAAATTTATGAATTCATAATTAGTTTTACTGTGCACGGTAAAGATGGGAGAACCTCCACCCCACCACCACTACCACAAAAGTTACACTGAACTATTAGATTGTTCACACAAGACAAAATGCAAAAACACATGAACAGAATATTTATTTTAGTAAGATTTGTTTGCTTTTAAATTTTCTTCAAAATATTGTATTGCACCCTTGTATTTGGTCTCCATGCGTGAAGACATACTATACTATAGACATATATTAAAATATATACACAGTGTCTCTTGTGTCATTCTCTTGTGAGTTTTTGTCTCCTTGTTTTGACACAGTTGCCATTTGGAGTTCGCCAAAACCTCACCTAACCTCTGTATCTCTGGATATAATCAACACATCTCCTTCTGTTTTTAGATTGTGACAGACTTACTCTGGTGATACTTCATTTGAAGCCCATTGGAACGTTGGAGTGAAGAGAATTCTTATTTTTAGTGCTGTAAGAACAATGGTAGCGCTTTGACATGAGCAGTCCCCAGTGGCGCAGTGGCACTTGGAGCACCTCCTGTCAGTGAGGGGCACCCTCCTCCCTCATACACACTTGAATCTCTCCCTCTGGGCTACAGCAAAGGACACCACTGGGATGTATGGACTTACATTCCTATAGCATGATTTGAAGCACTGTTCACAAGAGCAGAAGAGCGATTAAATGAACATAAAAAGAAGATGAAAGTCATTTATCATTTTTATTGTGCTCTTTTGTATCTATTGATCAGTGCACCCATTTCTCATACCTGGGCCTTGTAATTGGTTCTGTCCACCTGCTCTAGTGGATCCAGTTTGGTATAAACACACTGTTATGAAATATTTTAATTCCATGGCCAGTAATTATACTGCATACTAGAGAGGACGCATCTGAAGGACTCTCCTGTCTAACCAAACATGCTTGTCCTGTACAAAGACATGCAGTTTGGGTCCTGGTCTGATCTTCAATGAGTTGCAATGGGGGTGACAGACTGATGGATGGAAAGTCATGATGAGTCTGTTTCAAAACAAACATATCAGCTTGCAGGTAAAAATGAGTCCAGAGAAACTGAGAAACAGAGAAACAGTGCGGATATCTGTTGAATCAATGGGGAAAACATTAAACAATGAACGGAGAGAGTCAGATCAAGATAGGCCTAAGACAACCGCTGATGTGGAATCAAAGCTCAGAATGTTATTAAAACACATCTGCCCACAAATGTTTCATATCAGTCTAAAATCATGTCTCCAAAGTATAATTAAATACCTTAATCTTGAGATGCCTGTGCCAGGTCAGAAGTATGATACACTGCATGACTTGCCTTGTCTTTACTGTGGCCTTCCAGTGATTCTGGTGATTATTCCAGTGTTTTGTCCTAACTGTTGGTTAAGTGTGTGACAGAGGATGGTACACCAGCAGGTGTGTTCGGTCCTCAGGGCTTTCCACCCCTCATAACGGACACAAAGGTGCACATCTGTGAGGGCCAGCTGGGTTCTGTCAATGCCCAGAGAAACTTCATGAGCAAAGAGTTCAAAATACACTCCACCATACTGGGACACTTACCTGGAGTTGTAGAAATACTCACGTTTTCCTCTTCGTCTGATGTTTTCTGGAGCCAAAGATCCAGAGCTGGCCTGCTGGAGCAGCCCCTCTCACTGCTAACGAGGATGTTTTTCTCACTCCACACATCCAGCTATTGACCGCGGCACCTGCCTCCCAGGACGTAATCGACTCGCCGCTCATGTCCCTCTCCTCGTGCATTAGTGACAGAGCCAGCTCCTGCCTCTGTCTCTTCTGCCTCCTCTGCCTCTGCCTCCTGCTGACTACTCAGACCAGGGCAGCCCATTTGGGCATTGTAAAGTGGTAATAGTGAAACAGCATTAGCTTTGGGACCATTGGACTGTGTTAAACTGTCCCCTATATAACTGCACAAGCACATTTCAAGACTGACTCACATTCACTTGTCAGAAAATCAATGCATTTGTGTTGTAAAAGGTGCAATCTGATACAGCAGTCTCACATGAAGTGTCAGCGAGCTGCAAATCTGCTCTCTTGGATCATATTTGTTTAGTTTTTTTTTTTTTTCTATTCAAATTTTGAAGTAAGTTTGTTTTGTAATTTTGTTCTTGAAGTCTGGCACCTTTCTTCTAGTAACAGCTTTGGCACATTTCACGACTAATGAAAGAAAGTGACAAACATTTTAAAGGGATATCACACTTTGATGTGATCTGTGATGTATTCATATGCATCCTTTTAACTTTTGACATTAGTTGTACTTCAAGAAAAAACAAATGAAAAAAATCTTTGAAAACTTAGATTGATTTTTTTGTAGAAACTATTCAGTTTTCAGCCCAAAGTGCATACCAACTGCAAATCTGTTAATTTACCTTTACTATAAGGCCAACTGAACAACTCCTAAGGTCATCCTGGCCAAGCCTAGCTCAAGGTCTGGAAATGGGTCCTCTGGTGTTGTACTGTGGTACCCACTCCTCCTGACAGGTTATCACAGCAGCACTGAAGGATGGATCAAATGCAGAACACACGTCTCTATGGGTGCAATCCTGTATGACTGTATCTTACATCATGAGATTGTTGTGTTATAGGTACACAATGCATCAATATGAAGTTTTAGTATTGGTCAAGTATGTCTAAAAAGTATATTTAAATATATTTACATTATTTCACAAAAACTTCTAAAATGCTCCCATGTCCCAGTCTGAAATGTTTGTTTTGTACACAGCTGGGCTTGGTATGGGCCAACTTAGAGGTCATCTATATTCCATAGACAATAGAGGAGCATACATGCATAAGTATCATGCGTGCATGTTTTTTTGGCTAGATATTAGGTCAGGGTTCAGTGGTGCATATGAGTGTGTGTTTATGTGAGTGGTGTCTGTGCCCTGGGCCAGTGGCACACAGTCAAAAGGAAGATGTGCCTGAATTCAACCTGTAATAATGTCACTACCCCTGAACCAGCAGAGGGACCAGAGAGGGGCACTTCTGCTGGGGCTTTACACCTCTGTGTGAGAGAGAGGGCCACATCTGCTGGGGCACTATACCTCAAAGTGACGAGAGAGGGGCACTTCTGCTGGGGCACAAACATAGAAGACATCTGACAGACATGGAGTCAGGGAGGCTGGCGGCTTTTTCAGGCTATATGAAGTAACACCTGGACTCTCTCACTGTATAAATTATGTTGTTCTGTCATAAATAATTTGGAATCAAAACTAAACTTAAAGCTGCATTATGTAATTTCTATAATTACAATGACTGATTAGTTAACTTGTTAATGTCTCAATATTAAATTAGACTCCAAATGAAAAGACTGCTGCTATGATTCATTTGGCATCTGTAAGAGCTTTCAGTGAGTATCTCTGTCGCAGTGGGAGAGCAAACACATTTTGGGAAAACATTCTTTGAGGTTACATTTTCCTCATTTCAACTCTCTGATGAAAGTGTACAGTGAAAAAATACATTATTTTAGTTTCCAAGGGAGAACTGAGAACAAACTGGCTCAAATATCCATACTGAGTTGAGCTGTAGTCTTCCATATTTATTTGAACAGAGCTGGGGCACAGTGACTGCTCTATGGAGCTGAAGTGCTCAGAAGATAAAGACTTTTTAAGGGGGATTGTCACTGGCTAGCCCCAAGATATCAGATCACCCCATATCAGCTTATTTCATTTTGTCCATTCCCACTGGTGACAGTACCAAAAAGTCACTTTGTTAGAAGATTGTCACATTAAAACTGTAAGATATATGAACAGAAACTGACAAAATGTACAATTCAAAGCACTGTCCACTACCCTAAGCTTAAGCATAACATCTGTTTTTACCATCAGAAAAAAGATCTCCAAATGTTAATTATAACTACTGACAGTAGTTTGTGTTGTGAGACCATTTTATGTGGTTAATGACATGTCCTACAATCTAATTTTTAGATCTTGATTGTTCTGAAGAAGAAGAAGGTCAGAGAATTTGTCACAGAGGACATGAAACAAAAACTGGAACAAACTCTTTCTTGTCAGCAAGAAGAAGGTGAAATAATTTCATCACTATATCTTTAAAGGTAATGATGTTATTCAGTTGTAGACTTTTAAGGTTACAAATTATGTGGGGAGTTTTTAACAAAAAAATACAGATGTACAAAGTTCAACATTTGTGGATTTTCAGTTTGAAGACTCCTTATCCATTATCCTTCGTCTTCCATATCACATTTTACTTTACTCAAATTTGAGATACCCAAACATCTCACCATATTTTCATGACCTACTATACTGCTCCCCTCCTTATTGCTCCCCAGCTCTAATTATAAAAATAAAAAAAATAAAATAAAACTTAGAGCCATTGTTTTGAATCCAGGCCAACTTCTCCTGAATATCTGTAGTGACTTGAGGTTGGACATGAGAGGATTAGAGCAGTATAATCCGTGCAGGTGGTAGCATTGCCCTGGGCTGCTCCTCTCCTTCCCTCCTCTGTATGCATGCCAACCGCTGCCTAAGGAACTGCACCACACCAGAGCTTGAGGGGGGATTTTCAGCTAAAATAAATAGACAAAACAAAAGAAGTGGAATAAGAAACAATTTTGAGAGAAGAAAACAGGGATATTAGCTCCATGATTGAGCAAGGATAGAGGGACTTTAGGTGTGATGTGGATTGCACAAGTCACATCTGGAATAGGGAGTGATGTGCAAAAAAAAAAAAAAAAAGAATATATAATTTCCTTGGAGCGAAAACATAATTTTGATTTACCCATTGATCATGCATGTTTAATCTTGTTATATTTACTGAGAGGCAAAGTTTTCTGCTTGTTCAGAGAGTTCACCCTTCACTGTGATTAGTCAAATCCTTTGGGTGGGGAAGCATTTACATGATCAGTCAGAACCACACGCTTTGACAAAACTTTACAAAGACTAGTGGATCTGGAGCCATATCCTGTCTCCTTGATTTCAGAGGGTGTGATTGACAGGCAGTTTAACCAATCAGAGAGACGTACTTACATGTAAAAAAGGAGAAAAAATAACACAAAGGACTGAGAAACAGCTTGAATTTTCTCAGAATCAACAGTTGAAGCACCAAACTATTACTTATATAAGTTCTATGTTTTGTTCTTAATGTTACAATAAATCCCCTCCTTGAACCACCAACCTTAACGTGGTGGAGGGGTTTGAGTGCCCGAATTAACCAAAACTTTCAAGAGGAGATATCTTTTGCATTTTAGAGACACATGCTACAAATTAGCAGCTGTGGTTGGACCATCTCAAGTTTGGACAGAGTTTTTCATGCTCTGTGGTCCGATTCAAATCCCTTCTGGATTTGAACAGAACATAGAAGGGACTGGCTGGTCAGGCAAGAGAAGCACAGAGCTGAATAAAAAAATAAGAACTCATGAAATGCCCAGTTCACCAAAGCAAAGCATATACTGTATCTTCATGGAATTAGATCACAATTTCACTTTTTATTGCCCTATTGCCCAACCCTATACAGTGAAATGTTTTTTTCTTACATTACTTACTTTTTTACAAGGTTCTTCAGTCCACCGGTTCATTTTCCTTGCTCATACACCTCCCCGACTTCTTTTTAATTTTCTAATTGCGTGGTTTTAATTAAAGCCACACAACGGTGACAGCCAGACCAATTAAAAGGCAGAAAACTTGTGATAGTCAAGGCTGCCGTGCATTTTTTCTTTTTTTTTTCTTTTGAAAATGAGGCGTATTTCTGTCAGTGAATGCTGTATTCACGCACTGTCATGCCTTGGTTGAATCAACAAGGTGCCTCTCCTGCATGAATAAGTGATATGAGATTTCCCATGCACAATGCTATATCGGGAGCCCTGTGTGTTACAAGGCCTTGGTGGAGTGTGTGTATAATACTGTTGATATCAACATACATGATCTGTTTATATAGGGTGTGGACTCCTGCCGTGTTCAAAAGTAGCGAACATCAATTTTTATTCATTTTTGTGTGTGTATGTGTTCCTTGTGTCCCAGTACTGGTGTGTGTGTGTCTTGCCTTGTGATGCGCAGCTAGCTCCCTCCCCTCTCTCCACGCACTATGGCCTCACTTTCTTTCATTATCTTTTAAAAAACTCACATGGTTTTCCTAATCTAAGTTTTAATTACATTTTTTGGCTAGCTCTACTACCTGCCATACATAAAGCTACCCAATTTATACCCAATTAAAGGTGCATTGTGTAACCTTTCTGCTTTTCACATGCTTTGTCTGAAATGTTTCACAGTATGGAATTAAAACTTTTTATCATCATGGAGACCAATCCATGCCAAGTTATTGGTCAGATCTGTGGAGAGGCAATATCACTCACAGTCAAAATGCCTATTTTTCTTGATATTTTTGAGCTAAACCCATCTGTGACTGAATACATGTAAGGTCTATTTAATGTCATATTGTGGAACATTCAATGGAGAACATATAACTAAAGAAACAAGAAAGTGACGGACCTCCCTACCCAAAAGTTGCATAGTGTGCCTTTTAATATTGATGGGGGATGGTGAATCTGCTGAATCTTTGAGATGTGTCTAAATAACTGGGTCACTGAACACAAAAGGTAATGAACACTTAACAAATCTCAAGAATAATCTCTTGAAATTTCAACTATCCATGTTTTTTGCGAACATTTGCTTTTAGATTTTTAATTTTTTTTAATGTTTGTTAGGTCCAGTAAAAGTAACATGACTTATTTACAGTTATAGGATTTATTATAAAGGGCAAAGTGAAATGGGGGTGAAGAGTGGGAGGAGAATCTAACTAGGACATAGTGAGCACGACTTTGAACCGTTTATGTTGCCCTCCTGTGGGTGAATGTAACGGTTACACCAAACTATGATTATGATACTTACTTTATAGCTGTGCTGCTGTGTACGAAAAAGGCCACCAGCACCTTGATTGTTTAAAGGGCCTATTACTCTATTTTCTGATCTATGTAATCATGTTGTTTCCTGTTCATCAACAACATACCAGGAGTCGTGTTTGTTTCATTCCTACATGTTTATCACAGAAATTCTGCGTAGTTCTTTTTTCAAACTCAAAACACTACACGTTGTGATGTTATGTCATAATACAGGAAGTGCTCCACTGTGTTTTTGAACTCCATACATCTTCACTAGAATATTTTGATCATTTCAGACCTGGAATTGCTAATCTCTACTGAACAAAAGGTAAACATTTACTGTTAACTTGAAAACTCCTGCTTCATGAGTCAATTTAGCAAAATATAGGACCTTTACGGAAATTGTTGTTCTTTCATGTAGATAGAGCCATGATGACAATTTTCTATGAGATGCCAGTGAATCAGCTCTAACTTTTTCTGGTCTCATGGGAGAATCTCTGCCAAAAACAAGAACTGCCTTAATCAGCTGGGTAAATGGGCAAGTAAAGTAATTGGCCAGTCCTAGAACAGCCTGGACTCCCTGCACTCAAGACAGTTACAGCAGATGTCCCAAAGTCTTACAAGACATGCAGCAAACTCTCTTTCAGCTGCTTCTGGTCAGAGGTTTTTAGTCCCAAAATCTGAAACACAAGCTTTGTTCCAGCTGCTATCTTGTTAATGAATAAATTGGAATGTATTTATTTATCAGTTTGATTTCCTTACCTTGCAAAGCTTTTTAATAGGTTTTTATATATTTAATATTTATCGTGACTGTTAGCTAAGCGTCATTAATTAAGTGTGGAACAAAAACCATTCTGCAGAGGAGCACTGTGACACTTTATTCTAATGTTTTAATATATTTGACTATAATGTGAAATGTGGGACCGGCACTCTCAAACTGCAAAACACATTTAGCCAAGGGCACAAAGCTACCTAACTTAACCTTTGATGTAAGACTCTTATAAAGACTCGAGATAATAAATGCCCCCCCAAAGTACATAAGCTATCAATATGCATTAAAATGATAGACTACTTGAGATCCGATAGGACCTGATAAGAAGCCAAGCTCTCATAGATCAAGATGAACCCTTGTCCTCTGCACTGTGTTTTCTCTCATCATGTCAAGTATGGCTGACTGATGTTTTGTTTATGTACATGAATGACCTACCTTATTACCCTATCACAGCTCAGCACCTCTCACAAATAGACACAAACTGATGTCTCACCTTGATCACCTGATGTCGTGTTGAACTCATACCAAACACATCACACATCACAGACCAAATGGTTCATCATTAAAAGTTTTAAGTTGGCTTGGACAAAATCACTGAGAATTTGGAAAAACTGCGCAATGTGTTTGAAATATCTCCAAAGACTACCCGGGGAGAGCAAGTGTCATACACCAGTTGGAGTTTTCAATATAATTACTGCAACCATTTCTGGCATTTACTAAGCCGTCTGCCCTCATTCATCATTTAAGAGAATCTTAAAAAAAAAAAAAAAAAAAAAAAAATATATATATATATATATATATATATATATATTAAATTGAACATTTACTTGTGGATCAATTTCTATCCCAGGGAGAGGGGTTCGGTGGAAGGAAATTGAATTTGTTCTCAAGGCCCATTAATAATCATAATAGCCAGCAATATCTGCCGACTCAGTATGACACTTTCATTAATATCTCTGGAGTGTTATTCAAAGATTTATTGAACAACAGTATATCATTTTGCCTTATACCTTTGGTGGCCACAGAGGTACATCTCAGGTGGGTAAATGAGTAATGGGTTTTATAAAACCAGAATATGGGATGGAAAGAGCTACGGATTGACAATGCCTCATTTAAATACATTTAAATAAATATAGTAGTACAAAACTGTGATTAACTGCACAGAGTTCCATAATAGTTTCATATAATTATATTACTTAGGAATTAATTGGAAATCAGTTTCTATTTCAGTTTCAGTTTCTATTAAAATTCAATTACAACTAGCTACAATCTTAAAATAATTTTGTGATTGACTGTTCTCTACCTCTTATTGCCCTCCTTAAAAATATCTAATGTGTATATGTATGTATGCTATAGGACTATGGTATAAGACTAAGCTTATAAGAGTCATCCTTAAAGAAAAAGGTGCACAATCAAATGATGTACGCTACAAATATAGTGTATTTGTATTGACACAAAAATATAATAATCCTGGTGTTACCCCATAGCTAGTAGCTAGTAAAACCATGGTAAGCCTAAGTGCACAAAACCCACTCTGGCACAAGAACATGCAAACTCTAGAGAGACCCCACCCAGTATCACCCAGTAATGAAGCACTAATAAAGACTCAGACAGGAGCAGTAGACATAAGAAGATATAGATTTTAATATCTTTATAAACATTTTAGTCATGTTGGTCTTTGATGATAACTACAGAAACAACTCATTGGTGACAACAAAAGAATCTGAAGGCATACAATTGAACAAAGAAGGAAATTATGTGAGGTATGGGGCCTGTGCATTAACAAAGAATGGCTCTAAAAATATATTATGAAAAATATGCAAATTAACAAACCACCAGATAATCCAAAATCATAGACTCCTGGGGACAGTCGGAGCAGTTTAAACCCTGTTATCATCAATATTGTTTTTCTCATAGGTATACAGTAAATGATTTATATCCACTGCACAGTCCTCTTTTCTGTAATGTTTGTAGTTCTCATTTCTTAAGTGTACGGGAGGCACAAAAGCTGCAGATCCCGTTGTGTCCCTCTCTGCATTGTCTCCCTCAATACATCCAGAGCGATTGTCTTGGTCCTGGATGACAAATATCCATGGAAAATCGCATCATTTTTATAAAGAGGGTTATTCTCAGTAGTCCCAGCAGGAGTCCCCACACTCCAGTCATATCTGTAATGTTTTATTGATCTCACAAGTCTTTTTAACACATTGTTCTTTTGGGTTCTTCTCAGAGGAAGGGATGCCCCAAATTGCAGTGGGGTCTGTCCAGCACAACCTCACTGTCAAAAGAGCCCAATCTGCACCCTTGGGACCACTAAGGCTCCAATTGCACCCTGCAGTGGCGTACAGCATCCACGTTTAGGTCCATTTATTGTCTTAAAAATCAAACAACATCTGACACAAGATATAGACAGATTCTTTGATGTTCACAGCTTGTATTCCCAGAGACGTTTTTTTTTATTTTTCAGAGCAAATGAAAATGTCAGTGCTGTCATGGCGGAACAATTAGCAGCTTATTATCAAGATGCACATAATAAGAAATGGAAATGAACACAATAATGCAGAAAGCTGAGTTATATGGCAATTATAGTTGACACAAAACTCTAAAAAAAAGAACAACAACATTAACCCTCCTTTGTACTGGACACATTCGTATGTCAAAATTCGTGTGTATGAAAATTTGTGTTGCATTGACATTGCTGCCACATTTTCCTGATATGACTTGGCATTCTGAGTTGATAGTCTCAAACAAATATGGACAAAACCAAGTAAAAACACAACAAAAAGGCAACTAGCTTTTAACTTTCAATCCGTCACTGTCTATTGTGGGACTTATTCTCCTATCCCTCGCCCCATTCACTTTAACCACATTTTTCCAATTCTTTATAGAGTATGACAAAGATGGATGTTGAATCATTCTGGCTTAGTGGCAGTGCAAGCTTGTTCTCGAACTTCCCTAGTCCCTTACATTGTGCTGTGAATCTTCTTTTTGTTCATCGCCCCCTACAGGACATTTACACACATAACCACACACACACACAGAAGTTACGCAAGCCTGTATGCCGGAGCCGTAGCGCAGGGTCTGACTGTGTGTGTGAGAGCTGAGTTCCCAAACCCTTTGAAGGTCAGCGAACAAAGTCAGTGCTTGTTGTTACCAAAGCAACTGAAAGGGCGTAGACATATAGTATTGACTGGGATAAGGTCGCCCTATTGTTGGCTTGCAGAACCCCGCTAGGAGGCCGTACAGTGGTCCGAGGGGTGCACTTTTGCTTCCTCCGTGTTACAGTTCCATCTGGAAGCGTGTGATCATGTTTTCCTCCTTCTGTCATATCTGAAGAATCATCCTTGTCGGCCATGACCTCCTTGGAATGGTGCACTTCGTTGTCTCCCTTCCCCTTGCTCACCCGACTGCGAGGTTTGGTGCAGTTTCGCGTGCGTCCTGGTCGGGGTGAATGCCCGTTATTCCCAGAGTGGCCCACAACTCCACGATTCATGGATGGGTTGACCGTTCCAGACATATTATTAGTCTGGGCTCTGGACTCGGATGGAGAACAGTTGGGAAAATCCTCTTTGCGAAGTTCTTTTAAATCTTTTCCAATCATGTTTGATGGCGTCTGGCAACCTACAGTGGATGTGGAGCCCCGAAAACGTTTTAGCCATTCCCATAGGGACACAGCCTTGCAGTCACATGACCAGGGGTTGTCATTAAGCCGAAGATATTCCAGGCCGGGAAGCATGTCCAAGCACTGTCCAGATAGCTGTACCAGGGAGTTGTTGAACAGGTAGAGGGTGGTGAGGCGTTTTAAGTCGTGAAAGGCCAAGCGGTCTACCCACTCAATCTGGTTTTGGTGCAGGAGCAGACGGTCCAGAGCCCGCAGACCCCTGAAGGTGTTCTGGTTTAGGCTCCACAGATGATTCCCATGGAGGAACAGATGGCTCAGGTTGTGGAGGTCCCTGAACGTATCATCAGGGAGGGAGTTTAAGTGGTTATCCTAAGGTGGGAGACAGAAGTACACAGAGTGGTAAGGTTAGAACGCATTAAGAAACTAATATGTGCTGTGCTGTGCTGACTCAGAAATAATGTGAATTATGATTGGGCTGTATCTTATTACACTTGGGAATCAATATGGTGAGTTTTCATTGTAGCAAATTAAAGGTCCTATACCTGTTATTTTCCCATGCATCAAAATTTGCCCCACACAAACTTGCCTCAGTACAGATATATTGTATAAGCAGCTCTTGAAATCAAAATATGTCTGCTATGTGGTATTGGCTGTCTGCGAGTAATTATAAATAATTTTGTTTGTCTGATTATCAGGGAGTGCATGTTAGCATGCTAGTTGATGTTAGCTTTACTGCAGTAGTTGGATACATAAACTCATCACAGTGTAAATTAACAATGTTTTTCATGTTTTTAAGATAATAAAACTCCTTTAGTGCCTTTAAGCAAACATCATTATTACATATTGGTATTTTTTGTATTTTTTATGACATTCAGTTTCCATTTGTACAAGATCTTTTTGTGCCTTCGATTGACATGATGAAGTAGGATTCCATGGGGGGCATAATTACAGTAATATAACGCCCTCATGAGCTGTTAAATCTATTCTTACATTATAGTTGATAGTTATCCAAAAGGGACACATTAAAATTTGGAATTTGTCATGAAGTGACATAATCCAATCTAGGTTTATTTGTAAAGCACATTTTATAAACAGGGTAGTTTCCAAAGTGCTAACAGCAATATAAAAAAGCTCCAAAAGTCTAAAAGTCAGCAGGAGGTTAGAATGATGTATTACATGTCTATTTTCTGCAGTTGTGTGGCAGCATCGAATACATGTTTCTACTGTAAACTGCTGTGTACTGTGTTGAAAGTTTCAAAAACCCCATACCTGCAAATACAGATACTGCAAGTTTCTGAGGCCTTGGAAAATGTTACTGGGGAGAGAGCTGAGCCCACAGCGGTACAAGTGCAGCGCGTTGAGCCGACTCAGCCCGTGGAAGGTGTCCTCGGCCAGGGAGCGCAGGTGCCTGTTGTCCCCCAGGTCCAGCTCCTCCAGCAGGGTGAAGCCGTGGAAAGTGGATGGCGCGATGTGTGTGATGTTGTTCGAGTAAATCCAAAGAGTTACAGTGTTAGTGCTGAAGAGTTTAGGGCCTAAACTCTGGATTTTATTGTTTTGCAGAAAGATGCGTTCACTGTCCGGAGGGATGCCTGCAGGGACCGTCAGGAAATTGTGTGCCTGGCAGGAGACGGTGCTGGGGGTGGTGTAGCAGATGCAGTTTCGGGGGCAAGACCAGGAGAAGTCGAGCCCACACAAAACCAGCAGGAACTCCAGCCCACAGCCTGCAAGCACAAAAACGGACAGGTGAGTCTTACTTACGCTCCACTCTTCACCCGTGGTTTGTAAAAATGTCAAACTGAGAAACAGAAAAACACACAGCACAGTTGGTGAGTTTTGTATACTTTTGATCTAAATGCATTTTGCTCTGCCACTAGGAACTTGAACCATGCTGTCTTGAATCAAAATAGGATAAAAAAAAAAATAGGAATAAAAATGGCTTCGGATGCATGCTCACATGCTACTAATGAGAAATAATGTTTTTTATTACAAAAATATGATCAGCAACCTGCTATGTCTTTCAATGTAACTTTCAGTAACTTTTTTCTGTCCTACAAGTTTAATTTCCGCTTGCTTCATTCACCGCATATTTCAGTGTCACTATTTGCAGTCAGAATCCACCACATGTTTATTGAATTGAGCAAACAATAACACCTGCTTCAAGAAGTCACAAGATGTTTCTATGAGGCTGATGAAATCCTTTGTGCTACATTTTAGTCATGCCAGGCATACGCAGCTTTTCTACAAAATTATGATTTCCAATATTCAAGCACCTTGGGGAGATTTGCTATTAACACTCCAATCCATGATTCAGCTGGCATGTCTTTGCAGTTGAGTAGAAGCGGTGATGGTCTTTTTGCGTGTCACTAAATGAGCCGTGGAATGTGTATTTAAACTTTGTTGAGCCGGAAATTGGCGCTATGGTTCCATGCACACCAGAAATGGAAACTTAAAGGGACTTATCCAAAATTCATCACTAATCTATCCATCTCAAACATCATGAAAGATAAATCTGATATGCTCCAGCCCACTTCAGCTCATTAAGCACTTATGGCAGGTTTTCATGTTCTTGTAATTATTGCTTGGTTTAGTTGAATAGTACTTGTGGTAAGTTTTTATCATAGATTTACATCAGTAGTAGTAAGTATCATTTTGTGGAAAAAAAAGTTGATTAGAAAAGTATAAAAATACAGGAAATATCTCTGAGTTCTAAAATGGAATCGCTCTACCTCTGTTAAGGAAAGCTTAGTCTAAAATGCATGGAAAATGTAAGCGCAAAGAAGATATTTTCTGGCAGTTTAAACCTTAATTTAAAAAAAATCTGTTGTCATTTATTTTTATGAATGTAATTATAACTTTTATGTAATCTAGACAAGTTATAGTGCTTGGTAACATTTCTGTTGCTTGGTAAAAGTTTTAGAATCCTCTCTACGTATATCATATCTGCTGCCCGTGTCCAACCAGGAAACAAAATTATATAACTTCAAAATGTTAACTGTTTTAGCAGGGAAATGACTAGTCTAACCTTTCATATGCACTTTAATTTATTATTCACAACTTAGTGGAGGTCTGATTCACCACCTCCAATCAATACACCTCACTTGCTTTCTACACTCACTGTAATCCTTCTGCTTTTCTGATGGAATTTTGGGGTTACGAATTACAGACTACCAGCATTTTGGGGGCGAGTGGGACTTAAGCTGTGGCGTTCAGTGTCTGACTTGACTGACCTTTAGCTGTAATTCTCGATGTCTAGGTGCAGCATGGAGCGTGAACTGGAGAGCGCCTACCCTACCACACATCTAATCCTATTTGTTAAGGCTCAACACCGGGCCACAATAGAAACGCATCCTGCTGCAGAGGAATGTGTCCAGTAAATGATGTGATTGTTCACGCTTAAGCACAGCCCAGAGAGGAAGGAGCAGGGAGAGGTCGAAGTACAAAGTGACATGAAAATACAGCGGCGCATGCTTTGAATTAGGGCTTTATTTTTAACAGCTATGTGAGGATGCGGTGTTTTTAGCGCATTAGCGTCTACTTCAGGTCTGCCACACTGTAATAGCTAAAAGCGAGGAGCACAGAGCAAGGCAATTTATTTCAATCTTTATCTCGGCTGGCTTTTGTTACCTAGACATATCAGAAATGGCAACCTCCTGACTGAACAAATGGGTTCAACCATTTGCAGCGCCTCTGGGAAATAAAGATGTTGTGGAATTTATAAAACAAAAATCACAAGACATGACAAAGTACATTTTGTAGTTGCTATTTAAAAAACATTTGCAATGACGCAGAGCCCACAGTCAGAGTGAGTTTTGTGATTGTTTCATTTGGTGTCAGTTCACATAGGGGTGACCTTCAAGAAAAGGAACAAATTGAATATTTTTCTTTTATGTTTTATCTGATTTTAATCCAATATTGCCTTCTAATGCCTTACCAGCAGGACATTTTATTATTCATGGATTGTATCTTGGGTCAGCTCTGAAATAATTACACTTTTTAAGGTCTTAAAGTATTTTCATTACCACCTTTACTCAGGCATGTCTTTGGTAGAACATAAGCCTGTAGCAAAGACAATCATAGAAATGAATACAAGGATAACAAGGAAAAGTGGAGAATGGGAACGCTGAGAAAAGAGACTAGCTAATTATGTGGGACACATATGAAATCACCTTTTGCTGAGAAGTTTGATCCAAAAATTAATTTTATATGAAAATCACTATATATAAAGTTCTGATTGACTGAATGATTAATTGACAACAAATGAAACTCTTCATTGTAAAACAAAACAGTCAAACTTAGAACTACTAGGAAGAAACAAATCCAAAAAGAACCTTAATAAATGATCAATTCCAGATGTCCTTAATCAACTACCTAATCTACTACCACTAGCATTCAAAGTATTTGCATTTATAACTACCCCCATCAACATGTTAATTTATTAAGTTAGCAAAGACAGTCAATATAATTTGGGGATATCAGTTTATTTGAGCTGAACTAAATCATGCTTGACAGTGTTGCTCAAAGAAACAATGTCTTCTTGGATAAATATTTTAAGTAGGGGAGCAGGAGATGCTGAGGATCATGCTGAGATGACTCATATATTTCCATATGCATGCCAACAATGTGTCAGGGGAGACACAGCCCCACCCACTTCTTATCTGTGCATAGGCATGTGTGCTCTGTCAAACAACTGTGAAATTGGACCTCTGTGCTGATTCCATCTCTGCTGCTGTCACTTGTAATCAGGAGAATGTGCATGTATTCACAATGCATGTAAGGCACACTTATGGAGTTTGAGGCAAGTACACAATGCCAGACGGATGAGCATTAAGAGTTGAATCACTTTTGTTTGCCACAATACAGCCACCGGCGCAAAGCAAGGGAAAGAGAAATGAAAACATAAGAAACTAATGTGTCATACGTCCATTGTATGCTCCCACAAAAAGGCCATTCAGCTCAAATTGTATCTTATAAAAAATTGTGGACACGAGCAGAGCCATATATGCCAGTCTGAAAGAGTCTAAAAGATGATGTATTATTACAGCTGATTCAGGGCTGGGCTGTGAATTAACTCTCTCATCAAGGTTTTCACCCCAACACTTTACCCCCACTGCTTACTGATTAAAATTACCATTGTAGTTTAAGAAAATACCACGTTTTACTTGTAAGTCATTCATCGAGTCCTCCTTTCTTAGGGATTTAAAAAAGATAATAGATAAATAAATGAATAAAAAAGGACGACTTAGGGTCCCCAGACAATGAGCGAAGTCTGTACAGAATATGAATGAAACAAAGTTCACCCTGGATTTGCCCTCATGAATAACACATGTGTGCTAATGGGGGTTCATCTGTGCTGCTAGCTCACTCTGTCCACTGTTACAACGCACAAACTCCCTGCCTCTCACTGCCTCGGCAAGTGCTGTTATGTTGCTGTTTTTGCATCAACATGACATTAAATACTCCAAATGTGTTTACATATGACAAGTCTGCAGCCTTAATGGCCTTTTAACTGGGTATTAAAGGGCCCATATTGCGCTATTTTCTGATCTATGTTATGTTGTTTTCTCATCACAAACATATCTAGAGTTATGTTTTATTTCATTCACACATGCTTAAACAGACAAACACTAGATATTTAGGCTGAGTTCTTCTCACAAACAGAAAACACTCTGTTCCAAATTGTGATGTCATGTGGTAACACATGAAGTGCTCCACTGGGTTTTTAAATGCCATACACCTTTACTAGTATTCATTTGGATTCATTTGGATAATTTAAGACCTGAAACTGTTGAGCTAAAGGTAAAATATAGCTGCTAATTTGAACACTACCACTGCATGACATCACAAGGTAGAAGAGCATTTTGAGATTTGGAGATAACAAAGGCTCACTCAAACGTGTGTGACTGAAACAAAAGACAACTCCATGTCTGTTTTGAGGACATTCTAGCATAGTTTAAAGCAGTGTTTCCCAAACTTTTTTTTTCTATGGACCCATATTTTAAAAGTCACAAAACTTTGCCCCCCTAGTCAATAGACATTATATGTAAATCACAAAATAAAGGTGGATTTGACCATTATTGAACATTAATAAGGATATTTTATTGTTGACTGAGTTATTGTGTCTCGCTGAACAATTAGTATTACTCAAGTCATTGAACTAGCAGTAAAAGGGATCCATAAGTCGCCTATCTGGACATTAAATGTAGCCCATTTCTTTTTCTTTCAACATTCAGAAGGAGAGTGCAACACACATATCAGTATCAGAACTGTATATTGCAGACCAACATGCAAATTGTGACAAGGCGACCCAAAAAATCTCTTGCGATCACAACCCAGTCTTTGGGAAACAAATTTTGCATAATATAGGACCTTTAATATTGGCCTACAGAATGCTGTGATGCCATCTGAAACCCATCAATAACTGGAAAATGCCAAAAGTCCAGCCAAATATAGGAACTAGAGTTATGGAAACCTACTAATCTACACACATGCAAGCTCTCGAAATGTATACAGAGAACATGGTAAAGCATATTTATAAGTGAAAACTCCAGTTTAACGCCATGCTTTTTCCTTTCTTTGGCTGTGCATATAAAATAATTGGTCGAGTAATAAAAAAATTTGGTTGACTATGACACTATCAAGGGATCTATCATCTAATCGCCTAAAGGACATTTTTGTATTGCACTGAATAACATAATGAATTCTTGTCATTTATTAAATCTGCTATATATTTTCCCCCTGTTTAATTGGTTCATTTTTGCATATCGTTGTGCTCTTGTTATCTTTTCATTCAACACAAAAGTCATAATTCAGGCCGGGTAGTCGCCGTGAATAAAAATTTTACTTATTTGCAATTTTGAAAAGAGGTAATACATGGTTGAAATCACCAATGTGTTTATCCTTTTTATTTAACTGGTCTCTGACTCTGATCTCCCTAACAATACACAGTGAATCAGCTTTCCTTCTTACTGTCAACTCACTCACAAATACAAACTCACTGCCACAAGAATGTTCCACAATATGGCTTTAAAGTGCCCATATTACACTATTTAATAAAAAACTAAACTCTGTTCTAATGTAATTTCCTCATCACAAACATACCTGGAGTTGTGTTTTGTTTAATTCAGACATGTTTAACACGCAAACCTGCACACTTAGGTTGAGTTCTGTGTTGTGATGACATGTGGTAATAGAGGAATATTTTGTAGAGTTAGTTAACTTTTTTCTTTGCTACATAATTCCATATATCTGCTTCATATATTTGATGTTTTCTGTGTCTGAAATGTAGAAAGAGGGTAAAAAGCCAAAAAAAAAAAAAAAAAGAAAAAAATAAGTCAACAAAAAAAAAGTTCCTCCCTTTTTTGCCCAAACTGCATAGTCACCAGAAGCTGCCAGTATCTCAGACCATCCAGCCCTGATTCTGCTGATACACTCTTTTCTAACAACTTGGTGCAGAATGTTATGGATTTTGTCTCATTTTCTGGCGTTGCCACGGTGATACTGCCACATAAGGGCTGTGGAATAGTAGCAAGAAATGCTGAGATCCCAGAGGCTATATCTCCAATTTCTGACTACATTATTAGATTTATGAGGTAGGAACTTTGAAAGAAATCCTAATTTTAGATGCAATTTGGTTATTTCTCACTCTTTTTTAATAATGGAATGTAGATTTCTGAACTTTTGGGAAACTTTTCATAGAATTATATTGTTTTTCCCATTTTCATTGCCTTGTGTGAGCCATGGAGCTGCACAATATACTATTTATATTTATTTTTGTGACTCTGAGGTGGAAAGAAACCATAAATATACTTGAGAAAGAGCCAGCAACAGGAGCAATCTGATGTAACCTGTACAGTTTGACTAAAAGCTTAAAAAGAACCAAGCGACAGAGAAGTTGAGAAAAGCTGTGAGTAGCAGCAGTGTTTCTTTCTCGAGATCTAAAAATACCTGCACCGCACTGCTCCATATGGAGGCCTGAGAATAAACTGTGAGGGGCGTGTGCTTGAATGACACTTCTGATAGATCACATCAAAATACATCATACACAACTTAAATGTGATATGCAAATGTAACTGTTATCACTAAGCAGGACTTAAAGGGGCACTGTGTAACTTTTCTGGTAGAGATTTCACCACTTGCTTGTGTCTATGAGGGTGTTGCTTAGAATGTTGCAGAATATGGGATTGAAGCTATACATCTCTGAAGACAAGATGGTGCCATCAGGTACACGGTTTTCATTCTTGTGAAAAAAATAGATACATACTGTAAATGTCATGGAACATTCCAGCAATAACATCTTCATGGATACATTTCAACATTAATACCTTTTTGAACACTATAAGCCTCCATAGTTTATATTATACTATACTATACTATAGTATACTATATAGTATACTATACTATACTATACTACTATACTATACTATACTATACATGTATAAATAAATAATGTATGTATATAGATAAATAGATATAGAGATATATAGATATATAGATCTATAGCTATAGATCTATATAGCATATGTAACCTATGTAATCTTCAAATATGTATGTATGTACTTATATAACTGGAGCATCATTATTGGCTGGTTTTCTTTATACCATATAAATAGATCACCTGTGGCTGATTATCTTATTCTCATCATTGTTTTGTCTTGATACAGTTTTTCAATGCATCTTCGAACAAACAAACAATAGGAATTGTGTCAGTAGAATAAAATGTATATAAATGTAGAAGTGTAATGTTCAGTGCACACAGACTGAGATTCAAGTTTGGGTCGGTTCAGATTTGCGATGCACCAGCTTTTTTAGTTCAGTTACCAATAGCGATAGCTTCATTTCCTGATACCCAATATCAACCAACACCAATGCAGATATAGTAAGACTACTCCAAATGTGTTATGCAGCTGATATTTATTTTTCACATAACTACTCAACATCTTTGTATAAATACAAATTCAAATATTCTGGGACTTTCAGGGTCAGCTATGACCAGTAAATAATATTATTACATCAATTTATATGCCCATATATATTATATGAAGCCAATATCCAATGCAGCAGATTCTTCAGTACTGGTGTCAATATTCTATATTAGTACTGGATTAGTGCATCCCTACTTCAGATGCAAGTTGTTCTGCACAGTTCATAAATAATGAATGACCAAAACACCATGTTATAACTTGATAATGTGAGCTAGTAAAATGTCTGTGCTCTAAACCCATTGTTGTATTGTTGATGGGCTGAGTACTATGGGTGACAGAAGCATACTTTGGGTAGTGCAGCTTTCATTAGAAGCCATGAACGCCTAGTTATTACACTTGATTCACTCTCATCTGCTTGTTTACGTGCTCTTCCCAGCGTTCTGTGGCCATATGGCTCCTACGCGCAAATACAACAAATGTTCCAAGGCACAATGGCCAAATAACTGTGGGGAGCAACACTATCAAGCACCAGGCACCACTGCACCATCGATCACTACCGCACAAAGCCAAATGATTCAAATATATTACGCTCCCTATGGCGGCATCGCTCTATACTGTGTTAACCAAACTAATGCTTCTGCCAAACTCATATGAATCATTCTACACAAGGCCTCATAGTTCACACACCATAGCCCCATTAAAGAGATAGAGAGGAGTCATTATATGGTTGACGTTTCCATAGGTAAAGCATGTGGCTAATGATGATCTTGTTTTACAGCTAGTGCCAGTTTCTCAGTACAAATAAAGTAGCTACAAAGGAGCTGTACAATCTCTGTGCTATCCCCAAGCTTGGAGAGATGGAGAGGGGTGTTGAAAGATTAAAGAAACAGATCAGTCAGTGGACTCTCTGTAAGGGGAAACTCAAACTGTGAAATCATCGTTTGGTTCTTTCAACATTTAAGTATTTCTTTTGCAATTGTTTAAAAAGTAGGATTTTGTGCATTGTAAACAACTCCAGAAGCGATAACTTTTGAGATAAGACTGCACTATAAACTGATAAATTAATACAAGAACGCATTTCAGAATATGTTTGTAAAGGTCTAAACTACAGGTACAACTAGTATTTTCCATAAAAAGACAGGGTGTTTGTTCTTTGCAGAGGACATGCTATTATTTCAATATTTTACAGTCTTTACAAATTGTGATTTGATAATAACAATTGTGAACAAATTGTGATATGGTGTGAGTGTTTTTATGGTAGTTTGGAACCTAAAATGTTGTAACTGCATTATATAAGATTTTCTTTCAAAAAAAAATCTACTCTGGCTAGCTTTTATTGATGCATTTACCACAAATCTGTGTTCCAAAATTGAAATGCATTTTAGATTGCTATCCAACACCTTTTTGATTTGAGAACATTTTATGAAAGCAAAATCCTTCAACACATTTCTTAACGCTCCCTCTCTTTGATATTGAGTTTGAGCATCTCTTTGTTCGTGGTACACTCCTGAATAACTGAATAAACAACCATACCAAAACAAAAGCTGCCAATGCCCATGCTCTCCTGACATCTCAGCCCAGAGCAGATGGGGTGAGGTGGGTAAGGTCCATTGGTCTGGGCAGCCGACCGGGCTGCTGTCAGTCTGTTTGGCCTGTCCAGTTGCAGCCCCTTGTTAAGTCATATACATGTATTTCAATGACAGAGAGCAACCCGGCTTGTCATTATGTGTCTGTTTTGGAGTGACAGTGAGTGGGGCTGATGTGGTGACAGAAAGCAGACACAGAGAAAGAAACGCCGATGTTCAGTCCATTCAAACCAAAGAGATTAAATCAAGCGAAATTGTCAAAACATGTCTTATGGTTTCCCCACACTTCTGTTAGGCTGGACAAGTTTTATGGGACTTGTGTCAGTGTGAGGCAGCCACATGAAGAATTGGACTGAGAGGTTGAATCAGTGCAGCTCCAGGCCTTTTCAATATCCCTCTGAAATGAACCAAACAAACAGCGTTTTTATATTGAGTTAAAAAATCAACACACACACTCAAAGCTGTCATAGAAAAGGTAAGGCTGGTATTTCTGAGCAATTATGTGTCATGGCTTTCTGATCAGTATAATAATGTGTTCAGGTAACCTACAATTTATGTCAATCTGCATCCTATTTTAACTCTCATGGTACACAGGGCTGCTAGCTCTAACTCTTATCTTTGTTAGGCCCCCGTTTGCCATGATTCATCTATTCAAATGAACTTTATTAAGGAGTTATTATTTTCAAGAGATGGTTATAGTATCAATTAAATTTCAAGTATGCTAACTCGAGTGTCTCAAAACATCAAATATATTGTGGCTAATAGGTAAGAACTGGATCTGCACATAGAACAAACAAATCCCACTTTGATGTTTGGTGTCACCGTTGCACAGTGTATAATGTGTTTGCATCATGTAGGTTGGTCCTACAGTCTAGTTAGCATCAAAATTATATTAACTTCTTCAAAGGGCCTGTATTACACTGTTTTCTGATCAACGCTGTTATAATTTCCTCATCGCAAACATACCTGGAGTTGTGTTTTGTTACATTCGCACATGGTTAACACATAAACCCTGCATATTTAGGCTGAGTTTTTCTCTAAAAATGAAACTGCAGTAATACGTAATACAGGAAGTGCTCCACCGTGCTTTTAAATTATATACACCTTCACTAGAATCATTTGGATGGCTTCCACTCTGGAATTACACAAAAGTTAAAAAGTAGCTTTTAACTTGGAAAAATACCACTAGATGACATTACAAGGTGCAACAGAGCATTTTGAGTTTGGGAGATGAGGACTAATACTTACCCAAACATGTGTGAATGAAACAAATCACTACTCCAGGAAAGTTTTTGAGGAGGTAACAACATTCTAAGATAACTAAAGCTCACAAGAATACATTTTGTGTAATATAAGACTTCCATTGGATATTATGGTATAAACACAAGTACCAATCTACTACCAAAAAGACAACAAAGAGATAAGAATGGCATCAGTATAATCAATAATTATGAACTATTATTGACAGTAGATAGGTACAGACAGAGACAGACTACATGCCCTGTGTTATGGTACACGTTACTAAAAGCTTTTTGATGAATGATTAACTATGGTTTAAAGATGCATGGCTCCTGTGTTAGAAGCCATCAGGTCAGTATAGCTCCATATACCTGCAGAGAACGGTGGTGTTTTTCAGCAGAGCATTTCCTGGTCGTCCTTACATGATTCCACTTAAAACAAACAAGATGCGTCTCCTCTGTGCACGCAGCTGCTACCTCTCGCATACAACCTCATCTGGCCCAGATTCGACAGATCAATTATTCATACCAGGTGAGTCTTTGGTGCTTATACACATACTGGTTTTCAGCAGGGCTAAGCTAATGGCTTCAAAGAGGCACAGAGAAAAGTGAAATCGGGCAGAAAAAGCCGTGCATGGGAACAACGGTGGACCATACTCATCAGCTCAGACGGTGGACTGACCAGGAGACAAGGAGGACATGTGGAGGAGAAGACCACGCTCAAAGAGCCCCTGGGGAGAACACTGCATGTACCACAAATACACCAAGTAAACGCCTCACCTGCCCAGTCACTGCAGGCACATGTGCTGCTACAGTCGCCCATTAATCATTCACAAGCTGCTTGAACTAAGTACACAGGGCCGATTAGAGGGAAAGAACCTGCAGCAAGCACACATCTGAACATGAATCTATACACACTACAAGCCCCATCAGGCGTCCTTTATTTGAACCTGCTCCCATGCTGCTGAGATACTCCCCTGTGCTCTCACACATGGACTGTAATCTGACCTCAAAAGACAAACATTGATCTTGAAGATGTGTTTTGAAGGTAGCCATCTTTTATGTACAAAGATCAGATTTTTCTGCCAACAAAAATCAAAGGCACTTCATACCAGTTTGTCATAAGAGAAAAGTGTGCCTGCACTATCAGAACTTCAGAAGAGAAACAGAATACTACAGTAATCATTCGAAAGAGTAAAATTATAGTATATCGATTAATTTATGCCAAAAGAATTGGGTGAATAAAGTCTTAATTAAGGCTTGGCAGTTATTCTAATTGTACTTGAGATCAGAATTCAGTTATGTTTATTCGCCAAAGTCCAGTGATCCTATTAGTAAAAGCATGTGCTTTGGAGAAGAGTTTGGACTTTGGAGGAGAAAATTGGGCTATTTCTGTGTTAAATTGCACTAATTACTTTTTTGTTCACAAAATCAACAAAAACAATTTTAATTTGTTTTTAAAAAGAAAAAAATTTAATCTGAATGAGAAACAATTGTGTGGCTTTTTTCCTTCATTTCTATGTAACTTTTCTGGTGGAGGGTTCGTTAGTCTCCATGGAGATATTGTTGGTCAAGAATCCACAGTATTGCATTAAATATATCTATCTCCATGGAAACAAAAAGCGACAGCAACAAGCCAAGTCACACATCAGATCTGTGGAGATGTGACCCTGTTTGTATTTTTTTAAGCAATAAAACACCACATTTTAATAATAGCAATAATAATAATAATGATAATAATAATAATAATTGCAAGATAGAAGTTTAATACTACTGTGAAACATTTCAGGCAAAGCAATAATCAGATGGCACACGCTCCACCAGAAAAGTTACACAATGCACCTTTATTTGAACCTGTTGCTAAGAAGAGGTGTTCGTTTATCTCCTCATACATGAAAGTATGAAGAACACAATCACATCTATGCACCCAGGGCTGAGACATCTGAGGTCAGCCCTCTCGTATCATCTCAATAACAGTGCATACATATTCCAGGCAAGTGTCCTGGCACAACCCAACCATACCAGTGTTTCTCATGAAGAAAGAAAGCATGAGGTAACAGAATACAAATAAGCAGAAGAAAGGAGCATGAGCAACCTTGATCTTATGACTCTAATCCGTTTCCCTTTCATTAGGAGTACCTTTGCACACCCTCAGAGCATGTACATTGATCCAAGTCTAATGTCAATTCATTAACAGAGCTTGGCCTTGGCAGAAATATTAATCAGAACAAACCCCTCTCCCCTCAACACGCAAATAATGTCGACTGCACTCTTTTCAGCGTGAGAAAAGACAATATTTGTGAGACAGTGTGGGACTGTACTCATTCAGTTGTTTAGTCTGTTAATCAGCTGATGGTGCCTTAGTCGACAAAATATTCAAGTTTTTTTTTAAATTAGTGAAGTAGCTACTTGGAAGAATGATGAAACCTGTTCACTCTAAAAAAACAAAAAAACAAAACAAACAAACAAACAAACAAACAAACAAAAACTACACAAAAAATAGATTCTGTCCAGTTCACAGAATAAATTTTCTATTAGTTTTATAATTAAGTAAGGATTTATAAGCACAAGAGCAGAAAGGAGAATGCATGGAGTGACTTATTTGGAGTTTTAGGAGTGACCAGACACTGATGGAGATACTTCGCTGTATACATAAATGATTTTAGAGAAGATCCTTATCATTTTTAGAGCTTTGACCATCACCACACCCCATTTTACTCAATTAATCATTGCACACCACATGTCCTTAATCTACCACATTTATCTTTAGACCATTACAGCTCTAATGAATACACATCTTATTGCTTGCTTTCAGATGACATCGCAGCATTCTACAGGTCAATAATATTTAATACAGATGGGGGAACTGCAGATTTTTGTTGTATTATAGCATGGTCTTGAGTCTAGTAAGTAACAGAAATGATCAGGTTCCGTACTTGGGAGTTTACCTTTCTGATATTTCTTAGCAAAGTACAATATAATCAATAGGAAAAATTTGCCCCCTATTTGGAAGTATGACATCATCACACTCTTGAATCAGAAAACTGCCAAATTATAGAAAGAATGCAACTGTGCACTCCTCGGCCATAGCCTGGTAACAAAAACGTATGATATTATTCATTCTTTTCACTGTGGTATGACTTAAATCACTGCTCTCTTTGTCTTACTGAACCCACTTGTTTAGTCTGGACCAGGAGCAAAAATAGCCCATTGAATCGTCTTTAATTCGTTTGAGGGAGAGACGGAGGAGCAGCAGGCTACCACTTCTATAAATGTGTCCAGATTGTCTTTGGCGTGTGTCTGTGCCTCTTTGGAACCTGTCCCTCTCCCATTCTCCACTCGCACCTCTCCGTAAGCTGTCCCCTCTACGTTTAATTGATTCTGTTGTTTCTCTTAAACTACAAAGCAGGAGGCCTTCGTTGCATACAACAGAGCCACTGTCTAGTTGCGATTAAAGAAAAAAGCACGTCTGGCTGTTTGAGATACAATAGAAGCTTATAGGATTTGAGCATTCTCTGAAAAGAGCTGCAACCACACCAAAACATCAACTTCACAGTGTGTAGTCAACAAACCTGGAAAACAGTATACAGTTTGTTTGCCAGACGTGATTGTTTAGTACATAACAAGTGATGTGAGACTTGTGACAAATAACTTTTAAGCAAATTTGCCCCAGCCTGTCGCTATATTGGTTGTAGCAGCTAACGTGAATAAACATTAACTCCAGAAGAAATTCACACTCTTCTGACTACTGCTGTCATGACACAAAAATGTCAAAATCGATCAATACCAGAAAAAGACCTGATACTTGATACGGATTAGGAAACCATAATGATGATTAGAAACTCCTTTGTTTTTCATCAACTCAAAATGAGAGACATTTATTCAGTTATTATCATATGGTCCTCTGCTAGATCTGATATGGATCACAAGCATTTTAAACTGCAGGAATTTCAGTACAGATGCTTGTTCAAATGAGCATCTAGTTTTGACATTTTATTTATCCAAATCCAAGCATCGACTTTAGTGACTACCCTAGTTCTGACTGGATTATTATACCGTGAAAAGTATTAAGCCTAATTATCTAATAGTAGTAGCACTTAAATAAAGTTAAACAAAATGAGCACAGATTAACCAGCCCCACTACCATACACAAAGCTTGTACACTTCCCCCTCTACCTACGCATTCCTCTCATAGTCTCACATTTGTCAGTGCGGCAAAAGTGTCTTTTTATAGTGGGGAAAATTCCCTTTAAAGGATTGCAGACATTGGTTTCCACAGGGAATGCAGCCTGAGCAGGGAGCTGGGCCCATCCTCACTCGGAGAGGAGAACATCAAGTGTTGGCTGATTTGCTTCATAACTTTGTATGGTGCCATTTCACAGCCCTGAGAGGCTTTCTAATGACGGAGCTCCATCTCTTTTATGTTCGATCATCTTGGCCCTTCTATCTTGTTCAACACATCTGTCTGCAGGAAAGGAGTGTGCCGATCTCACACAATAATCTCCCTGACTGCTTTACTGCAAAATGTTCAGGTGTAAGGATGTTTTGATCAACAAAGGAAAATACTTGGGGTGAGGAGAGAAAATTCTGAATTCTGTTGAAAATGTGTTTTGAACAGGATGTCCATGAACAAGAGTGCCATGGAACAAGCCACTTTTGCAATTTGTCGACACCAAATCTTGAAATTTGCCATGTTAACAAAATCAAATTAGAGAAAGTGAGAATGCCTCAATAAATCACAATGAAAAAAGTTTCCTCCAATGTTTTATTTCCCTTTCTTTGATCTGAACTGGCCCTATTTCACCTTTTCAATTCTTAACCAGAGTCCTTGTAATTAAAACTGATAATGAAATGCCAGTCGAGAATCACTTTATTTGTTGTAGCTGCTCAGGCATTACCAGAGGATCTTCCTGCTCATGGAGCTGTGTGAAATTGTACATGCAAATTACATGCTTCGCCATTTGAAACACACTAACTCCGGTGCCTTCTTCATTTACATATGAATAATGCTATCAAGAAATTACCACTACTTGGCATGGAAGACCAAATGAAAGAAGTGAAATCTTCTACTGCTTGTCTTGTGTGGGTCCTGTAGCAGTGTAATATAGAACTATTTAAAGCTGCGTTACCCAAATTTTATTTAGATCTATGAAAATAGTTCCTAGCTTTCACAATCCCTTTGACACATGTTTTTTCAAGCATTTACACAGCTTTAGAACAACTTTTTTCAAATGCAAAATGAAGCAGGGGTGGACAGCCATCCCTTGGTCAATCATAACTCTTACTTCCGTCTTTGACTGACTAATTGTGTACCTTCAAATTGGACATACATAGTTTCATAATGCTCTCTGTTCTTTCTCTTTGTTTCTAATCTGTCTCACCTCACTGGTTTGACAATAATGAGCTACACAGAAAGAATCACTTTGGCAAACTGTGACATGTTTGAGTTTGGTCTTTATCCATTAGCTGTTCTCATGGCTGACTGGGGCCCGGGTTAACCTCTGCAGACTCAGCGCGGACACAACCGGGGGTGGGGGCAGGGGAGGGGGTGATAGTGGTTTGGGGGAGGGAAGGGGGTGACACGTCAAGCCCCGTCTGAGCGACTGAGGGCACGGAGCTGTGAAGATAATAGCCCCAGTGCGGAGATATGCAAGGTGGGCTTTACGAGGCTGAAGCAGTCTGCTGTGAAGGAGCCCCCAAGCACCCACACGAGCCATCATCACAAACTTATTCACTCGCACTCTCTGAATGTATGCAATCACCGGCTGCTTATAATGTAGATTTTCAGGTGATGAGATGGTGGCAGCATCTAATGAACTTAAGTTGGAAGGAAAAAAAATACATATGAGAAGAAAAAGTCATTCTGCAGATGGCTGCAATTCTCTGAAGAAAAAAATTAAAATAAAAGAAAATGCTTGCAGTAAGATTTGCAATTATCCATGGGTATCAGATAAAAACGTTTGTATCATGTAAAATTTATCTATCTTTTTAATGGTCAAAAATCTCATAACAGTAGTATAGTGCCTATGATAGTATTTGAACTTTGCAGTTGTACTTTGAAGCATTATTTTATTAGTGGCAAACTTTACACTTTATATTTTTCGCATGGTTTATTTAAATGTGTTGCGTTGATATGGAATGACAGGATTTCTGCTTTAAACAGGTACTTCTCCTCAATAATAACACTTGATGCCACTGAGTCAGGTAGAAGTAGAATTGGTTCATTGGATTTCCTTTGCTGAAAGTGAGTCACCAACTATTTTAATAAAATCCTTTTAACTCATTTCTATTTTGGGTTATTTTCTGGGTTCTTGTCTCTTGAGTCACATTTGGCACAGAGCACAGCCTCTTCCTCCTCCTCCTCCTCCTTCTTCTCCTCCTTCTTCTCCTTCTCCTCCTCCTCCTCATCCTCTTCTTCCTCCTCCTCCTCCTCCTCTTCCTCCTTGTCCTCACAGATCTGGTTTGTGTACAGTCCACTGGTCCCACAGGCCCCAGAGCTGCGTGCTCCTGATGGCCTCTAAATCTGCCTCCTGGCGCTGTCAGATTTGCACCAAATGGTGACAAGGTCTCACTGACAGTCTCTCATTGGCTCAGAGACTCTGTTGTTGGCTTAACTGAACCCCCAAGACTAAACTATGTCTAAATTCTACTTCTACTACTAACAATTTTAGTGCATTCATTGCACTATGCAACTTTTATCCAGCTTTTGTTCCTTAGTATAGTATTAAAACTAATCATTTCCATGGAGAAAAGCATGCTGGGCCATTGCGCTTATACAGATCAGGTCTATAAAGAGACTCATTATATGAATGTTTGTTTAAGGTATTTTTAACAATAAAACAGCAATAGCAAACTAGATAAAGTTTAATATCATACTTTGGAACATTCAAGGTAAAGCAACAATATCTTGCTCAGCAGACCCTCCACCAGAAAATGTACATGACACTCCTTTAAATAAACAGAGACTTAAACACTAAAGTCTGTGTTATAACTCATCTAAGACTAAATTACTGCTTAACCAGCATTTAACCAATGCAGGAGAGGGAGAAGCCTAAAATGATCAGATGAAGTCAAAAGACTAATTGTATTGTCAGCTATAGGATCCTGACTCCCTCTCCTCTCTGCTCTGATTTCTTGTGTAAACAGAGTCCTCAGCCCGGTCCATCTCCGCGTCCTTGACTTCTCTTGTTGTTTTGAAGCAGGAGGGGAGTGGCTGCAGGAGTCATGTTTCATCAGACAGCCATCCAGACATCTCCTTTTGTCTGCTGCTGTTATACCAGCAGATTCCAGGAGCTCTTTCAGCTTTTTCAACTTTTTGTATATCACTTTATTAATCTGGTCATTCTGTTGATTATTTTGAACTACTGGGAAAGCAACATTAACTTATTAAGTTCTAGTAAAGTTCAAGTAAAGATAAAGCTAAATATTAACTCATGAATGTCAGAAATTCATTTAAAAAGTTTTGCACTATATGTAGTAGCAAAATTTAACCTGTGACTTTTCTGGTAAAAGTCACCTGCTACACCACCTGCTTGGCTAAAAGAAGATGTTATCCTTCACTTTCATGTCCCCATGGAGATAGCTAAGTTTAATGCCATCCTGTGTACAATAGCATATATGCAGACAAGCAGATGTCAAACCAACCTACAGAAAAGTTACACATGGTGCACATTTTTAACTTTATATTACATAAACTTGACTGTAGACTTATTTATAGCCCTCCAGCTCTTTGTAAGTGGATCAGTTATGTGTGCCAAAGTCTGATCACAGCACATGAGCTGGTGCCAGAGAACACTCGTCTTTCTTCTGCAGCAGCACATCTTAGATAATAAAGTGCGAACACCTGAATCCCCACATCCCCAAGTCCCTACTTCATATACAAAGACCTGATGATGAACTGAGCAGGTACTGTATTCCCTTCACAGCAGCTCTACTTCATTCTCATATTACCATTCTTACTGAGCGTACTGCTACAAGATAGATTTCTACACACTTTTGAAGCACTACTGTATCAAACCGACTGCGTTTCTCAAAGGTATCTTTATGGTGAAATATATCGGTGGTTAAAATGCAAAACTGTGATTGTTAGAATCTTTGTACTCTATTTTTTATAATTTTAGGTTACTCTCTACATGCCGTGCCTTTGTTCCACCTTGTGATGTCATGCGGCAGTAAAGGAAGTCATCCACTGTGTTTTTAAACTCCATGCACCTTCACTAAATTCATTTGGATAATTTTAGCTCTGGAATTGGCACTCTCTACTGAACTAAAAATAAATGTAGCTGTTAACTTGAAAACATTACAAGGTGGAACAGAACATTTTGAGCTTTGGAAATATACATAAACTAATAATGAAGGATTACCCAAACATGTGTGAATGTAACAAAACACAACTCCAGGTATGTTTTTGATGAGATAACATCATAAAGCACCTTTAAAAATAATAATGTGAAGATGATGTGTGAGATTGTTTTGGGAGAATCCTGTCCTACTCTTTGTAAGCAGAAAAAACACAGAGATACATTAGCCAAAGTCATTAAAAAAGTCAACAAAAAAAGCTATGAAGCATCCTCATCCTTAATAGCTGAATGACTATCTTGGTAAACCTGTTTATCAGAGCAAACGGCTGGAGAAGAGCATCTTAAATCTTATACTATACAAAATCCCTAGCTCTATATTTGGCTGCTTTTAACTGTTCAGATGACAATGTCAGTGAGGCCATTCTTCAGAATTCAGCACATTGTACATAAATAGTTAATATGTTCACTTTAGTCGATTTTTCTCAATGTTTTAGTTTTGGTTTGTTTAAAATCACATTCATAAGCAGTGTCATGTTTTTCTTGAGCCAACTGTCAGAAATCAGACATCCCAGCTGCCACTTTGGGCTTCAGCTGAAATGTGAGAGAAAGGCCTAACAACACCAATGCAGCAGTGCTATTACGCAAACAGAAAAAGAAGAAGAAGAAAAAGAAAAAAAAACAAAAACATGCCGCATCAGAATTATATAAACGTCTGTATTTATCTTGATATTTGTGGCAGAAAAAAGGAGCTGAGAAAACTTCAGGGAGTTTATTTCATTTTAGAAGAAAAATTATTTCCTCTAAAGTCTGGGACAATCTCTGGGTTTGATGTGCATTAAAGTTCTATGGGAATTTGTGCAGTAGATCGCTCCAGTTAGAACCGCCAAATCACAAAATGAAAGCAGTTTATTTTCCAAAATAGCTGGAGTTGAGTGAGATGAGACAGTGCACACTAAACCTTTAAAAGCAAAGCAGTGCATTGTGGGGATTTTTAGAAGCGCACCTGTCTCTGGAAGCCCGATATGGAACAGACAGCAAGAGGTCCTTCACTCCCATTGAGATCGAGTCCTTTCAGCAAAAGATGAGTTTTCCAACTTCAAATAAATTGTGTCTGTTTGTTGTTTCAGATGTGGATATAAAATTTTTGGACTTCCTGTTGGAAGTGGTTAAAATAATAATAGAATTATCAATATTGTTTTGAAAATATACAGTTAAACATTTTGTATATTGTTAAAAAAAAATAATAATAATATAAATTTTAAAATTGATAATCTTACAAAAAACAGGTATAAACAGATATTTCTAAGTCTATTCACTTTTGTCGGCTTTAAACACATTAAAGCACATTTAAAGACACATTTTACCTAATTTCTGTAGGATTAAGGGCTAAAATATGATATTATACATCTTTGTGAATATCGCCTACACCCTATGCATGTTGATTTCCTTCAGTACAGAGGAAGCTGTAAGCAATAAGTAATCACTGATCACAAAGTGTCTCTTTTTTGTATAATCATGGCCTACTAGCAAGAGACTTGTTTTTGTTACAGGACAGCACAGTTAGTCAGACTACAGACATACAATAAATGCACAGATATCTTACTATAATGGTCCCTAAAGAACAATTCTTTCTCAGCAATTAACACCTTTAGAGCAGCTTCCAAGGGCTTTTGGGAGCAGTGCAGGCTGTGACTGAGTAGCGGAGCTCTCCAGGGTCCTGAACCAGAGCCATTATTATGAACAAAGCTGTGTACTCTTTACTGTGCTGCATTTTAAACAGTGCTTTAAAGACTAACATCAGAAAGGATATGCAAACTCCACAGGAAAAAATGTGATTGATATGATGAGAGAGCATAGGTCAACCCTCAGGAATCCTTAGGAGCAGATGTGTAGCCAGAGTTTAAAAACACCAAATCAATCACTCTGCTTCTACTGCTAAAATATTTAAGGCCGACTTCTCCTTGACAAGTTTGCTCTTTTACTTGGTGCCATTAATCCCAAAGTGCTGCACTCTGCTGCTGTTGTACGAGTTTAAATGGAGATGTTGGAGCTACTGTGTCCAGTACTGCTTGTCGCCATGATGACTCAGAGGTGTCTCTTTTCATGACTATATTCCATCTGTCCCTCCTTTGAGTCTGTCTGTCTGCCTTCACACATACGCTGCTCAGACTGGGTCTATCCACACTATATGACCAAATGTAGTTCTGGACATAGTAATCACATTTAGTGACGTTATATAAAGCTCTTTCTTTAGATTGCACTGTCCACATGTGCATATGGTATTATAGACATGTTATAGACCTCATCATTGACAACCTGCTCAGGTTCCAAAAGTACATTTTCCATTCATTTGTCTCACTGACTTTTCGAAAATTCTAATATTAGAGTTCAGAGACATTGCAGATGCTAAGCAGCTACGTGATAAATGCAAGATTCTGTGACTTTTTTTTATAACTTTGCAGTTTATAAAGTTTCATAAACAGATTTTAAATTAAATTATAGGTCTTCTAGTCATTAGTTACCACGTAGCTGATTATCCCCAAGCAAGCTCTCGAACTTTTAGTATTATTATTATTATTATTATTTTTTTTTAGAAAGTCTATGAGAAAAATAAAAATAGGAAATTTAGTTCTGAAACTACTGAACTACTTGTACTACAAAAGAGGCACAGTACAACTAGTTTGGAAACATATTTTATACTTGATGACCTTCAATTCTTAACCTGTCTAAATAGCATATCTTAAAATTCTAGTTGCTATTTGTGGTTATTTTTAAGCTGTATAAAATGCCTAACATACCACACTGTCATATTCTAAAATAAAGTATTTGGCAGATTTCCAGGTGTGAATGACAGAGATCACATT
Organism: Boleophthalmus pectinirostris; assembly: GCF_026225935.1. NCBI lineage: Eukaryota > Metazoa > Chordata > Actinopteri > Gobiiformes > Gobiidae > Boleophthalmus > Boleophthalmus pectinirostris. The sequence continues at coordinate 15,237,221 of NW_026571541.1, forward strand.
ATCTTGATTTGAAAACCTCAGATGCTAAAGTAGCATAATTATGCTTCATTTAAAACTAGCAGCACCAAAACTGATATTTTCAGCTTTTATGGAAGGATCAAACCACTTGACATTGAGGTAATGAAGTCATAACCATTTTAAAAATGGCCCATCTGTTGCAATATTATGCATGGTTTGGTACAGGTTTTTATGGATAATGAGTACTTATTCCAACCCTGAGTGTATTGGGTCATTATATTTGGGTTATTTCCCAGTGAGAGCAGCAGGGGAGGGACAACGGCCCAGAGACTCTGTTATTGAGTGACATATTGCACTTTTACCAAATATCTCCATTTGTTCAGCTCAATGACTGTGACAAAAACAATATGTCACTTCTACAGCTTATTCAGGTTATTCAGTAACGCAGTCACATTGACTTTAGGAAATATGCGCCATTAGAATAAGCCATTTTTATAGACTGCATGATTATTGTTATCAGAAGAGGAAAAGAGAAAGCGATTCATTTTTGTCAGCAGTGCCCACCCCGAGTGTAACTGGAGTAAAATTTCAAAATGTGACACTGCATAATGACTCCCTGACAGACAGTCTGAATATTCCATTAGAAGCATGGCCGTTTTAACATCAGCTTCATGGGAACACCATTTTGTGTCATTTTGTCAAATAAACACGCCAGCCTCCACGGTCAGATTTGTCATATAATCAATAAATATTTCATGGCGACTCAGGGACTTGAAATGAAATCAAAACAGCAAAGAGGATCACAGCACCCGAAAATCCCTGGCAGGGCTGTAGTGAAATATGGCATGTGGTTCAGTTTAATGGGATGTGCACTTTCTCCTCTTCAGCGCCTGAGTTTGATTGACTTTGCTATGGTGGAATCCCGCACTGTAATTAGCAGTAATTGCATGTTTGCCCGTCTATGGCTGTTTACATGCGTTGTGTTTAATTTTAGCTTAGTTCATTAAATGATTCCCAGCTCTCACTTATTTGAGAGCTGGTATAATTACAGTGATTGTCAATGGAGGCAAAACGCAGAGGATCACAGACACTTTTACTATCGTGCACATGAAAGGCTAGTGTTATGACTGCAGGAGAGCTAGAGCCATTTGATCTGTAGGAGTGTTTAAAACAGTTTTAAGAGGAAGGCGATGAACAAAAGAAGAGCTATTGATTGACAAATATCAACAATGAAAAGAAAAGGAGAAAGTGTTCTGTACCCAATGCATGTGTTTTATACTGAAGAAGCAGAATTTAAGGGAAAAGTGAAGAGGTTGTGTCAAGACTGACCCTAGCTTGTAAATTAGTGTTTCTTATATTCAGTTTTCAAACTAACCAAAGAAAAATATCTGGCTTTCTGAGTACCTTCAAATCGAAATAAGTTCTACAAAAGAGCTATATCAAGTTTACTACAAGACAAATAAGTAAGATCCAAACCAAATGAGGAGAAAAATGTGAACAACATTTAATCCAAATTAAAGACTAGAACTGCAGAGGAGTAGGTAGTAATAGTGGTAGTACTTTAGGGTTAAAAGTAATTTCATATAATGACTTACCAAATTGACATTTTTGAGGGTGATTTTGTGGGTGAACTAAGCCTTTCCTTCCCTTATCTCAAAATTTAATAATGAAATACTTGTTAAAAAAAACAAAAAATAAATTAACAATTAGTGTTGAAGCAAAGAATTTGTCTTTGCACAAACTTTTCCCTCTTGGTTTTGATCAAAGTCCAAATGGTGTCCCTATAATGAGCTCGTGTAGTGAAGGAAGCCCCCCCTCTTCACTGTTGGGATGGTGGAGAGGTGCTGTGACTGGCAGCAGACACGTATCCAGAGACCTGTTCCTCTTCACTGACTACACTGCACCAACTGCTCAGGCTGACAGCTGCAGCCTCTCTCCTCCAACCAGGAAGTACTTCAATGTCATCAAAAACAGAGAGGGCACTCCAACCAGGAAGTAGAGGTGTGCAATATGTTGAAAAAGAAGAAAAAGAGACCATGACTTTCACATGATCACGCTTCATATAGACTTGATATCTTTACATTATGTATGAGTGGAACTAGTGTTGTAATGTAACATTTCACACTCATTTTCATACATAGACTTAAATGTATATACGTATATGTATATGAATATTAGAAGTAAAAACAAAACATAAAAAAATAAGTGATACAAATACAGTATATCTCAGCTATATATAAGATACTAGATACAGTAGATGAATAAAGAAAACGTTCCTGTTTTTGTAATTGTAATTTTCATATACAAAATAATAATGAAATAATACTTTCTTGATCTTACATGACATCTTAACATGAGGTCCTATATTTGTTCTGATAAAGCTCAAAATCACACTGAAACTGTGAAGAAAGCTCAAATTCTGCCCTGATTTAGTTTTAGTATCGATTAATATCAGATTTTTCATACTTTTAATTACCCTAAATTGTACATGTACAAGTTATTTGTTTGTTCTGAGAGTTCATACTTCACTTTGATTTGTTAATTCCATCTGTCACTCACGCAGGGCCTTTTGGACAACTGACCAAAAGGAGAAGATTTGGGGAAAAGTACCAATATTTTATCATAGAGGTGCATTAAACTGAGAAATCACAATCTGAAAATATCACCAAAATATAACAAGTCAGACCGCAATTCAGTTTTATCACTGCATCACCCAGACCAAACAGGAAGTACTTGTACATCACCATCACTTACAATTCAGTGTAATCAATATGACATACATAAACAGCAAAAACAGACAGCCTATATCCACCATAGCCTTGGTTTGATTAAAGCACTGGCAGAGTCCTGTATTTGCATAATGTTTTATGTTCACCAATGGCTCCAGCTTCCACAGGAGCTGAGGGGCTGTAATGGCAAAGAGGCAGATTTCTATTTACTATTATTCTCACAGACCACATAGGCCCAGTCATAAAGTCATTTGTTTTTATAGACATTGCAGTCACCACAACAACTACAACTGTCAGTTTTACCTATAATTTGGCTACAGGGCATAACATTTTTGTAAAATTAACAGTGGAGACAATAAAGATAATTGAATCACATCAAAATGATTAATTATAAATGGTCAAATTTTTATAAAGAGCTTTTCCACTTTCAAGTCACTCCAAACACTTGGTACTTAAAAGCTGCATAGTGTAACCTTTCTAATGGAGGGTCTGCCACTTGCTTCTCTCCATGGTCTTATTGTATTGTGCAAGTCTTATTACATTGTCTAGAATATTCCACAGTATACAAACCTATAAATCTATCACAAGGAGCCCTACACTACATTACAATTCAGATCTGTGGAGAGTCGCCCTTATACACAAAGGGAATTATTAAATTTTTGAGCAATAAAAGACTTATAATGGGAAAACAATAACATCTCCATGCAGACAAGCAAGTACCAGACCCTCCATCAGAAAAAATGCATAGTGCTCCTTTAATGTTACAGTAGTTGTGGTGCATCTTTATAGATTTCTGTGTGGTATGCCATTTTTAGGCTTTTCCACTTTATAAGTAGAAATATTGGCAGAGCAAAGTTCTTGTCTCAGAATATTATGAAAGAGTCTTCTATATTCTCATTACATTAAAAGACAAAGTGGGACTGATGGCTGATATGAAGTGCCATTGTGGTAATTAATACAACTCAGATGTCTTTATATTTCACCTTACATTTCACAGCACTGGGTCCAGCATAAGACTGGCACACTTTAATACCACCAGTGTTAGGACATGGCTGTACATGACTGTTGCATATTTATGAATCTTCATGTGCTTCCACAGAGATGTGCTAAAGGAGTGTGAAAAAAACCCCATAATGTATTAGATATACTAGATATGTAGACATAGAATCCCAATAGTGGATATGTTTAGTACTAGAACAGTGTGTCCTTGTATTCTTTGTTTGTACTACAAAATATTTAGTAAGGTGTGTGTCAGCATGTGTTCAGACTGACTAAAAATACAAGCTTTAAAAAAACATCACATGTGGAAACTGTTGTGCATTGCTTCACCAACAAATGAACAAATACTGGACTAACATTTAGAAACTCAAATTCACTATAAAACATTTATAACTAAATAATAACCAAAGTTAAACCACACATATTACACTATTTCATAATCTATGTTATGATGTTGTTTCTTCATCAAAAACATACCAGGAGTTGTGTTTTCATTCAGACATGTTTACCACACAAACCCTGAATATTTAGGCTAATTTCAAGTTCTTCTCTCAAACACTCATCACCTTGTGATGTCATGTGGTATTACAGTAAGTACTCCACAGTGTTTTTAAAATACATAAGTCTTCACTAGAATCATTTGGATGATTTCAGGCTTGGAATTGCCAATCTCTACTGCAATGAAAGTAAAAGGTTAATTTGAGAACTACCACTTCCTGACATCACAAGGTGGAACAGAACATTTTAAGCTTTGGATATGTAGACGGATTAATAAACCAGGATTATTGAAATGTGTGAATGAAACAAAACACAACTCCAGGTATGTTTTTGAAGAGGTAACAATATTATAACATGGCTTAAAACTCACAAGAATACATTATTTTTCATACAGGACCTAAATTAAATTAAATTAAATTATTGTCATTATGTCAGAGCTATAACTGTTTTTCAGTCTATTTGATTGTGTGGTCTGAGTGAGCTTGGCCCTGATCAGTGGACCTCTATGTAGCCTACAGCACTGCAGCAGTTTATGTGAACACACTGACCTTGGTGAGCAAACTCCAGCCGGGAAAAGAATGAAGACTGACACAAATGTAATGGATTGTTTGGGAATATTAGGAGCCAATTCTCACGGACATTAGACCACAGTTTAGAGAGGATATTATTCTCAAATTGGTCACCGAAACAGTAAAGTGCTCTCAGTGATTCAATGTCACCCTACAAATGGCACGAGATAATAAATGACTCTGGACAATATTACAACCTCATAAGAATTTGTATCTTGACTTCCTGATTTTGATTTAATAAAGTGGACATTGTTACTTAGTCTTACACATGCACTATGTACTATGGATGAGCAAAAATATCGTAAGATTGATCGTGACACTACATTACTAACTTAATTGGCGATACAGTATCTTTATCATGGGTGACTGTATCAATATAAGCAAGTGTAAATTTTATACTTATTTAGTGTAAAGAAACTTGTTTATGCAATACACTTGATATATTATCTGTTTTGAAGATTAAAATAGATGTATTCATATTAACTTTGCACGAGTAGTGATTTAAGAAGAGGGCTAGTTACAGGTCAGATCTGTGGAGAGGTGACCTCATGTTACCAAAAGGATGCTTGTTTTTCAAGGTATTTCCGATAAATAAAAATGCATGTAACAGGTAACAACTTGTAAGTATAATGCCATACTGTGTAACATTCCATGCAATGCAAAAACCTCTCCATAGTGGCAGACACCCTCTCAGAAAAGTGACATAGTGGGTCTTTGTTTATTGATAATGTATTGTGTAGAAAAAAAACAACAACAACACATCTTTAAGTTACTTCCCTTTGTAATTCCACACAAAAACACACTTATGGCTGACAGTGCTCTGTTTCTCTGCTTCTCTGGCAGCGATTTACCATCCAGCTCTTTTTTGTGGGCTCGATCCCCGCTATATTGAACCAAGATTACTTCTTGATAACACTATTCTCGCTCGCTCAATCTCCACTTCTCACAACGACAAACAATTCTCACCAAGAGAACAAATAGGAGCAATGCACAAAGCTGTTTTGGTCAAACACTGGTTTAGTACAATGGCGCTGGATTTACGTAACATGACTAGTGCTTAAGTCAGAAGCAGACAGCTCAGCAACACTAACATAAGCATAATTTATGTATTTTCTACAGACTTTAATGTGTCTTTATGTAAACTCTATTGGTCAGTATTTGCTGATAGGAGCATTGATAAAACTGTGGTGTGATGGCTATAGACCATTGAGAGACGGGATGAATCACTTTTGATGGCCTTTTCAGGAAATAGTCCGACACAGAGAGACCCCTTTGAAAAATCATACACCAAGAGACAAAGGAAATTGCCCAGTGAAGATCTGTCAAGACAAAACTTGCAATAAAAGTTTTGTCGATACATATCCTAAAGTGGCCAAACAGTAGTGTAGATACTATAAACTGTTTATTTATTGTCCCATAGGGGTATTTTAGCTAAGCTTTTATAGCCTTAAAACAGCTTAACATTGGGATAATGGAAATGCAATTTGTAGGACATTGTCTGCTTTTATAGGCACTAGAACAACTGCACTTATGGCCAGTCACCCAATATTTGTGTTTGCAGTTAACTGTGTTTTTCAAGGACTTGGTTCAAGGGGTAAACTGAGGCAACTTGAAACTTTAGTGACGTAAAGGTGTATTGTGTAACTTTTCTTGTGGAATGTTCATCATCAGCTTCTCTCTATGAAGATGTTGCCTGGAATGTTCCACAGTATGGCATTGCACTTATTTATTTCTGTGGAGACAACAAATGTCGCCATATGGCCAAGTTACTACATGTCAGATCTGTGGAGAGGTGAGCCCACTCACAGTAAGAATGAAAGTTTTTAATTCAATAAAACATGTTATTGAGTAAATTCAAGATGGATACATTTATGCATGCCAGAACATTCCAAACAAAGCAACAACATCTCCATGGAGACAAGCAGATGACCGGCCATCCACCTGAAATGTTACACAGTACACCTTTAAGTGCAACTGCGTAACTGATTTTTATTAAAGCCACCGGCAGGTCTCTATGAAGATGTTATTGCTTTGTCTCACATGTTCCGTAGCATGGCTTTAAACTTGTCTGTCTGCATGGAGACAAGTATATAACTTCAGTAAACCAAGTTAGCGCTTATGGTAAAAATGAGTATTTTTCATAGTATTTTTTGAAGCATAAGAAGAATAAATACAGGGACTGAAAGATGAATTACTTTAATGCCATACAGTGGAACATTGCAAAGTAAAAAAACAAAAAAAAAAAAAAACCAAAACATCATGAGACAGGTGACAGAGCCTCCATCAGAAAAGTTACATAATGCACATTTATGTGCAATAATCTTTACATCAAGGGACAATTTGACAAAAATGACAAACAATACAAGAAAAATACTCCAATATAATGCCTGTAACCACCTTTCACTTTTCTTAATTTCCCAATCATCTGTGCAATTTCTGGTAAATATCTGATTCTTATTGTGCACGCAAATCTCCAAATTGATTCGCTGAGATCTAACTCACAGCGTTCAGTGGGAGCAGCCCGCGGTGTATTTTGTCCCATAATTAGATTGCGAGTGATTTAAGAAGAAGATAATTATAGATTAATCTTGTAATCCCATTGCTCCAAAGGCAAAGGCAGATGTATGTGAAGATAAGGGTTTTGAATGAAGATTTAGGGCTGGCTTTGCAGGTGAAAGCAGCATATTTTGACATGACTTGCAGACAGGATTTTGACTGTGTGGATTATCCATAGAGGCACATCTTATTAAGAGAAAAATGTCTTAGTTATTGTCTGTACTGACATTTATGACCGTTTTTTACCTTGTTGCTCTGAATTTGGGTGACACAGCTCAGTTTGATTCACTGTGTGCTGCAGTGTTGTGCAAGTTCACACTTTTCATGAACTAGTTCAAAGTTCAGTTCACACTTGTTCAAAGTGAATAGTTCACGCTCATAGTTCACAATTTTAATTTCGAACTAGTTCAAAGTTCAGTTCATTTTATATTTAGATGAGATCTGTAAATGAAAGGCTTTTATTTTTCAAACTGACTTCTAGTTTACAACAACTTTACAAGATACACTGTTGGACAAGTGACTTTAAAACTGTAATGTGTTATTTATGACTTGTTACTGTCATTTCTAAGTCATTTGTTACATTACAATATTACTGTATTTAAAATGTAAAACATTACACGACTATTGCAGCACTTTTAATTTACTCTCACCAAAAGAACTGTTAAGATGCAGCGCAAAAGTTCAGCATCTTATACATATACATATGGACTGAACCAGGACTGAACCAGACTAAACCAGGACTAAACCAGGTCTAAACCAGGACTAAACCAGAACTGAACCAGGTCTAAACCAGGACTGAACCAGAACTGAACCAGGTCCAAACCAGGACTAAACCAGGTCTAAACCAGGACTAAACCAGAACTAAACCAGAACTGAACCAGGTCTAAACCAGGACTAAACCAGGTCTATACCAAAACTGAACCAGGACTAATCCAGAACTGAACCAGGACTAAACCAGGACTGAACCAGGTCTAAACCAGGACTAAACCAGGTCTAAATCAGGACTGAACCAGGTCTAAACCAGGAATAAACCAAGACTAAACCAGGACTGAACCAGAATTGAACCAGGTCTAAACCAGGACTGAACCAGGACTAAACCAGGACTAAACCAAGACTAAACCAGGACCAAACCAGGACTAATCCTGGACTAGAACTTGGAATCTAGGACCGCCCCTGAGAGAACCCCGAGTGCGATCGGGCGTCAGCTGCGTTTATCTCGGTGGAGCGCGGACTTCTGCGTCGGTCCTTTCGCTCAGGATCACGGTCTAAGCGGGCGCACCTCCGGCGTTTCACCGCTGCTGATATCGCGGTGATTTTAGCAAATTTGTATGAAGAAAAACGAAAAACCCACCATTTCAATCCAGGTTAAAAAAGCATTGTGACGCGCGTTACTAACATATGTACCAAGTAAAATAATACGCGCGCGGAGCAGCACGTCCTGTGCGTGTAGATTTCAGAAAATAGGATCCATCCTATTTTTTGACGCTCTACACGAGCGTCCCCGTCAAAATGCACAGAGAGCATGTATCTATTGTTGTATTTGTGCATTTACCATCAGCACATTGTGCTCCCTGGGCAGTTGTGTATCATGTGAAAGAGCCCAGATCCACATAGACTGTAAATTAGTGCTTTGAAATTTACTTTTGAAATCCTTGCGTTTGCCGTGGTCAGCCTGTACAGAAGGTAAATACAAGCAGATAAACGCGCCCAGTCAAGTTTGATTGACTTCCCATTGAGACAGAAGAGCCCGTACGTTCCGCTAAAGCTGCCGGTGGAGTCGCCTTCGCGTTGACACGCGGCTGTGGTTTTGCGAGGTGAAGTGCGAGCAGATCGTCACTCGTCAGGTGAAAACAAATTCCGACGTTTAACTGAACCCCAACAGTGACGTACGTCGTTCATCACACATAATTTGAACAAATTCACGTTCAAGTTCTTGATTTACAAAAGTGTTGCGTTCAGTTCAAAGTTCACTGAAAAATGAACGTGTTCAATGAATATGGAGTAAGAAAGCTGTAGCCGTGAATGTTTTCATCTAAACATACAGAGAACCTGATATTTGCTAATTAGCCCTGGGATAACGTTACGTCGGATGTTAGCCAACTGGCTCCACTATGTTATCTAACATATAGGTGCAATTTCCCGTTCAAAGGAGGTGTTTCTACACAATATTATACAGCAGCGTTCGGTTCCCGAATTCAAGACATTTTTACAATAGATTTTAATTAACCCACTTGTTGGTCGCTGTTGTAGCTTCTTGTGCTATTACTCTGTTTTTACCCTCTGCTACAAACTTGATCATGTGCAGTCTTGATCTTGATCGATGTTTCTTCTACTCGATGGATAATGTCTGTGAAGTGATGACGTATTTTTGACAGTAAAGTTCCGTCTGTGAATTCGTATTCGTACTGATGAAAGCGTAATCGTAAATTTTCATTTCGTGATTGTAATTCATGACGTCATAATTTTTCAATTCGTATTCTGATGGATAAAATACACACAGTATATTTTATGTACGACTGGACTCATTTGAGAGTTTACAAATATTTATTTTATGCGCAACTACAGCCAAATATGCACGGATTTCCCAAATACGCACGGATTTCTATTTTATGCGCACAAATATTTTTGACAGCTTTCTTACTCCATAAATGAACGCGTTCTTTTGAACTCGTTCATGCACAACACTGGTGTGCTGTTTCTTACAAGGAAGAACATCACTTTGAACCCTGCGCTGGAAGAATTCTCAATATTTTTACAATTTCTGTTATTCCAAATAAACAAAAATAATTAACAATAGTATACCTGCACAGGGCTGTTTTTACAAGTACTATTTGCAATTGTAGAGTGGTAAAATCTATCATCATTGATCACTGAAATTATGTTACTACTTATAGGGCTGTTTTGTCTTCTTTTCATGGTATACACTGCAGCATGAACCGCTAGTACTTCTACAACAACTACTACTACTAATACTACTACTACTGCTGCTGCTCTGACTACGACTACAACAACTACAACAAGTACTATTAGAAGAAGAGGGACTACAAATAGCCCACTACTGCTTCTACTACTATAACTACTACTACTACTACTACTACTACTACTACTACTACTACTACTACAGCTACTACTACAACAACTACTACTACTTCTACTACTACTACTACAGCTAATAGATATGCTAGTAGTGTAAGGTAAGATTAGATTGTGAATATTTTCTTTATATAATAATATCATAATAATCAACTTAAACAATATCTTGGTTATCACTTATATTTATTTACAGTCATCAACCTAACTTGATTATACTGCATTCAGGTGACACAACACAGTTTTGTTGATTCACGGCGCACACTTGCACTTCCTCGTACAGGCTTCCTAATTACTCCAGCTCATATAAATTCACTATACTTGTCCTCTCCACTCAACCCTGATACACGGAGATAGTTTAAATGACATGAGTTTAGGCAGAATAGCAATCACCCTCCTCCATCCCCACTCATCTCGCTCTAATACATTTTGCATTGTATTTGTAAATGGGGACCGGCGCAGTAACAGTGTTTGGAAACGACTGCATGTTTATTGGTATATAACTTGATTGCTACTGGAGACAATGGGAAGGCCAATGTAGGAGTAAACACTAGGCCTGTTATGATAAAACAAATTCGAAGTGTAATTTTATTAGTTACAAAACCTTTCAAATGCTATTGTTAAAGGCGCACTGTGTAACATTTCTATAGTGCAGAGTCCTCCACCTGATTGTCTCCATGGAAATTGTACTGTTTTGTCTTCAGTGTTCCACAGTATTGATTAATCCTATCTATCATGATGGAGACAAGCAGGTTACAGCATTACTCTACATTACATTTCAGATCTACGAAGAGTCACCCCTATTCACAGAAGGAATTATTGTATTTTTGAGCAATAGAAGTACGTAATGAGTAAACACTCAATGGATATGTTAAAAGTCACACCATGGAGCATTCCAGACGAAGCACTAACATCTCTATAGAGACAAGCAGGTAGCGGACCCTCCACCAGAAAAGCTGCGCAGTGCACCTTTAAGAAACATGATATCGACAATAAAAAATACACACTGAAACATATAAGTAGATAATTAGTATCAATAGAGTAAAAGATTAAACCTGATTCTACCTTCTGCATCTCAAATGTTACAAAAATAACATTTGCTGTTGGAAATAAAGTGTACACACCCAAAATATTGTATATCTTTTGTAATTGAACTATAAGTCAATATATGAATTATTTTCGACAGGCCTGGTAAAGCTTGTAATAGAGGACGGGCAGGTCGGGCTAGTCCAATTATACAAGAGCCAAAGTCAGTGTAAGTGAAAGTGGCACTGTTCTAACATGGACATTCACGTCACCTTGAACTGGACACTCATCACAGCATCGCCTATAGAGGATGTACTTCGGACACATGGCAAAATGTGACAACTCTGTGATACAAGGACAAACTATGATACAATATAGCAACAGCAGGCTAATTATGTGTTGCCAGAAGATTAAGGGGAATTGTGTGTTTGTGGCTAATGATGACGTTCTGGTACTGACTCTAGAGTTACAAAAAATGATGTTGGGTAAATTTAGTGTAATCTAAAAATGCTCTATAGTAAATGAATGGGAGAGAAAATGGTTTGTCCTGGTATCAGCCAATAGATAATAGATTTTGATTTACGATAATGACAAACATAATTTTTTCTGCTATACTGTTTTGTGTGAGAAAGGAATATTATATTTTGGTATTGTGGGACCTCATTGAAGAAAATGTCTGAAAATAAAAGTGCTTGATGCAAGGTTAGGGTACACTTTAGGGTTAGGGTTAGGGTACTCTGTATTTGACCTATCTTTCAGTGCCTTTGGGGCAACCTGCCAGCAGTGCCCATCTCCAGACCCTGAGTTTGGCATGATCAAGACTACCTTAGCTGATGGATTTTCCATATACTGGATTGGTTTCATAAAGGTTTTCCTGCCTTTATGTTCAAACTATTCCCTTTTAAAGCTATACAGGTTTTATACTTGTGTCTGCAGCTGTGTTTATGATTAAATGTATGTTGTGTGTAGTTCTTTTTCTACAAATGGTCATTATGGACTTTAACTTAACTATATATGGGCTATAACTTAAAGCTATAACATAAAATAAACTCACTATGTACATTTTAATCCATTCACATTATTATGGAAACTCTGTTGAAAGTGGATCTATGTTTAATGTGTGGATACATACTTTGTCCAACTATTTCATAGCAGATTGGCAGGCCGTGGACAGCTGATTAGCCTGGGCACAAGTGATTCTCAAGGACCTCTGGTGGCTCCTCTGTGATTGCGTGAGTGAACAAGGAGTGTGCATGTGTACGCTACAGTAATCAGACTATTTTATTAGAAACTGTCTAGCGCATATCTTTTTTATATTACGCTGGGAGCAGGTGGTTTGTCACTCAGACTGGTCAATATTTGATTTTTTGCTTTGTTGCAACTTGCTGCACTATAAACAGAAGAAAAACAAGTGTGCAGTCTTATGCGGCATTAGGTGGACTCCAAAACACACAGAGACGGCCCTGTGTATAGGCCCCAATCCATGTATAATGGATGTGTGAGTGCGTGAGGAGACAACAAGTACGATATAGGAAAAGGCTAGCAAAAAGTGAAAGATAATTTATTTTTGTGTAAATATACACTGCCAGAGAACATTCTAATTTTAAAATTGTTTACTTACATGTTCGTTGAACGATGAAACAACAGTAACTGATTTAGTAATTACTACCATAATGGCAACTACTACTAACTAACTTTACTTATAATTCATCAAATCCTTTAGATCATTACTAGTATTAGTGCAGTTTTACAATATTACTATTATTACTGTGAGTGAGTGTGTGAGATTGTATGTGTGTGATGTTTTCATATTTGATTCTCTTGACACATTCACTGTATGTATTACTTTTTCTACCAATAATCCAACTTTTTTAGTGAACAGTTTAAAAGCCCTTCTGGGGGCTGGTGATGATACTTGCATCATATTACTGAACTAATCTATGTTTGTCGTATCTGTCTCTATTCAAATTAAAAAATAATAATAATTAAAAAATAAATAAATAAATACTATTGCTGACAAACAGTTATACCTTCTGGTTGTAAATTGAGTGCACTATACTTTGTCAGGGTAAAATTAAACATTAGATTTCATAGAATTCATTTCAAGTGAAGAATGTAGCTCAGATGTTTCTGTACATATGAGCACTTAAATACTTTTAAAGTTAATAGCTACTTTCCTTCTATGCCAAGTACACATACCTTGAGTCATATAAGTGACATTTCTTTCGTTTTTTACAACTTGTCCTCCTTATTCCTAAGTCTTAAAACCCTGGAGGATAAAGAGTTCCTGACTGTATTGTCCTACACTGTCCGTCCTCTAACCTTATGTCAAGAATTACCCAGATTTACCTCAAGAAACCCTATGCCCATTAATTGCTTGTATTAAAATAGCAATTTGTCCCTGTCTTCTCTATAGCAGCTCCTCTGCACCAGCTGAGGTGTCAAATATGCATTGCGCAGACCAAAAGGATGACACATTTGAGCCCATACATAACAATTTTGCTGTCTGCGAGATTGGAAAGGTAATTTGGGAATATATAATATGCACCTTCTGCCGGGGTGCCATTACAGCGGTGTTTATGTGTGGTTTTGTCGCTCAATGTAAATATTTATTTCTAGTCATGCTTTCCCTTGATTGATTTTCTGGCAATTCCCTATTTCTTGAGAAAACAGCAGAGGGCTTGTGCTGCAATGCTAAACACAAGCTTTCTCTGCAGCCATACAAATCCATACTGACACAGGAATCTACTTCTTCAATATTTTACGTGCTTTGTCTGAAAATAAATATAGCTGGCATGAAATTACACTGAAAATTTGCAGCTTTTTGGATCAACTAGTATTCCTTAAAATAGATTATAGGAACAAGAGGTCAGTTACACCTTTGGAGCTGCTCGGTCCAAGTTTGTTGCACCTACTTATGTCAAATAACACAATTCCCTCATGTGTGATGGGACTAGAAGCTGTCATTTTGATTAATGGGACAATATCATTTAGTGCTAGCTTCCAGTTTATTCTCCTCAAATGTGGTCCAATGAAATTCACCCTGTAAAAGCGGGCATATTTCACTTTTATACCCCCTGGAACCAGTTACATTAGCACATAGCACGAGATAGGTGTAATCTAATATGTTATATGTATCTGTGTCAGAATGATGTACTGTGGGATTAAGAAACAGTCCTTCCTTTCTACTTCTGAGGTGGATTTCGAAACTTGAAATCTTGGATCTATATACAGTTTACAGTTACTTGTGCAGTTTAATAGAGACAGAAACGGATAACCAGTATGTAGTACACAGAGCTACTACAGGAGGTGATACTAGCTGTAATTGTGTTGTCCCAATGTACAGGACAAATGTTGGTCAGGCCTCTTTCTCTGCTAAAGGGGCTGGACTGTGGAACTGCTTTCCAGCTGATTCAAATTGGAAACAAATAGCAACAAAGTTCAGTAAATGAAAATTATTGTATGTTTCCAACCAAAAATGTTCTCACTGATAATATAATAATGCTGTATATTTCTTATCTGTATGTTGCTAATGTATTTTGTCTGTATTTATGTGGCCTATATTTTCAGAAAGGTATGCTAGAACTTGTGCTAAAACACCCAAAACAGTGTATTTGTTTATTTGTTCAGTGTGATTGTGATGTCCTTAATAAAAATAAAATAATTAATACAATCAAACATTTAATTCAGAGTTGATTTTAATTCAGACACTTTGCTTGGTCCACTAAATGATTATAGATAATAATGAAAACATATCTTTCAGGGGGTTCGAATAAGTACTATAATCATATCAGTACTGCTTAAATTTTCCTGTAATGTTCCAGAGTATGGCATAAAACTTTGCTGTTCTCCATGGAAACAAGCAAGCTCAGCCAAGTTAGGGGTCAGCTCTGTGGAAGGGTCACTTGCCTGTGGTGGATACCTCTGCCACCACTCCACAATGTTAATACTGCACTTCATTTCATTTACATTAAGTTAATTACAGCACATAATTTAGTTCCTTTATTTAAGCTTATATTCTAATTTAGGTGCACACATTTTAGTTAATATAAGTCTGAATTATTTACTTATACTTGTTTTGTTTGAGTGCCAGTACCCATCTGTTTGTTTGACTAGTTTGTTTAAGGCCACTTTATTATCACTTATTACCTCCACCAAGGAGGTTATGTTTTTGCCGGCGTTTGTCTGTTTGTTTGTTTGTTTGTTTGTCTGTTAGCAACATAACTCAAAAACCTATGGACCGATTTTGATGAAATTTTCAGGATTTGTTGGAAATGTGAAAAGGAAGAACTGATTTCATTTTGGGGGTGATCTGGAAGAAATCCTGGATTCTGGATCACTTTGAAATTTTAGTTAACATTGTGGTAAATGGGGCCAAAAATTTTGTTTCTCAATATCTCGCTTAATTATTGACCAAACCCCATGAAATTTGACTCAGGGATGGACAATGGGATCCTCTTTCATATTCCAAATTGAAAGATACGAGACAAATATTTATGGAAAACACAATTAATATGAGGGGGACTGTAGTCCTTGGCGGAGGTCTGCGCTCTCTGAGTGCTTTTCTAGTTTTGTTTATGATTTACCTAATTTGAGCCTTTCTTAAATTACATCTTTTTTTGACTTTATTAAATTTAAACTTATTTTTATACCTTGTTTTTGCCTTTCTTTGGTTTACTACATTGCTCAGAGAAAGAATACATGTTTTCAAGTTATTTTACAACAATAAGACACCTGTTATTGAAGAAGACAAACAGGCAGCAGACCACACAGCACAACAGTTACTGCATACATATATGGCACCTTTAAGAGTCGTTTGATAAATATCTTTTAGACAGATTACATCAAATAATGTCTTCCCACCTATTACAGACTGAAAATGTCAGGAAATGCCACATGTTGAAGTTTGTTTACAAAAACATCCATATACGCATACTGTGCTAAGTGGGCAAGCTGAGACTTTTCTAAACAAATCAGTGCTCTGGCTCCCCGTTCGTTTGGCACAATTTATATCCATGCTTAAACGCACCGCTCATCTCATCACATCTCCACATAATGTACTAGTTAAGCTGTCAGTTATGGGCCCCCTTCCCCTGCACTTATGTTTTTAACGTTTTGTGTGGACGCGTGGATCGTGGCTGTCAGGCTAAAAGCTGGGCACAGACAGGTCCTGACTGGGAGACTGACAACCCCACTGGGACTTGGACACAAGATAGATTCAGTTCCACTAATTGAAGCCAGCGCAGTGGAGCTTTTAAAAGACTGTCTCAGAGTTAGTTAAGATTCTGCCATTTTCGTGACTGTTGGGGTTGTTTTTATATGAATTCAGAAGAGTGTGAGTTAATGGGAGAATGATGACTTGACTGAGAAATTTCAGCGTAGTTGGAAATGCTTTTTGACAGAAGGCACAGTGTCTCCTGTGGTTTATAATAGTTTTAGCACAGTTATGGCTTAGTGCTATAGTTACGTATAAGAGCCTTTTGCGTCAGACATGAATGGTTGAAAGTACATGCAGCTACAATTACTGCAGTCACAGTAAGTACTTTCTGACTGAGTATACAATATCACAGAGCAAAAGATACAAGATACAGATACAGATACAAGCAGTGTCACTAGTAAGAGTGTGTAGTAGCTGGGCTAGTCGTAGTAGCACCTACAAAACCAAAATAAAATGCATACTAACATACACTTTGTATTTAGGTATAGTATCCAAAGCAGATACAACAGCACTGCTAGTAGTAGATCATATTATAAAATGACACATGTATTTGATGCTAAAGTCAGAGTGAGTTAAAAAGTACTTTAGATTGGAAGCTTTGAATGTTATTTCCAAACACTGTCTATAGGTCAAAACAGCATTTGTGTTTAAGATAAGATGAAAATGTATGAATAGAAACAATTATCAGTGGGTTTGAACATTACAGTAAAGTATACAAACCTAGAAACATGACCTAATTTTTAACATAAATTAAGCACAATTTAAAATTCTGAAGCCATTTCGTCTCCATAGCTCCAGAAATTATGGAAATCACATCACTTTTATGCACACAAATCCCCCACAATGCACTTTGATGTCCCTTGACCTACTTCCTTAAATTACAAATAACACCGTGGATTACACTCGAGTTTTCTCCAAAGGCGGACGGTATTAAGTGGGTTAATAAGATTCCCATATGTAATCTATATTCTGATTGAGGAAGCATTAGACTGAGAAAACACAAAAGGTGGAGGGACAGCGGTGGATTACATGTGCTGCTTGTCAAGATATAAGTCATTATTTATGCTCTGTTTTCATTTTTATTGTCTAATATGTATCAACCCACAGTGATTAGCTTCGACATTGCTCTTACGCCAAAGGTTATGAGGAATTTATATTTTGATAAGAGAAAAGTAGGAGGAGAAATCCAATAAGGCTTAGCAATGCCCTAGAAAGAGGAAATGCTAAACGTGGCCGGTTCCATTTACACTATAGCACTCTCTTCTGTTTGCTCATTATATCGGCGCTGAGAGGAGCAGGGAGGATCATTTTGGCTACAGACTGTAATGCAGAATAAACCTATAGAGGAGATAATGTGTCCACAAACAATATTCACTTTAAAGTAGCATAGCATCCACGCCCAGTTGTTCAAAGAAAAAAAGAAAAAAAATGCAACTACTGCAACCTATAATACACACAGTGGATTCTTGTGAACTTTAAGCCTGATTATAATGCTGTTACCTCATCAAAAACATAGGACTGAAATCATCCAAATGATTATAGTGAAGGTGTATGGAGTCTCAAAACACAGTGGAGCTTGTATATCCACATGACATCACAAGGTGGAACAGAGCATTTTCAGACTAAATATGTAGGATTTGTGAGTTAAACATGTGTGAATGAAACAAAACACAACTCTGGCTATGTTTTTGAAAGGAAACAACATTTTACCATAGATCAGAAAATAGTGTATATGAGCCCTTTAAACTGGGATGCTAGAACACACACACAAACACCATTTAGTCTAAGTTGTACAGAATCTGGCAAGCAAACCAAGGAGATCAGTTCAGTTTTCCGTCTCATAGTCAAAACATGAAATATAAACACATTTTAGATCTAAGGATTGCCACAGTACACTGTTACACTATTCATCATGATGTAGGAGTGGAAGAAGCTGAGCTATGGAATTGGTTGTAGGCGACATTTGGATACACAGGATTAAGAATGATTAAATGGTTACATAGATGTTAGCTGTGAAATGTTTGGAAGTGAAAATCAAAAACACCAGCTGCTTTGGACAGGTACACAGGACTCATATGCAGAGGGATGCTGTTGATAGAGCTGCTAGAAAAAGGCATAAGACCGAAGGTACTAAAATAGAAAATTGGAAGTGAGAAAATATGAGTGAAGAGGATGGTGGTGGGATATCTTGTAACTTTGCCACTACCTAGAAAAGTCACCTATAATTGTCTCCATGGAAATTCTAGGTAAGTTTAATATTGTACTGTGTAGCATTCTTTGTAAAGCAATGATATTTCCATGAATATAAAAAGGTTGCTGATCCTCCACTGGAAAAGTTATACAGTGCACCTTTAAATCCATCAGTTAAAATTTGTGCCAAAAATTGAAACATTAATAGATTTATAGATCAAAACTTTGGTCGGTCTTAATAATGAGGCAATGATATTGACTGACAAGTTTAAAGCCAATCCTGTGGCATTAAGAGCGTGTGATGCTGAAGAGGAGGAGTCACCGCACTCTTGTTTAGCTGAAAGCTCTGAGTCAGGCTCTTTATGTCTCCTTATGTCCTCGCATTTCACAAGTTTTTACTTAAATCTGCACAATTCACTGAAAGTCTCTCCTTACGTTTGCCTCTGTGTGTGTGTCTATGGTCAAAATACCCACTTGCCTAATAATTGTGCACACAGTCACTGTGTGCACAATTATTAGGCAAGTGGTCACTGTGTGCACAACAATCAGGCAAAATACCCACTTGCCTAATAACTGTGCACAGAAAGCCAAAACTTCACTTTTAAAAAATCAGGTTTGAGATTTGTTAACATTTTGGATTGACCGAGAGCACTGTAGTTATTCAATTATAAAATAAATCCTCATAAACACAAGTTGCCTAATAATTATTCACACTGTATATAGTACAAACATGTTCTTAACTTTAAAGGTAGACTTCTCATTATGCTTGAAGTCCACCTGTTGTCAGTAAGACGGAAAAGAATCAAATAGAAAATTGAGAATGGGGTTTGATCAGTATGTCTTTCTTCTTTTCCCCATATCACCCAACCCTATAGTCAGAATCCCCAAAAATGAAAGAAAACAGCAATGTCTACTGGCATTACTTGAAGATAATAGGCTAGCCGTCTTGTTCCCTGTGAATGTATATAGTCTATAAAAAGGCCTAGTGCTTATTCTGTTCATGCATCGCTTCGTTGGACTCTGAATCTACTAGCGTGTCTGGTCTGTTTGTTTAATCCAGGCAGGCCCTCATAACCATCCCTCCTCTGTAGCCCTGTGTGAGAGTGCCTCTGCAGTGTAAATGTCCCATCCCTGGTGGGTGATATGCTCCGTGTTTCCAGATGGCTGTCAGTGAAACTCAGTCTTAATCGGCGTCCGCACCTGTCTTCTCTGGGGTAATGGCACCAACCCACCCTGTCCAATTTAACCTCTCCTATTCTTGTCTCCTTACAAGTTCCTGTTTTGTTCCGGGTGAGATTTTTCTATATATTAACCTTAGCCTATAGTACACAGAATCCCCAATAGACAAAGCAGATGATAACTATTCAGCACCTATTTAGTGGTGACATTAAAATGCACCTGTTTACCTATTCCACTGTCCCTGTCGTCTTGACGATATGAGTGAAAATGTCACAGCCCGGGTGTTTTCGTACCTGGTGCTAAAAAAAATAGCCGAAAATGCAGCCTCCTAACAGGCATTAGGAAGTGTGAAATGAGCACAGCGTCCCAACGGAAACCCACACATGACATGACACAGAGGATATCTTATGAAACCAAACAAAAATAATAAATCATCAATCTGGTAAAATATTGCATTTATTTGGAACATTTATGTGTTAAGCGCACAGCAGGAAATCATTGAAATTCTGATTCCTCTCCAAACTAAATGTTGAACTGCTCTTTTATATCATACTTTATTGAATGCTAAGCCAAGCTCAAGATTTGAAGACGGGTCAGGTCGCCCTTGTGACATTGTGGGATGGTCCAAATGCAGACGAATAAACTCACTAAAGTGTGCCTTGACTTTATAACATTAAAGGTTCATTGGATGACATAGTGGAGAGTCCGTCAAATGCTTTTCTCCATGGAAATATTATTGCTTTGTCTGAAATGTTTCACAGTATGCTATTAAACCTTTCTATCTTTATGGAGACCAAACCAGACCAAGTTACAGGTCAGATTTGTGGAGAGGCAACTCCGCTCACAGTCAGAATGCCTGTTCTTCTAGGTATTTTTGAGCTATAAAACCACCTGTAACTGAATAAACATAAAGTAGAGGTGTTTAATGTTGTACTGTGATACATTCCAAGCAGAACAATGACATATCTATAGAAACAAGGAAGTAACAGACCCTCCAAAAAAGTTACGCAATTCACCTTTAACATTCACATTTAACATTTAACTTTAACAGTTTATTATTTTCACTATAATGACTTTTCGCAAATGTCTGGTTTATCGCTTATTAATGTTTTCACAGTTGTGTCTGCATGTGATTCTTGGCTGTGAAACAAATGAAAAACATAGTAGGAAGTAAACAAAGCAGATTGTATTATACATGGTCAGTGATTATGCAGTTTATCATTACAAGCTGGTCGCCCTAACCTACTCTCACCCCACTGTACTTTGCCATTTACCATTTATGACCATTGAAACACATGTTAAGCCAATTTGAAGCAGCTTTTGAGCCGTGGCGTGTATCAGAGTGGGTAATACGGTGACAATAATGACTGATTCCTCTGTAAATGGGATCTAAATGAGGAGCTGTGCTTGGCCAATCTGCTGAGGGGGAGGCGGTCATGTTGGAAGCTAATAGCCACTGTAGCTCATCCTCTCCAAGGACCAGCCGTAAAACTTTGGGCTCTACTAGTTCTCCGGGGCTCCAGGCATGCATTACCGCGCTGACCTTTATGTCCACTGTAAAAGGATGTAACTAGTTCAGTAAATCAAACATCTTACATGCTTGTCTGGTCTGGATTTACCCCTCAGCCACAACCTCGCTTTTAAGGCCAGGAAGCAAAGGCAAACAATGTGTTGCAATTCATCAGGGGTTTAAAAGGCATGGCTAGCTCTGTTTAGCTTGGGTCTATGACAGGAGAACTGGCAGTACAGTACAGAGTTTCAGGCGACTTAATAAGCCAAGAGTGAAATAGCATTGGTGAAATCATTAGTAATCTTGTCAAGTTTGGTCCAAGCGGGAGATTCGTAGTTGAAATGTCATTGGTTGGCTGTGGACTGTGAGTAAAACTGCTGCCAGTATGAGGGGAGCGCTATAGAATGGCCTGTGACATAAGAATCAATAGGCCGGTTTGCGATGGGGCACTGTTCCCAGAGCCACACGGGGAGGACAGAGCTGTAAGCAGAGTGGCACAGAAATGGCACAGACCATTATAGCCTGGCTCCTGTTTGCACGCTTGGATAGTACAACCATAATGCTGACATGTGTACGCAGGACTCCCAGGCATAATCTGCTCTGGCGTTTGAAATACATTTAGCTCTCGTCATGTTTATAAGTGAATAGCTAATCATTTTTTTCTTTTTATATGTATATGCAAATGTAACAGGTACAGCAGCCTATGTTTGCTGGTGTGCTGGCTTTAAATGGACATAACTAACCTGCTAGGCGCTGTGTTCCAAATAGGTAGTGAACATGGGGCACTTCTGGCTCCATCGACTCCAATAGGAGTGGGTTTTGTGGACGGGATTCGTCGATTTTGTGCACTTCCACTTCCGGCGCAACAACAACAACAACAACAACAATGGCTCAAATGATGGCTAGATGTCACTGCTCTGCTCCTCTCTGTTTTTAAAATAAACAACGACAACCATACTTAAGCTTTCACAGATTCCTGACTGAACCGTGTATTAAACAGAGGTAGGTTTTAGCGATTCGCAGACATAAAGGGCAAAACATTGTAGCCGGCACTTTAGTGAATCTGATTATGTTACAGGTAGTGCTAGCGGGCTAGTGTTAGGTCAATTGAAGCATCTGAAAATCGGGTCTGTGCCCTCCCGTTTCAAGTGGAACACCTGGAGACTGAAAAGAAGGAAGTCCGTTTATAAAAGAGCATCAGTTAGTTTAGGCCGTGACGTTTGTTCAGACCTTCCTCTGGAGCAACCCCTGCTATGGGATTCCATGGAGCAGCTTCGGTGGTTATGACAGAACATGATTATGGAACTGCACCTAAACCAGGTATGTCAGTGTTCTGAAATGTTGGCCTACCTCCTCATGATGACCTACCAGTATCCCACTGACACAAAGTGTTTAGTCTTATTGATATCCCAGCCTTTTACCGACACCACAAAGTGAAAAACTCCAACACAAGTACAAACACTGATTTTTATATCTCACTTGACTAAAAGTAAAGGTGGACATTGAGCTGTAAAAACTAATAATTGTAGCTTAGAGGTCCGAACTACTTCCAGTATGAAAGTCACAAACAAAATCTGGGTAAACTGTCACCCCTCTCCCTGTAACTGCTGCAGTAATTATTCATTCAGTCATTTTGGCCTTAAAATGTTCATATTAACCTGCTCTATATGATCCTGGTGTTTTTATTTTGCTGTTTTAAAGAAATACATTTCTGTTCCTAATATAGAACTTGGCTCCAAATTTGCTCTTAAAGTTGCTAATCTCATGAGCTTCATTTGGGTGGAGCTGAACGCTATGGCTGATGTCACATTCTCACAGTCCACTTCTTTATACAGTCTGACCCAAACTACCCTTACTAGACACAATAATAACTGAGAAGTAGTAGCAAACAGTCCTATTACACTGAAGAAAAAACAACAACAACAACAAAAAAAAAGCATCCAAAATGACTTAAATTAAGAACATTTTACTTTATTTCAGTAGATATAACTTGAGTAGTAAAATGATCTACCAGTGGAATAAGTATGTTTTTCTTAATTCAAGCAACATTGGATTTTATTTCTTATTTTAAGTGCAAAAAGTTGTTGTTTTTCTTATTTTAAGTGAAGCAAGATTTATTTTCAGTACAAAAAGTCTTATTCTACTGGCAGATAAATTTACTTGTCAAGTGAAATTTACTCAAACCATGATAAAAGTTTCTTAATTCAAGTCATCTGAACTTGACTAGATTTTGTTTTATGCAGTGTAAACAGTGCCTTCTTGTTTTAAAGAAGAAACTATTAAAAAATCACTAAAAACCCTGCTACATTTCTCCACACTCCTCCTTTCTAAATGACAAGTGAAGAATAAAATGAACTGACGATGTTTTAACAGCCCTAAATCAGTGCTTTGTAACTAACCAAAGCCACAAGTCCAGTCAGACCCCTTTCACTCCCAGCAGCCCTGGTGTGTCTGAGCGCCGGGGGCATGAGCAGCCCGTGGGGACAGAGTGGCACCATCACGGCCTCGATCCAGACAGGCTCTCTCAAGTCCGTGTCAGAGCTCCATGGCCAAAGCCTCGTCAAACTCAAAAGAAACACCCACAAGGAGGTCTCTTGGCAAGAAGGGAGATATATACAACAGCACCCAAAGAGGGGCAGATGGAGTGACACAGAGCTGCTCCTGATGGATGGGTCCAAAGAGGCAGAATGCAAGGGGAGTATGTGACAAGTTAGATATATATGCACACAGCCAAGATCCAAGGTGGGGCTGCAAGGAGAAGGACAGTGTACTGAAGCAAGTAGACAAGAGTGATAGAGACAGCACTGGTAAACACTCACAAGCACGCCAACAAGAGATGATAGATAAAGCAGGGGGAGAGAAAGAATAGAAAGAGACAGGGGCGAGGGAGAGGTAGATGGAAAGAGGTGGAGAGAAACTGAAGAAAGGAGAGAAAGGGGGGAGATGGAAAGAGTAAAAAGAGGAGGAGAGAAAGAAAGTGTGTGTGTGGGGGGGGGGGGGCAGAGAAAGAGAGTAAAAAGAGAAGGGAAGGGAGAAAGAGACAAGAGAGAGTAAAAAGAGGGGAGAGAGAGAAAGAAAGGTGAGAGAGATAGTAAAAAGAAGAGAAGAGAGAGAACGAGGAGAGAAAAAGAGTGTAAAAAGAGAAGGAGAGAGAGAAAGAGAGGCAACAGAGAAGGGAAAAAAGAGGAGAGCGTGACAATGAGGGGGTGAGAGACAGTAAAAAGAAAAGGCAAAAGAGACAAGAAAAAGAGAGAGTAAAAAGAGGAGAGAGAGAGAAAGAAAGGCAACAGAGCTAGTAAAAAGAAGAGGAGAGAGAACGAGGAGAGAAAAGGAGCGTAAAAATTGAAGGAGAGAAAGAAAGAGGGGGGCAGAGAGAGTAAAAAGAGAAGGGAAGAGAGAAAGAAAGGCGAAAGAGATAGTAAGAAGAGGAAAGAGGAGAGACAAAGAGCGTTAAAAGAGAAGGAGAGAGATAAAGAGGGAGAAAGAGAGTAAAAAGAGGGGGAGAGAGAAAGAAGAGGGCAGAGAGAGTTAAAAGAGAAGGGAAGAGAGAAAGGGGGAGACAGGGAGTAAAAAGAGAAGGCAAAAGAGAAAGAGAGAGAGACAGACAGAAAGGCAACAGAGATAGTAAAAAGAAGAGGAGAGAGAGAAAGAGGAGAGACAAAGAGCATAAAAAGAGAAAGAGAGAGAGAAAGGAGGGGGAAAGAGTAAAAATAGGAGGAGAGTAGAAGAGGGGGGGAAGGAAAGAGAGGAAGTGATAGAGGGAGAGAAAGAGGGGAGTAGAGATAAAGTAAGAGAGAAAAGAAAATGAAGAATAGAACTAGGAAGAAAAAAGATAAAGAGAGAGATAGATGAAGACGGGAGGGAAATAGGGAAAAGAGAGAGAGGAGTGAGTGACAGAGGAAGAGAAAGACACGGAGGGTGAGAATAAAGAGGAGAAGAGGGAGAGAGGAGGGAATGAAGGCGTTAAGAGAGAGAATGAGAGTGAGAGAAAGAGGACAAGGAAACAATGATGGAGAGAATGACGCAGATAAAGAGAGGGAGACAAGAAGCAAGAGAGGAGGAGAGATACGTTGGCCCTTCCCACCCCACGACTGCCCTGTCTGTTGGGGTTAATGTAAGCTGCAGTGCTTAAATAATACACCAGGCGAGGAGTTAAAATGGATAAACACATCAAAAATTCATGGGCCTGTCATAGCAGAGTCCTGTGTGTCTAAGTGTTCATATAACCTTGTACAGAGACCAGAGCCAGCAGCATGTCTTTGGTGTGGAACATCTCGTTTTCCCACTAACATAAATGCCTGACAGGGTGGGGACAAGTCATCAATATCTGCACTCAAGTAAACGGACTACTGAAACTAAATGGGTACTGCAGTTAGAGTGACACATTAGAACACAGTAATCACATTTTAATAGGATGGAAATAGCATGTTAACTAAAAGTGTAATTATTCTAATTTAGGGCACATCTGTCTTCGGCTTTATTTTACAAGAACATGCCAGTAATCAGTTCTCATGCTATTAGCAGTCTATTAATGAGGTATTACTGATCTGTTAGGTATAGTGCAGCTGATCGCACTATCCAGTGTGGTGATTTTGCACTGATTTGAATAACAACTCATCTTTCTAATGGTTTCTAATGACTAGCATTCTCTATTTACCTGAATTGGCTTTGCACTAGTTGAATAATCCAAAAATAATAACAGTCCAAATTAGCCAGGCTGGCACCACCTAGTGCCTCCACTCAGCTTCATTTCTCTCCAGCGACTAGGTCAGGAATTGGAATACCCTAGACGGTTCGCAAAAACCCCAGAAGTGCAAGTTCAGGCACCAGCCA
Organism: Boleophthalmus pectinirostris; assembly: GCF_026225935.1. NCBI lineage: Eukaryota > Metazoa > Chordata > Actinopteri > Gobiiformes > Gobiidae > Boleophthalmus > Boleophthalmus pectinirostris. The sequence goes on from NW_026571541.1 coordinate 15,263,576, forward strand.
ATCAACGAAGAGCCATAAATTCAGTGTTGTCAATGATTCCCGAGATCAAGGATTTAAAGCCAGAATAAAGAGAATGTTTGTTGAATTTAATCAAGGGGAAAGACGTTATTGTCCTTCTTCCTCTGGGATTTGTGAAAAGATTAATACACCTTAATACACCAGTTAGTCCCGTTGGCGGCGCTTTACATACATGACTACCAAGCAGCAGTGACTGGTTAAATGATAAAAAGTACCCGCCAACTGATGTGCGAACACATTCTAACACTGTGAGGTCAGACGGTTAGTACGAAGTGAAATGAAGTAAAACCAGCTGATAGCCAACACAGTGGGATGTTTTAAGTTTTGTCTTAAAACCCACTTTTATTCTCTGGCTTTTAACAGCACACGAGTTGAGTGGTCCTTTGCGTCTTCTATTTATTTTTAACAAATTTTATAGATTTTATTTATTTGTTGCTATTTTATTGTTTTTGGTTGGGAGTCCATGACCTGCTTGAATGTTCCACAGTGTGACATTAAACAGCTCTGCCTTACTTTTTTTTCCAATATTACAAGTAGTTTTATAGCTCAAAAATGCCTAGAAAAACAGGCATTATGGCTATGAGCGGGGTTGCCTCTCCACAGATCTGACCTGTAACCTGATCTAGTTTGTCCTCCATGAAGATAACATACTACCAAACATTCCAGGCAAAACAATAACATCTCCATGGAGAAAATCATTTGATGGACCTTCCACTAGAAAAGTTACACAATGCACTTTTAAGCATCTGAGCAATTGTAAATTTTTTGTAGCATTGTTCTAGCTTCTCTGTTTATAAAATTTGCTATATAAATAAAGTGAATTGGATCAACTACTAATTTCATTTCTCCCGCCTGATGTTGTTGCTATCTTTCCCATCCCCATCACTCACAGCAGATGACATCAACCTCAGCTCCCTATCCTCCTGCACTGCCCCCTGTTGTTTCCTCCGCACCACTGTCTCCAAAAGTGCCCTATTATTCTCAACATTAAAGTGAAATATGGTTCAACCTGGTGTCTCTTCATAATGATAAATGCAATGATAAATACCTCTCCTTCTCTCTTTTCCATCTTTAGCATGCATTACCTCGCTCATGCCATAGTGCCTTCTCTATCATTAAAGTGTGCGCTGTCATGCAGCCTGCACAGACCACGGCCTAATGGAGCAGGCAAGAACAGGACTTCTTAATGAGGCGTAACTGCGTAACACTGGGCTGTACAGTAAAAGCACTCAGGAGCCCGGCTGAAATCCAACCCTCCTCCTAATTTTGTAACAGCACGCCCTGCCTCCTGAACATGATGTCACTGGTGAGAGTGCATAATGGAAGAGAGAGAAATACAGTGCATCTAGAGACTCTACAGCATGATCTAGTTTTAAAGGACATAAAGAAGTGCAATAAGGGAGTGTTTGATTTCACCCATTGCATTTGGTTACAATCAAATGAATCAGTTATAGGAGCGAATTTGTGGCTGAGCTCCATATGAGGAATAGGAACTGATTTACAGATAAATGGAGAAATAAAAACACCAGGATCATGTAGAGTGGGTTAATACGAACATTTTAAGACCAAAAATGAGGAGCCTGACAGCAGCAGTTACAGAGAGAGGGGCAAAGTTTTTTCAATACAAAGTAAATTGGAGCCAGATTCGATGAAGCTGGAAGCATGTCCATCGTTATAGTCTGTGGTAGTAGGATGTGAATACTTTTACTACCACTATATCGTAAACACTGCTTTCCCTGGGGTAGACTTTCAGAAGTCCCCTCTGACCACCACTCACTCACTCACTTACTCACAATCGTACTAGGTTGGATCGGCTGCACTACCAGACCCACTCCCATCCCACTGTGGCATAACCTCCGAGATCAGACAAGAATTCTCAAGGTGATGTGACCACGTTACCTGTTCTTACTCTGGTGCCAGTTAATACTTTGAAACTGAGGGGACTCTGCTCAGCCTGAAGCTTTATTAGACTTTAATCTGTGCCATAAATAACTAACTTAGCTGGAACTACAACAGATGAGCCGATTTGTGCTGTTAAACTCTCTCTCATACATAAAATTTGCCACAAACTAGTTTTAACAGACAGCTTTTCAGTTAGTTGTTTCAGTTTTTCTTGAAAATCAAACACCCAAACAGTACGATGGCCGCTCGCATTGACCACACTCTTGAAAAAGTAGTTTAAATCCATTTGGTATTTATTCTTGAATTTTCAGACAACCTTTAAACGTTTTTGACACTGTTTGATGAATGAATAAAAAGCTAAATAAAATGGTTTAGCATTTTCATTTTTAGCCACTCCACAGTGATTCTTTTCTCTCTTTGCGCAGGCTGCCCTTCTCAACACTTACATAAAGCTTGAGGGGACGTAATAAGCCTCAAATGGCCCTGAGCGGCACGGGCACATGTCCAACGCAGTGGCCAGAAGTGGAGTGGCAAACATTGCACATATTACTAGACATATGTGCAATCATAATAAAGGACAGTAGGATAAATTTGAGCAGTAGACTGTCCCTTTCATGCACTTCCACTGTCAGATGGCCTTATGGATTATCAAACCGAAACACACGCTTGTGATAAACATCATTCAACCCATGCCATTTTTGCAGTGTCCTCACTTTCACAAACGTTTTTGAGTGAGATAGAGTGAAACTTAGAAGAATAGTGCCCCGCTCTCATACTCTACCACGGGGAATGTGCTGACATAATAGATTGTCAGTTCTTGAATTATGGATGCCTTGAAATAATTTCTCTGATAGGCTACTCATTCCCGTGCTCTATCACCGGATAATGGACTCGCCGTGGTATATGCATTGAGAAAGTGCTGGGGAAGATAGAGAGGGGAGATTGGTTGGCATTTTAAAATGTCTCCCAGTCGATGCAAGCTCTATCCAGTTTGGTGGGACAACAGTGTCAATGGGATGATTCAGTGTGCCTATTTTTAAACATCCAGCAAGACACATTTTACTGAGAGCGCTGCGACTTTTAAAATATGCAGTGATGGATTTCATATTCACTCTCAGGCTTCATTCCTCCTCGCTAAATTAAAATGTACATGTTTTTTATTTTAATGTCAAAACTGCATGCTTCCAGAAAATCAATAACTGGACCTGGGGTTGTTATTGTTTGGGGCTATAAGCAAATACATCCTGCTTTTTACAAGCCCACTGAGCTACATAATGAGAAATGAGAAAACAGGGGAATTTTTTTTCCTGTCTATTTTTCCTCCTCCAGAGCAGCAGCTAATGAGTGTGGCATGTCGGTAAGAAGAATGAATAGAAGGCTGGGGTTGAGCTTGTATTTATATTAGGGTAAAAGCTATCAATAACAGTCTTTACAGGGAGGTGAGGTGCAGATCAGTGTTTGCACCTTGACTTCAGGCCTATCGCTCCACATTAGAAAACAAGTATTAAGAATCACGTCTACATCCGCTAATGAAGATTTATGGCTGGCAGTGGCCGATCATACATGATTTACATAACACGACAGGCAGCGGGGAGAGGGGTGAGGTAGGAGTGCGATTAGGCACTTTGAAGTTTTCCTATGAGCTTGACATTAATACACACATATAATATTTGCCATTTTGAATTTATTGTGGGTGTGTTTTCATATCTCATATCACAATCCTCAATCCTCAATCACAGTAAACCACACACGCCACCTAATGATGCTTAATGTAGAAACAAAACACATATTCATCAAGTAAATACAAGCATGGACTGACAGGGAACATCAATAATAATAAATGGGGCAGTAGATTTTGTGAGAAATGTTTGGCTAACGCTGCGTTCACACACACATCAAAACTGGGACATGAATTTGGGGTTTTCAAACTCTTCAACTAATTCCTATCTTTGAAACCCAGGTATTCACATGTATGAGTTTTTCGGCCACCCACAGCTTTAAACTACTTTTCCAAAATGAGATGAGGTCTGTGATTAAACCAGGATTAGATCAGGGTCAAACCAAATAATCAGAACTTAAAGATTTTATACTACACAAAATGTAACCTTATGAGCTTTAAACTATGCCAGAATGTTGTTACTTCCTCAAAAAACATACCCGGAGTTGTGTTTTGTTTCATTCAAACATGTTTGAGTAACCCATTATTTTTAGTCTCTCCATAGCTCAAAATGCTCTGTTCCACCTTGTGATGTCATGAAGTTAGTAGTGTTCAAGTTAGCAGCTCCCTTTTATGTTTAGCTCAATAGAGATCGGCAATTGCAGGGCTTAAACTATCCAAATGATTCTAGTGAAGATGTATGGAGTTTAAAAACACAGTGGAGCATTTCCTGTATTATCACATGGCATTACAAAGAGGAACAGAGTGATTTCTTTTTGAGAGAAGGACTCCTAAAGCCTAAATATGTGTGTTAAACATGTGTGAATGAAACAAACCCGGGTATGTGTTTGATGAGGAAACAACATTATAACATCAGAAAATAGTGTAAAATGAACCCTTTAAACCAAGACCAAACCACAACAAGGATGAATGCAGACCAAGATAAATTTGAAAAAGAGGTCAGAGAAAACATATGCATGACGAAAGACAGTAAACATGACGGAACAGGCTGTACTACTTTTAATGTGCCAATCCAATGGGCAGTAAGAGCTTGTAAATTACATCAGAAAGCTGGGAGTTAGCACAGAGCATGTTCCAGGTCTGGTCCAGGTTAGCCTTAATCAGGCCTTATCCCTCAGCACCTTTCAGCAGCGCTCTGCCCTACAAGCCTTTGATATGGCAGGTGTGAACACGGCTCTCATCCCTGATCCCTACCAGCACCACCGGGCTTACCTCCCTCCTAATTCAGTTTGCGTTCTTTGGTCTGGGACTCTGGAATTGATTATTTTGCTGCGCTTCTTTTAAATTGGTATCTAGAGAGTGCCCCCCTATTCTTAAAAAGCTCTCATCAAATCAAATGGAAATCTAATAGAAGTGAGTAATGGCTATAGATAGAGCTGACCTATTGATACTTTGCAGATGTCATCAACATTCCCCGAGGGTGTGACGCGAACTGAAAGCACTACTCTGTTCTCTTACTCAAGTTAGACTTTAATCTGAGCTTTATTTTAACACAGTTCGCCCAAAAAGAACTTACTTGGTTGGAACTACAACATGTGCGCTTTAACAAGTCTCTGAAACATAAAATTACAGTCACGATCTACTAGCATTAGCCAACAGTTTTTCACTCTCACCATCTTTGTTGAACATCAAACACCCAAACAGGACCATGAACGCTCGTATTGATCGCAGGCTCTTGAAAATGTGCTGTTTAAATCCATTTTGTATTTTTTCTTGAGTTTTCATCTTAAAACTTTTTTGTCTGTGTTCTCTAATGTGTGCACTGTGTCACAATGGTAACTGCATGTAGAACCCCCCCAGCACGATGTCACTTCAAAGTAACAATAGTTCACAATAAGGAGTGAGGCTATATTAAAAAGAATGTGGCTGCATTTAAAGGTGCACTGTGTAACTTTTATTGTGGAGGGTCCATCAAATGCTTTTCATATGATGCTTTGTCTGGAGCGTAACCTTTCTACCTTCATTGAGACCACACCAGACCAAGTTACAGGTCAGATCTGTGGAGTGGTGGCTCTGCTCACAGTCAGAATGGCTGTTTTGCTTGATATTTTTGACCAATAAAGCCACCTGGTAGATCTGTTTAATCTCATATTGTGGCACATTCTAAGCAGAGCAATGACACAGAGCTATTACATATCCAAAGAAACACGAAGGTGGCGGACCCCCAACCAAAAAAAAAAAATTACATAGTGTACCTTTAACTTACTCTTCCTTGAGGTCCACTAACTTGATATGTGCACATATCAGAGCTATTGAATACAGGTGTAGGGCATAATGTTCAGGTTCAGAGCATATAAAGGCAACTAACCAGCACAGAGAGGCAGTTTCCCCATGTAATCGTCAACTTGGTTCCCTAACATGGAGTACAACAGCTGCACTTCAGTCAAGAGGAGCAGGTTTGGGTGCTGCCAGCGCTCATTGGAGATTACATGCTTCAGTGGCTCAGTGGCACTTAGGTTTGGGCTGTGCGGCAGGGGGCCAAGAGACAAAAAGGCAGGAGGTGATTCAGCAGGGTGACTATAATCATGGAAAATGTTTCAGCCAGCTGTCATGAAGCATCACAGGACTTGAACTGCTTTTGCAAAATGTGAAGCACTTTTTTCATTTTGTCTGCAGTGTGGCAAATTTGGTTGAATACAATACAATTTCCTTGTATTTTCTTGAGTTCACACTTATCCAATTCCCAGATCAAAATTGAGAATAATTTACACTGAACTCAGAACTAAACCTGGACTAAACCAAAACTAGAAAATGACCTGACCAAGTCTACATCATGGCTTCGACTGGTCCCAAACTAAGGCTGGAAAGTTTTGAAAAATATGTAATTATGTTTTTTTCTGAGGAGCATTGTGATTGCAATTACATGATGATTTATATTTTAAAGGGCTCATATTACGCTGTTTTCTGATTTATGTTACAATGCTGTTTCCTCATCAAAACAGTTGTGTTTTGTTTCAGTCACACATGTCTAACACAAAGGAAGTGTTCCACTCTGCTTTTAAACTCCATACACTAGAATAATTTAGATAATTTCAGCCCTAGAATTACCAATCTCTACCGAACAAAAGATAAAAAGTAGCTTTTAACTTGAAAGCTACATCAGAGCATTTTGACCTTTGGATATGCAGACAGACTATTAAAAAAGGGTTACTCAAACATGTGTGAATGAAACAAAATACAACTCCAGGTATGTTTTTGGTGAGATAACATGATTATAACATGGCTCAAAGCTCACAAGAGTCAATTTGCGTAACATGGGACCTTAGAATTCTATTCAAAGTTCACATTTTAAACACATGCCAAGAATTGACCAAAAATGGGAATGTGAACTAACAAACTAATACAAGAATCACATTTCAGAACCTAATGTTACATCTCAGACTTGGACCAAACCAAAACAAGGTTGAACACTTCAGTTATGTAAATAAATTGCTAAGAAATATTAATGCATGCCTAACATGAATTGCTAGATATTCCATTAACGTTAATCATTGAGTAAAAACCCACAAGCACATCTTTATCTTGGTAAACCATAAGAGATGCATATCTTACTAACAGCCTGTGCTAAATAGCCTATGCTCTGCTGCTAAGGCTACCTCAACATATAGAAGTATATAAGGGCGTATGAAGGGCAACTTTACTCCATCTGGTTATGATGCAGGCTATGAATTATAAGTGGTGTTGATGCAACCAGCACACTTCTTATTCTTAACCCACGCCTCCCCAGTCTCTACGGGCACTGGGAAACACCATTGGCTCGAGAAGAGAAAATGCTGCTGGAAGTGTTTTCAGAGGCAAATAAAAAGGAACAGAAATGTAGTTTAAATATTTAATAACCTGAGTGAAATGTAGGCAGGTCTAAAGGTGGCAGCATGGTGTAACGGGAAGGGGGAGACAGCAAGAGTGATCATCCAAGAGCAAAAACATGACAAAACAATGCAGAATGCGACCGTGTAGGAAGCAAGAATACACAAATGAAGGAGTCAATATGTTTTTGTTTCCCTGCGAGTAAAAGGCTGAGTCTACTTAGTCCCATCAAACAAATTACAAAACAGGACTTTTAACAGATGTGCTGAGCAGGACACTATTTTAACCATTTGGAGAAGAGTGCACTGTAAGGCAATTTTACAAGAAGATAGAAAATACACTTAAGAACATAGTCATACTCAAGGATACCTGGTTCCCAGCTGACAGCAGACTGGAGATCACAAGGTCAGGCATTGCGGTTTAGAGTCAGTAGCTAAAAACTGAGCTGAATACCTACTGCCATATTAATTACTTCTTTGTCTTAACATTAAAGGACCCACAAAATGTTATTTTCTAATCTGGTATAATGCTGTTTCCTCATCAAAAACATACCTAGAGTTGCACTTTGTTTCCTTAGCACATTTTTAACACACAATTCCTGCATATTTATGTGTTCATCTCTCAAACTGAAATCACTATGTTCCACTATGTTATGATGTCATGTGGTAATACAGGAAGCGCTCCACTGTGGCCTGTAATTGTTAATCTCTACTGATCAAAAGGTAAAAAGTAGCTCTTAACTCAAAAACTACTGCTTAATGACATCACAAGGTGGAACAGAACATTCTGAGCTTTAGAGATGTAGACAGACTAAGCTCAGGTATGTTTTTAATGAGGTAACAACATTCTAACATGGCTTAAAGCTCACAAGAGTGAATTTTGCATAATATAGGGGCTTTAAAGTCTTCATTTTTTTTTGATAGAAACAACAGAATTTACGATCACATTGAAAGGATAAGCAGACTGCACGCAGGGAGGTCAGTGCTGGCCCAGGAGGCATATATGTTACCGTGACAATTACAACAGTTTATCTCATGGGCAAACAAGTGTGAAAGAAATGCCAACTTTATCTTCAGATCAGTTGTTGCTTACCTCGGCTATTGATGGTGATGACGAAGGGACAGCTTTTCCTTTTACATGATATTCTCCAAATATATCCAAAAGGTAAATTTACAATGTTGAGGCTGATCATTTCTACTAGATCTAAATACAATTGACCAATATTAACCCATCAATCATTGTCAGCAAATAAATCTATTGGTTGCAATAATCAGACTGTCTTGAGATTATAAAGACGTTGCTAACAGGTGAGCAGTTTTCATTATGCTGAAAATATCTGCTTAGTTCTTTTTCCAGCAATAGTCATCATTAATTATGGCCTGGATTTTACTTTAAAAGCAGTGAAGACGGTGCAGTGTGGTGCTAGCTCAGTCTGTGGCTGTGTTGCTCTACCTCCTGAGATCGGTGTTTCCCTGGCGACTGTCTGGTCCAATTCAGCCCAATGCTGAAGACCTGCAACCCCGCTTCTTCAAGAGTCGCTGTTAAACATTCATCAGGCCTTGGCTCTGTGGGTGCATGCTCAGCCCACAACCCATTTTCAGTGCCTCTAGTATTAGTAGAGTTGGGTTTGGGCAGTTGTAATCTTCTACAGCTATCATTCTGGTATTGAATCTCCCAGTTATCCAGGTAGGTTTCATTACAAAAGAAAAAAGTTTTTGGAGTGTGTAAGTTGTGTTACTCATCCAAGTCTCAAGTCACTGCCTCGTCTGTCTGATGGGAGACTACTTGGAAACTACACTAAAACTAACTCCTATATTAAAGGGAGACCATGCGAGGCATCTTACCCCGGGCCCCCATATTTCTGTCAATGGGCCTGGTAAGGTGTGTCAATTATGAATTAAGCCCACAAGCATGAACTTTAACCTGAGTCATAATCTGCCTGATTGTTGACTCCCCATATTGTTACCTCCGCCAAGGAGGTTATGTTTTTGCCGGCGTTTGTCTGTTTGTTTGTTAGTTTGTTTGTTTGTCTTTTAGCAACATAACTCAAAAAGTTATGGACCGATTTTGATGAAATTTTCAGGATTTGTTGGAAATGTGAAAAGGAAGAAATGGTTTCATTTTGGGGGTGATCCGGAAGAAATCCTGGATTCTGGATCACTTTGAAATTTTAGTTAACATTGTGGTAAATGGGGCCAAAAATTTTGTTTCTCAATATCTCGCTTAATTATTGACCAAACCCCATGAAATTTGACTCAGGGATGGACAATGGGATCCTCTTTCATATTCCAAAGGCTGATCCGGATCTGATCCAGAACACTGATTTTATCGCAATTTATATAAAAGATGGGGGTAGTCCTTGGTGGAGGTCTGTGCTCTCTGCTTTTCTAGTTTTCTTTGATTTGATTTAAACCTGAGAATGGATCCTGGTAATGTTAACTCAATACATGCTTGTACACATAATTTGGCCAATACATACAAATATTTTATTAATAAGGAATACATCTTGTTTAGTTTATGTCTACACATGTAAGGCTGTTTCACTGCATTAATTCATCTCTGTAAAGCCAAAGCTCTCAACCTCTCTCCATTCAACCCCAAAGAGCTTTGCAGACACAGGACAAAATGAGTTACTGCTATAAATCAACCAGCAGTGACGAATGCGCAGTTTTTCACAGATGTTGCCATACCTCTCTGAGCCGCAGGGCTATTTGTTGCTAAATAAAGATCAATACCAAACAAGAGATCCATGCAGATACAAGTAACCTACTCAAGGGCATTTGCTCATCGGCTCTGCTTAACACTATTTGAATCTGATCCATCCTTTGCATATGATACAAAAAAGATTTCTCTGGGGAGGGAGAGGGCAGTAATATGGATACAAAATGGATTAAACCTCAACACTTTTCATTAAAGTAGCTATACCCAAGTTTTTCCATATAGTTGAGCCAAATGTGTCTTGTCTCATTTTGAGAGGTCAAAATGAGGCTGCTGTGTACTGTCTGCACCTGATTATATCACTATTATCACCTGAGAATCTGGAAGTGTGCTGTTAGCATGCTCATTGTTATTAGCATTACCATGATTGCTCCCATTTAGCCTATGAAAGTTGTGAAATGAGTTTATAAACTCATAGCGATGAAAAAATAGGATGCTCAATACATAATGTAAGTGTGGAATAAGTTTGGACAATTGCAAGCATTTAAATTAAACTAGTTCTGTTTTTCATGTTGTAGGTAAGGTACGTAAGTCACTAAAGAAACAGAATGCACTCTGGGCTTTCCATTATATAAAATGGTATACCGTAAGAAGTCCTTTGTGTTTGTGCTCTTTCTTTGATCGTGGCAAATAGAACACGTCCTTCAGCTCTGCACTGCCGTAGACCTCCTCCAAAAGGATACCTGCATCTCTCCACTCTTCCTACAATATGTGTGTTTTTATGTTCTTTCCTGTGTATCCTGCTGGTGGCTGCTAAAACTATTGGCTTTATCACTCCTCCTCGGGGAAAAGTCAGCTAATAAAGTTAATTGCATTTCGCGCAGCATTTGAACTGTGAAGCAGTTGTCCTTGTGAAGGTAAATCAAAACATAAACATGCCAAATAATGGGGAAGAGGAAGCCAACCAGAAAACCATGTAAATGGGGACATAGTTTAATATGGGCTTTTTGGAAGCTTGTGTTGCTCTTCTTCTGCAATAAAAACTTATAGACCACAAATAATATGAATAATAATAAATGACAGCAGTATTGAGGATTGAACTACTAATTTATGAGTTAGTAGGCAAAAGTCTCAGACAAACGAGGTATGGAGTCTCATTTGAATTTGCAGCATTGGTTCTTAGCCTGGGTGTGCATGAAGAACACAGGCTTTAGCTGTTGACACTGTTACTTTACCCCTTCTGTTAGAAAGGTTAATTGCATTTAGTGTAGTATTTGTTAAGCAGTCTCCCTCTTAAAGGCAAATAGAAATGTGCTTGTCTTAAACCACTGCATATAATGTGTGTTTGTGACCATGACCTCTGCACTCATCCATGACTGCACCCCAAAGATAAAGCAGAATAAACAGAGAGAGCTCTGCATTTCAACATGTTCTGTCAGATTTGGACTCACTGCAGTTCACCCTGTTCCAGATTGGCTCTTTAAAAAGTCTGACACCAACAGTTGTCCTCCGCACTGATAGTGTCCAACACCGCAGCAAGGGCACCTCAAAGTGTTCTCACAAGGTCTGCCAGGAGACAACACAAATACATAACATAAACAAACACTAGTCTGATGCACAATATAGCCACTATTCCTCTGTGGATACAGATTTTAGTGCCCTTGGCAAATAACTCCAAGAGACTATTCATCTGTCTGCTACAGCTGTTTTCTACAAACAGGGCAGGGGCACAGTCACTTTTGTGCACTATTTTTTTTTAAAATTATCACAGGGACCATAAAATAAGGGATGGAGGACACCAGATTTTGCTATAGCTGGTTTCCATCTGCAGTCTCCGCAACTGCAGTCGACGGGGAATAAAGGGGCATTATCAGAAAACTTGAACTTAAAAGAATCATCATTGATGAGCTTTAATCCAAATACTGTATGTATACAATGCTGAATCAAAATGTACTAAAAACAGAATTAGCTTTTGATGAAGCTTTGTATGTATTGAAAGCTAAATATACTAGACAATATCTCAGTTCCTAGACTATTCCTCAGTTAGTTTAGTTAGTCTTTTTTTTTAGTATACCTAAAAAAACAGATACTCCAAAAAAGTATGGACTTATACTAACCTAATTAATTTCTTAATTCTCTGACATTTAAGATGCAGACAGTGGCGGTTGTCTGCAGTGGCCTTATCACTCCCAGTCCCCTCTGATCCACGGTGGAGCCTTCCCTGTGTGCTGATACACACACTGACACACACTGACACAGACCAGTAACATTGTTCATCCAAACTGATTTAAACCTGAAAGAGGCAGCCATTCAACAGCTCCCTGAGGACTTCAGCATCACAGCCTGAGTGACACCCCATCCCCACCCTATAGCCTCCATCTACAAGTGTAACATTGTGCCATATAGTGAGTGTAAGGTTATCATAGTGTATAATGGAAAGTAAATGGGCTCACAGAATGCACACATGGGACAAAGCATCTTTTAATAGCAAAGATAAGATGTCATAGGTGATAGTGAACCATGGATTTCACGCTGCTTCCTTGTCATTCAAAACAAGAAGCCAGAATTTTGGGTTTCCACTCAAACTTCAAATCAAAGTTTTAGTGTTTGAGTGTGTGTTTCTGTGTGTGTGTCTGTTTTAAGTCAATAGATCTAGTGACTTTCTCACAGGAATACAGCAGTTGTCTTGTCTGTGTCCTTGAGAAACTAAACCGAACATGTAAGTAGTTTTTGGAAAATAAAATTACAAATCAATATGCTAGGGGGCATAACAACTTTGCAATAACAGGTAGCATTTCTGTCATGAGCAGTGGGTCGGGTGAGCATTAAATCCAATAAAACCAACAGAACTCGGGGCCCACTTGACGAAACGGTGACACTTTTATTTGCTGACATCCATAATAAATCAAGTAACAAAGCGGCCGTGCAACAAAATCAACTTGCACTTTCTCTTTCGCTGCTAACTCAAGGTGAATGTCTGCAATAAAGAGAAAGCTGCTGTGTCGCGCTTGAAAAATGCTAAGTCATGCTCTGTTTCTATAGACTGTGTAAGGGAGTTCAAGCTGGACATAGGTAGGAAATAACAAACAGCAAATACATCCATGATATGTTGGTCAGAAGTCAAGTGAGACCCACACAACCTGGCTCTGACATTCAATCAGTGCATGCGGTGTTTGGGTGGGAGCTCAGCCTGACGGACACCGCTAAAAGGGGTCATGAAGTCCAACGCACGCCATCGATCCACAGACTGTGAGGAGACACGCAGGATATGTGCACGGGACATGTACACACTCTCACAATGTTCATGTGAAAAACTGAACAAAAAACTCTCTGGTTTGTGGAGTTGGGTTGTTGCTTTGATGAGAGTGGTTTTAGTAGTGTTATAATATGATAATGCAGAGATGATAGATGTACAATACAATTACTTGCACACACCATCAAAACTGGAAAGACACTCAACACAGAACTAAACCTGAAACAGACTAAACCAGGATTAGAACAGGACTAAATCCGGTCTACATCAGGACTAAACTGGTTTCAAACCAATACTAAACCTAGATGTGAACACAATCTTATTGGGTTTAAAACTATAGTATAGTATATAACAATGTCCAAGTGATTTCCTTTGTGGATTAATAAAGTTTGTCTAAGTCTATATCTAAGTATATTATAATATAGTATAAGTATCTGTAGGTAAAGTACTAAAGTTAATAAAGATATATTATTAACTGGTGCTTATCTCTGATAATTACCGGAAAACAAACAGATAAAAAGTGTCTGCTTTTCATTTAAAATCTCTTCAAAGTTTTGTGGTTTATAGAACACATAAAGTTCTTGAGTCTGCTACACAGTTAAAATCTAAGACACCCGTGGCTCATTATGTCATAATTTGCACATTTTAAATCATTAAGAACAAAGTAAGCACAGGGCAATGGGCGTATGTGGTAGTGGGAACACTGGGTTTGATCAGCAATATGGTGTTTCGAAAACAAATGATTAAAGACTGTTCAAACATGCAGGATGGCAGGATCACTCCAAATACGACTTCAAGAAAGTAAATGGGAAACAACTATATCATGGTTAAAAGCTCGGAAAAATAGGTCTGTGTTAATATATGTAAAACACTTGGAGAAAAAAAATAAATAGGTGATACATTTTATACACAATAGATGTAAAACTTTTTCAAGGAATACGGTTAGGCTGGTTAAGTATCATAAAACAATCTAGTCCCTTTCCTATAAGTATCATTATCTTCTTCCTCCTTTGTGCAGCCAGCTCACTATAATGGTCCTCTGAAATATAGTATAAAGAACTTGATACATTATGAGTAACTGCCTCCACTAAAAGTTCAAAGTAATGCGCAGAAAAGGTTTTATATTATCTTGAACAATTCCCATAGAGCGTCTCCCAGTTGTTTGATGGATCTCTTTACCTTACAGGCAGCAATTTAGTGTGATTTCTGGTGCTCGCCTGGTGCAGATGTGGTGGTTGACATCCATCTCATCTCTTGTCATTTATCAGACTGAGCCATTTGCTTCTTTTCGTCATTATGTTATGTTTCTTTTGTGACATTGCAGTTGTGCACGGAGAGGCCAATCTATTTACTGTGAGAAAGCTTGCATCAGAGCCAGGAGTCGACTGACAGAGATAAGTGATGAGAGGAGCTAATCTGAGCAAGAGACAAATGCTACAAAAGTACAACCTTCACTGCTCACAAGAGGTGGCTGTATACTATTGTTGTTTCTGCTTGCAATATATGGTCAAGGTAAAGCAATTTTCTATAAATGTAATATATACTTGAAAAAAAAATCTCTCCTTGGGCCCAATTACATTAAAATAAGATCAGATATACATGACAGTCCCAAAGGAGGAATTTGTCATGGGCAGCCCTGCACTTATAAGTGGTTGCATAACATCTAACATCTAACATATATAAAACCTACTTACAATAGCTGCTAGGCTCAAAAAGAATCCCCACCACAAACATGATATTATAGATGTATATGCAGTCACAGCGGGTTGTGTATGATTCATATGCTTCTTTGAATATAACCACAAATACTCTGGGACTTCATTAATGAGTCATGGTTGTAATTAGGTCAATGAATAATGCACCAACTTTATAGCTACAAATCCAAGGTGTAGTAGGGAAATAGGAATAGACATACAATATCAGTGCATTGAGTTTGCCTCACTTGTATGAGTCTTGTAATAGTGTTAAATAAAGATTGAGTGTCGTGAAAAAAGAGAAAAATAAATTAATGCCGCAAGCGGTATAGAGCGCCCCCTGCCTCCTACTCTACCATCTGAACGATCCCTCATGATGGCGCTAATGCACGCCCAGTAGGATTATTATTGTGACTTTGGGGTGTACCTGTCACTAAACAAAATCAATTTCATCGCCATAGCAACTCCATACAAAACCCGCCCACACACCTGGAAAAACAACGCAAACTCCGCACAGAAAGACCTGAGTCACCTGGAATCGAACCTGGAAAATTCTTGTTGTGAGGCTTGAGTTACCAGATCATATTATATTATGTAAAAATATATATACTTAAAAAATACTACTACTTGACATACGAGGAAAAGACAGTAGAAATGACTTTAACTTAACATTTTTGTAAGTCCTTTGGCTTTCAGAAAATGCTATAAAATACTTTCTGTGCTGGTTGTAAACTCTATACACACCTCAATGGCCCTCACAATGTCACCTACCAAAACTTGATCCGTCCTGTTTATGTTATTGACAGACGCCATTCTCTGTTTCCCAATCCCCAGGGGAACCTCGATCGATGTCTAACTGGGCTCACTCAATGATGCAATAAAATGGCTCCTTTTTAAAATAATAATGGGTTCTTTCCTGGGGGACACAAGCAGGAATCCTCCGGAGCCGCACACTACAGCGCACACTGATAACACAATCGCTCTACCTGTTCAACTCATCTCTCACAACTCCTGCCCTTTGCGCTCCTCATTTTCAGGCTGTCTCTGATCCTCTGCCTTTTTTACATTTCAATCCTTCAGCCCTACTCCTGCCTTATCCTGACAGGAGAGAGAGGGAGGAGAGAGCGAGGGATATAGAGAGGGAGAAGAGAGAGAGACGAGTGGGGAGAGAGGAGAGATTAAAGAGGAAGAAGAGGAGAAAGAAGGTGGGAGGGAGGGAGATTGGAGTTGTGAGAAAGAACAGTGAAGAGAGAGGAAGTAGGGGAGAGACATGATAGAGAGAGTGTAAAGAGAGACACACAAAAGAGGGGAATCAAGAGAGAGAAGGAGGAGAGAGTTTGATAAGAGATGAAGGAGAGGAAAGAGAACGAAGAGGGGGGAAGAGAAAGGAGAGAGAGGGAAGAGGAGCCGTTGTCCCCCCTAGATAGCTATAAGCGATTAGCAGTTTGAAAGATCCAATCCCATTGCATCACCTTCCATGTCTCTGAAAGAACAAACTCCCACTTTCTCCTCGGCATGCTGGTTCACAGAGATCACCATTTTCTTCTCCTCTGTGTTTATGAACCTCCCTTGTTCACTCAGATGCCACCCACAAGCAAGTATTATTTAATTCATGCTTATGGCTTTCTGTTTTGCTATGTCAATATTCCATGTGTATTTAAGCACCACAGCGAATTGAACTGTAAACAAAATGACTAATAGGAACCAATAATGGGATTTGGGGGAGTAAATGGCATTTGTGTTTGTTTGATATGGGAGATTCTTGGATGCAGGCAAACAGCTATAACATGGACACAAACACAAATTCAACATTTGATCACAGTATTTTTCATAAAATGTCTTTACAAATTGTGATTACTAAGTGATCAAAGCATGATCACCTTGGTAAAGATACATTTTTTCAGTTACAGCAGTCCTGACCAAGCCAAGCTCAAGATCTGGAGATGGATCACACTGCTCCAGACAGGTTGCCTCGTTGGTAGTGAAAGTTGAGTCAAAAGCAGAGGACAAATTTTCCAGCTGGGACAGTAAAGTTTACCTTGACCTTAACTGCAACTTTTGTGAACAGTCTGAAGTGAACAGTATCTGATAATCTCTCCAAGGAAAACAATATAGTGTCAGGAAATACTCATGGGACAAGGTGTTTCAAGGGATCAGAAATAAAAACAAATTCAATTGCCTGTCCCCAAAAGTTAATAACTAATTCACAATACACAACGTAACCTTATTGGGGAGGGTATTGGGATGGCATTATTGACCATGTTGTGAGCAGCTTTGAAAACCATTTCCGTTGGCCTTATCTGAGTGAAGAGCAGACTCCAGCAGCAGAGCCAGAACTAGCGGCCAGTGCTTAAGTGGAGGAGGACTAATCCCTCTTCTCAGACCCACACTGGTAAACAGCTCTTCTGCAGCCATCCAAGCACAGCCCATCCCCGACCGAGTGGCCTGCATCCAACAGGCTCCAACGCTCTCTGCTTTGGCCACACGCTAGTGCAGATCTTTTACCCATAACCATGTGTAGATGTGATCTGTGTTGTGGCATCTTCAAGGTATAAGACACTACAAATACATTTTTCTTAATACAAATAGCTCAACTGATAAGTTAGCACTACCAGTTAGGGATGTAACCATATACACATCTCTTGATATAATATTTTCACAATATGCATCTCATGGTATGATATTTATTGAGATATTTTGTGTTATAATGCAAATTATTAAGATGTAAAAAAAAAAAAAATAATAATAATAACATTTCATCATGCAGATTGGACTGAAAAGGATCATGGTATATGTAGTTTGCTCAGTTTTTAGCTGTTACTGCACCATAACAATGAATTTAAGTAGAGATAATTGTAATTCGATATATTGTGATGGCCCATGATATTACTGTGAGACTTTTGTCCACACGATATCACAAAATTTTGTTTTTTGTTATATTCCTACTGCCAATTAATAAAAAAATAAATTAATTAAAAAGGTGTGTTTAGTAACTTTTCAGGTATGTATGATGTTATTTCTTAGTCTGGACAGTTCCACACAGCATGGTATTAAATTAAAGCTATCTTACTTTATTCATTCAATCCTTTAAAAATGTATATTCTTACAACCGGTGGGGTCACCTCTTCACAGATCTGGCCTTGGTGGAGTCTCCTGCTAGTCTACGCTACTTTGTAACAAATTCCAGGTAAAGCAATATTATCTCCCACCAAACAGGTGACGGGCATCCACCAGAAAAGTTAAAAAGTGCTTCTTGAAATGTGAAAATGTTATGTTTAGATTATTGGATAGCATTTAACTACAACAGATATTCGAAGAGTTTCACAGAGGAATTTGTTAATTCATTAATTATAGTTTAGATTTATGTAAGTCTTTAAAGGTTATCGAAGTCTTTACCCGTTTAAAGGTTAAGACAAGCAAATTAGAGCATATTATAGTGAAGGATGCTTAATTTGCCAGCGGTAATACTTATTTTTTAATTTAACATTTTAACAGCAGCACATTCAATTATTGAAGAACTTTTGATATTACTTAAAATGATCTACCTGTTGAGGCCCACAAGTTTTTTGTTCAAATTGTTCGATGCCAACCATGGTTATAAAATCATCAGAAATCCTACAATGGGAAAATAATATTGTTCTTTGCGCTGTCATATTTGTTGAATTAAAATGAGCATTTCTGTTAAATCTGTTGGCTAAATTTGCACATCAATATCAAGTTTCCGCATTTAAAAGATCAAGAAATATTTTAGATCACTTATCAAAGTGCAGTGCAAGATTTTGATGACATCCTTATCTGAAGAGTTTCTTCAGCTCAGCAGTGCACATGAAGGCCATTATTAGCACACCTTGAAGCCATGAAGCAGTTTTTATTATTTAACAGCAGAAGGTCAGATGCAGAATAGTGATGTGCCATGGCGTGACGACTTCTTGATGGGCAAATTCATCAAAATGGCACCAGATCTGGCAACCTTGTGATTTTGTCAGCCATTTGGGTCGCACTTTAAAGGTGGTTGGAGGCAAAGGGTGGCAGATTGAAATTCATTAAAGCGAGTTCTGCGCCTGCATGGATGGTTGGTCCACTACTCAATCAAGTCTGCTAAAGACTGACCCACATCATCCTCTCTCCCACTCACAGTGCAGTGTAATGTTGCGTGCTTTCCCATTATTTTGTGGTGGCCTTGCTTTTAGACATCGGACGATTACAAAACCGACACAGCTAATCAAGTTTTTTTCTGTCTCTGGCTTCACTCCACATTTTCTAATACAAACAATATTTTCATGCAACATCTGAAATGCTAATTTTGTTTTTCTTGGTTTGACTGCAGAGTCATTTTCTATTAAAATGTTCTATCCATTGTTGTTATATAAAGTAATAAAAATAAAGCTTTTTGCCACTTGATAGTTTGTGTCACTTTGTTTTGCATAAGAGAACAGCTGGTGTAAAATCTCTGCGAAAATGAATTTGCAATTCACTTATATGGTGATTGTCTGTGTTGACTCCAGACAAGAAAGTCATGGTCTGTATGAGGGGGGTCCAAACTTTTTCCATCGAGGGTTGCATATTAAAACCTTAGAAGCCTGCACTTCATTTAGGCTTTAATATGCAGGTAGTCAACACTTTGATTCATTGAAAAAAACATCACATCGATGTTTTAATGTACCACCAGACTGCAGTTCTAGTAGCAACATTAATACTGTCTGTCTCACACCACAGTGTTACATATGCAGGTTATTATGGCAGAGCATTTTAAACTTGCATAGAAGTACTCAGGATAATGTGGGCCAATTCACCAGGAAGCCCGAGGGCCAAGAAAAATTCCTCTGATGGCTGTATTTAGCCCCTGGGCCATATTTGGACACCCCTTGTCTATCCAGCCACTCTTCCTATAGCCTGAAGTGTATGAGTTTTATAGACAATTTAAAACAACTGACACTGAATGGGCACTTATTTTTGAGGTAGTATTTAAGTGAAAAACGTTCATGCCAAATTATAAACTGTTTGCAGAGAAGAAGCATTCACCTGTCATTCCTGCTTTCAGAGAGGTGAACGTAAAGGTCCTGCCTCTAACAGTCTCTAAACACTCTGAGGATTCTGGGTAAACTTGAGGCTGACTCCTGCTCTTTTACTGGAGTTCTTTTATGTATCTGTTGGAGTATACCCACACAGAGGCCGGCTGTCAGTCAAGTGTCAGAAACACATTAGAACTGTCTGTCTTGTTTTTCTTTCAAAGCTGGTCACTCTGCAAATGAACAAATGCCATTCTGTCAGAAAAATGGAGTAGGTGTAACCCTGCAATATTACTGTCAACAGAAGTAATGAGCATCAATTGTCATTCTCAGTTTCCAGTGCAGTAGACACACACACAGGAGCTATTCAGAGGCAGGCAGACTGCAAAGCGGAGCCTGCAATGACTACTGCACATCCTATAAAGGAAAAGGAGGGCATAGATTCTGTCACAGCTAATTGTTCCTTTGAAAAGATTCAATATTGAGGAAAGCTGTTATATTGCAGAGAAGAAATACAACATTTAAACCTAGAATATATCTTTAAATGATTTTCCCCCATAAATTTCAACTTAAAGGTACACTGTGTAACTTCTAAGGTTCACTACTTTTTTGTCTTCATGGAGATGTTATATTTTTGCTTGGGATGTTCAAAACAGAACCTTAAACATGTCTGATTTGCATTTGTTCAGTTACAAAACAACAAAACAAAACAAAAAAACAAACAAACAAACAAACATTAATTTATACCATGTACAGACTTGTTTCTCCATAGATCTGACCATTAACTTGTCACCACTATGATTCGTTTATTTCCATACTGAGGAATAATCAAGGCAAAACAGTAATATCTCCATGGAGAGAAGGAAAGTTACACAGTGCGCCTTTAATAAAAAAAATTATAAAATTGTCATCACTGTTTGGCATGCTTTGCAATTGGTTTAATACATATTTATTTGAAATATATAATACAATAATATATAACTGAACAGCAAAATCAGATAAAATCAAATCTCACATAAGATTACCATAAATTCAAATAATGATAATAATAAAAATACCTGGAATTTCAAACTTATAAGAGCAGTTATTACAGTGGATGCAATAAAGGAGCAACAGTAAAATTTAGAAACAATAGTAACACGTTTCAATGGATTCTTGCCAGTACAAAGAGTGTAGGGTGTGTATGGAAAACGTCTATTAGGTCTTTAATAATGATTTCTGTATTAATATGTAGATTTTTTTCAATAAAAGCCACTGCCATTCTGGAGTGCTCTTACGCCTTTGCATTTTAGAGCAGCTTCAATTAACCTGTGCAGTGATAGCACAGACAGGAAGACTCATCGGAATCCATTGTTAATCCAATCATTATTCTGTGGCGGATGTACTTGACTTGGGTCATTGGACAGTTAATTCACTTCATGTGTTTGTTTACTAAAGTCAATAATTTGTCTGATTGGAATTGAATTTTCTGTACAGAGGGCCAGCAATTATGAGATTGTTTTCCACATTATTCCAGGCACTTGTAATTTAGCCACTAGACTGTAATATGTAAATGCTAAACTGCCAATCTGTTTATGTGTAATTGTAAAAGACATAAAAGTAAGGCTTAGACACAGGCACATGAAAGCAGCTGTCTCCACTCATTCATATTGCATTACTGTACCAAACACTTCTCTAGCTTGGTCCTTTTTGACATTCTTTTGTGGATAGGCTACATCTTGCCTACATCACCAGAGTTAAAATACCTTCTTCAGTACAAGCATGGTTAGACTTGTATGGACAATGAATATCTGTATACTAAATTTGGTGATACAGTGCCTTTATTATGGGCTGCTGTGCCGATATATCGCCAAGAGTATATTTTGGTCTTTATTAGCAAGTATTTTGTGACCTCGCCACAATTGTGTTCCTTTTTTAGTGGAAAGAAACTTGTTTATGCAATACACTTGACATATTCACTGTTCTAAAGAGCAAAATAGATGTATTTTATATTAACTTTGCACAGGTAGTGGTGTAACAAAGAAATATTGTTGCTTAAATGTATTTGGTTCTTAAAAAACAGTGATTTATCCTAGCACTTTATCACCTCTTTTCCTTGGCATTTACTAGCAAGACAGGATATCTTGGTGTTTTATTATAAACTTGAATGTGCAGTATATTGAGTATCGAACATATCGCCATATCATGATAATGTCGTATTGTGAGCCATCTGTTGAGTAATGTATCGAATAATGAGGGACCCTGTGACTCTCAAGATCTAGTACTGAGGTTAAATAAACTTCTCTTTTCAATTCAAGTTCATATAGCAGATTTAAAACAACTTCACCGCGCCAAAATGCTTCACTTAAAAGTCAGCAAAACAGATATACAGATAACACAATACATAGGAAAACTACAACAAAGCACCAAGATATCATAGTAAATGCCAGGGGGAAGAGGTGAGTTTTTAGTCTAGTCTTAAACTTCTTTGTAGACTGAGAGGATCTGTAGTGAAAGTTTCATGGGTGGTCATCTGGATGAAATCTTCTCTACAGATCCCTTCCTGGACGAATGAAGGATTAAACCGTCTATTCTCCTGCCTTGTTACAACTATTTGCAGAGCTTCATTCTCACTAGGGATATCAATTCACTGAGCACACACTTTTAAGAGACTCCACTGACTGACATTCTTACTACTTTACTACTGTTTAACACATATTAAGATGTAGTAGCATTAGTATGTATTAAAAGATTTGTCACAGCATGTGGTATATGTTTGTGAGAATGTGAAACTTTTTCCATTGAGAAAATATAGACCTGCTACTTGGTATGCTGCTCCTTTAAGATCAAATACCAATAACAAGCCAAAATAAACATAATGGATACTGTGAGAAAATAAAAGAAAATTGAATGAGGAGTAAAGCTGTTGTCCTAACACACTGCTGTCTGCACAGTTGTAGGATCATAACAAAACATCATCACAAATTCCCAGCCAATCCTCACAGCTCTCAGCTATTAAAGAAAAATTATCTCTAAAACGTGCTTGTTTGCTGGAGTGATGAACCCCAAACGGCTGGTGCTGACAGAGGTCGAAGTTCACTTTCAGATGCTATGAGCCTAAGTGACGCCCTGTTGAGTCACTGCCAGCGTTTATGTAAAAATGACATGTATACAGAAGGCTGCGGAGAGAGCTCAGTGTCAACAGACTCCCCATGCTAATTCCAGCGCTAGCACAGAGACCCATCTGCTGTTAGGAATCCATTTATTGATAACTGTTTGCCTGGTTTGCTGTTGTGCCTCAATTTAGTCTCAGAGCATTCCCAGCATTCCAATGAATTCCACCTCTATTTGGCTTTATTTGGGTTGGGAAAAGCCCATGAAATACTCAAGATCACATATACATTCTCCAAAAATTAATAACATTCCTACAGGACGGCAGCAAATGCAAAATATAGCAAAAGCAAATAGTACGCCTTTGAAACATGTCTGTATAAAAGTGCACTATATATGTGTTCTGGTGAGCATCTGCCACCTGCTTATCTTTATATAGATGTTATTTCTTTGCCTAGAATGTCCCACTGTATGGCATTAAGCAAATCTATCTAGCATGTATGCCAGTTAATTAAAGTTGTTAACATGTATTTTGATAATAATACATGCATTTATTTGCCTATCCACAGATTACTTTCAACTTGATCTGACTGTGCCACTTGCTTGTCTCCTTTGAGATAGACACATTTATTTTCCTCCACTTAAAAAGTTACATATTGTAGCTTTAAAGCACATGGTGACTCTGTTGACAAGTTACTCACAAGTACTTTTTACTTTTTACTCTAGTACATTAACACTGCTGATAAACATTGTAAAGGCAGTGTAATGAACAGCATCTTACAAAATGGTCTATATTGCATTTCTGTATATGACACTGAGGAAAGAACTACAAGAGAAGTCCCAATTAAAGAGTACAAATGTGGCTAAATGCTTTGTCGGGTCATTTGTTTGAACATAACCAGAAATTACAACACATCCTTAAGCTTGTTATGACAGAAACTCAACATCTATAATGCCACTGGTGATACATTTTTTAAAAAAGCAACAAAAACATTTAGGAAGTCATATAGCTTTATTAAAAAATGCAAATTGGGGTGTTACAACATAGAGTAGAGATGAGTAAATGAAGCAGAAGTAGTTTTCTGGGTGACAGTAAAGGTTGTTATAGATGGTAATTCAATGTGTTGGAAAATAGATGTGAAAAAGTCCACCAGCCTATGCTAATGGAGCAATTCTAATTAGTCTCTGAAGGCAGCGGCATACAGGGCAGGGTTAGGGCATCTGTACAGCAGGTATAATATGTGGATTATACAGACTTAAAGGAGCAGGAGGAAGTGTCTGGGGTGAGGGAAATCTGGGAGTCCTTGCTTAGACTGCTAACCCTGGCCCTGAAGAAAATGGATGGAGACTGAAAGGTCCACTATGAAACATTTCTAGTGGTTATTGCTTTGCTTATATTGCTTTGCCTGAAAAGCAAGGCCCCTGATGGAAAGAATTTATTTTTAAGCAATAAACACATCTGTAATTAAAAGTCATACAGTGATTATTCCAGACAAACTAACAACATATAACTGAGACAAACAGATGGGGGCTCTTAAGTCAGAAATACAAAATATATCAAATGATGACTTGGTTTCAGTACAATCCAATAGATTTTTTTATTTTTAATTTTTATTTTTTTTTGGTTTTCCAGCAAGTGAGAAGTGGCAGCAGGTGGCGCTCTTTGGTCCAGAACTAGGCCAGCTGAGAAGGCCACTGAAACATGAATGAATGCATGCTCCCTCATGTTCAGCCTGTGGACAGTGCTTGTTTCATTATGAATGAGTTTGGGGCAGCTGGCCCCAAAGCAGGGGCAGATGGGTAATTTTGGGACTGGAAGAAAGTAGTTTGTTGGCCCAAATGTGTTTATTGAGATTAGAAGAGGCATGTTTTAAGTTGTGTGGAGTTATTCAAGGTATTACATAAGTTTGAATTACATGCTGGAACCCCCCCCACACACACACCCACACGCACACACACACACACACACATGCACACACACGCACACACACACCTACACACACACACACACATATGAAATGATGCAATGTGGGAGTAGATTCCTCCACAAATCCTCCGGGCAGTGAACACTCAAATATACATATTCTACTTTGATTGCTGCACTGATAATTTGCAGAGGTGTCAATAGGTCCTGCATAATTCATTCTGATTGATTCAATGTTGACATCTGCCATATGAAGATCCTAATAGAACCTTAAATAAATAAAGAGTAGGCCGACCACAGCTCTGTAAGGAAAATGCACAAGCAGATACCAGCCCTAAACCAATCAATTATTTATGTGACAGGTGAGGGAATGATTTAACCATATTCAAGTTTGGATTGTTGCAAGAGAAAGTCTATAAGATGCTAGTGGCTTTTGGCAAATCAATTTCTAGTGTTTGGTAATGGAGATGCCTGAGAAGACTAGAGGCATAGGAAGCATAGCAAGGGCATGCAGAGAAGGAAGGGGCACTTGTGGTTCTTGGTGACTGGCCCACTCTAATTAGAGGGGCTGCTGTGAGCTGAATCCCAATGCCTGGATGTTGGGAAGAGCAGATGTAGAGAAAAAGAACTGAACAAACCAGGATAGAGTCTACAATGAATTACTGGCAAGGTCATAAAAGATGGAAGGAGAAAAAAAAAGGATTTGAGTTATTGGGGAAAGTGTGAACAATGTAAAGCCCAACACGCACTTCAGGATTTTTCAGTCTTTAACAGCTTTTAAATGTGAAAAGAAAAGCACACACTACACACAGGAGGAGAATCATATGAGATTTTAAATCTTATGATCCCCGAGGACAAAAATGGCAGTAAAAGTAAAAACCACAAGTTAAAATTTGTGAGGTATTAAAACTATAGCATATCTTGCATCAGCTGTTCCTGTCTACTATAAAATGACTTGCTTTGGGACTCTTCTATGTTAGATACGAGTGGATTTATGTAAACAGACATGTGAGAAACAAACTGGATTGCGTTGGGTGGGTGGCATTATTTGTAATGGCCAAATTCTAATGGATAATATGGATGAGAATGCTGCAGTTTGATATTACAGTTTTAAGAGAGGTGAGTAATAAAGTCACATAATGTTGTATCTTGCACATCTGTGTTCATCACTCTGTCTGCCCCTGATGCTCTGTTTTATTGGCTGCTGGTGTTATGATATGAAAAGAGAAACTCAAAATCACATTGGCACTGCATATAAAAATCTCAAAGATCCAAAGTCAAGTTGCACCGAAAAACATGAATCCTTTCTGGGAGCAAGCTTTCATCAGCACAAAACTGGCTCTTATTTGGCCTGGACAGAGGCTCTCCCTTCTTGTCTCCATGCTATAATATTCACACTGCATAAAACTCATCTATCTCCATGGAGGATGTTCTGAAGTATGGTTTAAACGTGCCCCATAAACCTTGATAATATAGTTTTTGCAAATGTCTCAGAGTCAGTTGTATCATAGACACAAACTGTACATTGTGCATCATTTAAATTTTTTGGGATCTCTCCTTGTCACTTACTTTTAGCTGTTTGAAACACGTGTCACAGTTTCCATAGCCATTCTGCTGTGCAGTGAACATAAAGCATTTGTTAAGGCTTCAAGAAAGAGTGCAACAATGATTAATTACAACATTCGAAACATGCAGAAAAAGATGTACAAATTATACTAACCAATAACTTGACAGGAAGAATGTAAGCCATAGGCTTATCTTCCTATTTTTGTAAAGGCAAAACAAGAGCAGATTTACAGTCTGCTGTAATCTATAATGCTTGCATTAAATATTAAAGTTGGATTCAAATAGAGATAGATGCATGTTGTTGAAAAAGTCACTTAAAGCAGGCATCAATGAAGGTCAGCCATGTGAGCCCTTTGTATTTGAGATAGTGTTTTAGTATAATGCAATATGGGCCATTCTGCTGTGTTGCTCAACTTGTAAACAGCAAATGATGAGACTTTTGTACCTTCATTTTCACGTATGAAAGTTAGCGTCTTATTTTATTTTTATCAGACAATTTATAACTGAAATGTGTTTAACTTCACATGTTCCTCAGATTTGTCACTAGTGTTCTTGGTGACTGTATATATACATAGACATAGTTAACCTGCTAGTTTTCAATTGACTTTTCATAACGATTTACACCTCTCTCTGTGTAACTGCTGCAGGAAGCCTAGTGATTTTGATCTTAAAATGTTCATATTAACTCGTTCTACATGATCCTGGTGTTTTTATTTATCTATTTTGTCCATCAATAAATCTGCTAGCCTTGTGAGCTTCATTTCACTGGAACCAAACTCTATGTGAAGTCACATGCCCTTAGACCACTTCTTTATACAGACCACATCTTTATACAGATATGTCATATATCAGCTGTTGTTACTTCCTGCTGGCATGGTCAGCCTGACACACCTGACAGGCTGAGCAAACTGACCACGGAGTGCTCCTTCATCACGGCTGATGATGTCTGTGCCTTGCTTCCTGATTTCAATGAACTACTTGATTCAGAGTTTCATCATTAATAGTTTCATGTTAGGTATATGTTGTGCTTGAAGTATGGATGTGAACTTCCAGTATAGTAGGGAGGAGAACGTTAAATGGAGCATGGACCATTTTGGTGAGTTCCTTTGAATCAGAACTAAGGCTTGACATTGTTCCAAAAACGCAACAATTACTGGCTGCAGTGGATTATCCATCTAAATCCATTTTTCAAAAGTGTAATTAAATTTCACTCTACCACAGAAACCAATTGGAAAGGCAAGTGACGCTCAGAGCAGCGAGACCTCTCTAATGAAGCCTATATTAAAAGCCTATAGCCTGGCACCCAGCACAAGACATGCCAAATGGCCCTACAGTATCAAAATGATGTACCAACAAAAGCCAGTAATCTGGTTTAATATGAAACCTGGCACAGATCACAAAGACGCAACACATGTTTTTTTAATGAGCTAAGCAATTAGGTTGTGATTGGGAGGGTCCAAGTGTACGGGATTGTTAATTTCAATTATAGGCAACATCAGTATCCACCTCAGAGCTGTGGCTGTCTCCTCTGTGGGGAAATCTGAGCAGAAGGACTACTATATTAGACCAGGTGAGCTCGTGCACCAGATCAGCAGCTCCATGTACTGGTAATTAAAATGAGAGACTGCTGAATTTGAAGATAAGAAATGCTGTAATTGTAGGGTTTAGGTGAGAGCAATGGAAGAGTGGAAATGTCCCAGTGTCTTGTTCATAAGAGGTAACAAGGGAGTATTTGATCTAAAACCTGTGAGGATCAGAGTAACAGTCGTGCTGACAATGTACTCGCCAAGGTTGGTTAATAAAAAGACCCAAAGGCAGAAGGTTCAGTAATATGAGTGTTTCATGCCTAACAGGGTGACATCAGGCCATGGGCGATGGTTTCCGGATGAGTACACCACTTTGGGAGATGTAGAGGGCACAGAGAATGGCAGTAGTGCATAAAGAGAGAGCACTTTATAAAGACTGCAAAAAGACCAACAGATTCATAGTCTACAGTAGGCGTGTCCAAACTATGGCCCAGGGGCGAAATGCAACCGTCAGACCTATTTTCCTAGGCCCTCAGACTTCCAGGTGAAGAGACCCATATTATCTGAAAGATCTTATATTACGCAAAACTGACTCTCTGTGTGAGCTTTTAGCATGTAAGAATATTGTTATATCCTCAAAAATATACCTGGTCTAGATCTCCAAAGCTCAAAATGCAATTTAGTGGTAGTTTCCAAATTAACAGCAACCTTTACCTTTTGTTCAGTAGAGATGGGCAATTCCAGTGCTGAAAAGATACAAATTATTCTAGTGTAAGTGCATGATGTTTAAAACACAGTGGAACACTTCCTGTATTACCACATGACATCCCAAGGTGGAACAGAGTAATATGGGCCCTTTAGTATTTTGCAATGAATATTAGAGTGATCTATTTATCTTGATTATTTTGCTTAGTACTTACTTATAGGCCCTGAAGCAGAAGGAGCTGAGTCAGGAGTTTGGCTTCCTCGCCCTTCTCACATGTGTTGAGGGGATAACATGTCCGAAGTGCCAGTGGCGTGTGACAGAGAGGAGGATCAGCAGATTAATGAAGACTGTCTGTTGCTCTCAGTCCAGGTCTGGACTGCAGCAGGCTCACACTGACACAACAATTTCACTCTTCTCTCTCTGGACTGGTTTAGGATTAAAACAGTCATGATTTGGGCCAAATAGAATCAACACCCATAAAACAAGAGCAGAGGGCCCTGAACCACACTGCACCATGCATCACAACAACATTTGATTTATTTTTCTGTTTTGCACTTTCTCTCTGTGGCTCTGTGTAGTGCTAAAATATCTGCCTCATAAGTAACTGACAGTCTTTCTATATAACTTATAGTCATTATGAAGTTTTGATGCACAATCTCTGTGGTTCAGTGTTGCTAATTTCTCTTAATTATCTGGGACAAGGCAATTATTAATTGTTATTGATTTGTTCCAACTTTATAAACAACAATGTTTTTAAAATCTGAGGAAGACAGGAAATCAATCACATCTTATGAATTTTATTAAGTGCAAGTAACTAAGTTGGTCTATTTCAAACAGAATCAGAGCATGAAAATAAAGAAAAACACATTTACAAAAGAGTGATAAAGTAAGAGGGACTCACAAACTAAACCAAGGTAAAACAGGAATTACAAAATTGTTTATAAAGGATTGAAGCCAAGCCTCACACATGAGCAGCTCAAACAAGTCAACATAAGGCTTTTCAATGACAACAAAGCGCTCTGGTCCCTAATCTCAGTGTAATACCATTATTACTCGTGACATGGTGTCAGCTCAAAACCACCCTACAGTCCTGTCATATTTCACCACCAGCAGAAGGGAGAACAGCATTATGGGAAAAAAAGAGAAAACCAAATAAACGTAATGAGCTTGTTAAGTACGTGCTCCCTGTGCAGTTGAATGACAATGTAAGTCATCCTCTTCCAGTGATACACGTCCCATTGTGCATAAATGAATTTGTGAGCACTCTGCAAAACAAAAGACAAACGGAGGAATTCAAATGGAATGAAAAGCCTGGGTTGCCAGATAAGCCATGTGGCGCTGGTACTGAGGTATGAAATAAAGGCATTTGTTGAGCTGTATGGATATGGTGCCCGACTGCACACATGGCAGAGAGAGTGTGTAGTGTCCACCATGTTGGACTGGCCACTCTTTAACGCTTCATTAATTCAGTCTCTCTGGCATCAGCTTTTGGCTGCAGCCTCTGCATATGGAGATACACTAGTGAGAGCCAAGAGAAACAAAGGTGATGGAGGGTTACAAAGAAAATGATATTCACTAATGATATGATTCCAAAGGGCCCAGTGGAATACCTAATTCATTTATCAGTACATTTAAATAGGTCAGGAGTTTATTTATCTTTTTACTCTAGAGAAAAGACCTCAATGCCTGAAGTAAGTTCGAAAACTTGAACTGCTTAGATGCTTGCATTATCCTTCAATCAACAGAGATGAGGGAGTCAGTCTGATGGATGTAACAGATCTATCTTTACCTGGAAACATGAGCTAAGAGAGACATCAGACCAGTCAGGTGACACCGCTAATGAGGGCAGAAAAACAAATAAAGCTTATGGCTTTGCACCTTTTTTGCACCTTAGAAGAAAACATATTGAGTGTACCTCAGGGTATAAAGAATTTCACTTTCACTTTAGCATTTACTGTTGAAACACCTTTTCCCTGCAAATGTTACTCATATTTGCTTCTATTGTTACGGTCTCTGTGCTGCGCTCAGAGACCCCAGAGTCTGCACCCTGCTCTGGAGAGGCAGTCCCCCATCATGAGTGCAAATACGGCCTCAGACTTTTGGCATTTCTCTACAAAGAGCAGCAGCAGAAGGAAAAGCCCTGTTTGATGCAAGGTGATAAAGACAAAGTCATCCACCCCACCAGCTCCCTGTGAGCATTGAGGCAGGGACGGGGCATTTAGGGGCTGAAAAATAGCAGCAACACCAAAAGCGCTGTGCTGAGCAGTCTGAGGAGCAGCCTATAATTAGTGTGTGGAGCCCTTGATGAGTGCTGGAGGATTCTGCACAGGCCACGGAGACATCTCTGGCTTTATTTCCCACTGTTACTGCTGGGAATGCTGATGGAGCTGTGGACCCAGAGGGCAGCTCTCTGCTTAATGCTACAGGAGAGAGCAGAGCATGTGGTAAGACTTCTGATAGTGGTGTTTAAAGGAGAATAACAAAGGAAGAAACATTTTGATCATATTTGTTAGAATGAAAATATGTGTTATCTGGAAATCAATACTCAGTAACAGACACGCCAGAGAAGGAGATTTTTTTACTCAAATTTGAGTTTGAGTAAGATGAGTGAGAAGTGAGAGGAAACATCACAATTAAGCAATTATTCATGTCATAAGAGAAATGTTTTATTTTCTTTCAGTCCCATTGTGTAATATATGACTATTCGTTACATAAGTCATCAGCTTTATGAAATCAAACTTAATGTTAGTGTGACATAAACAGCCACATAAAACGCTCCTTTTTAGTCTAGATTAAAAGGTAATGACTTAGCCTTGCTTCTAAAATGGTTACAATTATCATAGATTATTAGACAATAGTTTTGTACATTCATGATTATTTGGTGATATTAAGCCATGAAGAAAATCCAGATTAGGGTTTCATTCCACATGTCATTTACACATACAGTAGTAATGTCATCTAGCAGGCTGGTCTAGTATAGTGACCAAAACAGACAGCAGCAAGAGAAAACAAAGATGTCAAAATAATTAAAGGTATGAGAAATGTCAATATTATGACCTTGAGCAATTTTCCATCATATAAAACCACAATCTATTTTCCATTTTAGGACCAGGTGCCGTGAGAAACTGTAAAATAAGCCTGCACATACAAACTACTGTCAAGCTCACTGAAAGAGCACATTTTTCATATGAAGCTAAGATGGCTGAAATTGATTTTTTGTTTGAGTGAATTTCTCCACTGTGCACTGATGACTCCATAATAGAGTCAATATCAAAAACACAAGAACGAAATTGCTGGAACTAAAGGTATAAAGAAGAAAGCATTGATATGCAGCTTGGCAAATGCTCATAATTTTTACACTTGTACTGTCAGTTACAAGGAAACTGCTTTAAATTACCAAAGGGAGCAGATACATATATTCCATTGCTCCTATAAAGTGTTTTTGCATTGAAGGTAAAAAACACATTACAAAAAGCATTGAGATTCAGAGAACAAACTGTATTTAATGATGATCAAAGTGGAAAAAAAAAATCTGAAAATGTAAAATTGTCAAAAATATGTCAAAATGTGCATATAATAGCCCACTTTTCAAAAATTGTTGATGGGGCAATTACAAATGTTTCTTTTTAGTCTTTATTCTGTATTCTTTTATCCATTCATTTGCTTTGTGTATTTTAATCATGTTCAACTCTGGATGTATTTTGATCATGTTCAAATATGAATGTTTGTATTGTAATGAATTTATTAGCTGCTACTTTCATTTTTGTCGTGCTCAAAATCACAAAATTATTGATTTAACCAACAGAGAATCTGAAGAATCAAACAATGAAACAGCCATTTTTCAAACAGATTAATATGATATTCACATGAAACAAGCAAATGAAGAACTGTCCCAGAGCATCCCCCGTCCTTAGACCTTCCATCTCGACAAGGGAAAAAACAAAACAAAAACAAAAAATAGTGGAAAAAGCGAAACCTTGGGGGGCAATCACAGTGAAGGAGAGAGCCACTTGGATTGGATGGACAGGCTCTGTGGACTGACACATATACATGGACTTTGGACTGGTCTCTTGTAAAAAAAAACATATTTTGATTCTCAGTGGAACTTACTAGTTAAATAAATGTATAAATAAAACATAAAAATACACACAATTCTTTGTATGAAACGTCTGGCTTGAATTTATTCAAACTAACTCTCAATTCACAACAGAAAAAAAAGAAAAACTTAAGCCTTAGATCACAGTGAGGGGAAGGGGTATTGTGGTTTGTGAATGATACTCCCTGTATTCCATCTTGAGTTGTCCCTCTGAAGTACTTACACACAGGGAAATACATAGAAAGGTATTTAAGTACACGGAAGAGGGAATTAGTGAAATCTCTCATATACTGTAGCCAGAATCCCTCCCTCTGTCACACACACGCTCTGCCTCAACATGACCTTGGGTAATGCATATATGTATGACTGCACGGACACAGTATAGAAATATTTACATTTAGATACACTGGTTTTCCACTTTGGATTACTTTTTCATCTCTTTTCTCAATAGCCACATAACTTCACCATCTCATTTCTGCAGCATGTTTTATTGTCCATGGGTGCAGGGGACAGAGGTGTCACTAACCATTAATCCAGTCATAAACAAGAAGAGTTTCCATCAAGGATTCTGGGGACATGTTTAGGTGCAAGAAAAGAGGAGGACATTATCATTTTGGTGGTGACAGATGTGGTGCTTGGTTTTGAAAATGAGGAATAAATATATATTTTTTTATATGCAGAGAAAAAGGAAACAGAAACAACAAAAAACAGCATGAATAAAAACTCTTGACCTTGAAGACAAATTACGGAAACCTTTTGACTTTTATGCACCAGAAAGCCCTGAAGTGAGTAAATTTGAGATTTTATTTTTTATTATTATTATTTTTTAAATTTTACATAACTTAAAAAAAAAATAAAATCACCCCACATCCCACGCCTCTCGACATTCATCATACATACAAAATTACACAAAAATCATTATGAAACATTTACTGTCAGTCAAGTCCAGTCCTGTTGTTCCTGATGTTCAAAAAAGGTGTCCATGTGAGTAAGTTGGAGATTTAGAAGTGAATTGGTTGTTTAATCTTTCTTTTTAGAAGTGATTTTATAATCTTGTCAGTGCATACCTGGTCTACACTGCACGGCCTTCCCTGTTAGTTATTAACTGATGCACAAGACATGTCTATAGAATTCACTTAATCGAATATAGTCCTACCTTTCTCACTATTTCACGTTATCCAATTGTGCAGTGACTTGCAAACATGAATGAATACATAAGCCAAGGTCAATACGGCGTCATACTAGTCACTGCTGTTGCCTTGACACAGCAAAACTTAACTTTTCCACTTCCTTGAAAAATGTATTTACACCCAAACACTCATCTTGCAAGCAGCCTCTTGTACAAAGACTGAGTGCACATTTTCACCAGGGACCTTTGTGGTACAGCTACAGACATTTGGTATTAGGCTTTACTCAGCTTTATACTGTTATAACCCCAAGTATTAAGAGTCAGCTTTCAGGTCATAAGACAGAAGCTGGTTTCTTTTTCACCTCAACTGCCTGCAATAATTCACACACACACAAAACCAAGCAACTTTTGAGTCTCACACTAATTCACAAAGGATTAAATAAGAAAAATTACAGTCATAACATTTCATTTTCCACTGTAATGCAGTCTGCATAATACAGATCACACCTGCAACCACATTGAAAGTCAGGGTAAAAACTACTCTCCTTTCTATTTAGGTCTAAGTCCATTTTTTGTGTTTTAAAGAGAGGGTGTTGTACTTCTATGGGGTATAAACCTCTAACACATAACACATAATGCTATATTTACCTATTTCACATGTTTTATTTCACTTTCGTTTTTGAGTCTGAGTATCCTCTCTTTGCTCTCCACACAAAGTCACTCACCATTCAGAGTGCTATCACAACACAACGTGCTTAATGAAGCTACTGCACAAAGCATTACGTTTGCCAAGTTGTTGTGTACAGCTTTGTTTTATGTTTTAGTATATTTATGAATTGTTGTGTGGGAGCATGGGTGATGTAGGCTTGTGGACTGAGCATTGCACAGAATCTTACACCTCCTCGAATAGGGCTCGGGAGAGACCACTGAATTACTCAAACATGTATGGATGACATCTAAAACCAGCATGTTTTTTGAGGAGGGAACAACTATAACAAATAACACTATAACATGTTATAACGTATTATAAAATGGTATAAATAAAAAACAAACAAACAAATAAACAAACAAACAAAAGCATGATATCCATCAGCATTTAACCTCTGATGTAATATACTACCAGGAAGCTTAAACTGCTCACATATAAATTCAGCAGCTATTTAGTTTTATAATGCATTTTCAAATGTGCATAAGACAACACATATTTGATAATTTTCTTCATCATTCAGTCTTTTTTTTTTTTTTTTTTGTATTGACAGATCGCTCAAGTAGCGGCAACAGCCAAGTCATTTATTATTCACAAACGTATTCAAATAAGGAGCTTGAGTTTCATCATCGGAATGACCTTCTCCCAAACACTCCTCCCACACTCCACCTGAATCCACAGTGAGTGAAGCGTTCACTGCTTTCAGTAAAAATAGGAAAAAACAAACTTGATCCAGCAGCCCTCAGGCATTGGACATGTTTGTAAATGCTTAGCCAGCCAAGAAAGGCATCTCTCATTCTGTATCATTTTGTTTGGCAAGGCTGCTTCACTGTGCTTCTCCATACACAATACTGTACACCCAAAAACTTAATGGCCCTATATTACGCAAACTTGAGATTTAAGTCATTTTAATGTTGTTGCCTCCTTAAAAACATATTCAGAGTTGTGTTTTCTTCCATTTACACATATTTGAGCAACCCTTTATCATTAGTATGTCTGGAGCACTTCCTGTATTACCACATCACAAGGTGGAACAGAGTGTCTTCTGTTTGAGAGAAGAACTCAACCTGCACGGTTTATGTGTTAAACATGTGTGGACAAAACACAACTCCAGGTATGTTTGTGATGAGGAAACAACATTGTAACATAGATCAGAAAATAGTATAATATGAGCCTTTTACATGGTCATACAAGTTTAGATCTAAAACATATCTAAATAAATAGACTTCAGTTTCTCCTTACTGTAACTGTTATGTACTGTTCCCCTACTACTAAACATGTCACAGTCTTTTTGAAGTAAGCTGCTTTATACTGTAGTCCAGGTGGCCCCGTGTCATTCATCACTCTGTAAATCCACGTCTCCTGACAATTTGAGCTTGACTGATATCACTCTGCTGTTTTTTAACCCTTCGTTAAACCACAAGTGACATACATGCATCCATTTATTACCAGCTTAACAGCCCCCACAAGACACACTGTCACAATGCATACACCTGCGCCTCCCAGACATCTGTTTCTATTACTAATCAAAATTGAGAGGAAACGACATCTCCCCTTGCAAGGTTTGAGTTTTGACTTTTCTGCCATTCATCTTAGTGCTGAAAGCGCAAGGGGTGATTTATGTTGTCCCGAGCAACTTCTAAGGGCAGTGAGACATGTAGTGTGTTTTTTAATCTTCCCTCACAGTCGCACAAAATAAATGAGGCACTATAAAAAGACTGTATTTATCTTCTGCAGTTCATTTACATGTGGGAAGTCGTTCATTGCAGATAAAGATCATTTTGATGTTTTGAAACCAGTGACACAGTGCACAACAACAGCGTCTTTATATAAACTACTAATTCCAGATCTAGGGATATGTATCAACTGAGGGAGATATTAAAATGGCAAGAGTAACAGATGATGGCAAAACCAGGAGAAAAAATAATAAAACATCTTCAAAGCGCACTAATGAAGCACTTTTGAACAAAGGTTCAAGCAAATTAGCACATAATCAATTTAACACCACTTTAAAGTTACTCAATCAGTCCATTCACTCATCAGTGAGCTTTGTGTTTGATGCTGTGTGGTGTAAACGCCCCTACAAAAGAGCTGGGGATTCTCCTTTTTTATGGAGCTATTTGGAATTTATTTTGAGGGAATGTGTTGTACTCTGAAATGCATGCAAACAAATAGAAAAGAAATAGAAAAGACAAATGTCCACAGAAAAGAAAAATCCATGCACGGTTTCTAGAGATTATGTAAGGATGTCAATAATAGCAATACTTAGATACTAATCAATACTAAGTATTGATGCTGAAAAAAATACATACATATGTGAATTTTAGGCTTCCCGAATAGTTTTAGAATAACTTGTATATGGCCACATGGTAATATTAAAGTAAACTATTATGCTGTCTTTGTGTCAAGCCTTTACCTTTATAGTATCGTAACACTTTATAAGATACTATTTCATAATACTGAAATCCACCCTGAGCAAGTACCATGTCCAAAGTATATATTGAATGACTTGTTTATTTTTGTTATTTGCGGCGTGTTTTCAGAAAAGGCCACCCCTCCACTGTGATGAAGAGAGTGAGGCTGTGTCTACATGACCCTTTCACATGGCAGGACCCGCTGATTGATCGCCAGTACTGGACTAAAGCCCCTTCCAAGGACAAGCATCTTCAGACACCAGTACCACGCACACACACACACACACACACACACACACATATATACACACATACACACGGGCTTTCTAGTTAGGTCTTTGAACGTGTCTCCAAAGTACACCTCGGCTCGTGGCTCTGTTTGATGACAAATTCAGTACAGGAGCATAGGCAAACACTGGCGCTCCCTATGTACTGAAGGATGTCTCTGCAAAGTCAAAGTATCACTGCTGTTCTCCTTCTGTTGCTACTGCTGTCGAGGTATAGAAACACACGCTTTATTGTTTGGATTTTTGTTCGTTTTCATGTGAATTTTCAATGCTGCCATCTGACATGTTCTGCAAGAAACGAGTATACAAATATGATCTTTTTGGGTGACTGTGTGATTGTGCATTTGGTTAGGAAAGGCCCACAGTTTGGTATTTGCAAGTTTTGTCAGAAGTTAAATTGAGTTCAGTATATGTTCTCAATACACTGAAATGGATTGAATAAATGCTACAAACATGTACAGGGTAGGGTAGCTTTTAGCCAGAAGTAACTCAGAACCAAATCATTTGATGAATAAATTACAACTGAGCACGTACTACCCATGTCTAGTAGTTAATGACTGAATTCATTATAGGTTTTGCTAATGCTATTTTACATAATCATATCATAATCATGGTTATAATTATGAATTCAAACCTTCAGTGGGACTTTGTTATCACACTGATATTTTTATAGACTGCTTCAGGGGATGGGGCACTCAAACACTCGCTGGGAGTTTAAAATACATATTCAACAGGCTTTTCATATTAATCTAGGGCTATTTTTATATGTTGTGGTCTAGAAAAAATGCAGAGGAACTCATAATAATGGTAGTAGTAATAGTAGTAGCAGCAGAAGTTACATTAGCAGTATTCAGTTACAGTTTTAGGGCTGGGTGAAATGGCACTAAATTTGGAATTGCAATCTGATCCCTGTTAAATTTAGTTGTTTTTATGATATCGTCCTTCAGTGCTTCTTTGTTAAGTGCAGCTCTGTGCTCAAACATAAATACATCCACACCCAGTCTTCCTATTGGCCAGTCTCCATCGTGATCTGAGTGAGTGACAAGTGGATTAAACCAATCAAAGTGAAGTAGACATCTTTAGTTACCTTGAAATGAGCATGTAAAGTTACTAGATCATATGATTTTAATGATGATCTAGAGAAAATTTTGCCCATCCCTACTGCCACATATTTCCAGTACACTATGTAAAAACCTATAGTTAATAAAAAGATGCTGGTGTCTGCTTAATCCTTGCACTATACTTGGGTGCCTGGGGGCCTGTTTGGATTATACACACATGCAGATACATATAGCCCACCCAGCACTGTAGGTTGTATGCAAATATGAGTAGTTAAAGTTATGATCTTATGAGATGGGGCTGCAGGGCTGGACACTTGTACCACCAAGCAGCTGTTAGCCCCCTCTGGTCTGCCACGCGCCATATTTATTGCAGCTCTGCCTACAGTCTCAGCTGGTGGCAAAGTGGGTCAGCATATTACCTACTTCCTCTCCTCTTTCTCTTTCCTCTCTCTCTCTGTCTCCCTCCCTCTGTTGATCTTTCTCTGTCCCTCCTCCTTCTCTCTTTGTGCCTTCTCCTTATTCTCTCTCTTTATCTGTCTCTATTTCCCTCTCCCTCCCTCTCTTCCTCCGTCCTCCTCCTCTCCCTTACTCTCTCTCCCTCTCTCTCTTCATCCATCCCTCTCTCCTCCTCCCTCCCTCCCTCTCTCTCTGTCCCCTCTCTGTCCCCCTACTGTCTCTTTCCCTCACTCCCTTTCTCTCTGTCTCCCTCCCTCACTTCCTCTATTTCTGTCCCCCTCTCTCTCTCCCTCACTCCCTCTCTTTCCTTCCCTCCCTCCATCTCTCCCTCCCTCACTCCCTGTCCCCCTACTCTCTCTTCCCTCACTCCTCTCCTCTCTCCCTCACTCCCACTCTTTCCTTCCCTCACTCCATCCCTCTCTCCCTTACTCTCTGTCTCCCTACCTCTCTCTCTCCCTCACTTCCTCTCTTTCCTTCCCTCCTTCCTTCCCTCCCTCTCTCCCTCACTCTTTGTCTCCCTACCTCTCTCTCTCCCTCACTGCCTCTCTCTCTGTCCCCCTACTCTCTCTCCCTCACTCCCTCTGTTTCCTTCCCTCCCTCCATCCTTCTCTCCCTTATTCTCTGTCTCCCTACCTCTCTCTCTCCCTCACTTCCTCTCTTCTTTCCTTCCCTCCCTCCTTCCCTCCCTCACTCTCTGTCCCTCCTACCTCTCCTCTCTCTCTCTCTCTCTCTCTCTCTCTCTCTCTCTCTCTCTCTCTCTCTCATTCTCTCTCTCTCACTCTCTTTCTCTCACCCCCTCTCTCCCTCCCTCTGTCTCTCTCCCTCCCTCCCTTGCTCCCTCCCTCCATCTCCCTCCCTCTCTGACCCTCCCTCACTATCTGGCCTTCATCAGCCTGGATTGGCTCGCTAATGTTTGCTCTGATCTCCTTCACTCTATATTACATCTTTCACTTCCCATTTCTCCACGGTTATCTCCGCCTCTTTAACCTATTTTGGATCAGCATCTAAGTCTGGCTCTGCGTCATCGCCAAGTCCTTTTGATCAGCGCTCGTCTTGGTACTAATGAGGAAAGGGGAAAAATGGAAGAAAAAGGGCCATCGTGGATAACCAATATACTTTTTTCCCTGAGAACAAATTAACAAGTGACTTTTACTCAAATTAATATCTTTAACATCTGTGGAATTTTCGGCCTGATTAGAAAAACATGTAAGAAATATTACAAATGAAAGTAATAATGGCAAGTGTGTAAAACATGCAGCAGTAGTGACAGTGGTATTATTAGCCAGAGTAGCACTTGCATTACTCTAAAAAGGGTTGTTATAGAGATTTCAAGTTCAATATGATTAAAGGTGCACTTTTCTAGTGGAAAATATGCCAATAGGCCAAGATATGAGACAGCTCTGTAGAAGCTGCATGAAAGCATGTTTTTCAAAGTATTTAACAATACCTGTAAAATATTTGATGCTTAAATGTGGAGCATTCCTGGCAGTACAAAAACGTATCCATGGAGACAAAGCAAACAGCAGACCCTCTACCAAAATGTTATATAATATTTAATAATTTGTTCATTTTGCAGCAATAACAGTGGAGATTTTTGAGATGTTCTTTCTAAATGCCAACACAATCACGTGCCTAGGGCTGTATTTGCTCACAGTTCACCCTCAGATGGATTTGAATATTGTTCCATAAGTTGGTAATCCTGCCCTGACTCCCCCATAGGGCTGCACAGGGCCAAACAGGGCTGCACAGGGCTATGAGGATGTGGCACACTGAGTCATCACAGTTTTGGTTCAGTTTTCTGGACTCTGGATGCTCCCGGGCTGCCAGATTCCCACCACTCTGAAGAGGCAGGCTGATGATTTGAAATCCCCTCTCAGACTGGCCTCAAGCCTTAATCAGAATCTCAATTGGAGCAACCCCAGGGGCAGAGGGCGGGGCATGCAGCTATTCCCACAGCTGGGTTGCTAGGAGACAACATTTGGCGCTAATAAAAATGAGCACCTGTGTCTGACTTGCACCTGCTACTCCGAGACAGGAATTATTAAAATCTCGGAGCACAACTCAGCTCCAATCTTTCCTTTCAATACGTTCTCATTTCTTAGGAGGAGATCTAATCTTACAAATCATTTGTGACCATAATCAATCTTTAATATTTTCAGTCACAACACTTTTTAATAGCTGAAATACTAAGCAGCAAGCTAATATCTAGCACTGACCCAGATTCATAAAGGTTTTTCAATAGACATTTTTGTGTTATTTCTGCTTATTTTTAGGCATAGGTTACAAATGTGAAAAACAGAACAGTGCAGTGGTCCAAAGTTATTCCTCACTTGTCTGATACATTCACAGTCTCTTTTCCAAGTAAGCACGTATTGTGGGAAAATGAAAACATGTCTTCATGTCATAAAAAAGGTAACATTTTAAAGCACTGGTTCTGAATTAACCCTATCCGTAGTTGGAAAAAGACATAATAAGAGCATATTGGTGAGAGAGCATAACTGAATATGGGTCATGAAAGTGTTAGCGCAATACTGCACCAACCACACATGCATAGACACCTTGCACATGGATAAAGGGAATTAAACCCTCCAGCAATCCCTGCAGCTGTTTTCCGAGATTCTCCTCCTTTTATTTCACTGCCTATAGATATACACCCCATTTCTTCTCACACCCACCTCCGCAGAACAATACATGTGTGCTAGCCGCTAGGAGAAAACAGCTTTGGAGGCATTGCAACCAATTAAAGGCATCCAGCTCTAGTCTGGAGTATAGAGCTACACACAAGATAAAGTGGTGTGTATGTAATCTCGCTCAGTGTCTGGTGACAGGGGCCTGCTCATCCATCGTGCCCGCGGCGGGTGGTAGAGGTGCAGGAGCAGGGGGGCAGGGCCTACAGTGCCAGGGCAGGGTCGCTCCATCACCAACTTCTACGTCTTTCTCCCCTATTGCCTCAGCCATGGGGCACTATAAATGTCAGCTGTGCCCACCCCTCTGCCCGCCCCGCACCCATACCCCCAAAGTCTGGCCCCCCAGGCTTTGATCCATGCTCATGCCCTTCTCTGTCCACACCTGCGACGCCCCAGAGAGAGCCAGGCTGCACTTTCCACCATAATGACCGTCATTCATCCAGGCAAACTCATCCTCCTGCCAGTTCAAATGTGTTTATGATTTCAGGCATTTACAACAAGGTGACAAATAGGCCAAAGCACCCATTTACGCAGGCAAGGACTCACCTGGAAAAACTCTATCTACATTTAGTTTTAAGTTACTTTATTTTCTGTGAGTAATGTAAAGTGACTCGCCTGTTTATTCCACTAGGCCTGTCAAGATAATTACTACATCAACTTATCATTCAATATACAGAATGAAAGCTGGAATAATCATTTTGGAGGGTCAGTATTTACTTTTTCTTTGCACTAGAGGGACATTTTTTGGTAATTTTGATAAGATTTGAGCTGAAGAAGGTTTAATTATGAACTTAAATCATTTTTTTAAAGTGTTATTTTTATTATTATTATTTTTTTTTATAATTCTACTTTATAGTTTGGTTTCAATATTATCATTTACTGTCTGTATTTACTTTAGCATTATATTGCACTTCAAAATTTGCTATTGTGACAAGCCGATATTTCACATAAAATACTTCAGATGCCCTTCCTGATAACATTCACTTTTTCATTTTATACTTCATTCAGGCTGTTTATTCAGGCACAAAAAACACTTATGCCTATTTTTATTTTGCGAAAATAAAGAACATCTTTCATTTGTATAAATGATATAACCTGATTAGCCAAGGCTTTTAGTTCACGCTCTATTTAGTTGCACAATTTATTTCATAACACTTCTTACTTCCATGATATAAAACATGGGTCCTAAGTTACTTGGCTGCACAGTGGATAACAGTGGGACCTTTAGGACTGCCAAACAACAAATGAAAGCATGTGTAAAAGTGATAGAAGACCACATCTCCAGACCTAGTGACCATTCTGAGCTCTCTCTCCCCCTGGACCACTGCACATCTCCACACTCCTGCACTCGCTGACATTTACTTACTGCATGCTCGCGTCCCTAATATCTTTACAAGAACTACCCTGTCCATCTGTTATTTTTTCATCTCCTTCTCCTTCCTCAGGGGCAGCAGATATATTTTTAGCCCTTTTGTTTCTCGTGGTTGTTCCTCTATTTTGCCTGCAGAACACTACACTCCATTTTAGCAACAAGCCTCCTGTTGTTTTTGGCCTTCTCTGATTGTCCAAATTTCACACACTGCGTCAGCACAAAATCCTGCCTAAAGGACAGAGCTGTGTTGTTAGCAGAACTTATAATTCAGGCTAAAAACTTTGTCCAACTCAGAGTCTGGTCCTGACTCTTCTTAAAATAATCTATCCACAGTGCAGTCAACCATGAACCTCAAGCTGTGTGGAGAAAACTCAACATGAGGCTGGATGCATTTGTAT
The DNA here is from genome assembly GCF_026225935.1 of Boleophthalmus pectinirostris. NCBI lineage: Eukaryota > Metazoa > Chordata > Actinopteri > Gobiiformes > Gobiidae > Boleophthalmus > Boleophthalmus pectinirostris. The sequence goes on from NW_026571541.1 coordinate 15,307,013, forward strand.
CTTTGTGAATCTTTTATGCTTATTGATACTTTGCAGCTGATGAGCTAACTGGAGGCATGCATTGTCTGAAGCTCTGTGACTCAAGTTAGAGTTTAATCTGATCTTTGTTTCAACATAATAGTTAATAAAAAAATAAAAAAAAGCCTTAACTGAAACTACAAAAGGTGAGTGGATTTGTGCTGTTAAACAAGTCACCCTTACCTTTTTGTTGAAAATGAAACACCTAACAAGCTCCCGAAATGTGTTGTTTAATTAATATATATATATATATATATATATATATATATATATATATATATTTTTTTTTTTGAGTTTAGACTATAATAAAACTTTTTGGCAGTGTTTTCTAGTGTGTGTATTGTGTCTCCATGGTAACGTCTGAACACCCAGTATGCTGTGGAGCATTAAGTCTAAACAATATATCACAAAATCACAAATCCTGCAATTGTTAAAAAGACCAAAACACAAAAGATCTTGTCTTATTATGAAAGCATCTTGTTATGAGACACTATGAACAAATGAGGGCTGGTAGAATACCTCGACATATTTAGACAACTATTTGCATCCACCATCTTCAGATTTTTGTGGCGTATACAACATTTTTTATCATGTGCCACAGTGCTATTACTCAAGTGTTCCCAGTAGCTGAAAAAGTGAGTGTGATTCGTCTAGCTCTCATGTTTATTCATACGGCTGCTTTAGTGAGTGATAACATTTCCTCGCCTTGACAAAGCCATGGCAAAATGTGTACTTAGGCAAGAGTAACAATGTCGGCGTATTGACTAAATGTCATTATGTTTTATGCCACTATGCAGATTATGCGCACTCCGCTGTCAAGCCAGGACATTCTGCTAACAGAAGCGAATAGAGAGACAAAAACGTCTGAGTTTGCTGCCAGTTTTTCAATTTGCACCTCTACGCACTGATTAAGCGGCCGTCTCAAGTAGGCAAACTAACACAGTGAAGTTAACATAGTGGGAAGTAGCACCATGGACAGCTCCATGGAGGATTTTTGAAACCACGTCCATTTTGGTGCCGCATGGAAATATTCTTGGTTAAGTCTTTATGTCATGAAGAAATGTGTGTTTGACAGTAATGTGAGGGCATGGAAGGCTAAACTCACAGTGGCCTAAATGTGTCAGTGGCTGTGTATTGACTGGGAGATCACCACAAACCCAGCTTTTATGTGGATGCCATCAGTCTTCTCTGAGGGGCGGTCTATTGTAGTAGAATGTTCTGGCTCTTATGTCTCTATAACCTTTTTCACTCCAACACTGAAAAACAGCTTTATAATGTGCACCTTGTTTGGAATGCACCTGCTGTGGCTCTCGACCACTGTGCTCAAAAACACCATGACACCATTTTTAGATACCTGTTACTGAATGAATCAGAGAAATATGTTTATTGCCATGCTAGAGAACATTACAGGCAAAGCTATAACATCTCAATAGAGACAGAGACCAAATCCAGTGCACCTTTAAATAACTTGAAAGATTACCAATACACTTTTGCTAATTTGCACTACCACATTTTCCTCCAGTAAAAATATATATACATACATGTCATATATGTCATATATGTGGGTAATTTGGCTACAAAAAGTTTAGATATCTTCAAAGATTAACTACTCTGGATAATTTACTCCACAGTAGCTTCACTTTCCCCTGTAAATAAAAGCATGTTACAATACTTTTCTATGTCTATGTCTCAAAATTGTAAACAATCTTACCCCTGTTGCCAGCATTCTTCAGCTTTCCTCTCATGAAAAACAGTAAGAAAAAATTTATTCTTTTCACTTGATTCACCCAATTTATCTGGGCTTTTGCTTCCTGCTGTAACAGGCAGTAATAGCAGTTGTCCAAACAGATATGCTCCAACAGCTTGCCCCTGGTAGCCTCACACATGCTGCAGGACAAGAGCCTCAGACACTACTGCAAACACATAGGATAGGCCAGCTTTGTTGGTGCATAGAGCGGAAATCTCCAAGACAGCTGGGAGAACCATTCTGTTGACTGGGAACCAATTTTTGCACACAAACTGTGAAATCACCCATGAAAAACAAGGGCACAAGAAGTTAAAATGTCCTTCAAAATGAGACAACATATATAATGTTTTTATGAGTGTTTTTACAACACTGTGAAGAGCATAGCATTGCATTATGGTATTTGTAGGACTTGTGCAATAGCCTCTGCTGTCAGCACTCACTTTGATGCCCACAAAACAGGAGTAATATGAAGAGCTTATTGGGCAACTGCTGTGCCATTCTTTGAAAAGCATATTGGACATGGATTTAATTTACACTGCGAAGCTTCCGGTCGCTTTCTTCCAGGAACAGAGGAGACGAGTTCAGAGAGACAAAGATGAGTGGCTGGGAAGGACTCCATAGAACTGCCAAACAATAATGGCTGATTGAATGGAACTTTTGAAGGCAGAGACAGTGTATGCTAAATTAGAGTCCTATACAAAGCACACAGCATGAATGACACAGCAAAAAAGGATTTTCAATTACGCTTTACAAACAAAGCCATTATGTTTGATGGTAAATGTATGCATTCACCATATGTGTAAAAATAATTTAATTTTTAATCTTTAAATCCTCACAAAACTTTTTGCCCACATCCCAAGTTTAGGAATAAAACGCTCTATATCTGACAATACCAATCACTGCACAGTTGGAGTTAGGTGATTTTCTTTAGCAACACAAAGGGGAAAAAGAATTTGTCACCAATGTAAAGGTCAGAGCCAGATGAAAAACTACATATGATGTTAAGCAACAGTGGCATTTAGCCCTGTCTCCATCATGTCTGTATCGACTTACTGTTCAATAAATGATAAATGGAACCATATCTTTGGGACTCAGTATTTACTGTTTACACATTTTCTTGTCAGAAAGTAACTTTAAAGAGTTATTATGTCAGTGGCAAAAAGTTGTATGAATACATGTAGCGTGATATTTTGTATAGCTATGTCATGCATTTCAAAATGCGTTATTGTGACAGGCAAAGTGGAATTTTAAATATTTTACCACTAAGATACGATGGCCCAAATATATATGCAAATGCAAATGCTTGTGAATAAACTGTAGGCCAAGGGAGGGAGGAGCCCCAGTATGGTGGACAGATGTGGGCAGCAGGTACACAGGTGTGGACCACTTTAATGAGCAGGGGGAGGTCGTGTGAGATAAACTGGCTCATCTGTCACCATGGTTACTCTGATGAGTCCATTTGGGGTCACTTCCAACTTCATTTACTTTACAAACACATTAGAGTGAGGTGAGGAAGTGGGATAGAAGCACTTTTTGTGCTACATGCAATAATGTTTACAGGATTAAATATACAACAGTTGAACAATTTTGGATAGTTTTGTCATAGTAAGAACACATGTGGAATGTTACAAAGTATGGCATTAAATCTATCGTAAATATATTTTAATCTTTAATCTTGCCATTTTATGAATTAGGTTGCTTTTTTTAACCTTTAACTTGACCTGCGTGTCTTCATGGAGATATATCTGTTTTATGCTATACTGTGGAACATTCAAGTCAAAGCAATAACAACTCCATAGAGATAAGCAGGTGGGATCCATACACCAAATTTACATATAGTGCAAGCTGTACTTACGTTCAAGCCTACATTGTTTTGTAAGTGTGGGAGGATTAATAATGCTTTTACAATTTTCTAGTTACTCAAGAAAGAAAGTATAATTGACAAAACAGACCAATGAATAAGCTTTTGAATCATTAACTTTACATTTACTTTTCTGCTGTACCTAAGTTTCTTGTTTCTGGGTGTCTGCTTGGATGAGTAACACAGTAAATAGACTGGGCTGGGGCAGGACACATGTGGGAGCTCTGTCCTGGCCCACAGCAGATGAAAGCTTGTGCTCCTCTGTTTGTGGCACCAGCCGTCACAGATCTGGGCTTTGATGGTGCCCCCTGTCTACAGCAGCTGCCCCGTCCTGATCACCTCCTGGCATTTCTACCTCACTCCCTGCATCTCAGATATTGTCTATGTTATTTACTGCCTTGCCAGTATCAAGTTGCACCTCAGCATTCACAGTGCATCCAGCGCCTATCGCATCACTGTTTATTACCCTCAGCAATTACATTTAGATACAGTGTGATTATACAGTGCAGATAAAGCTGCACAAAACTCCATCAGTATTGATTATGGTGTCAGGCAAATTGGAGAATGAATGGTTCATGGCCATTGCAGTCATTTATCAGCATCAGCTATAAGTAGTATACATACAATTCATCAATGTCAGCCACGATGAAGCTATCATTGTTTTATACATATATATTGCATATTATATTTTTCGGTCTTCGTTTTTGTTGTTTTGTTCAATATATGTTTATTTTATGCAGTGCACCACCAATAGAATGAAGTCTGAATGAAAACATGCACTACACGTTTTACATTTCCTGTAGTTTAAAACTGAGCTGGAGAAAAGGTCAGAATTAAATAGTGGAATTTTAACTGTAAGAGCAGATTTGTTGACCTGGTTAATATCTCATTTTATCAGGCCTATCCACATGAAACAAAAATGACTCAGCTCAACATCTCCTCGGTCAACATGAATGAACAAAAGTGAAATTATTTTTTTTAACAAAAGCTTCAGAAAACGGAGCTGTTATTCAACCCCAAAGATGTGATTCTTGTTAGTTGAAAGGACTTTAAGCCTTAGCATTAATAGAGTCAGTTAGTAGAGTCAATACACAACAAATAATTAAGATTAGATATTTGTGAATTTCCTGTTTTGACATTTCTTTCAAAAACAGTGCAAGTTAAATAAGCTCCTGCTCTTCAAATTTTAGATTGTGAACCTATTAGGCTTAGACTAAATCTGGACTAAGCACAGTCCATAAAAGGCTGCAGAACTGAATGTCAAATAGAAATTTAATCAGGATTACTTAAGGCTGAAACAAGAACTAAATAACTGACCCACAACTGCATATATCAAATTGACCTTTTACCTCTCAAGCGCTCAAGTAGGACTAAACCTGATCTAAACTTGGTCTTCACCGAAACCTACCTGGACTATTCATGGATTCAAGCTTCCTGTTGTATGCAATATTTTAAGGACTTCCAAATATATAGTATATCATTTTACGTTATTAATCTCTATAGAAACAGTCCTAATTTTGCATCATTCTTAAACCCACAGATACCTCCTCCTCCTTGTGAATCCTATAAATGAAACTGTGTACTAAGGACCTCGTAATGACTTTGTGGTGCCTTTTGGAGAAACCTGAATCTCCTTAGTGAGGGTAAATTTGGTTGGGCCACGTGGATGCTGATAAGATAAAGTATCAGTGGAACAAATAGCCTTCTTTCTTCGTCTTTATAGAGAGAGAAAGTGCAGGTCATTTGGGCCAAAGGCATAAAAGCAGTCATGTGGTGTGTGTCCCTCCTCAAGTCTGACCTCTAAGGAGAACCGTATCGACTCGCAGATGGCCCCCGCGCGCTTCACTGGCCATTGCTCACCCCTGCTATACCTCTGCTGTCACCTTGTACCTCCCCAGTCACACAAACCAGTCGCTTAGCCAACTGTCAAGAGGTAAGCTTGGCCTGGACCCAATATAAGACTAACACAAAACACAGCTCTGGGCCAAGAAGAGAGTTGTGTTTACGCACCGCAGACAGAGCTATTTAGCACTGAAATCTATTGTGGTTGGGGATAATTGTCTACAACAGTGTTTATGTACTTTGGCAATAAATGGGGCGAACCAAAGATGGCTAATTTTGACAAATGCATCATTAAAGGAGTTAACTGATTCGACTGCCTGGCTCCAGTTATCAGTCACAACACTGGAGATTGATGGCTTGTCCAGGATGTTAATTTGGGAAAGCATACAGAGTAAAATGAAAGTACAGGCATCAACTATTATCACCTTAACATTCACAAGATACAGAAAACATGCAGAAGAGTGATGTTGCTGCATGATAAAAATGATGAATAGCATGGCTGCGTATTTGTGAACATATGTTATTGTAAATGAGCCACTAATTAGACAGACTGAGCAGGATATTTTCAGTGGCAGATATGATTGTGACACTGTGACAAGAATAAGTGACAATTGTGGTCTTGTGTGCATCTGTGTTTGTATGCAGTCATTACCGCCCCAGCCGTATGTTGCATATGTGTCACCATTCTACGTCAAATATCAAGTACGTATAATACATGAGGAAATAATAACAGTAATGCAGTAATATTTAGTAGAGGGTGTATCCAAACTTTTGACAGGAAGTACAGGGAGTTTAAAGGTGCACTGTGTAACTTTTCTAGTGCAGGGTTCATCAAATGCTTTTCTCCATGAAGATAATATTGTTTTGTCTGGAATGGTTCACAGTATGTTATTAAACCTTTCAATCATCATGAGACCAAACCATGTCAAATTACAGGTCAGATCTGTGGAGAGGAAACCCCAGTCAGAATCCCCGTTTTTCTAGATATTTTTGAGCTATAAAACCACCTGTAATTGGATAAATGTAAGGTACAGCTATTTAATGTCATACTGTGGAACATTCTAGGCAGAGCAATGGCATCTCCATAAAAACAATCAGGTGACAAACCCCCAACCAAAAACTTACGTAATGCACCTTGAAACAGCACCAGTCAAAATTTTGGACAGACCTCACCTCTCATTCAATTTATTTATTTATTTTATTTTTTTCTTAGCACTTTCTACATTTAAAATTCTTACAGAAGACATGAAATATATAAAGCAACCAATAAGGCATTATTTAGAAAAGACAAAAAGTTAATAACTGTACTAAATATTTTTCGATAATGTAAAGGGTGACTAATTTGAAGATTATTTTTAAAGTAGAGTTACAGTAGATATATAGAGTTATTTTACTTTTTTTCTTTGCTACATGATTCCATATAACTTTATATATCTGATGTCTTCTGTGTGTATACAAAATGCCGAAAGTAGTAAACATATATAAATAAAAACAAAACAAAACTTTGAATGAGATGGGGTGTACGAACTTTTGACTGATAACATATACATATTTTTTGTCAGCACAGAATAATTTGTTGTATATTTGTATGTGTTATTTAACATACCATCTTACATTGAAATTGAAATAACTACTGACATGTATCGCCTATCGAACTAAATTGCTGTAATCCATCATTATGGTTGATAAAGATGAAAACATATACTTTTGGCACTGGTATAGTATGCATAGAAAACTTCTACTTTTGATGTGTGGTACATTTTGATAATAACACATAACAGTGACCACAATGGAAAAATCTTATCTTTGGTCATGCCCAAACCTTCTTATCCATGTCGATTTTGAAATGTGAAACAATAATTATGGTCCTTGAATGGATCCTCCTGACATATGCAAATGTTTTGAGCAAATTACACCAGTCAAACAACAGCATAGCAATGATACAATAGTTATTACTGTCAATCACAGCATCTTCAAGAGACTTTCTGTGTGTGCGCCGAACGCCCACATCCTGGATGGCCTTCAACACACAGCCTTCCACTGCTGCTCGTGACGGAAAGGAGAGTTTGCACAAAGTACTTCTTGTATCCTGTTCTCTATTTACACACAGACAAGGGAGAGGAACTAAGGCAGCCATTAGGTTATTAATACAGTCTATGATTGCCAGTAATCCAAAAGATAAAATGTTCCTAGTATGCTCTCACAAGTCACTCCCCAAACTCTAAGACTAATATTACTAAAAAAAGACGTAGTCAGGGGATAATAGTAAAATATTGGATATAAAATAAAACATAAAAGCACTTTTATTCAAGTTGTATATGCTAACTTTTTTGGATATACTGCTGACATCTAATCACATATATTCCCACTGAAATTATGCAGTTTACGCTTTTGTAATAATATGAGGTTTTCTACAATTCCCTGTTACTAATAGTTCAATTGCAAAACAGAGCTCTCCATTTTGAAAAATTGACAAACAATATTTTTATTTTCATTACCATCTTCTACAGATATTATCAATGACAATAATATATAGTGGATTATAACAAGACGGCATGGAATAATATTTAGATTGCAGTAAAATGCATTTGGCTCTTGAAAACATCTCTGTAAGAAGAGAGGACGATCAATCACTTTTTAAAAATGGCACTTATCTGTTTTTGCAAATGAAGTCTCTTATGTGTACTCATTTTTTTTTTTTTTCAAACTTGGGGTTGTATAAGGACTTTTGCCACTTCACAAATACAGTATAACATCTGTATGCAAGCTAATGACAGCAGGGGGCAGTAGGCGCAGTTCATTGTCTTTGAACACATGAGATGAAAGCAGCTTCTCTGTGGCTCAGACCCCACCCAGTTCCCCCTGTATACCTTTCTCTGTAATCCAAAGACACGCTGAGCTCCATCAGGCCTGCCCGCACCATCCACCACTCAATCCTCATTGTCTTATTGACATGCAGAGGCCATAGTGCTCTCTCCTTTCAAAGAAAATGGATTTTTACCAATGTGAGTCCACAAGCACTTTTAGCCCCTCCAAAGTCCCAGAAGGTTTGACAATGGACCAGAGGAAAAAGCACTGCTAACGGCACACAGTTAATCTTTAAGCGTTCCATTGATATATTATGTAAGTGTTCCCCATGAGAATCTACTCAAGATATAATATGAAAACAGTTTAAACATATGTTGAAACTAAACTAAATACAAAATAATGTCATGAAAAGCTTACAAAATGATGTTGCTCCTTGAATGGTCAGGGGTGATATCACAGGCCCTTAATCACTATTGCATCAGTGACAAAAACTGACAAAAATTAAATTTGTGTTGTCTGAGGTTTAAGTCTAAGACAAGACAAATGTTAAATGACAATAAAATTATCCACAAAAGCCCAAAAATATTTGCTTGAGATTCAGAATACACACTTCACTACTTTACGAAGATGTGAGTCTAACCATTTTCAAATGAATGTGACTGGCTGTGGATCAGCCAATCAGGAACATGCACGGTCTGTCCATATCAGAAAAAAATGAAAGTCAGGGTTGAAAAATATGGTGGATTTCTTCAGAATCAATAAGTCAAGCACTAAACTCTGTTAATCTGAGGTGAGATAAATATGACTTAATTTGTAAATGATGTGTGACCAATGAGCGCCTTCGTTTCACATGCATCATTGAAAAAAAATAAAAATAAAATCTGATCACAAGATCACATTTGACTGGGCCTGATATTGTTGGAGAGTGTGGAGACCACATTAATATTGATTTGTATAAAAACATACAGAGAGATATCATTCTGGATTTCCAGGCAACAGAAATGTCATACTGTTGTTTTGAAACTAATGTTTTTTCCACTTTTCATTTTTAATAACCACATTTTGCAGCATTTTATAATATAAAAAATACTTCATTCAAATTTGGCTTGTCTTCAAAACAACATTCCCCAAAATTCATTGATATTTCGATAATCTGCCCACCTCTACCCACAACCTTTGAAGCAAAATTGCTCACCAATCACCCAGTAATCCAAAACAATTGCCCCCAGTGCTTTAGTTACACACCCCTACTCTGCTGCAGTTACTCAGTGCACTTTGTCCCAACCCGCTTTGTCTGATTTCGCAAAATGCATCACTCTCTACTCTGTGTTAAAAGGCCAAGGGCGCCGTAGTAAATGAGTGGAGGTCTGAAGGCTGGGCTCTCCTCTATCTGTGCCCATGTAACAGACTGTGTGCCCTGTATTTGTCAGTGCAGCAGTGCGGATGTTAGGAGCAGCACAGATTAGCTCTGTGTCGACTCTGACGGAGGTTAATGCAGGAGCCAGCAGCCCTTTGGAACCCAAAAGGAGATGAATTACTGTCAGGCCTGAGAACACACTGCGTCATTTAACACAACACAAGCCTTTGTTTTCACTCACTATTTGACACACTGTCAAAACTTTAGTAGGGATCATGGCCGCTTGACTCTCCTCCACTCAGCCCAAAACAAACCATTAAGATAAGCTGACCTATTATTGTGGTTTATTTAAGGGGGCAAATGTCTTTCAAAATAACTACCCATATTTAGCTATTAATGTTTTGCTGTGATATCATGCATGAAGTGTTGCCATGGTGCCACAATGCATACATTGCAAACCCAACCAAAAAAAAAAAAAAAAATCCAAAATGGATTAAAAACACACACGCACACACGCACACACACACACACACACACACACACTCACACATTTTCAGGTGCCTGTGATCTCTTGTTTAATATAGCTGAATCAATTTTTTATGGCCAGATTGTGCTAAACAAAGCACAGAATAAAGTCTAACTTGAGTAACAGAGCTTCAGACAGAACAGTGCCTCCATTAGCATCTCCTTCAGGGAATGTTGATGACATCAGCTGCACAGTATCAACAGTCTAAAATTATCTTCTGCAAATATTATCTCTCTTTATTGTTATCTGTAATTAACGCCTTTGACTCATTTGACTACATGATTCATTTTGGTCTTCCTCAAGGCTATATCATAAATATACTTCCTTTACAGAAATCATGACTAATACAGAGATTGGTCGATTTCAAAAATTCTGGAAACATGTTTTTTTTTCACACTCTTTTAGATTCTAAAAAGAAAAGAAAGATCGTGCTGAAGAAGATAGAATGCTGAATTTATAACCTGGCCAAGGACAGCTAAAGTATTTTGACTGTACTGCAGTGGCATTGAGAAGTAAAAATTAGTTATCCTCAAAAACACCATTTTTAAACAGCCAATTATGTTTCTTGTTCTGGTGTACAAATTCAAGGCCTTCTATAACAATTTCTTGCACTTTGTGTGAGCAGCATGTTTCCTTGTATTTAATAATAATGTTCAACTTGAATAACATGAAAGAATATATGCATTTTTGCTCTCATCCTATGGTCAAAGAATGATGTGTAACTTCTGCCATAGGACAAGATGTCTTATGAAACATAATGTAAATACTTATGTATTCACAAGACATTTCTATGGGAGCCATACAATGTGTCACTATGTTGTGCATAATGTTTTGCATTGTATTCAACGCACAATGTTCTTGTGCCTTAGGAACCAGAGGGCTGAAGCCATCACTTGTATAATATAACTTGAATAAAAAAAAAACTATCTTCAGATTACTATTAGAAATACATTATTTTGTGTTTTGCTAACAGTAAATAGCAGCTCCTGCAGCCATCACAAGCATGTGCTATCGAGGGAAATCAAGTCAAGCACAAAACAGCAAAACACCAAAATCTCAAGGTGTAACTCTCACGAGCTGAGATTTTTTTTTTAGTGGTTAAGCTGTTTGTCCCTGATTCTTTCCTCTTGTTTTATGGTGAGCTTTAGTACACAATAAAAGCATAAAGTTACTTTAAAGTGGGATATATATCTGTTTTTTTTCTTGTTTTTTTGTAAGCTCTTGTTTGTGTCTTTGGGTGGTGCTGCTTATGTTCCTGGTTTACCTGCCCGAGCTGTTGGCCTTAACCACAGATACATATTTTTACTGTAAAAGCAATCCTATAAAGATATATCTGTTCTGTATCAGAATACAATGGACAAGTCATAGTGAAATAAGAAAGTGGGTTTGATGGTTAATGACTCTTAGTTTTAAGTCAGATGTCCATTCTAACTATTGTCCTTTATTCCAGTTTAAGACAGACTTGTGTCAACCTTTCAATACATACATGAACATTCACACAATCAGTGGCTCCCTATGTTCTGCATCACTCAAGGACAAACAAAAACTTAAACACAACTCTGCCCATCCCAGTCCATCTTTCCCATAATCAGGGAATAATTTAGCTCCATAAAATGCTTCGTTATAAAAGAAAGAAAATATATTATATAACTGTACACTGTATCTATACAGCATAAGAGTAAGAATGATTGATAGATTAAGAACTCTCATTTTCTGTTTTTCATGATAAATGTATCCATCATCATATATACTTGTCTGTCCAGCAAGTTTTTAGGTAGACTTATGATCCAGCGATTTAGGTGATAATTATTTACAATCTATGAAAAATAATCAAATGGTTCTCAAAATTGGATTTAGCATCATTGGTCTTATCTTACAAAGGTCAAATGACACCAAATACTAGTCATTGCTGTATCGTGCTGTCCATGACTGACCTTTCAGAACATTTCATCAAAATCAGAGGATGACTTTTTAAGCAACAAAAAGCGGGCAAACATAACCTTTATGGTGGCCGAGCGTTATGACTTCTCTCTATTTACTTTATGTCAACACATTACGTATAGCACCCACTTTAAGCCTGCTGCACAAGTTCCTTTTCAATGAGGCTTATATAATAGTTAAATGTGAGTTGCGTTCAAGGGCTGTGTGCGGTTTATAATTAGGGCCCGGTGGGAGGAGTAGGTTTGAAGGGAGATCGGGTCATCAGGGTCAGACTTTTGACTATGTTTATGCAGTTTGCCTGCAGATCTGCTTTCTACAGGTGACTTCAATATCAGGTGCCTAATTGGAAAAACACGCACTTTTTACAGGCCGCTTAATGACTGTGAATGATTATATAGCTTGTCAAACAACAGGGTGTTTTCAATTACCCCAAGATGGCAGTGCTCATATCCCATGAAATTTAGTAACAGGGACTTAAGGGAAAAGGGAACGCTTAATCAGATTAGGAAGTGGACCTCCAAGCCAAGTCTTCAGAATTCCAGTGAGCACAGAGATATGGTTACAGAAAATGCTTTATTAATATTGAAACTAAGAGACATTTTTGCAATGTTGGTAAAAATGATAATTAGACCTGACAGCACAGAACTTTCAACCAACAGGCAGGGTAAAATAATGCAGCCGAGTAAAGTGTATGGAATACCAAACGCAATTTGGTTACAAAGACACACACTCAAAAGACTGGTGGTTCAGAATTAACCACTGATGAACCACAATAAGTCTGTACGATGCAGACTGGGGTGCTAACCACTCTGCCAACCTGCATGTAAACAATATATCAATATATATATGGATAGTTAAAAATAAGAGACAATAAGGTAAAACACTTAAAAAGGCAGTCAGCACAGTAGTATTGTTGTACAATATACTGCTATGACAATGTGCTGAATGTCTCTCCCCATTCTTTTTCATCATTTCATGGTTACATTTGTCTTTCCTATTAAAGCCTAAAAAAACTGCATTCATAGTATTCAGTGATTTGATTGTGCATATAATATAAATCATAATTTTCAAACAACATACACCATATGTTTTTGTTTCTTGTGAAGTGCAATGTAAAGAAAGGAGCCATTTTGCTGCACTGGCACACAGTTCTAGCCCCTAAAGGCAGTCTACACAGAGTGCTCTTATTTTAACCAACCTGTGTGGGTTCAACAATGTGAACAATTGGTTTTAACACTGCAGAATTCCCTCTGGACACAGTGATTCACACACAGCATTACCCTGCATTGCTTTTCCCATATTATATTCTGGCATTTCAGAATAGGCTGGATTTATTCAGTGTTTATCAGCTGTCATTGAATCATGTAACCTAACACTAACGGCAGTCTTAACACTAAGCACGATTTATCTATGGTAACACATGGTTTGCCTTGGATATTCCACAGTACGGCATTAAACATCTATCGGCATGTAGGCAAGAAGGTGATGAGACAAGCCAAGTTACAAATCAGATCTGTGGTGAGGCGATGCTCTAAATGTATCTGTCTCAACCAGCTTAATAATAGATCCATTGACATCCTATTCAAAACTGAAGAACTGAGACCCCGCCGCTTCATAGTGCCTCTTCACCGTAGCAAGTGGCCAATTTTGATTCACTTGTTTTTATTGTTGAAAATTGGCTAAGAGACATTTTTGAACACTAAATGTACAACCTACAATCTAACCATTTTAAACTGGACTGTGAGCAGATATAGGAAGTACGAGTTACATGCTGCTATTTAGACACTGACATCTAATTGTTAGAGTAGCAGCATTTTACTATTTTTAAAGCATTCTGCTTTTCCGACATGAATAATATTAATGTAATACTTTGAGCTTCCATATATCATAAGATGTTTGAGCCGGTGTAAAGCGGTAGTAAAATACGAAGATACAGCAAGGATACAAGGATACAAGGCTGTTTATGTGTGTAAGTATGACATGTAGTGAAATTTCAGATGGTCTACCTGTACTGTACATAGGTGTGTGTGTGTCAAATGGATGATGCTGGCTACTGTGTGTGTCAGTTTTGTGTGTGACTTGATAGTTGTTGAGATTAAGAACATTGAAGAACAGCGAGAGACGAGCTTGGGTAGACTACTGCAACTCTCAAAAAATTAAGCAGCATCAAGCAGAAAACATTAAACCTTTTTCCAACTTGTGATGTCATGTGGTAATACTGGAAGTGCTTCACTGTGTTAAACTCCATACACCTTCACAAAAATAATTTGGATGATTTCAGGCCTGGAATTACCAATCTTAAAATTACATCACAAGGTGGAACAGAGCATTTTGAGCTTTGGAGATGTAGACAGACTTAATAATAAAGGGTTACTCAAACATGTGTGAATGAAACAAAACACAACTCCGGGTATGTTTTTTGATTTTGACAGCATTAAAATATGGATTAAAGCTTGCAAGAGTCAGTTTTGTGTAATTTATGACCTTTAAACTTACATGAATCAATTGAAATACAACTCTGAGAGCAAGAGATGTGTGATGGGGCAGATGTCAGGAATTAAATTTTGCATCCAGGAGGAGCACACAGCTGGACTGGGACATGATAAACTGTTGGCTGTAGCTCTGGAAAATAAAAGAAATGAAGGGGGAGTAAAGCAGTGTCTATCTTAGATTTAATCAGTGTACAGCAGCGCTCAAGGCAAATGCACAGTACCATATCTGTCATGATAAGAGAGCAGGAAATGATGCCGTAAACGGATTCCCTGTGTGCAATGGTGACTGGTGTACAGACTCCTATGTGCACAACAGCTCGCCCAGGGCCAAACCACCAGCGACAACAATAGCTACAATTATAAAGCAATAGTCATTCATCAGCTGGACAAGTGTGCCACAAATATTTGTTTAAGTGTTATTAATGACATTCAGCACCTCGCGCCGCTGCTAGGTCCATCTGTCGACTTGGGTAAACTTCATAGTCAACACATCTGTCTATTACCAGCACAACTTCCCCACAGTATTCACGAGTCTCTGTAGCATTGTGAGAAACTACTAATTTCCCTGCAGAAAATGAGCCATGCAGATGTGCTTTGGTAAATATTTTGTAATGCTTCTATCAAAAACAAAATAATGAAAGTTATGCTAGTATGTGTTGTTGCTGTTAAGTACTTTGAGCAATGGCTGTCAGCGTGATGCTTTTTTTAAATCTAACTACTCTATCAGAGACTTTGCGGGGTAGTCCAGGTCACTAGGAGAGACTTGTGCTTGTTTTTGTGGGAGGAAAAACACAACCAGACAAGAGCTGCACAGACACTAGAAGAACATGCAAACTTCACACATATGGTGTTTTATTGATCCCTTTGGAGGAAATTCATTCTCTGCATTTGACTCATCAATCAGCCAATTAATTTATGTTGATGTTGACGAGGTAAACTGTCTGAACAAATGTTGTGGGTTGATGGCAGGTTTCTAATCTAATAATATTTGCTTAGAGGTTTGGTTTGAGTCCTAGTGGGGCTCAGTTAAACCTGCCTATATGACCTATGATATTAAGTGTTTACACAGTAACAACTTCATGGCCAGCGACCATATTAAGTGTAGAAATGACTTTGTTTTTTGGCTGTGAAATATGTTTCAGATATCTGTTATGACAAATGAGTTTGAACTGTAAACTATTTCTAAATAAGACAGCCTTAGGTGGCAGTTTTATTCTAGGAAAACCTGTTTAATATATTGTTATTGGAATTGACATCCTGCTATTCAGAACTGAAAGCATTTGTTCACCGGTAGGACCAGACCACACTGTACATTTTGTGTTCCTCAGACTCAGTTTCGCTGATATAATGCACTGTGATGTGTGCTCTTGTTCTCAGTTGATTTTGTTGTGGCTGCAGTGCTGTCATCTCTTATTCAAGTCACTCATGATTGCCTTTCTGAGCTGCTGACAGGCCGGGCCCCGTGGAGCTGGCCAACGCGCCACTAAGAAAATATAACAAATGTGGAAAAACTACTGCATTATTATCGATCTAAGGCACATAAATCCAGCTGGTTAGCCTGTAAGCTGTGTTGTGAACGATCTAAAGGGGTGAAAAGACCACTATTTCTGTAAATATCATGGAAGGGGTACAAGGAAACAACAATAATAATAATGCCATTGTTATTAGACATGGTGTTAAATTTACAAAACAGGCTTGGATAAATGTAAGTGGTTGTCTCAAGAAGATTGTAACATAAAAATGTATACTTTATTCAGCTGCTGTTTAGATAATAGAATGTCCCCTACAGAGAACATTATATCCTGTCTTTTAAAAGGCCCATATTACGCTGTTTTCAGACCTTTGTTTTCTCATCAAATGCATACCTGGAGTTGTGTTTTGTCTCGTTGATTATGTTTAACACACAAACCCTACATATTTAGTTCTTCTCTCAAGTAGAAAACACTTGATGATTTGATTTAGATAATTTACATCTTGGAATTGCCAATCTCTACTGGACTAAAGGTAAAAGGTAGCTGTTAATTTGGAAACTAATGCTTTCTGACATCTGACAACAGAGCGTTTTGAGCTTGGGATAGATCAGGGGTCTCCAACCTTTAGCTCGGAAGCTACCACTCACTTTCCGACCCCTTCTAAGGGATTTCTGAGTTATATTCAGTAGTATTGTGCTAATAACTACAATTTGATTAATTAAATGACTATTACCATTGGAAATGTGTCATTTTGATGCCTAACTTTGTGCATTAATAAATAGATAATGGTTTATGTTTTATATGCATCTAACGTAGGGTGACCAGACGTCCCTATTTACCCAGCACAGTCCCAGTTTTGAGCCCTGTGTCCTCTGTCCCAGCAGATTTATACAAAACCAGTGATTTGTCCCAGTTTTATCAAGAAATGTTCCATGTGTCCCTATTTTTCCCCAATTTGATCTAGACCAGGTCTAAACTAGGACTAGGAATATCACAATTTTTGACTGATCTGATGCCCACAACAGTAAAGAGGAGCTTAAATTGTCATTTGTTTCGCCAAAATACAGAAAACTATGTTGGCAAATGACCATAAAGCAAGTGATAGAAGTCCCTCAGATTATGACTGACACGAGAATGCACAATGTTACATTCTCTTTTCACAGTTTTATTTATACCGAACATCCCAACCTAGGTGTGTCCCAGTTTTGAATGCTGAAAATCTGGTCACCCTAATCTAACGGTACCCCATTTAAGGCTTGCCCTCTTTCTTACATTGACTCAATTTCGCTAAAACTGGTAGCTCTCTGGCATTTTTGTTATGTAAAAAGGTTGGAGATCCCTGATGTAGATTGACTAATAACACAGGATTTCTTGAACACGTGTGAATTAAACCAAACACAACTCCAGGTATGTTTTGGATGAGGCAACAACATTATAACATGATTTGACACTCACAAGAGTCAATTTCGGACCTTTCATAGAAACTTCCGCTACAAATATGTGATGAAATGCATGGTATTCTTGTAAAAGTCTTCTCTCAAATGTTAATGCTCTCTGGGTTGTGTATATGTAATGTGCAGTCTGAACAGCTTCCTGCTTTTTAACTTTTCACTTCTTTTTTACACAGTCACACAGCCCACATTTCAAGCATCTGCAGCAGTGTTAAATAATGCTCCAGACCATATCTCCTCAAAAGCCTCCATTGTTAACTGTCTGACTCATAACATGGCACTATTTAATCTAGTGAAGTCAAGTCCAAGTCCCACGATGCTTTGAGAGTGCGCTGATCCTTTGGCCCGATGACTGGGGCAGTAGCACATAATGTGAGGTACACAGTCACACGCAGGGAGGGCTGAGGATACAGAGGCGTAATGCATCACCCCCGCTGGCATGGCCTTTTCACACTGCCTGTTGTGGCTCTCTTATCGCCCACACTTCTTTCATGTGCAACAGCAATATTTCTGAAAGTGAATGGTCTGGCCCTAACTATACATCAGCCCAGATCTGTGGCCTCTGCTGGAGAGAGCTGGGACGAGCAGGAGCTGGTTAACTTGTTTGTTTGTGTGCTATAGTGGAGTGCAAGAGAGGATCAGAGCCAGAAAAAGTAGAATATACAATATATAGTGCATTTTATGAAGATGACAGTTTCCAAAGCGCTGCACAGACAACTAAATCATAAATAAAAACAATAAATAAAAAACGTTAAAATACATGAAGCTAAAAATGATTATACTATAAAATTAATACAAATTTAATAAAAGACACAGGACCACACAACTCTTGGGTTAGATCTGGTGTGTGTTTACATGCATCTAAAAATCTGATCATAAAAAAACACCAAGTCATGAGGCATGTGTACAAGTATCTTTTCAAAACCTGCACATGGGAGACAAAGCAGAGAGATGTCAGATCACTCATATACCAATATTTCACTGATATTTGCACGTTTTAAAATCAGTCAATCGTTTTCAATCGGCCTTAAATCTCTTGATTTTTAGTTTAGGCCAATCAGATGTCTTAAGAATATACAGAACACTTTATTTGAACACGTCACTCAAAACACAAAACAGTACACAGTTCTCATATCAACTTTGTAGTAAAACAGGTTTGTAAATTAACTTGTTTTCAGGCCTAAAAAAGCAGAGCTTTTCGGCCATTGGTTGTTCTGTATTATAAACAGAAATGGTATCGGCACCGACCATGAGAAAACCCATATCAGTTGATCTCTTCTCACAGCACATCTAACGTGACTGGTCACTAATCTGATCTGAACTCCTTTCTGTGTGAATGTAAACATGAACACTGGTAAGAGATAGCAGGAGGACATGATCGAGAGATAATGTGTCAGTGTAAACAGTGATCAACATTTCTTTACTGTGTGGATATAATCATTAACCACAAGTTGCTTTCAGGGTAAAAGTACTGTTACTGCTTATAAGAGTGTACAACATTCTTGCAATCAGTACTATTATCACAATTACAGTTATTACTGCAACTCATTAAAGGTCCTATATTATGCACAATTGACTCTTGAGATATAAGTCATGTTATAATGTTGTTACCTCATCAAAAACATACCTCAGGTTGTGTTTTGTTTCATTCACACAAGTTTGATGAATCCTTTATCATTAGTCAGTCTTTATCTCCAAAATGTTCTATTCCACCTTGTGAAGTCATAAAGCAGTAGTTTTCAAATTAACAGTTCAGTTTAGTTTAGTTTAGTTTAGTTCAGTGAAGATTAGCCATTCCAGGGCTGAAATCATCCAAATGATTGTAAAGAAGATGTATGGAGTTTAAAAACACAGTGGAGCACTTCCTGTATTACCACATAACATCACAATGTGTAACAGAGAGTTTGTTGAGAATAACTCTTTAGCCTGAACATGCAAGGTTTGTGTGTTAAACATGAATGAAACAAAACACGACTCAAGGAATGTTTTTGATGAGAAAACACTATAACAGATCAGAAAATAACATAATATTGGGCCCTTTAAATCTCTTGTTACAATATGACATTGCTAATATAGAGAATCTAGCAAATCTACTGCTCATACATCTACTAGTAATATTGAAAAATTACTCCCATACTGCAACTATTACTTATATAACAGCTGCTAGCTACTTTTACCACCCACATCGCCAGTGCCATAACAATGGTTTTACTGTAAGACCAGAAATTACAACACTGGTTTTTGAATATCCTCATACAAAAAAGTTTGATTTTATTCAAATGTAACAAAACACTAACCATTATTTTTTCGCTAATATCAACGGCCCGAGACCTTAAATATGAGTTTCTCTGTTATACAACCACTTTTCTGTATTGAATGTAGTGACCTCTAATTCAGGAGATGGATTTTCTGCAGTGTCCTTGCTAATACTGTTCAAACAGAACAGAGGCAGATGAAGCGATGCGCTGGGCTGTGAGAACATGACATGAGATAAACACATTCAATAGATTATGGCTCTGTTTGTACACCTGCCATGCATCGCCAAACCTTCTCCCAATCATCCCCTTTACATAACGCTGACTAATAATAGAGCGTTTTAAGTGAATGTTCCAACTGTAAAAACTCTCCTTAGAAATACCTACGGCCCTGTAATTGTATGGGTGATTGTACTGTTGAATTTGAGGTACATGTCTACTGCTGAGAACTGCTACTATTTATAATCCGAGTCCCAAACTAGCAATAACATTAACGCTGCTATTAGCCCGATGTTTACAGTGTTGAAGTGAAGTAAACTGCTGTATGTGTCATTAAGTTGTCAATGTAGAACCAAGATGGAGGGTTAGTCCTGAGATGGTGAAACTACGTATTACTACACACTGCCATAAAGACAATCTTGCTTGTTTGGGGTGTGGGTGTATAGTGGAAAACTATAAAACAAACTACACACAGTCCCAGAGTACAAAACCCCATGACATTTTTGTAAACGACAGGATTCTTTCAGAATTCTCTTTTGTATCTTTGAATCCTTTCAAATTAGTTTAGACACCTTATAAACAAATAGCTTGTATGAAACTGACTTCTTTTTTCTGTTGATTGAGAAATAATTAACAAAATAAAGTAGGCTAAAACAAAGTACGTAATGAACATGCAGCACAAACAGTATATATTTTTAAATGCTTAATCATGGTTATTTTTAGAACGTAATCCCTGCGATAAATGAGGGACCACTGTATTCAAGTATTGTTAACAATAATAGACAGGTGCATCAAATCATCCGTGTACAAATACAACAAAAATGTAGTAAAAATAATAACATTCAATCCCTAGACACATCCTGAATTTAGAATAGCTGAATATTTGAAGACTTAATTTGTAAAAACAGATAAACACCTTTTAAAAAAAGCAATCAAAGTTTTGCAGTTTGATCTTTGTATAATAGTGTTTTCAAAAGTCAAATGAACTCTAGTCTATCCCTTATTGATTCAATTTGCTCATTTTCATTTTCACTGATAGTAGCTGAAGATGAAAAAAAAAAGAAAAAATCTGTTTATGCAATTGAACTCGAACTAGTTACCCAACCCAGCTTTATTTGATCTCCACAACACTCCATCAGTCCTATCCCCTCCAAAAGCACATGTGGAAGGTCATATTGACCGTTATGTGACTGAATTTTGTTACGTGAAATCCAGCAGAAGACAAAACCTGACCAGAGGATACTGTTGACAAGAATTTGCCCGTCAAACTTAGGCAGTTACAAAACAGATGTTGCAAAAGACACCGAATTTGCTGTCTAAATGGGCAGTTTCTTGTTCGACACTTAGCTATGAAGACACAATATTTTGCGTCCAAGTGACACTCGAGGGCGGTTGTCATGGTAACGCACCAGTTTCTTCATGAGCAGACAGCTTCCATTGGCCCGCCACTGTCATTTGTTGGTGGTGAATGAGCACTTTACTTTCACAAATCTCACAAAACAGACAAGTGATGAGTCCAAGTCTGCAGTACAGATCTGCTCTGGACCAGTACCATCAGCGCTACATACACACTGTCTCCACAACTGTCCTCGGATACTTTTATTCAAGCAATTCACTTAAGACGCCCAAATACTTTCTGTTCTAAAGACCATGTGAGAGATGGGAGATATATAGTAAAATTTTGCTCTTGTAGTTTTGGAGATATGCAAAATACTATTTTCTGATCTATGTTATAATGTTGTTCACAATCATCATCACAACATACCCAGAGTTGTGTTTTGTTTCATTCACAACTGTTATAATAACTGAATAATTTTTGATAATTTCAGTCCTGTAATTGCCCATCTCTTCTGAACTAAAAAAAAAAAAAAAAAAAAGCTGTTCACCTCTTCTAGCATATTCCCGATGCATTGTAAAAATACATCCTGAATACTGTTATAGAGATAATGCAAACAAAAAACTTAACCACGGACACATCAAACTTGGAGCCTCCATGATTTGCAAAAAAGGAACATAAAAAGTTTCCCCCTCCTTGGACACTAAACATTTCCGTGCACTGAAAATACAGGGCTGGCTTAAATGTTTTGATATGTCTGTGGTGCACTGAGTTCTGCTTGGTTTCCCTGTCTGCACAAACTCTCTCGTCATCTTGTTTGGCAACACCCCGCTTTGTATGTGTTTAGTCAAGAGGAACGACTTAAAAATAGCACGCTCTGACAGCTTTAAAAATAGACGTGTTTTTGCTCACTGATAAGGTGATGTCACAAACGTACAATTTTTCCTGGCACTTCCTTTACCCCGTGTCTCTGATTGAAAATGTGGAAGTTTGCCTCTTTGTGAAGACGAAAACTGGATCACTGTTGCTTCATTAAAGTGACTAGTTTGAATTTATTTCTGAATATCAAAGATTCACCTGTTCTTTCTCACTGACAATAGAGCTCGGGATTGTGTCGTCACATGTCAAAGATATTTCAGTTATGCCTAATGTTAAACCAATGGAGATTTTAATACTAAACTAAATTAAAGTGTTCATTCAAATGTAATCTGACACTATGAACTGACAAATATATGGAGTCACCAATACTCTTTTTCATCAACTTGAAGGTCAGAGGATTGATTCACTCTTTGACCAAGTTCTGTCCTTGTCAGTAGGCAAGACACTTCACCTAGTATGAATGTTGTGTGTGTTTGTTGGTGGGTCCGATGCTGCATATTGGCAGCTTCACTTCCATTACATTGCCCCGGGGCAGTTGTGGCTACATTAGTATCTTACCACCACTGTTTGAATGAATGAATAATGCATTGTAAAGTGCTTTGGGTGTCTTTGAAGATGCTATATAAATCCAATGCATTATTATTATTATTGCCTGTAATGACCCAGCAGCTTATCGTTCCACGGCTAATATATATATATATATATATATATATATATATATATATATATATATATATATATATATATATATATATATATATATTAGTTAATGCATTGCTATGGGCATTTTGCAGTCCTACCTGAAACATGGAGTATTTTCATGGTTGCAGCTGTTTTTCTTTTGTTCTATCCTTCCTAACCATTGCTAAACACCAGTTGAGACAACAAACAACCACTCTTGTGTATGGCAATTTTCAATTCTTAATAAAATGACATTAACTTTTTTCTTAATTCAAAATGTTGTACATGTATGTGGCCCGTTTCCTCTTTGAGAAAAAACGTCAAACCGGTATATTATTTGAACTGTTTCATATTATTCAAATAACAGGCATGTCTAGCAGTCAGGGCATGTTTGTTTGGGAGTAATTGAGCCCCCGTCAAATGTTTTATTCTAATGTTGGCCTTTGCAGTTAAACCTGCCTCTTGTGAGAGATCAATGAGTGTGAATTTTAAACAGCCATTATCCTCATATTAAGCCTAGGTTTACGACACTCACGCTGGAGTGCTTTCTGATTGTGTTATTTCATTATTCTGTAGGGAAGCTTATATTTGCATGAAAGCTAATGCTGAAAAAACAAGAAAAAGCCCAAGCAAATGTCAAGGCAGCACCACCTCATTTAAGTTTATTTACAAGACACACTTTGTGGCTCTTGACACACATCAACACACATGTTCGGTTTCCATGCTTTTTGGGGACATTACATCAGCTTACATTCAGTCAATCCTCAGACCTATTTTAACATATATCTGAACTTTAAGTCATGTTACCAGTCTCATAATAAAGGATTTAAGACCTGATTTTTGTCCACATAAGAGAAGGCCCATGATGTGAGTGCGCAAACAGTTTTTGTCCCGAAATATATAAATACCTGCACTCACACAGGAACTGCTCTCTTCTGCATTCTGACTGATTGCATACATCTACCAGTGGTTTTATGAATGACTGTAAACAGTGGAAATAATAATTTGATAAATGATAGAATTAAGGGAGACATCTACTTTTCATGCATTGTTTTTTTGTTTTAAATGCATTGTATTTATCAAAGTATTTCTAATTACAAAACACACTGTATGTTTGGTAATTCTTCACATGCAGTATTACACAGTGGAAAACCTAAACCTAGGAGTGCAATAAATTGCAGTGGTGTTGTGCAGATCTCAGAAATGTGACATTTAGTGGGTTCTCCCAGCTGTCAAAGGAGTGTTTTGTGCTCTGTGTACGGCGCAGTGGGTGACGGCGTGGGAGACA
Source organism: Boleophthalmus pectinirostris (assembly GCF_026225935.1). Lineage (NCBI taxonomy): Eukaryota > Metazoa > Chordata > Actinopteri > Gobiiformes > Gobiidae > Boleophthalmus > Boleophthalmus pectinirostris. The sequence goes on from NW_026571541.1 coordinate 15,331,186, forward strand.
AACAAGAGCGAGAGGTAGGCAGAGTAAGTGTAGACAGGGGAGCCAGTTGAAAGGACTGATTCACAGAGAGGACTTCAATGGCAGACAAACTCAAGAAATGCAAACAATATTTAGACACTTGCTGCTATGGATTCAAGAGCACACACGCGGAGAAGTACCACCCCTCTTAAAATAAAGAGGTCTGTGGAGTCGGACTGATCAGAGAGTGGCACACAGTGGACACATCCAGCCTGGAGCAGGCCCCAGGGACCAGACACTGCGGTTTTATGTGATCCTACTCTACAAATGATCCATTTCTAGTTTGTCTCCATCTACTGTGATGAGACGGAGAGACCACTTTACTGCATTACAAGTAGAGATGGCACATTCACTTTTATGGCTCACTATTTTTTAGGATGTAATGAATATGATCATAACTTTTTATATACAACAAAATCCATACTTGAACATGGCATGGACAAAAACCCTTGTAGAAGTCTAATGCTAAAACAGTTAGTAAACATATTCAGCAAACATATCCCAGGGAAACAGATTGACACAGTCAGTTCCCATCAGTTGCTAAATCTGAGCATACTGGATCAGTAATGAGTTTCTGACAGACAGGAGCCATCCACAGAGCAAAAATAAAGGGACTATATTTGATAACTTACTGTCCCAAGCCTCACTGTTACCTGAGCAGATCTCTAACCTACAACCAGCACTGCTTTAATTCTCTACTTTATCATTATGTTGTCATGATTTTGCAGTCGCTGACAGCCTGTAGCCCGGGTCCATTTTCCACTCCTCCACTTACCCCACTACTGTACGGCCATCATGCATTGATCTAAAGGACTGCACTCTGAGGTGCTCTGGCAAAGAAAGTCCCACCATATCCTCCTACTGGCTCATTACACTATTCATAATCTCTCTCACATTCATTCAGTCTCAGTAAAACCGCGTAATAGCTCCAATCTTATGGCAAGTAGGATTCCAGTGATATTGTTAGGAGATGATTTAGAAGGCTGGATAAGCTCAAATGGCAGGAGTAAGAATTAATGGTAGAAAAAGAGAGAAAAATAGGCCCGTAATAAGACTGGAAATAGAAGTGAATAATAGTTTGCAGAAACTGAGAATATGAGCCAAGCCATTTTCATTCAATGGCACGCCTACATGCCGCTTAAACTATATGCTTTATGTAACCCAGACTAAATATGAAGTTAACTTTTGCTTTTGGCAGATGATTGCAACATCACATTTTTCACAGTCCTGTTTAATATGTAATTATATGTACATTTTCACAATTTAGTTCAAATTACAACTATTTTCATGAAAGCTATTATAATTGAATTCCTTTGTATGTATTGGAGATGAACCCATATAACTAACAAACTGGAATTTTCCATTTTCACGAACCAATGATTAGTTTAAACATTATTATTATTATTGTCCTATAGTTCAGATTCACTTGATACAGAATTCAATATTTGTCTTAGTGATGTGGACAATACCATTTTTCCTATTCTAAAAGTTATATTAAAATTGGAAGTTCACAAATGTATTCTAATGCTATTCACTTAAAAAATATTCAACACTTAAAATATATATCAACATGGATTTATCTGACGTAGAGTATACTATGTTGTCTTTTTGTGATGATTCTTTAAAAGTACAGATGCCTCTTTAGTGTCTTTGTCCTTTTTTCATTTGAACTCACTAGTTTATTTTAAAAAGTAAACACTTATTCAAAACAAAAAAAATACAAAAAATAAAATGACACATAGTCATACAGAGACCAGGGGAGTTAAAAAACAAACAAAAAAACATTTATTTTCATTATCAATAAATGAACATGATATTGTCCACTCCAGAAAAATATATTCCACTAATCAAAACTGAACATGCTCTAAATCAGCCTTAGAGAGGGTTTATTTGCTCAACTCCATCCATAGAAAGAGTCAGTGCACAACTATGAGAAACATGAATTAAACCCTTTTCACATTGTGGCCAATTTCTTCCAACAACCGTCTTTGACCTCTGGGTGACTTGCAGTTCCTAAAACATATCTTCAGCACAATTAGCCCAAGTTAGGCGGACATGTTCACAGAGTGTAGCTAGTGAGGGCTGGGAGCACTCACCTCCAGGCCTCTCTCATTTCTAGACAGAGCAGCTCTATCCATCCGTATCCCTCCTCTCCTCCTCCCTAGTGCTTATTTCCTATCTCCTCTGCCCTTTGCTTTCTCTATTGTTCCCTCTGTGGATTCTGCTAATGTTTTCAGCACAGTACAGTGTATATTCAGTCACTGCCACATAAGAAATCTGGAGGACTTCGATAAAGATCTCCTGGAATGGTTTGATCCATTGCAGACAGCAGACAGCCACATATTAAGTAGGCCTGGAGACATGTGCTTCAGTGGCTGGTGGGTGTCATCTGTGCATCATCCAGAAAGACAGAGAGAAATAGGATAGAGAGAGAGAGATGGAGAGAGACAGAGAGAAAGACATGGATAGGAAGATGGAGAAAGAGATGGAGAGAGATGATAGAGGGAGATGGAGAAAGAGATGGAGAGAGAGAGATAGATACAGAGATGGAGAGATAAGAGATAGAGAGAGGATAGCCAAATATATGGTAACACCACATGAATATTTCATCTGCCACAGACTGTTTTCATAACCTCAAGTCGGGGCAGTCAGTGTGCAGTGCCAATGCTACCAGAGCCTGGGCAGTGTGAACAAGGGACAGTCTGGTTTTACTATGTGCTGACATAAATATTTAAGACCATTTTTGATCCATGACCACTTTGTTATGCTACAAATATCTACATTGAGTGTTTAAAAAAGGCTAAATTATTTAGTTATGTTATTCATATACACATATTTTATGCATATTTTTTTCTTGTTATTTGCCAGAGTACATACTGCCTAAGTCACGTCTAGTCTGTAAAATGTTTTAGACAGCGGTGTTAAAACTGATTCTAAGATTTAAAAAATGACAAGACTACAGGGGTAAAGAATCAAACTTGAGCTTGACTGGCATTATAGGACAGGAGGGTCACAATTTTAAATATATCACAATGTACGTACACTTGGTATGTTGTGCTGTCTTTAACAGGTAAATAATTCTTCATGGTGATGGGTTAAATCCAGCTGTCACTCACACAGCGCCCCACAGAGACAAACCATTTGGAGAAGTCTATGTTGGAGCAGACAGCTGCATTAAATAGAGAATGAATCCATATCACAATATTAACAAAAGATCGCCACAGCCTCACTAAAAGTACACTCAAAAAATCATTCCAACCCACATTTCTCTGCAGAGAGTATAAAGGTGTCAGGCCAGGACATGGGTAAATCCGATGCTCAAAAGAATAGAGTAAGATACAGGTTCACACCTTTGAGATCACCTTCTTTAACTTCCCAGCCCCTTGAGCCAATTTGGACCTTGTTGCTGCATGATGGAGAAGAGAAATACTCCTCTTTTTTGCCTCTGCTTCACAGTGACCTGAATACTGATTTCAACAAATAATTCTTGCTCGGTAGATGAGGATAGACTCAAGTTTTCTCTCTCTCTGTTTCCGGATTCATCATTTAAAATTCCCCTTTGGCCTCTTCAAGGTTACATTTGGAGTCGTGAGTGGTGCAGAATCACATTTTGAGTGAAAACACTATCAGAAAAAAGACGAGGGAGAGAAAAAAACAAGCAAAATGTGACTGCGCAGTTGAGAAAGAGCTGCAGCCCCAGATTCACAATCATACTGGGAATCACAACACCTTTTAATAATTCAATATGAATAGAGAAGGAAAAATTCTGCAGCCAGCAAGCCAAGGAAATGACATGGAAGAATAGGAATCCACCGTTGTACAATCCATCTCACACGTGTCCTCGTGCCTGCTATAGGGTCAGGCTGTATACCAGTCTATATGAAGAATTCCCACAGCCTTAACAATCTCCTGTCTACTTGTTATTTATACCCACTCTTCTATACACTCTAGCCTATAGCCTTCAAACACACTCACTGTACGCTACACAAGTGCTTAGGTTTTCAAAAATGATATCATATTTTAATATTATAATAATATACAAGTACTAACAGGCTAGTTTCTGCCCTCAAAGATGATGTGTACTATTAGTAGTAAAGTTCACGAGCAGCAGTTGTCCTGCTCTGCAGGTTTCTTCCTGTACTATTTAGTACATAGTAAACAACCACAGTAGAGAAGCAATGCCAGCCTCTATGATTTTGCCTTTCTTGCTAACAACCCCACTTTACATCAATTATTCATTTGGAGACTGTGCATACATTTGTCCCGGTCAGAGCGGTCTGAGAGAGGAAGTGCTGTGGGGAGGTACAAGTCATTTGTGTTTCACCACTGGGCCTGTATACTGCAAGTCTACCTTACACTTTCAACAGTAGTAGAGGAATAGCACTATACGGAGACAGAAGCTTTGCCTTCTATTTCAGAAATGATATCCTTAAAGGTGATATTTTGTAAAGTAGATTTTTATGAACTCTGTGACCCTGTATAAAGAGGAAGAAAATGAATGGAAACAATGTATGAACTTTAATCCAATGTTCCCTCATCATGAGTCAACATAAATTGTATTTACATTGATTCCTGCATGTTTTCACCTACCCCCATCCTCACCCACATACTATTTACGTATTTTCTTGAGATTATTCAAAAAATAAAGTCAAAAGTAAATGAAAATCCATAGCTTGCTGCAGTGAAATTTCTCTATGAATAGGCAGAACCAATCACTATCAATATCATGGTTTAAAATGAACAAAATGTAAAATAATGATCTATGTAAGTTATAGTTTTGCAATAAATACCTTTTGTTTTCTTTAAGTAAAAATAGTAACATGTAAATACTATCTCCACAACAGCTCCTTCCAACACTAAACATCTCATACAGCTCCTATATCTCCAGTTATTCATATGTACCTCTCATCCTGCTCTCTTGTCAGATAGAGACACTTCTGAGCATCAAGCTTGTCAGAGGTTGCGCTAAGGGTCATGACCTTCATGTTAAGACACTTTCTTCAGGGATCATGGTTTACCACATAAATCCAAACATCGGACTCAGGGTCACACACATGCACTCACACAAGCGCACACACACACTGCACTGTCTGGTTAATCATATGAAGATGAATTGGAACAGAGTAAAAATGACTTCATGTGAAACAGACATTTGAATGCCAACAATACACATGTCCATATAAGATAACCTTCATAAACAGTTTGTATCTATTAATCAGAGAACTAATGTCATGGCAACAAACACTCTCATATCATCAAGCCAAAATTAATATCATGTAAAACCATTTAATTACATTTCAGAGTAATCTAATTTACTGCAGTTTAAATGTGACCCCTTGTGGCTCTATTATTCATACAGTTGTTGGTAAAAAACAAAATACTTTGAGATACTAGTGAAGTCATAAATCAAAGTGTCTCAACTGTGTTTTGTTTTGGATGATTCACAATGTTATTTCTTACAGTCTTTTTGCAACCTCCGCAGTCTGGCTGTATTACTCTTACTTGACTCTTTCTTGACATTTTCTATAACCATGGTGCTTGTTGCACTTAAGAGAGCATTACTTTGGTTTGCTTTTCCACAGACCTATCTATTTACTCTGACATCTGCTGCGCCTCTCATTTTTCTGCTACGTCAACTTCAACTTGACTTTGTCTTAGATAAATCTGTAGAGACAGACTTACTGAGCCACGCCTTCCACATCACATCGAAAGGATCCCGCGTGACATAGGCTCTGTGCACACACACATTTGTCCAGGGTGACACACACATGACCAAGCTCCACAGTCCAAAGACCAAGAACTATTAACACATTTTCAGCTTTTGTTTTCTCTGCATGAATGCTATGTGTATTATTTTGTTGTTTTGTTCCACTGCTTCAGATAATTCACTCAAAATCAAACAGTTTGTGTGCCCCTAGCAAGTCTGGGGCATCTACATAAAAATAAATATTTACAAATCACTAAAAACTACAAGACAACTGATTTGCCAAAGGAAATGTCAAAATAAATAATGAAGAATGCTATTGCCAAACTCAAGGGAGGACAGAGTCAGTACCAGTGCGTATGAGACTGTGAGGGTTGGTAACTTGTACTGGTATATTGTAGAGAAGCCCACCTATAACAACTTTGTCTACTTGGGAAATTTGCAGTTTCCAGTTGTCTACATTTTGAAGATGGAAAACAAAGAAATCCTGTTAATATGTGTACAGTTATATATTAAATGCCACCATGTGAAATAGAAAACAAAGTGGTACATTTGCATATATTATCATCATAATATTTCCTTCTTCAGGGCTGTGGGGGCGTTGATGAGTGCGTAGACGTGAGTGGTCCACCTGCTGGTACGAGGCGACAGTTGAAGAGGGCTCATACGCAGCAGTAGACAGGCACTGTATACAGTATATGTGGGAGGGCACCTGCACCAGACCTCCCCATTATCACCACCAGAATAGTGCCATCATCACAGGCTTCACAAGAGAGGAGAGAGAGCAGGATGTGTATGCAGCAGACAGATGCTGTAAGGCTATGAGCATGCCACTGGGCTGCAGCGTTAAGCCTGTACTGTACACATACATCCAGTATACAATATGTGAAGGACAGGGAGAACTCAAAGAAACACCACACAGGCACTTTTGTATATTCACGAGAGATTGGGGATGTGTATAATGTCACTTTTGTTGTTTTGGAAATATGCAATGTTAGAATCTTGAGTATACTGTTTTCAATAGGCCTGCCATGATAACAAATTTTTAAGCACGATATACTGAGAGCTAAAGAACTATGCTGCGATAAACGATAATGTTGAAAGTATTTTATGCCACTGCAACAATAAAGCAAGATCATATCAGTAAATATTTATTAACTAGGCAGTATCATTAAAAAGCATGAGCTGGAACAAATACACACAGAATCACACCAGAATCAACCAATAATTAACCATGGAAGTACAACCTTCTATGGCTCAAAACTTATATTACCACAAAAATATGCAAAATATCACCACTTTTGCAAAGAAATTGTACACATGATAAATATTGCGCCCCAAAAGATCTACTTATTATGACAGGCCTGGTTTTCAATAAAAAGTGCAAAATATCTCATTTAAAAATAAAGCAAACTTCCATTTTAATTTTCTAAACAAAGGGATGCTGTTGGTTCATTTTACAGTACATTCACATTTTGTGCAATACAAGAACCTTGACAAGACACAGGCACAGCACATTTCAAAGATCATATATCATTTTTGTCTGTATCACCTATCCCTAACATTCACACATGTCTAAACATATTATTTCTGTAACAACTGATAGTGACAGCTATTATTGCATGTAATATTGGACTGTTAATAGACCATAAGATGATGGGACATGTCCAGTAGAGGGCTATTGATGGAAATAAGCTTTGGCTGCAATTTTTCGATATATGTTTTTGCATTTCCTTGTTTTTATTATGCATTGTACCTTTAGTAAATAAATAAAATACAAAAATCAGCTATATGCAATGTCCACTTTGACCTCGCTGAAGTACACTATACTAAAAATACCTATTACTTTGGGTTCATTTAAGCCTTTTCAATCATTCACTCTCAAAAGAGCTGAACACTCCATAACTCAGCCCTTTCTAAATGCATAGCCTCTTGATTGTAGTGTCCAGATTTTCAACCATAACACAGCTATAACTAGCCTCGTGGAAAGGGTGTGGCTAACTGGGGAGCCCCTTCAAGTCGTGAGAAGTAGAAATAGTGTGAGCAGCTTGTTTTATATTCCAATCACCTTGATCCTGCGTGTTTGCTGTTGTGCATTATAATGAAGCCAGGTTTCTTTTGCATGTAGCTCAGGTTCAAATCCAGGTGGCTATGTGGTGGAGATGAAATCGCGCATAAAAAATAAAAATAAAAACTTCCCTGAGAGCTTTTCCGCTTTTTCTTCTTGGCCATTATTTTAGACTAACAAAGGGACAGATGTCGTAACAGAGCGCTCTAAAGGCAAAGTAATAGCCCAGGCCAGTTCTTATTCCAAAGAGAGGCTTCCACTCATCTGCTCTGCACGGTCCTTGAAGAGCCAAATGCATCTAGCCTTGCCTGCAGTTACAAAAGGAGAAGACACACAAGGAAGTAGACAGTGGAGCTAATATATAGTCACTACCACATGCTTTTTAGCTTCCAGTCAAGGCCTCAGTCTCACACAGCTCTATCCCCACATGAAGCAGTCACACACAACAGCATCAGCACCAGACAGGGAGCAGTGGCACAGACCCCAGCTATATATAAGATCACTGCCATGTGCCACCCTGACAGAGGCGCACAAAAACTACAATTCCCATGATGCCAGGCGACAGCTCGATTGTTCACCCTCAGCAATCATGTCTAATGTGTCCCCAAGCTCCCGCGCCAAGACCTGTCTTAAAGTGCTGTATTCTGGGAAATTGAACGTAATCTACAGGGTGAGTGTAGCAGATGTCAAGAAACAATAAACACTGCAATATGCTGCAAGTAAAAAATGTTATATCACTGAGCAGAGCTGAGCTTTGCAGCGCTAATGGGATGTTGTGTGCTGTAATTTAAATTAAAGGGCCTGTGCTTGGGTTTAATATCTTTTGGTTAAGAAAAATGCCCTTAATATTATGCAAAGGTATTGTAAATGCAAATAACTGAGAAAAAAGATTGGGACTGCATTGTGCAAAGCATTATGTTGGATAATATCAAATAGAGTAGCTTATGGCAGGGACCTAGTTTTAGCCATTAGACACATAAAGTGGGCAGAGATGGATGAGAACCATGTAGAAATAAGAGACTATCCCAGACAGTTGTTTTCTGTGTTGTGCTGCAATACCGGAGTGGTAGGAAGCACTGAGTGGGTGGGGTTAAAATTAAAACTAAAACATGGTTCACAGTTCAAATCAAGTGCAGGCCCTTCAATGGGGGCCACAGCCAAAAAAAAAAGAAAAAAAGAAAATCTAACAAGAATCCCCTAATTAGGTAAGTCCAATGTATCAAGTGTAGTGTAAAATTAAGTGCTATCATTTATCAACTTCACTCTATTCAAAGTATCTGAAGCAGGGGACTGAACTTCAGCTTGTAAGGTTGGTGGATAAATGGCTACAATTTGGAATCATTTCACGATTTACTTCTCATTATTCAAATTTGACAACGCAATTGCACTAATCAGTTGGCTTGATCTTTCTCGTGCAGGTGGGACTTTACTTGCACCGCTATGGGCCAGTTCTATCCGCACAAGTCAAACCAGAATATGCACACAGGGGAGAACATGTAAGCTGTAGACATAGGAATCAAAGGGCTTTCTTGTTTTGAGGCAAGTCTTAACCACAGCACGATTTTCTCATAATTGTATTGTACAGGGCAATGGTATTCTACAGGGCAAATGTCATACACTTTATCCCAGCCCAAACAATAAACAGAACAGAACGCTGGTGGGAGAAACTGACTTGTTATATTGCTGAGCTGGGGTAACACAAGATTTATGAGCTTGCACAGCCGTATCAATTCTAAGCGGGAGGGATTGATAGCGTTTGGAGCTAAAAACTCCTCTAGCCAGGACATTAACTCAGCAGATTTGTCCCTGTCTTTACAAGCTTGTCAATTATTTAAAAAGAGCAACACAACAGAGGGGGAAGAAATAGCACTGGTTGTGCGGAGCTCATTTACACATCACAACCCCCAAGTGTGTTCAAACTCTCCAGTCTTTCGTCCCTTATATATGTGTCTTAGTGCTAATTCACACCACTGCTAACGCAAGGCCCCCACAGCCAGCGGAGATATGGGCAACAAGGGAAACAAAGAGGCACAGAGGGGGAGGTATAACAACAATGTTCACAATACCATTAACAGAAAGGTGTGGGTCAGGAGGTGTTGGGAAAATGGAGCCATGATGGATATATGAAGTATATATTGGGAAAAATATTATTAAGTATACAGTATAAATATTCTTCTTGAACATAGAGGTGGGCAGTATTGACCAAAGTGAATGAAACTCAATGTGCTAAAACATACCTTTTTATGTCTTGGTTGATGTTTAAAGGTCCTATGTCACACAAAACAGACTCTTATGAGCTTTAAATTGTGTTATAATGTTGTTATCTCCTCAAAAGTGGAGTTGTGTTTTGTTTCATTCACACATGTTTGGGTAGACCTTCAAAGCTCAAAACATTCTGTTCCACCTTGTGATGTCATGTAGTGGTAGTTTTCCAGTTAACAGCAATTACCTTGTGTTCAACAGAGATTGGCAATTTCACGACTGAAATTTGCCAAAAGATTCAAGTGAAGGTGTGTGGAGTTTAAAAACAGAGTGGACTGTATTCCTGGAGACTTCCTGCATTACCACATGACATCACAAGTTGAAATAGAGTGTTTTCTGTTTGAAAGAAGAACTAAATATGAAGGTTTGTGTGTTAAACATGTGTGAATGAAACAAAACACAACTCCCTGTACGTTTGTGATTAGAAAACAACATCATAACACAGATCAGAAATGTGCGTAATATAGCCCCTTTAAATATTGCTCAAAAAGGTATTAGACAGTAAAATTTACCAGAAAAGTGCTGAAATATCCCTGTGAAAGATTACACTGCAAGTTTTTCTGGTATTTTGAATAAACTTTTTACAGCATTTTTATTCGTTTTTATTATAGGTGATATGCTCTATAATTTTGTGTATTCCCAAAACAACAATTGCAGTATTTTTGATAAATCTTCCACTTCTATTATGCACTACTTACTTTACAAACCTGCACTGATTCTTTTCTTTCTATTTTATTTTGAATAGAGTTTACTTTATTACTGTACAAGTTTGAACATGAAAAGTGGTTAGAAGTAACAGATACAGATAGTATTGGCTAAATTTATAAGTGAGTATTAGTGATAATTTTGTGTTAACATTTTTCATCATCTTATTACACAGTATGTCATTAGATCAAGATTTGAGTGACGATTCATTTCCTTGATACAGAGCCAGACAACTACGTAATTTATTCACTATTGGCTAATTTAGAAACACAAATTTAACACGTGCCAAAAACTCTACTAAAAAACAAGAGGATGTATCAAAACAAAAAGCACACTCTGCAATATTCTTGCATCATGCCCCTAGCCCCCCTAATCCAGCCGAGCATGTCATTTTACTCCAGAACTCTCTCTGTACTTTTGACCAACTACTAGATTCATTAACATACTTATCTCTGCCACACAAAACAGCACCTTGCACCTCTATTGTGGAGTTTGGTGCCCGCTATTTTCTGATGCAAAGTCGTCATGGCGCGAACCGTTCCTCTGAGTGAGCGCCAAGGCTGAAGTGCAATCCTTGTTAGTGAATGGAGAGAGAGAAAACACACAAATGTCAAGGACCCCAGCCTCATCCAGAGACACAAGCAAAGGGTGTGAAAAGGTCCGTTCTGCACCAGTTTCAATTTGATGAAGTCAGGAAGCAACAGTCGGCCTTTGTCAATTGTGATATGGGAAAATATAAAGAGCAAATTGGAGACATTGGAGTTTTGCTATCACTTTATTATAAAACAAAATAAAACAAAAACTACACCTTAATTAGGGTTAATGTTTTTAATAATGAAAAAATCAGGTATAGTAACGTTAAAGATGCACTGCTTATCTTTACTTGTCTTCATGGAGATGATGTTGCTTTGCCTGGAATGTTCTATAGTGTGCCTTTAAACATATCCATTTAGTATTTATTCATTATGTTCCTTTCTATTGCTCAAAATTCAATAATTCCTTCTGTGAATAGGGGCAACTCTCCACAGATCTGAACTGTAATGTAGAATAGTGCTGTAAACTGCTTGTCTCGCTTGTAATATGTAAGTTTCATCTATACTGTTGCGATAAGCAGGTGGCAAACCCTCTACTAGAAATGTTATGCAGTGTACCTTTAATAAAGTGTCAAGAAAAAAAGTAATAAACCAAACAAACGAAAAAAAATAATAATGAGATCTGGATTTTGGTGTGTTTACAGACACGACATAAAACCAATCTTCAAAAACATCTGTTGATATGTGTTAGTTAATCAGTGGGTTTTGTGAGTAACAGTTGTTTTTGGAAGACAAAGTACGATGAGTTTAAGGACAATTAAAGCGTAGTTTTGTTTTCTCAGACGCATTAGGTCAACGAGATTCACAGACAAGATATCAGATTGTAAAAAGACCTTGGCCTATAATCAGTAATTACAATTCCATCTGTCCCCAGTTCTGCCTTTTAAATGAGCCCCATCTACTTCTCTCTTTAACTCGTTTCAGTGTTTCACAGTCTTTCCTCGAGCGATTTTATGCACCGGCATCTGGAGCCAGCCTCGATCTGCCTGTTCCACTCTTAAAATATTTATGACAATGAAGTGCTAATTGATGCTTTTAAAGAAGGCTGGAATATTGTCTGCATTTGGCTGCAACTTCAGTATCAAAACTACACCTGAATTATTCAAACAAGCAGCAGCTAAATAAAGACCACTTTGCTTAACTCTTATTGGATTGTAGGAGGAAAAAAGTACATGTCAGTGGCATGTTTTGCATGTGTAACAGTCCTGGAACAAGAGTGATAAAATGACTGGGGCAGTGATAACAGGGTATAAAATGATTCCACACACTGATATTGCTATACATTATACATGAATTCAAAGTTAAACAAAAAAATTACAAGTTCTGAATACAAGCAGCAATGCCCAGAGCTGTAATAGGATGAGACACAATTCCCCCGAGATGAGAAAGGAGATTGGGTACACGAAAACGAGCCCCAACAAGATTTCGACACCATTAATCATAAATAAATCATGCAGTTTTGTTAACAATTTTGGCCACACAGTTTTTATTATTCTATCTTTTTGCTGTCATTGTTGTGTTTTTTTGAATGCTTTCTCACCAGAATCTAACCGTTTTTCTGTTCGTGCCAAATGCAATACAAGGAAATCATGTATTACAATATTATTTTCCACATGTGCACACCGTCTTGTGGCAATTTATCTTTCGAGATCTCGTGGTATGAGTTGTATTCATGGTTGTATTACACTGGCAGCAGTAGCATCAAAGTGTCTCACTACAGTCAATAGCTTTTGGATTTTTGACTTAAAAATAGGGATACAGACACTTTAAAATCCTCTGTCATCAGCATGTTAAAAATTTGGGAGTGGAAAGTGAAGCAGACATAATATATTTTCAGTGATGAATAGATGAACAGATCTAAATGCTAATGGTTTTACAACATTATAACAAAAAATAAACATCTATTTTCCAGGGTATAAATATTAGTTAATTTGCTTCTCTCTTAACGATGGAAAAATACAGTGATGAAATGTGTAATATGTCTAGATGACGTTGTAAAATGTAAAAGGATTTGTCCAGTTAAACCAAAAAATATGGATTTTTCCTTTGCCAAAAAAAACATTAAAAAATAAAATAACTGTAAATGTTTTTAAACTGAGCTTTGATATCACTCACATGTATCTTAGTGGTTATCTTTTGCTAAATTTCCCTTGATTTTTCATATTTTATGATATTCTGAGGTTAATCCCAGTTTCCCCCATTGGCACATCACATTATGTTCCACTTCACTGTTGCTGCCAGCTGCCTTCAGAATGCTTTTGTTTACAGATTTTTAAAGAGTCTGTAGGCCTGTCACAAATCACAATAAATACTATATCAACTAATTTGCGGGGTCAGTATTTATCGTGGGTATTTTTCCTTGCATGAGTGGGGACATTTTGGTAATTTTTCTGATTAGATTTGAGCTGTACAGGGTTGAATTATGAACTTCTATGATTCCGTATAGATACAAACTAACTATGAATTCTGTTATTTATTGCAGTTTGTGTTTTTTTTAATATTGTAGGCTACATTTAGAAAATGTTTAGGGGATAATTCTGCTTTGGTTTTGTTTCAATATGACAGCTTATCATCTACAGTCTATTTGTTATCGTGACAGGCCTATTAACATAAAACAACAACTAAAAATTTATGGTTTACAGCTTCCTTACTCATAGAACCCATGGATTTCTGAGTGATGAGAATCTAGTTTAGCAATTAGCAATTCCAAACAAAACATTGTATCTTTTGAAAGGGCAAAAGTCTTCACCAATCAACAGCCAAAAAGTAAACTATCCTACCTGTCATTTTAAAGGTCTTATATTATGTAAAATTTATTCTTGTGAGCTTTAAGCCATGTTAAAATGTTGCTACCTCCTCAATAACATACCCAGAGTTGTGTTTTGTTTCATTCACACATGTTTGAGTAACTGTCATTAATTTGTCTACATCTCCAAAGCTCAAAGCTCTCCGTTTCACATTGTGATGTCATGAAGCGGTTTTCTGGTTAACAACTACCTTTTATCTTTTGTTGAAGAGATTGACAATTCCAGATCTGTCATCATCCAAATGATTCTAGTGAAGGCAGATGGAGTTTAAAAACACAGTGGACCACTTCCTGTATTACCACATGACATCACAAGTTGCAACGTTTTCTGTTTGAGAGAACAACTCCGCCTAAATCTACAGAAATTGTGTGTTGAATGTATGAATAAACACAACAAAAGTCCAGGTATGTTTGTGATGAGGAAACAACATTATAACACAGATCAGAATATCGCTTAATATGAACCCATTAAACGTTTGGCATGTATATACTTGTACATGTACAGACATTTATTATAGTGATACATGAGTCATAATACCTGGTCGTATTATTAGGCTGTCCTCTGCATACAGGTGTAATTAGGCTCCACTCTGCTGCACTGGTTTGTGTGAATGCGGTGACAGACAGCGGGGCTCTGATAAGACTTGCCAGGACACAGCACAGAGAGATATTACAGTGTGTGAGCTCAGATGTGGCCCTGACAGGAGGCCCTCATTAAAGCCGGCTGCTCGAAGGCAAGACCTGAGAGGACTGACACCACACAGCAGCCTTCACAATCAAATCCTATTCTTGTTGTTCTCTCCCTCTATAGCTGCATACTTTTCATTTCTATAGCACGAGGAGCTGAAAGTTTGATTTGAGGCAGGTAACTTTAAACCAATATAATCTGAAGATGTAATTACCTTGACTTCATGTCTTACTATTTGACAGAAGTGAACTGCAGCTGTGAAAAGGATCTTTACAATGACACTTTTACACAGAACTGCAAGGAACTATGATTTGGTTGTCCTGTCCAATAAAAATATAAAAATACAGGAGGGAAAAAAGGAAATGTTAAAGTATTGCATCCAGTTTAAACCCTGCCAAATCAAAACATAACCTACTGCTTTGCAAGAAAAAAACAACAGATGATTTATGGGCAAGCTCAAAAGATAAGTCATAAGGGAAGATAGGAAATACAGACTGTAATATTTTGCTACACAATCTGTCACCCATTTGTATTCTTTATTGCAGCCATATTTTTATGATAACGTTTATTGCAGATATTGATAAATCTGTATTTTTATTCATTGTGCAGCCCTAGGGCATACTGGGTATAAGTAAAATGTCAAAGCCTAGTTTATTAGGACTAGCAGTCTGTGTGACATAAGCTGCTTTCTCTCCTTTCTCCTCACCTCTGCTCTGTGTGCGGATATGCCACTCCATCTTAAGGACCTACGAAGTCTCAATGCCAAAAGGGCACATGCCCAGGTGCCGCTAAAGTCGAATTGCTGTCCTCTGCACAAAAGCGCCGGTCGCCTGGGGAGGAGGGCTCAGGAGAGGAAAAAAAAAAGAGAAAGAGAGGGGAGTTGGACAGCAGCTCCTTCCCCTGTCCCCTCCCACCTCGCCTAAGATCAATGGTATTCTCATTGACATTGACCTTTACATACCAATTAGCCACTTAATCACAAATTAATTATTAATATTAGAAAAACCAACAGGGCTTAGGTTGTTTGTCTCTTTCACCTCATTATCACCAGCTAATGATCATCCCTGCATCTCATTTTCAGCACAAAGCTTGGAGGTGGCATTTCTGCACATATCCAAAGATTTCTAAAGGCTAAAGCGATGGACATTTATTTCATTTTATTCCCCCTCCTTTGCAGGCTGTGTAATTTTCACCCCTGACCCCCTCTGCACATGTTGGAGCGTCCTGTGGATTTGAATCATTCACATGTCCCTCAGACTACATTAATAAGAGAGTCTGTAGAGCCTCCCCTCCTCATGGCCTCATTCACAGGGAAATGGTGGACAGGCCAGTGTGGAAATGGCTCATGGATGAGGAACAAGAAGTGATTGGTAAAACGTGACATGTGCTGGGCAGTTCTGTCTTTACTCTGCTGCTCCAGTTAATTATTTATCCTCTTGTGTTTGGTGTCATATGATGCTTTGGTGCCAGAGGCTTCCTGGAATCACTCATGAGTATTGGCCACTAAATAAATGGCTTTTGGATTTGAACAGGCTCCTTTGGCTAAATAAGACGGTTGGGATGCAACAACAGAGCCGATGTAATAATAAATCTGACTCACCAATCCTATTATTGGCAATGTCCTTTAGTCAATTTAGCTTCAAAGCCTTGTTTACTTGGTAAGCTAGCCCCATCTCCGCTATTAGGGAAAACAAACCATATAGTCTACTTTTTACCAAGGTAGTTGTCATTCTTGCACTGTGGCTTGCACTGAAAGTAATAGCATTTTCATTATAGACGTGATCTAGCACTTATTTATTCATTAGTAAGTAAGTTTGATCACCGTGCATTAAAGGTGCACTGTGTAACATTTCTAGTAGAGTATCTGCCACCTGCTTGTCTCCATGGAAATATTATTGCTTTCTTTAAAATGTTCCACAGTACAGACTAAACCTATATTTCACGAGGGAGACAAGCAGATTACAGCACTACACTACATTACGATTCAGATCTGTGGAGAGTCATGCCTATTCACAGAAGGAATGATTGTATTTTTCAGCAAAAGAACTAAAAGTATATAAAAGTTAGTAATTCTTTTTGACTCTGACCACAACAAAATCACAGTGTGCACTATGTGATTTGCAGTTGTTTTGCATATTTCTGTCAGATCTTCTTCATAAGATATTTTCAGTTTAGTAGTTAGTTACAGGGTATAGTCAGTGTATCTCCTATTTCTTTCTATTTTTAGCAAATCTTCAAAAGGTTGTCAGCCATTTTAGATCCCTGCTATTTACAGCGAGCTTAGCCAGATTTAAGGATTTGGGGTTTATGTTTCTTGCACTTGTCTTCAAAGTTCCTCTTTTGCAGATCTGGTCCATCCGCACTACCTCAGTCTCACTCTCTCCTGCAAAGTGTAACAATGCAGCGGTGACAGGGAGCGAGAGCTGCGTCTGACACTGGCACAGGATTAAGCACATGATCATTTAAGAGGGAAATCTATTCTGCTTCAAAGAGAACTTTCTCCAGCTCTTAGAGATGGGCAGGGAGTTTGTGCTGCTGCAGGTTTTGTCATCTCACTTCACTTGCATAGGGATTACACTGGGATTTTCCATATCTGTTACTGCAGCCGGCTACTGATATGAACCGCAAAATATTGGAAAAACACGAAATAGATCGTAAATACTGCCAAATCTAAATGAAAGGCAAACATGTTATGAGGGTTCATTGATTATGATTGCATAAATGATTTACAATTCCAATCCAATACACTTTTTATATAGCACAATTCATAAACAAAGTGCTGCACAATACAGATAAAAAATGGATGCCAGTGGAAATATAAAATAAAGCTCTATATAACTCCACTAGTCTAGGGAAATTCTTTCTTGCTGTGGCCTGAGACAAGAGTGGTAATCAGAAGGACTGTGCAATTAATCAAATTTATAATTGTAATTTCAATTATTGCTCTGTTCAATTACTGAAATGTTGTAATCGAAAATAGAATTAATTACTTTCTGTTCAGTGCTCATTCTACCTTGCAAAACTAGAGCAGAGTCATTGGTCTATCTACAGTGGCTTTAAAAACAAAAAAGTCATTACTAAGAAATTATATAAAGTCTAGACTTTTAAATTTTGTACATTTTTGTACAGAAGTAATAGTTTTAAATAATTGTGCTTTCTATTATAAGATAAATAATTGTGATGATTATTTTTCCCATAGTCAAGCAGTTACCATGTTGCCAAATATTCACAGGACAGTAACATTGGATCATTTTCCCTTGAACTGATCAAATTTCTATTTACACATACATTTTATTTACATCTTTTACTCTAACCCACTATACAGTATGTTATGTATGTATTTGAGTAGGTAAAATGCCACTGAAGCATGATAAATGAGTCTCTAGTTGGTTCCCAGGTTAAGTGACTTGGTCTCATATTTAGGCGTGCTTATCATAGGCTTTGCATGTTTTTGCTGCAAGACACAAATTATGTGAGTGTTCAATTACAGCCGATGCATGGCAGGTTTTCAGAGCATGACACAGGTTGTGAACACATGCGGCTTCCAGGGGGGCATCATACTTGTCCACACTATACAGCCAAATGAAAACATCAAGACACTTTAAACACATCATCCATCAAACTGTATTAAAGATCATCACATCTGCAGTTTTCAATGCGGTAGTGACTTCTCTGGCTCACAACCAAATCCCTGTTTTGTGTATGTGTCCTTACGGTATTGTTAGCTTGTAACAATGTTGTATAGGATGTAAATATGTATCGACATTTCTCATATTGATCAGTCTCTTTATGTGATTTTCCCCAAGGATGAGTGATTGTCCTGCATTTTACTCTCAGTGAGAAGGTTCAAGCGTTATGTTTTTCAACAGATTTACAGTTTCCAGTAAACATATACAATAAAATAAAAACTAAAATTAATAGGTGTGTACAATTACTATTGCTGTAATGCCATACTGAAATTTGTAACAATTACTAATCAGCTTCAATTCTTTATCTTAAATACTGCGTTAGATTTACTGACGACTTACAAACTCATAAGTTGCATGTTTTTTGCACACCTACCTCTGCTATAATAGTTTTCTCACTGCTCTACATCTGCTTCTTAATTATAATTATAATGTAAGACTATATCGTGTCAGCCTTTAAAATGGCATGGTTAAAAGGTTTGCTTGAAAGCATTCCTCTATTGCAGAACGCCTCATTAGTACATAGTATGTTTTATTCATAATTTTCAATTTTAGGAGTGCCAGCATTGTTGTACTCTGTTGATGGCTTGTGTTGTATAGATTTTGTATGCTTGTTTACAGCTCTGAATACCAATGAATACTAAAAAGGTTGTTCATTTTTCGATAATTGCAAATAGCATAGAAACAATTATGGCACGTCTCAGTGTAGTATACATTCAGTAGACAACTTGTCCTTTCCAATTCAGAGCTGTTCTGACAGATCTTCCCTTGTGCCCACTCTATGGCTCACTGGTTTTGAGGAAAAGAGGAATGCTGAGTACAAGATGGACACTATGTTTTAAAATACAACTACAGTGACAAGAAGCCTGCACGGTTACATACCACAAATACTCTTAAGATTGGTCAAAAATGTTAGATGTGCCAATGAACACCACATTTTAATACACCTGCAGTATACCACAGAACATCCTTAATTATCCATCAGTACAGATATCTATAAATCCAAAATGACAAGCCAGTAATTTAAGACAGCCAAAAACCCTGCTGGAAACCAAATGCAAGAGAGGATTCCACAACAGTGTTAAGATTATGAATGGGAAATAGTAAATCTAGCGTCCATGTATCAGCCAGGCTCCCTACAATGTGTTATTTGAGGTGCAAAATGGAATCCAGAATTTGCCAGCAAGCGAACAGCTACCACTGACATCCAGTACTATCACTGCATTATTTTGTTCTTTTTTTTTTACTCTGTCAATATTTTTATTTATTCACCACAAAAACTTGACCAATGCAGCTCTGTGGCATTTTGGGTAAAATATAAAATTGAATTCAACTAAGATTGTTTCATTTCTAATTGGGCAGTTAGCTATAGATTTTGGCATATTATGAAGAGTGAACCACTTAAATGTATTACTTAAAATACAATATTAAACAATCTCAAAATGTTCATCTCCACATCATTTTTTCTTCTGCATTCCCTGTTTTTATGTGCATAAACCTCTGCATCTCTGCTTCCATAACAGGCCCTTAAAAGTGACTCCAGCTATATTCAGACACATCAACATGGGGCGATTCAACTCAACTGTTCAAACAGAAATAAGCAATCTGATGGCAGCCAGAAAAACATGCTGTTTCCCCTCTGCCCCCCAGGCTATCTGGAGCAACATTTACTGCATACAGGCCTCCCGATAAATTTAAGTGGGGCTTGTTTATGTTCTTTTATGACCACTTCCATCAGACAGCTTGTAACACTGAAGACTTCAAGTTCTAGTCAAAGAAACGTGAATCTTATTTTGGCTCCAATCGGTCCCATGGGGTTCTGTGTCCCCTGAAAGATAATGTATACCAAGCTATGTTACAATAATGTACCCTGATCACAAGTTTCACCATCTCCATTGCTCTCAATCACCCATTACCTTGACAGTCAATCTAGCTGCAGCCAATTACCGCGTATACAAATAATTGATGCACATGTCTGAAGTGTCTGAATCCCATCAGTTGCCATCGTTCCATCTGAAAGTTGTAATATTAAAGGTTTGAGTTTGATACCAGGGGCTAAAGGTCTGAGCTGTTAATATAGTGTGTAGCCGACGGAGAATAACCTTGTGAACCGCGGTTTGATCCATCACACCGAGATGTAGTGACACGCAGAAAATAATAATGCCGGAGCGCGGGTGCAGAGATAGCCTTGTGACCCAGGTACAACTCATAAACTGCACTGCGGCATCAGCTGTATTAATATCATAATGTCATGTCCATGTTGCCTACATAGCCCTGATGAATGTCCCTCTCCCCTGGAACCTAGAGTTGGGCGATTGAAACATGTGCGCCCAATTGCGCATCGCTTGTACCTTGAACACACAGTCATGCAGCGTGCAGCATATTTGATAGGATATATTTCCTATTATCTTCAACCTGACCATCAAAGATCGACAGCCGCAAAACCGGGTGGTGTAAACCAAAGCCAGAGGGTGCAGCCAATGGGGTTTGCGTCGAGGGAGATTGCCGAGATAAAAAAGGTGTCATAGAAGAAAAGTTAAAAGTAGCCTACTTACCCCGTTTGAACATTTTGCAGGCTTTATGTGCTTGTCCTCTGCTGCCCTCCGAGATTCATCTACTCCTATATTCCAGACTTGAAGTTGGAGAGGTTGTAGTTTTGAAGATATGGATCTCGCCTTTTCACAGTCACTTACTCTTCACTGCACTGGTTCTCACTCTGCAAGTCTGCATACGACTGAACACACACCGAAAATAAATGAAAATAGCATCAAAGCAAAGTTTGTAAAATAATAACAGCAAGGCTCCTAAAACATCACATAAAACATGAAAGCGTATCTCCACCGAGTAAAGCGCGCCCTGGACCAGCACAGCCAACTCCTTTTCTGAAGACGCAAAAAGCTCCCGAGTCAGTTTTGGGGTGTCGGACGATTAACAGGGTATCTCCATAAATGGGCAAATGTTTAAATCATCTAGCCAGCCTCAGTCTCCTCCGCTGTTTCTCCAGATCCACAGGAATTGTATCATATTCGTTAAAATCTCTAATTAACATAAGTTATTTGGATTCCGCCTCTGATGTTGGATTATGGACGCAGTCTCCTCAAATCCTCCTTAATAATGCAGACTTTGATGTCTTCTTTAGAATCCCCCTTTCCTCGCTCGTCTTTCCACTCTCAGTTGTTACATTTCTAATGTTGTCTAAGAAGACCTCTCGGCTTTACGCCAGTGGATCAGATCGTGGCTGCTTGACGCGCGCGAGGCAGGACAGAGTGTGTTGTAGTGGCTGCGTGGCTCCAGCGGGCAGCATCCTGCTCAAAGCCTCTAACTGGCTGCCTCCCTGCGCCGTGCAGCTACAGACACTGGCCCACACCGCAGGAAACACGATAGCGCACAGCACCAACAAAAACACGCCTAGACGCCAGTGAACTCTGAAATCAGGACAGAGCTAAGATATGACAACCATATGCAAATGTACTTGCAAATTATACTTTTTGTCAAAACAGATCCTATTTTATGAATATTCTCAAAATAGGACATAGCATCTTACTGGCACGCAAATGCCCGATTTGTAAAAGCATATTATTACTTGTAGAAGTAGATTATAGAATGACTGATGAAATATGAATCTTCTTCAAATATTAGGTGTACGCCTATGTGTTTCATGGTTATCTTAACTTCCCCTGAGAACAACTTTGTGCAACCTGCATAAAATAGTCCAAGCGATCGCAGTGAAAATTGAATCATCCAAAATTGAAATCTACCACAATTTGATGAGTTAATTTATTTGTTTACTTATACTAGGCCAATTTATTTATTTATTTATTTATTCATTCATTCATTCATTCATTCATTCATTCATTCATTCATTCATTCATGCATTTATTTATTTAGTAAATGCTTCAGCCTATAGCACGGTTGTTCGGAGTTGTTCAGTGACATATGACATTGATGTTTTAAAATAGTGTGAGTATTTATAATACATTTCATTTAGCCTCCCTCCCCTCTCCCTCCGTTCAATCAGTGACATCGATTATCTCGGCGCTCTACTCATTTTCCTGGCATTATCTCGTTTCGATTGGTTTTGCCTTTCCCTTCCTCACGTGTGTTGTTTGGATTAAAAAAGATGGCAGCTCCCGCGAACGAGACGCAGGTTGTTTCTGTCAAAAAGGCAACAGGCAAGTATTACGACCATTAAAAACATATTTTATGTGTATATAATGATGCCGAGCGAGCAGGGCGTGTTGGGCTTCAAAATAATGTGAAAAAAAGCATACGATATATTACGCGTTTTATCTCCGTTCATCTCTCATCCCCGGAAAATGACTCCAAGCATGAACCACACTGACTCACCCATTCATAGCAGGGCGATGAGGCAAGGCGGAGAAGTGTCTTGCCAAAGGACACAACACGCTACTGGTGGGATCTGTGATCAAATCACCGATCTTTGGGTCCGTGAGCGATCCTTCCTCTTCTACTGAGACAATTCAAGCCCATTAAGTTATTCCAGTTTGTAGTGAGATTTCGAACGACTACGCATTTGCTATCAGCCAAATAATACAACCTATTATTAACACGCTAATTAATTACACATAATATATCATAACATCTTTAATACTTAGTAAGTCATGTTACTTACTTGTGTCTTCAGTGAGAGGACCACGAAGAGTAGCCAATCAGATCCCTGATGAAATCCTAGAAGACGCTGAACTTCAGGAGGCTATCAAGGCCCTCCCTGCAAATTACAATTTTGAAATCCACAAGACTGTATGGCGAGTGAGACAAGCAAAGGCTAAAAGAGGTAAGAGTTAACATATCCTTTTACTTTTCTTTTTGAATAAAAAAGAAGTCTGTCATTGAAAAGTAACATCATATCAGTGAGCAAACAAATAGGTAATTTTATTAGCCTGAGTAAATTGCCTTTGTGAATTAACTTTGCACAATAGGCCTAATAATGCTGTAGATTAGGGCTGGGTAGTATGATGGAAAAAAGCAGATTGTGATCTGATGCCTATCATGTCATGACAGGCAGATCATGTTTCAGTGTTTCAGTGCTTTAATACATGCATCTTTCCTCCATTCTCAAATTTTATTAGTCAGCCTCTCGTGATCTCATTGAGTGATGGATTTAGCCTTAACAGTTGTAGCTAGTAATTACCTCTTAAATATACAATTGAACTTGGTTTTGGACAGTTGTGAATGTGGCCTTATGCCTCCTTTAGTGTAGCTTGTGGGTATTGTTTTTTTTTTCAAAACAGCAATAAAAGCATGCAGTAGGCAGGCCCTGCATTGTGCTGTGAGAGTGCTATACTGCTTTTCAGTGATTGAAAGTTGTTCGTCTCTAGAGCCGTGACAGCATATAGGTTACACTTTCAGTTGGGCCTGCAGTTTGTGGTTCACCTTTTGTTTAGTAATCTGTCGATGGAGAGAGCTCTTTGCCTTTGTCAGCTGTGGCAGAGGTGTGTTCTGAAACCTTTGTGTGTTAATAAACTTGGCCTTTTCTCTGTAATGACCTGTCTCTCACTGTCTGCATGGGGCGTGCCTGTGATCCCTTAACCTTTCATCTGTAAGACACACTGCTGCTACTCCTCCCCACCCTGCATCTATCACTCCATCTTTCCATCTATCACTCTATCTCTGGGTATCCTTTCTCTGCCTCCTATAGGTTTTCTTTGTTCCACTCTTGATTATTAAGTGTTCTGCATGCCCAAAGTCACAATGATGTTTGTATAAGGGAAGGTATGTGTATGCTAAATACTTGCTATCTACTAAGGATATGAATTTATTTATGGATTTAAGACAATTGCTTAAAAAAAATTTCACACGGGAGTTAGTAATTCCTGGTTTAGTCATGGTCTAGTCCAGCGTTTTAGTTGGCTAGATGGGTTTAGCAATTTGTTCCCAAGTTTAATGTTAGCTATGTGAAAGTGTGAACACACCCTTTCTTTTTTACACTTTGTACAGTGGTTAAGAAAGTTTCCACATGACCTTTAATTCTTCCTATTAAAGGTTGTTTGAAAACTTTAATTGGATTTTAGTATTGGTATCTGGTGTGGCCAGATAATAAATATGACTTTTTTATTCCAACTATTGTACTCTGCGTCCTTAGAAAAGTAAAGAACAAACAAACAAACAAAAAAAACATGGCTATGAGGTTCTGCTCCTTCATTAAAGTCCATGTGACTCTATAAAGGCCTTTAATTCCCCAGTTGAACAAACCTAAGAAGCCCAAGATTCCCAGTCAAAGTTCAATTCAAGAAAGATATGATATTACAGTCCCTGACAAAAGTCTTGTCGCTTATCCATTTTGTAGAAACAAAAGCTTATAACCTCACTTTAAATTAATTGACTGGTTTTAGAAATGTCTCATATGAAAGCTAAAACCCTCCCAAATTATGCTCAATATACTAAAATAAATTTGCTTCACTGAAGAAAGATTGATCATTTAATGAACACAGAAAGGTCAGATTTTGGCAAGACAAAAGTTTTGTCGCCTACAGAAAATTTAACAAATAATTTACTTCAAATACAAAAATATGTTACATAATGTCAGTGAATTAAGTAGTGGTGCTGTGAGATCCATATTTAATATCTTGTATGACTTCCATGAGCTTGAAGGACTGCTTCCATGCGGTTTGATAATGATTCATACAATTTGTTGATGAAGTCATCAGGAATAGCAAAGAAAGCGTCTTAAATGCCTCCCAGAGTTCATCAAGATTCTTTGGTTTTGCCTTCCATGCTTCCTCTTTCATTCTACCCCAGACATGCTCAATGATGTTCATGTCTGGTGACTGGGCTGGGCAGTTCTGGAGCACCTTGATCTTCTTCGCCTTGAGAAACTTTGATATAGAGACAGAAGTATGCGATGGAGCACCATCCTGCTGCAAAATTTGACCCCTTTTATGGTTGGGAATGTAAGAGGTAGCTAATACTTCTTGATATTTTAGGCTATTGATATTGCCTTCCACCCTGCAAATGTCTCGCACACCCCTATACTGGATGTAACCCCAGACCATGATTTTTCCGCCACCAAACTTAACCGTTTTCTGGGTGAATCTTGGATCCATGCGGGCTCCAGTAGGTCTTCTGCAATATTTGCGGTAGCTGTGATGTAATTTAACCGAGGATTCATCTGAGAAATCCACCTTCTGCCACTTTTCCAGTGTCCATCCTTTCAGCAGGCTTTGGGCCTTGGCAAATGCCACACAGTTTTTTAATTGCCTTTTGTTTAGTGCTGGTTTCTGTGCACTGATTCAACCATGGAGGCCATTTCGAGACAGAATTCAAACCTTTCTGGTTAACACAGGGACTTGAGGTGACCAGGCCTGGTGGAGCTCTGCTGCAGAGGAAAAGGGGCTGGCCTTGGATTTTTGAATCAACAAACGGTCCTCCCGAGCAGTTGTCTTGCGGGGTCTGCCGGACCTGGGCTTGTCAAAAACATCTCCAGTCATTTCAGATCTTTTTCTTATTCTTTGTACTTAACGCTGAGACACATTGAAGGTGTCAGCCACCTCAGCAGTGGATCTGGTCTTCAGCCTCTTGATAATTAACGCTTTGGTCTCAGGGTGGATCTTAGGCATGTTGTCAGAGGTCAAGTTGCAGTTGATGTGAAGGTCTGGTGTGCTGGGGTTCTTTTTATACACACCCACTAATTGATTGATCAGTAACTGATCACAAGTGAGGCTGTAATCTAGGATTGGGTGCATCATATGACAAGGTGACAAGATTTTTGTCTTGCCAAAATCTGACCTTTCTGTGTTCATTAAATGATCAATCTTTCTTCAGTGAAGCAAATTTATGTTAGTATATTGAGCATAATTTGGGAGGGTTTTAGCTTTCATATGAGACATTTCTAAAACCAATCGATTAATTTAAAGTGAGGTTATAAGCTTTTGTTTCTACAAAATGGATAAGCGACAAGACTTTTGTCAGGGACTGTAGTGAGAGATCTGAGCTCATTAGAGCCCGTGTGCAGACAAGGCTCTGTACTGGGCTCTTTGTAACTTTCCATCCTGGCATTAAAGACTGAAAGTGATTGACTCTTTTTTTCTAAAACAACTAAATGCAATGCAAAAAGAGTTAAGTGCTGATGAGTAACACCTAGCAGTGCTACAAAGACAAAACACATTATAAACATAATAATAGTGGAGCTGTTAAGGATCAATTGTTCACTTTTATGGTACAAGCATGAAACTTGCCAGATTATTAATACCCCTAGGACCAACATTTCTGGATATGGAACCAAGATTAAGTCGACCCTGGAGCCAAGTACTGCGCATGTCACAAAATGACTCACATGAAAACAAGTCTGGGTGGTCAATTACTGCTTAAACCACCTTTTTTTTTTTTTTTTTTTTTGAAAATAGTGGTAAATTATCACATAGGTTATAAAGAAAAATATGCATTCTCAATTTTTGAAGCCATATTGGAAAAAAAGAACAACAGACTTATACTATAGGTGCTGTTATTCCACTCTCACTGTGTATGTATAAAAAATGCAAATACAAATATTTTAAATATAAAAAAACATATTGTGAAATATTGGAGCGTGAGATTGACAGGTGCAGCGTCGGCAGTGATGCTGTCACTGTATCAGACCATTGTGGTGAAGAGGGAGCTGAGCCGAAAGGCAAAGCTCTCAGTTTACCGTCAATCTACATTCCTACTAGGGCTGGGCGAAATGGATCAAAAAATATATCTCGATATATTTTGCTATATCTCGATATACGATATATATCTCGATATATTTTCAAGAAAAAATAACCCCCTAAAACTGAAAACTGCAAAAACAAATCTGCCAAATTCCACAAGGTCCTTTTTTTTTTAAATTGAAGTGTAAGAGGTCGGCAGTTCATATAGGAAAATTTAAGATTACAAAAAACCCTAATTACATAAATAATTTAACTGTAAAATAAAAGAA
Source organism: Boleophthalmus pectinirostris (assembly GCF_026225935.1). NCBI lineage: Eukaryota > Metazoa > Chordata > Actinopteri > Gobiiformes > Gobiidae > Boleophthalmus > Boleophthalmus pectinirostris. The sequence continues at coordinate 15,358,633 of NW_026571541.1, forward strand.
ATAATACATATTTCCTTCTTTTCTTTCATAAATAAAACAACTCAACTCAAGCTCATCTTTGCATTAACTCTGTTATCCAAACCAGAACCATAACCATGAGCTTATTTAGCAGAAGAAGCTCAGGATGTTTCTTATTTCAACAGATCCATGTTCCTGTCCAGCAGTAAAGAGCTCTGAGGTTTAATCCCACAATCCACTGCAGATCAAACCCAACGTTTCCAAACACAATTGTACAAGTGACACTGCAGCAGATTATTAATTAAAAATATTCTGCATAAATAAACTTTACATTGCTAAAGTTTACAATATATAAAACATAACGACTCTGGAGCCACATCAGCCCGTTTGCGATAATAATGTGTTTAATGCAGTTTTGCGCACGTGTGTTTACATATTACAGAAACGAAACTTAAGCGCATAAACAGCGCACTTCTCATGCAGCTCAGCTCATTTAGCTTCTTTCGGGCTAAAGGACGCGACTCGGTGGAATATGAGGATGTGCTGTTGATAGTCTTGCCTGTAAATGGTGGAAAAGGTTCGTGGTGCTTGAAGCTTTTCACTGGCACCAACTTTCGGCGTTCACGGTGATAGTGAGAAGTGAAGGAGACACGAGCGAACAAAATCAGGGAGGCGGGGGCGCCCGGAGGCGATGAGAGAGAAGGTAAACAAGCGAAGCAGCGAAATCAGAATTGAATATAAGCATTATATCGATATATACGATATGTCAGAATTTAAAATATCGATATATCCTAATTCCCACCCTCACCTATGGTCATGAACTCTGGGTATTGACCGAATTGACAAGATAGCGGATACAAGCGGCCAAAATGAGTTTCCTCCGCAGGGTGGCTGGGCACTCCCTTAGGGATAGGGTGAGGAGCTCAGTCACACGGGAGGAACTCGGAGTAGAGCCGCTGCTCCTCCACATGGCGAGAATTAGTTGAGGTGGCTCTGGCATCTGTTCCGGATGACTCCTGGGTGTCTCCCTCGGGAGGTGTTTCAGGCATGTCCCACCAGGAGGAGGCCCCGGGGAAGACCCAGGATCCTCTGGGGGGACTATGTCTCTCGGCTGGCCTGGGAACGCTGCAGGGTCCCCCTGGAGGAGCTGGAGGAAGTGTCTGGGATGAAGGAAGCAACTGGGGTGGAAGAAAATGGTTGGATATTGGGAAAAGTCCTGGTTAAATCATATTTCTGATAGAGACATCAGTAATCCAAAAGCCTATCCATACAGGCAAAGAAGGTGACATGCCCAGGAGCACAATTTACAATGACAGTATACAGTGCTGCACGATAGATGAAATGGAACCACCAACCATCTAGTGGGAGAAAATGTTTGCATCTGTTTTTTTAAGAATTATGATTATTATTTAAGAAGAGTTATGGGGAAAATATTACAATGAGATAATTATCAGGGACAGTTGACTCTATTCTCATTCAAAGGCAGAAATTGACATTAACCCAGGTCAACCCTATATTTTGTGTTCTTTGGCAAAACACTTCACCTCCATTGCTGTCTGTCTGCGTACAGTATGAATGATTGTATGCATATTATATGTGAAATGTGAAGTGCACTTAGAGTGAAAAAAAAACATGACAAAAAAGTGATGTACACAGCCATCCAGCCCAAATGTGACATGATCGATTTTGTACCTTTACTGCCATTTCTTCTCCAAATCCTCTCCTGCCTCAGAAACAATGTATTTGAGGCGAAAAATGTGGCAGTTTTGGTCTGTTTTATGGTGAAACTTACAGCTCTTCAAATAGAGTTTATATGAATGTTTCTCCTAAAAAAACAAATCATGTTACTACAGACACCACCTCCTCCTTCACTTCCCCGACATGTTTACTCACTGGTGAAACTTGAATTTTAGATACGTCACAGTGTTTTTGATCAACACAGTGAAGTTTTTGCTGCAGCTAAAAGAGCAGGATTAGAGGACAAAACCATACAAGTTAAGGTCTAAAATGTAATTAAACTAAACTAAATATAAGTAAACTTGTGTCTCACTTTGGCAAATCTGTGTCATTCTCCAGTGGGCACCAAACACAAACAAGCAAACAAACTCAAGTAGTGAGGAAACCATAGTTTTTGGGGGTTACAGGTTGTGAGGAAATGGTGATCTTTGAGTTGTTTTTTGAAGTTGTTTAGTAAGTCTAAGTTTCTGATCTTGAGGGAGAGAGTTCCAGAGGGTTGTGGCAGCAATGGCAAAGACTTGGTCCCCCAAGGTCTGGTGCTTTGATTTGACTATGGGAGTGAGGAGATTTGAGGAGCTGATCAGAGTCTGCAGGAGTGGAGGGGCCTGGTTATTGAGCAACATAATGTGCTTATGACTTGAGTCAAAAGAAAACCAGTGATGGAGTATGTGAAAATTCTTCTCAAAACATTGGGAAGACATTTTTGCTTTCTTTCTTAGAGGCTGAGGTTCATCAAATACTTCTGCTTTCCCAGAATCACATGCTAAAATACTTATACTGCAGACATCACTTCTGTACACATTATATCTCCTGGGACATTTATTACCACAGCACAATGCTCACTTCTGTGTTTTCTAAAGGCTAACACTTGTTTGAGGTTAAGCCTCATTTCTATGCAGTATTTCATTATCATTATGAAATATGATAAGGCATTTACAGATCTTTAGAGATGGCTAAATGTTTTTTTGTTATCAAAATCTCAATAAATATGGCTTTGAAACATACAATCTTGTATTAACTTGTATTTCTACCACAGGGAACCCACACAACGCTTACATTCTGGAGGAAAACAGTCACGTGACCTCCTTAATGCTTTGGAGTTTAGAAAAAAAATAGTTGTTCAACATTACAAAATTTATAACTAAGCAAATTAGACAATAAAAAAGGGATTATGCAGTATTTTTTTTTGACAGCCTCATTTTCATGTATTACATTTTGTGACATGTGCAGTTCTCAGCTCCAGTGTTAAATTAGGCTTGGTTTCTACATCCAGAAATATTAGTCCTAGTGGTGTTGTTAATCTGGAAAAGTTTCATGCTTGTACCATAGAAGCGAACTATTTTGGTCCTTAACAGCTCCACTATAAATTAAACATTGTGAATTGTGACCTGCCTCACGCACTTTACATAATATGAATTATGTTATCTTGTCTCGTTCTCATGGATCCATCTCATGAAAATTGTCTTGTGAAAATTGTTTCTCATCCCATTCCCACTGAGCAGAGCTTCAAATGAAATACTTATTGGTGTATTAGAGTCTCTTATTACCCGTCTCTGAGTTACATTATTAGACATATCATATGTGCCTACAGTCCCACACCCATATACTTCATCTTCATTTGAGTGTCACATTGTATTGACTATAGTATGTAAAAGTATCCTTATTAAATAAATAAATCAGTTTTCATCATAATTTGGCACTGTTGTGGGGCTGAAGTGTGTTCAGTAGCAGTGAGGTGGCGTATGACTCATCATCAGCTGCAGACGTAGTGCCGGTCTTAGACATGGGACAGAGGAAATATACTGTATAGTGTAATGGCTATGCACTGACTCTGAGCTGTGGAGTTGGAGCTCTGATTATTGGTATGGACTGCATCTCCAGCAGTTCTTCTAAAATAAACCAACAGTATGAAGAGAAAATGCCCTGAAATGTCACTATTAGCTGTCAGTGCAGTACTCTGAACTAGAGGCAAAGGCTATGTATAGCACCAGAGTCGAGGATTTATTAAATAAGTTGTCGCTGTCACTCTGACACAGCCATATAACCTTGATATTTTGCATTTTCTATTTCCCAGTGGCTCTGCAGCTTCCAGAAGGACTCCAGATGTTTGCTTGTGTCATCGCGGACATTATTGAGAGGTAGGAACACTGAAATATATGAGTCACATCAATCCATCTCCAGTGCATATTTGATGAAATGCTAAAAAACAGAATAATGCTAGGTTGCGAAAGTTACTCCACTTCTTTTTTAAATTAATGAATAGAAATGTAATGATAAAGCATTTTTGATGATCCTCTCTGGTTCACAATTAGAAAAGAGAGAGCAGGTATTATTATGTCATTAATTACTTACTCTCTGGCAGACGACAACATCAACCAACATAGATTTTAAAGAGAAGTAGTTTCAAGTGTATATAATAAATCAAACATATTCTTTTCTTCAAGCCACTCCTAAATATTTTAACCCAAATGGCTCTCCTCATTTAACAGCAGCATGGTGTTTGGTCGATTCAAACCTGGTTTTGTGATGGACAAATGGAAGAATAGAGTGGCAAGAGTGGCAATGAATGTTTGTGAATAGCTTTATATTTGATTTTGCTCAGGAAATTCATATAATCATACAGCTGCTTCTTCTGTTTGTGCTTGACATCAGGAAATTACATAGTTATGCAGTACTTAATAATCAAAAATGAATAAGGTTTTAGAGGAAGTCTCTCTGTATCTCAAAATCACAATATTGGTATTGATATCAAGGCTCAAATCCTGGATATGACTTTTTAAAATAGCTATGTATATTTTACTTTTATTGATTCCTGCTGTAATTGTATATTATATTATATATGGGCCTCTATAGAAAAGCTTTTGAGAAGCTATATATATCTATCTATATCTATATCTATATCTATATCTCTATATCTATATCTATATCTATATATATTATATATATATATATATATATATATATATAGATATATAGATATATATATAGATAGATATATAGATATATATATATAGATAGATAGATAGATAGATAGATAGATATAGATATAGATATTGCTTTTGCCAACATTGAGAGTTTAGTTAAAATATTAGACTGCTTTGAGGATTTACAAAGTTTTACAAATGTATAAACCTTGCCAATATAACTAACAGAGAAGCTGTATAGAGCCAGGTCTGATGAGTTAGTGAGAAAGCTGTTGTGGAGGCAGTTGGTTCTTGGAGGACCATGGAGGAGTTTGTGATTCAGCACAGCATGTGATGGAGGCCATCACCAGTGTACCTGTTGTCTCCTCTCATCTTGTCGTGCTGGTTGTATCTGGCAGCGTACAGCCCTGGTGGTGCAGTCGTCCTGTCAGATTCAGAGGGTTTGTAAATTAAAAAGTGTAGTATCCAGGTGCAGTCTCCTGTCCATCAGAACACATGCTTTATATTGTGCGCGTCAGGTTGAATCATTTGTGTAGAGACAGCAGCCCACAGGCTCATGGGTAAATGTCAGCTGTGCCATTAGGAAAGAGTCTGGTGGAGCCTCCACGCCTCCTGCCCTCACACCACCAGTCCTCACTGCGCCTACAGCACAGATGCGCTGTATCTCCACTCTGACAGATAGTGTCAATGTACCGTATACATTATGCAACTGATCACATTTAAATTAAGTCAACATCCAGTTGTGTATAATCACCAGTGATAAGTTTGAGGCATTTACAGCCAATCTTCTTTCAGAAGTTAATCAAAGGAATACATAGTGCTGTGTTCTGTGTTAAATGGTATAAAGAGTGAGTTTTCAACCAGTCACTTATAGCATGAGCTCTAAGAAATGCTCTCGAAAATGGTGATATCACTCTCCACTATGATGCATACATGTGGCAGAAATTACACTGAAATACTTGGTCTAATTGCTTGCTGTAAATTGAGTTTTGGTACGTAAGCTGCGTTAATAATCTGTTGTTGTGAATCTGCATGGGCACCGATTGCAGCTTCATCTGTCAGTGCGGCCCGCGGTAGGGGGGTGGGATTGTGCGTACATCTACCGCGGGCCGCACTGTCATTATTCTTTGGAATTAAGTGGAGGGCTGCAAAAAATCCTTCCGAGGGCCGCAGTTGGCCCCCAGGCCGCGAGTCTGAGACCCCTGGGTTAGACAGTATTAGTTGGGTCATTATTTTAGTTAGAGTTTAAGAATTTATGTGGGACTACAGCAGACAGGAGAATGTATTGTGTAAGTTAGCTGATTGTTTGGGAGTTACTATCTTAGTACATATAAATACAGTTTCCTTGTTTAAATTGCTGCCTTTGTATGAACTCACATGCATGTCTTGTGAATGCAGTTTGGACAAGATACATTTGGATTTTTATTTTATTTTTTTTTGCCACGCCCTCTTTTAGTAGCCTAATCGGTCGACAGGGCATATCCAATATTTTTTTTAGTTGACTAGAGCCCTACCACCCACAACAGGTCCCTGTGCCTGTCTATCTTCAGCTATAGCCCTCCCCTATTTGTGTGTATCATGCCAAGGCTGTGGCTCTGCTCCACCCTCTGGTCACCTGGATCCCATGTGATGGAGAGGTACATCATGTCCAGACACAATGGGAGTTCTGATAGGTGCTGACATCGTGTAAAATAATTTCTTGACAGGATAGCACCTTGGAAATGTGCTCAGCCGTCATGAAGGAACAATTGATTCCCTCAAGAAAAGACGTAAAAGTAGTGTCTGTGTCATGGACAAGACTGAACATCACAAAAGATCTATTTTATGTTTTTTATTTAGCTCCAGACCAGTCCTGACCTTTGGACTTGAGCATGAAAATGTTAAGACAACTGTATTTTCCCATTATGATATTATTGTTGACCTAAATGTGATCTTATGTTGTGTTATAAAAAAAAAAAAAAAGTAAATAAACACATCTCTGCTTAATTATATTTCATGAGTTAATTGTTTTCATTTTCAGAACTGCAAACTTTTCTGACAGGTTAGCACTGTTTAACACAAAATCACAAAACGATATTATGTTTTAAAATGCTCAAAGGGCCTATATATATTTTGCTGGTTTACAGTCAGTCCAGAGACATAATGAATAAGCTCTAGTCATTGTAAGAGTTGATCCAGTGCAGGAGCGTTAACATGTGCTTTCCCCCTGTGGAGCAGCACTAATACCCTCTATCTCAACACACACTTTGGTCTCTTATCCTGTTTCCGGTCTTTAGCGCTCTCAGATCTGATAACCAACATATCAAACCACATTTACTGTCCTTTATTATTTTTGAAGATCCCCAAAAAAGATTAGCTACACTGCAGGTTGTAGGCTCCAGAGATTTCAAATAATAAGTCATAGCAAAATTTGCCTAACTGCTTTTATGCAGCAAATTGAATAAGGCTGCTATAAATAACATGTAGTTGTGTGTGTTTTGTATGTCAGATAGAGGAACCCTACATCGGCTTGACCTCTTGTTCATGAGAGACACATACATGGCATGACAACATTACTTGATCATTTAATCTTCCCACTGTCAACTGACAAATGTATTTTTTATGAGGGACTAGTTTGTGGGTGAAGGTAGATTATAGATGATCCTGATCCTGTGGTCAATCTTCACTTGTACACAACAGCAACTCAGAGTTTATTTGACTTTTATTGATTTAATTTTAGTGGGAAAAGATTATCTCTCTCCTTGCTATAGTTGAAGAGAATGTTGAAACTCAATGTACCATATTTAAGCACTATTAAACCTCCCTGTCGCTGTGCCAAATGACATCACGATGTCAGTATTGTTAACATTTGCAAACTTGAGCATTAATTAGTTATTAACAATCATGTTATTGCTAGCATTCAGTGCTCAGATTCACTGAATGTTTATCCTTATGTCTCCTTATTTTATAGACATACTGGTTTATCTTATTTTACAACAATTGGTGTCTTGAAGCGCTTCAATAAAAATTGTATAATTAATGTATACAAACATCAATGCTATGATTTATTTTGCTTGTTAAAACACTTGTGCCAGTGTTGTCACTATAATCTCTTTTGGTGAAAACACAAATCAACAAATTTAATATTTTAAAAGGAAAAAGTGTAGTTTTATTATTAATTACTGAATATATTTAACTTAACCTAACTTCTGTTTATTGCCAGTAATATTAGCAGTATTTTCCTCAGAGGAATTGATTCCTTAAACATTCAGAGGTGAGGTTGAGTGACAGGCGTGTGTTGGCACACATGTTCATTTGAGCTGTCTGTCTGCAGAGCCTCAGTGGCAGCAGCTCAGAGAAGTGCTGCACACCTGCACCCACCTCGCTGACCTGCTTGTCAGTGTGTTTCCCAAGAGACTGCTCTGCTACATCTGCTATTATTAGATCAGGGATGCAAAAGTCACACAGCCAGTCCAGACCATCTACACAGATACAGAACAGCTAAAAGACAGGGGCGGTGAGGGCGCATCAGTGCTGTCCTCTTCCAGGAGGGGGTCAGGGCTAGTCACATTATTATAGAGCATCATACACGTACATGACATTAGGTTATGCCTCCTCTCATATTTCCATTTTACATGTTTTAGGTGAATTTTGGTGCAGTCCATATGTATATTATATCTATATTCCACAAATTTGCAACATTCACTACAACATTGGTGAGAGGAGAGTGATGAACTTTTCCGAGGAGAAACTGAAAATCACACCCTAAAGTATTCAACATCGTTAGCCATTTCCTTTAGTTTCTTTTCCTTTAATACTCTGCTACCAAAGTTGCTGTTGAGTAAATTAAACCATCACTGTGTCAAATAAGGAGGCATGCAAATGGGCAAATTGTATTAGCACACCTGTTGACTGCAGCTGATTGGAGTTTCTGGCCTTAGAAGAATTTTCAAAGGAGATAGTTGGAGAGGATCCATTGTTGTTAATATGTTTTGATTCTTTAAAGCCAAATGCTGTCTCCCCTCAGCTATTTTTGAGCCCACCTTTGTGCATTTTATAAGACTTTTATTAAGGAGGAAATCTCATCACTGACAACATCACAAGGTGGAGTGTGTCCAAGAGCTGTGTGTTTCTCTGCAGTTTTCCATTTCAAAGTTTGTTTTTGAAAGGTTTAGAAAGTAAATAAAACAGGTCAATACATGTGAAAAAATAAGGTTGTAGATTGATACTATGTTTAGTTGTGTTTGAAAACTACGGCAATTATTGTATTTCTATATTTCTTTAAGTGTCACTGCTCATTTGCTTTGAACACCTCTGAACTTGATGTTGACTAGAGCTGCATAATATAACTTACTATTTTTGATATTTCAAAATGTAATCTAGTGAGGCTTCAGGTAATAAAAAAAACATAACTGTATCCTAAAGCCTGCCCTAGTTTGTGTGTAATGTGAATGCAAATATGTGTAATGGCTCTTTTCTTTTCTTTGGAGTGTGTGGCTTTCAGTCAGTTGTGAAATGTATGCCTTACTTTACTAGTCAGACTGATCCAGATAGAAACAATACCAAGACCAAGAACATGGTTAACCTGTCTTTAAATATATGTATAACATAATGAATAAAATGTATTTAATAAATGGACCATGCTGTCTTGCTGGCATGGTGATCATCTTTAGGATTGCATTACATTTTTGGAACAGCAAGAGGTAAATTATTATTTCATATGTTTACACATTTAGATTGTATTCTGAACAGGCATAATGATTGTCCAATGAGTGTGCAGCGGCTGGTGGTCGTAACTCTCAGTGAATCCTGTAAATGAACTGGTCACAGTCAGTTTTGTATTGGCTCCTAGCACCAAGCCCATTAGTTTTATATCAAAGTTGTAAATCGCTTGGCAATTTCTCACCCATATTGAATTGTGCGCTAAAGACCTAATTACCAAATGCAGTTATGGAGTTCACAGACTTGTTTGACATCTTAATTAGATCTTAATGGCGTTTCAGTTGCAATAGCTGTGGTAGGCCGATATGAGTCAAGCCAATAATCATGAAGGGGCACTGAAATACACAGGAGACACAGGACAGATGCAGAAATAGGGGAGCACATACCACAAAGTACATGCACTGTGAGTCTGACACATTGGAACATCATGCCCTTGGATAGTTCTTTTCCCAGTGGGATACAGGCTATACATTGCATGGTAATTATCCATGTCCTGGTAGCATCTCATGTCTCACATAGGCCTCCTAATCACATTCTTCACATTTATTAGCATGAAATAATACTGGAAAATAACTAGAAATGCATGCTGCTGCCCAAGAGATGACTTACTAATGGTTCTGCTCTGTGTTGCATAGAAACCTGATTAGACAGAATAATGATGTGTCATATTGAGATTTCCACAGTGTAAATTGTCTTGGGGGTATTGGGAAGTCTGCTGATGCATGTCATAATATGTACTTACTTACTGCTTAGTTAAATACCTAATATGGTAATGTGAAGTTATTTATTTTCAGTTGCGTTATGAAAATGAAAAAAAAAAAATCATAGAATGTAAATTTAAAAGACATTTTAGTATTGTGTGACAACGCTGTATCAAAATGGATTAAGTCTGCCTGTATAAATGGAGAGGGCAACACTAGTTAGCAAGACCTTTAAAAACCTATGTGTAAATTGTATATTGTACATTGTCACCGCATAGAGAAAGTCAGTTGGTTTACCAGGCAAGAGCCCTAAACCCTCCTACATGTTCCTACATGGACAAACTCAATATCAGTCTTTACCGGAGAGGCTAATTGATTCCAATCTACAGGATATTTGAGGCTAATGTTAGTTTATGAGCTGTGCTGTTTTATCAGTGTGCGTGTAGCCTTGGGCTCAGCTGGTCTATGCTGCTCTTCACACAAGAGCTGATATTAGAGGAGAAGGGGCAGGCAAATAAACAGACCCCCTCTCTACTCCCATACAAAATATGATGAGAGTGTCTCAATAAAAAACTAAATGAGTTGATCGAACTCTGGTTTTAGTCAGCGCTAAATAAGACATGGTTGTTGATATAAACCCTTGGCTTTCACAACATACTAAAATATGATGTCATAAAATCAGATGCTGTCCCCTTTTGTCCGGTCTAAATCTCTAATACCAGGCTGGGTGAGTCCATTTACAACCAATTACATGCTATACTTATCACTTTTCTGTATTCTTTTCCCACAAAGAACCTAAGCTTATGTAATTTTAGACAAACTTTATTGATCCACATGGGAACACAATCTAACCAATTACAAATGTAAGAGCAATTAAATAACTAAAAGCTGCGTAAATGAGATACAAAAATACTTCTATGTACAAGTAATAGAAAATATGTACAAGGTGTGCTCAGGAGATAGTGTAACAGAGGTTATCTTTTACATTAGGGTGAGCTGTTGTACAGCTGTACAGTATATAGAGCAAGATTCCTTATTTGATTTAAGAATGGCTTCTCTCCCATGTTGCTTCTCTTCCAGGAAATGGTTCATTTGAGATGATGAAATCTAGCTGTAAACAGTTAAAGCCACAGATTGTCCTGATGTTTCTTATGTCCAGCTACATTGACCGGACCGGGAACGGACCTTGACTGGACCAATTTAATCAGCTTCTGCTACTGCCAACTCTTGCTCTTCTCAACATTTGTCTGTTTCTAGAGCTAGAATAACTGATGATTTACTAACCCTCATCTGCAGCTGAACACAGACAGCGTGTGCTTTACAGCCATTGACTGGTCATAAGGAGCTCAATTATGGCCATGTCTAATTTTGTTATACAGTGACTCAGCTATTGAGTGACAATACTATACACTGCTGTCTGGACCGATTGCACTGCATTGAGCAGCGGCTTAAAATAGTTGGTATAACGTGAGGCTGGAAACTTAAGTGGTACTAATAAACAAAACAGTAGTTGCCCCTTTTTTGAGTGATGAGGTAATGAGGTAAACATTGTGAAATGGTATAAATGTAGATGTAATGTTCCCATTCCCATTGACTATATATATATGTATGTATATATGTATATATATATATATATATATATATATATATATATATATATATATATATATATATATATATATATATATATACACATACACACATATATATGCACACACACACACATATACATATGTACACATATATATGTACATATATATATATATATATGTACATATATATATAGAGAGAGATAGATAGTGTGTGTGTTTATTAGAGACACAACACTAACATGTCTGGAACAATTTGGGTTCATGATTGATCCCATTCAACTGTCTCATAATCACATTGTACTTGCTGTGATGTCATCTGCATTGATCTCTATGGTAACCAGCAACAGGAGGCAGCAACGGTCTTTCACTTCAATGGATTGGGACTGATGAGTGTCTTTGTACATGTGTGTAGGTTCACGGAGGCAGACACTATTGTGATGGGGGACGTGACATACGGGGCCTGCTGTGTAGACGACTTCACTGCTCGAGCCTTGGGAGCCGACTTCATGGTGCACTATGGCCACAGTTGCCTGAGTGAGTGTCATTTTAATATGTTTTTACTCATTGTCAACAGCAAGCAGGTAGCACAGCTGAAATCAGCGGAGACAAATAGCCGTATCTATCGATCAACGGAAAAATATAACTAGTTAGCACAAGCCGCCTACCTCCACAATGGGAAAGTGCAGCAGACCTTTGGAGCCTGGACTTCACATTTCTTCAGTGGATCAATAGAGAACATGCATTAGAGTCGTCCTTTGAAAACCTCAAGCTGTTCTTTAGGGCCTTCACCTCACTCCCACTGTCTGAACATGGAGGAAATGCTAAATCAATACTTTTGATACCTCCCCGCCACAATAGCCTCCCCTTTTCAAAATACCAGAAATAACCAACAGAATCTCAATGCTTCCTGTGCTTCATCTAACTTTCCTCTCTAGTGTGGTTAATTCTTTCACCTAGGGTCAAGCTGCGGATGCTTCATATTGGCGACACGGTGGCTGAGTGGCTAGCACTCATGCCTCACAGCAAGAAGGTTCTAGGTTCGATCCCCAGGTCACCCGGGCATGTTTCTCCCCGTGTCTGGATGGGTTTCCCCCATCAACCCAAAACATGCTATACAGGTCTCCATAAAACAGTTGATAGTCATGGTGAATTAAATAAAATCAATTCAATCATTGTGTCCTTAGGCAAGACACTTCTCCCACATTGCCCCAAGGCAGCTGTGGCTACAATAGTAGCTTACCATCACCAGGGTATAGAGTGAATGAATAATGCTGAATGAATAATGCTGTGTAAAGTGTCTTTGGGGACAGAAAATGTCTGTGAAAGTGCTATATAAATACTTACTTACTTACTTCATATCAAACCAGTGAATGCATCTAATCACAAGGCACAAGTTTAAGTTGAATGTCCAATTAAATATTCTTTGCATTTCTTTTTGTGTTTGCTGAGACTACAGCACATGAAATTTACATTTTAAACTAAATTTTTATACAAAGGTTTGATTCTAGATATAGATTTTGATACTTTAATGGCTGTGATTTTTGACATATAATATATTATTGATAATATTATGTGGTTTGTAGCTCTGATAGATCAAGCTAAGGAAATGTTGTCCACTGTGTGTTTTTTCACTATTGATACTTCATTGGGTATCTAGTTTTGATAATTTTCTCTTAGTATTTTCATTTTTTGTCAACCCTGGCTGATTCATTTCCACATAAAGCAGCGTGTTTGTGTGCTCCCTGCCTGTCTGTCTGTTGTGGACTGTTGGACACCTGTGGCAGATTAAAGACACTGACTCACTCGCTGGGACTGCCTCTGCTGCTCTTTTATTCTCTTTTCATTTCCTCTGGCACATATCTACACTTGAATATTGCTGCCTTCTCATCTTTTGTCATCGTAGTGCACCTTCTGCCGAACATTGTGTGCAGAATAACATTTGCTGTTTTTTAATGTAAATCGTCGAACCTTGCACCTGAGTCCAGTTAACCAAGAAATATCTGACAGAAATTTGACCTGTAAAATGACCAAATAGACACAGGGGCATAGTGTTTTCTTGGCAAAAATAGGTTTTCAAGTGCATCTTATGTAATAATATGGAAAAAAACCTGTGATTAAATAAAAAAATACATACACAGATTTTTCCAGATAAAAATATGCATTAAGTGGATATGATTAATATATTAGAATCATTTTGACATACTCTGCCACACTTGGCCACTGTAATAAGCCGTGACAGTTACTGCTCATATTTACCACGATTTTCTATCAAAAATCAAAAAGTCAAGTTTATATTTCATGTCTCATAATACCTCTCTTCAGGGTCATTTGGTCTAACCTTTTGTTAGTTATAGTTTCTCCATTTGTTTTTATGAGCCTAGTGACATTACAGGTGAAATGTACAAATGACTTAAATCCTTTCTCAGTTTTGATCATCTATTTGACTGCAACTCTGATTACACCTTTTAAGTGCTCTTTGACCACTAATGCAGATCAATGCCACTCTTCTTTTTAAGGGTCAATAAGCAAGCAGCTCACCTAAATGTAAACCAGGATTAACTCAACTTTTCTGCTCATTTCTAGTGTTATGAAGTTCCTCCAGTAAAGCCCACCTCTTTAAACCCCCTCCTGTTACTTCCATTGCAGTTCTGTGACGCATGGACCTACTCTACACTTATGGTGCCCGATAATTGACCATTCACATAGCTCTATCTCCACAACTCATGGTATCCTATTACTTTTTCCACTCCTTTCTTCTCCTCCCATGCGTTGTAATTCACACAGATAAATCGTTCAGTCGTCCACCAATTGAACTGCTCCCTTTTCCAGTTCACCTTCTCTTCATTCCTTCAGTTTTTGTCTGCTATTGAAGAAATTATATTGTACGTTTAAAAGAACACATTTTACAGAAGCAGTTCAATGTGATATTTTTAATTTAGTACATTGTGCTATATTTTTGGTTCTTTCGTTTTATTTCCTAAAATATGCAGGGTGTACAATTGTCTGGATTTGAAGAGTGGAAGGGTGTCCATGTCCCAGAGGTCCAGAGGGAGAAAGTTCTAGAATTATTTGGCTCATTTTTCTATGGAGAGCCAATGAAGTTGTAGTGAAAATGGACATTGAGCTAGGAGAAGATTAAGCCAAGCTGAAAAACGTGAACAATGAATAGGAGGAGCCCCAGGATAGAGTCTTGGGGCATGCCAGCAGACACAAGGAAGAAGTGAAGACAGAGGGGTGAGTAAAGCTGGAGAAAGTTTTTGAAGGGGTTTACTGGGGAGACCTAAACGAAGAGTGTGAGAGAAGGGTAGAAACAAGAGATATTACAGAAGTGAAAGTAGGCTAAACGGGTAACTTTAGAGTGGAAGGAAAGTGCACTGTTGAAAAAGATGCACAGAGACTTGACCTGAGTACAATGAAAAACAGTAGAGCTGTTACTGGAAAAATTGGATTTAGCAAGAGTGGAAGAAGTTCCTACAAGCAGATAGTTTGAGAAAATATACAAAAAGAACCAGGAGTTGAGTAACTGATTTTTTTTATTGGAGAGGTACCACTGAGATAGAGAGTAGTCTCCAGAGACTGCAGCTCCAGATGAAGTAAACTGTAATTGGATATCTGTAATTTTGGAGGACATGAGTCAGTGTAAGAAGTCTGTGGATTGAATGTGGTGGGGGGAGTAAATCAGGGCATATAGTGATGTTTAATGTGATTATAATGTATTAGATCAGATTGTGTGAATTTGGGTAAGGACAGACTGAAGAACTGATTAAAGTCTGGCTTTGGACTTTGCTCTTGCCAGCTTGACCATTGATGGTAATCTGGATATCTGCCTGGATCTTCACCAGGACTCCCTTCTGGACTTTTTCCTGGGCCTGTTCATGGACTTTCTCAAGGATCTGTTCATGGACATTGTTCTGGGGCTGTTTGTGTACATGGATCTGGGCCTTGTCCTGGACTTTGTGCTTAAGTTGTTTCTGTATTTATTTATTTTTTTGTAGTTTTCTTCTGGCCTTGTTCAGGACTTTTCTTCTGAACTGTAAAATTTGGATCTTGGTGTTTCTAGACTCTTTGTTTTTAGTCAGACTCTTCTCTGTCTGTTCTTTGGTTGACTCTTGAGCCTAACAGGCATTTTTCAGATCACTGCAAAATAAAACGATAGAATGAACTTTGTTGTTATTGCTGTAAAAGAAATCACAGCAACATAATTTGTCATGGAAACAAATTGTGTTTTTAATAAAGCGTTGAAAATACCTGTGACCAGTGAGCTATGTGTTGCTGCTGCTGTGTTTGGAGTGACTGGAGATGGACTGATTTTGTTTTGGACAATGTGTGAAGTTTCAGATCACTGCAAAATAACTGACAGAATGAACAAAACTGTTGCAAAAGGAATCACTGCATCACAATGTACCATGAAAACAGGTGGCATATTGTAATCTGTGTGTTTTAAATAAGCGTAAAATACCTGAGCAGTGAGCTGTGGGCTGCTGCAGCTGTGTTTGTGTCCAGTGACTCTTGGAACTTTCTGTTTGAGTTGTCTCTGTATTGTCTCCAGGAATGTCCACTTGGCTCTTTTCAGGATTCTTCTTATGAACAGCAGAATTTGGATCTTGGTGTGACTGGACTTTTGATTTTTCGTTGGACTGTTCATGGGCTGAGCTGCTGTTGCTGTGCTTGTGTTTAGTCTCTCCTGAACAATCTGGTAGCCTGTAGGACTGAAAATGTTAAACTCCCGCTCCTCTATCCTGCTCAGGACTCTCCTCCTCTTGGTCTCTGGGAGGACTCTGTCCAGAGTAGGTCTGTTCTTCTTCTCGCCACTCTTCTCACTCATTCCGATACGTTTGGCTGAGGCAGGACCACAGTCAGAGTCAAGGGTCATCCAACATGGCCGCTGTCTCTTCTGCCTTCTTCTCTCCACCTGGATATGCAAACGTGTTGCTGGTGTAGCATCACAGTTGGAGTCGAGGGTTATCCAACATGGCCATTGTTTCTTCGGCCCTTTCTTCTCTGCCTGCTGATGTTTGGCTGGTGTAGGAGCACACTGTGGGTCAGTGGTTGTCCAGGGACCAGGGTGTTTGGTACCACTTCTCTGATTGAAGATCCTGCTCCAGTTTGTGGATGGAGACACATACTTGGGGGCAGTTGTCCTGAAGTAAACAGTGAAATGCCCAGAGTGGACCAGATACACTGGCTGTAAGAGGATGCATGTTATTTTAGATTAAGGAGCTTTAAAATAAATGTAATTACCCATTTCTATTTGCAGGCAATCCTTGAGGGTTGTTACCAAAAGTAATTATACACATATTATATAACAGATCACACTGTACATCAAAGTTAGATCACTCTTTGGTTTCAAAGTTAATTTACACTCTGTTGTGGACTGGCCTTACCTTGTACTTGTTCTGTTAAGGCTGGGTTGTCACAGTGAAGGGCCCAGATCTGATCAGATACACTGGCTGTTGGAAGAGGGTAGTTGTCAGCATTTTGTCAAAGAGAACATACACACATGCTAATTGACATAACATCAACTAATTGAAATAACAACTTTGGACGCGATGCCCATGTATAGTACTGATCATATTTCCAAACTGAGACTTGACAGTGTTCTGTGGGCTGGCCTTACCCTGTACTCTCTCAGTAGGAGTCCCTTTTTGGAGAAAATTTGGTGACCTGATAGCATTATTGATTATTTAATTAAGTTATAGTTTAGTTTTAGTTTATTTATTTAATGAGACAGGGACAGTGCACAATCTACATTAACCTTAACAGGAGAGATGCATTGTACCAGGTTGTAGCACCAGTGCTAATTTCCACCTGTAGTCCCTGGGCAGGTTAATTGAGTGTATTTAATTGATCTCAGCTATCAGCTTTTCTTCTTGGAGACCTATGTAGCATGTTTTTGGTTGATGGGGGAAACTAGAGCGCCTGAAAAAAAAACCCATCCAGATATGGGGAGAAACATGCAAACTTCACACAGAAAGGACCCAGAACCTTCTTGCTGTGAGGCATGAGTGCTAGCCGCTCATTATTGCAGAATCAATCCATGTATATGCTGTAGAGAGCCTTTTTTGCTTGTCCGCTTTTCAAATTTCAAAGGTTCGCCTAAATTATAAGTCCCAAAATCCACATCGGAGTGGAAAATTCTGTCTAATTTAACATCCTAAATGTTAGAAAAGACTGATTTAAATGTTTTAAAACTTTTGTGCCGTCACTTGAATATTGAATACTTCCATATATGTTCATCCAAAAAAAATTTGTTAACTGGGTAACGCCGTGGATAATACCTCATAAATCTGCAATGATTCAGTCTATAGTCACAAACTCAACACCACAGTGAAGCCTTAGCCATTACATTTTTCAGGTTTAACTCATTTCTTTAAAAGTATCATCCTGTTTTACTTCAAACCCAGTTTCAGAACCTTTCAGACATCAACTGGATAGCACACATATTTTTGTAAAATTACATAAAATTTTGGATTTGGTAACAGGTATGCAGCAATAGGCCATGGTAATGTGGGGGTTGTCTCACCTCTGTAATAAACACAACATCCTAAAATGTTGCAAAATCTCAAATGGGTATTGCTTCCCATAGACTTCATTATAAAATCGGCATTGTCCAGTTGACATTGGTGATTTAGAGGCAGTTGTTTTTAGGCTTTTGAAGCAGATTTTTCTTACTTTATCTAAAGTGTTGAAGCTTTTTCATTCATGTTCAATAAATTCCAGATTTCATCAAACACATTTGAAAAATACTCATATCATCTGGATCTTTTTTGGGCCATAATTCCTTGAGTATTTGGTTGTTTTGTATAAAAATGACAGAGGGCGTCACTCAAATACACAATACCCAAATACAACAAATAATGTATATATGTGTCATTTTTAAAGTTGTACATGAAAGTGTAAGTGTCAGTCATGGTGAGCATTCATCATTAAACTGATCAGAATTCCCCGTTTTGAATCAGTCACAAAAAAACACTAGAGCCAGTGTCAAAAGGACAAAAAACCTTTCAAAGAAATCTGATATCAAAAGTGTGATACTTTGAGAACATATCAATATGAAGTGTCAATGACCTGTTCCCTAGTTGACAAAATAGTTATTTAAACACTTTTAAAACATGAGTAATTTTAAAATTACAAAAGTTTAAACTGACCTAATAATTTTTTATGTCCCCTCGGGGGTCTATTTTGAAAATATGTAATTATGTTAGCAACAAAACAAAACCTTTTTTTTTTTTTTTTTTTTTTTTTATTGAAGGGAAATGTGCCCCTGATTATAGAATCACCCTTAAAAATTTTTCTCAGTAGAATAAGAAACTGTATGAAACTGTCAGGACAACTGTGATATGTTGCTGGTCATTTTCTCTAGAACTCTGGACACCAACAACTTCTTCTGGATTACACGTGTCATCAGTACTAATTGATACCACAACTAATATTGAAACTAGATACTAGGCCTGTAACAATAACAGATTTTGCTGGATGATTAATTGACCAAGAATTTATTGCGATAAACATTTTGAGACCATTTTCAACTTAATATAATGACCATGGAATAAAAATGCAAATACACCCTCTCAAAGATCAATAAAGAGCATTTAACACAGGAACTGTAAGACAACCAAAAACAACAGGCCTAAATAAAATAGACTTGTTAACATAAAAATAGCCTAATGTAGTCTGTTATTCAGCAAGCAGCAAAAATAAATTTGAATAAACCATTGCTAAACCATCCTCAACCAAAACAATAAATAAATGGATTGTTAAGTCTCTGTAACAAAATTGCCCATAAAAGTTATTTTAGTCATTGAGTTACATTGGAATATTGTGGCCCCTCTCTCTGTGTCTGCTGCCGTGAGCCTCGTCATTTTGGTCTTGTAGTGTTCGTATTAACCCACTCTACATGATCCTATTTCGCTATGAGGGAGCTGCTGTCCTGTCTGGTATCATGCCGGTGTCTTGTGGGATTTCAGTGGATTTCTTACTCTCTCGGGGGCCATACTAGTTGTGTATGGGAGTATGTCGGTTGCTGGGGTTTGAGCCATTTCTTCTCGATGTTTGTGCGCTCGCCATTAAGACATATCCCACTCACTAGTGTTGATTTGGCATTAGCACACAGTGATGAACTGTTTTGGTTCTGACAGTGGTGCTAGCTTTGTGGCTTCATATTATCCACACAGACAGCGGTGCTTTCTGCACTCAGGCTGCGCGCGCATCTGCTGTGTTGATAAACAAATAATCTGTCTAGTCTACGATGGCACATTCATTCAAGCATCATTACGTTAATTAAACGAGAGGAGTCAGAGGGCGATAGAAGCCTTTTGACATTCAGTCTCTTTGGTAGAGAGAGAAAGAGACGAGAAAACAAGCATGCAAATCGAATTTATTGCGTCCAGAAAAGTTATCGAGCTCGTTAAAACTTCGAAAAAATCGCACGATTAATTGATTATCGTTACAGACCTACTGGATACTCTTTTGAGGAAGTAATGATACTGCAAAAAATCACTTTAACAGGACAAAATTTTAGTTTTAGTATGATTTTGACCTCATGCTAAGATGAAGAAAGGACTATTGTTATAATATTGTACCTGTTCTTTTTTTAATTATGGGTTCACAGCAATCAGAGGTGGCACGCCTTATGTCTTACTTCCTTATCAGGCTTTTGCTCTCATCTTTTCTCTGCCCTTTGTTTTAATCCAGACCATTAAGCAATCTGCATCTGCTTATAAAATATTCACACAGTAATGGCCCATTTGCCTAATCATAACAAAAAGCCTGCATTTTCTTGCTGTCCAACTAAACTACCAAAAAAAATACAGATAATTACAATAATGATCCTAAATGACAATTTATCTCCCTTATCCTTGCCTTAGCCTGCTCTAAATGGACTCTTGCCTACTTTCTCTACAAATCTAACTCAAACACATCTTGAGCTAGCTTCCTCTCCTAGGGCCTGGTGCGTAGGAAATGGTCTGTGAAATTAATAGCATTAATAGTAATCGCATGTGTCCTTCTCCTTCCCTAAATAATTGAGGTCTCTGCATCACTTGCCTCATGTGCAGGGCCCTGCGCAGAATGATTTTGAGTTATAATGCGATAGAGCCTACTGCTGAGAAAAATACATATTGAATACAAACCTTTAAAGTCATGTCTGCAAACATGTGCTGTGTGTTAATGTCAAAGCTTGTCATCAATGGTGAATACACTGCAGGCATACCTGACATAACACAGTGAATAATTCATTTGTCTTCACTTTGGTCTCTGTCTTTCTGCAGTCCCTATAGACTCCACAGCAGAAATTAAGATGCTCTATGTGTTTGTGGACATCCAGATGGACAATGCACACTTCCTGGACACGGTCAAATTCAACTTCACCCCTGGACAGTCTTTGGCACTCGTCAGCACCATCCAGTTTGTGGCAGCTCTGCAGGTAATGGAGCAACAAGCGACTTTTGAAACAATGTATTTTGTGAGTCAGAATCTGAACACTTTATATTTGTGTAAAGAGAGAAACAGTATTTGGACAACACACAAACGCACATATAATTATTTTGGTCTTGAACCACAATGTTGTTTTTGGTGTGAATTTGAAGGTTAGGAAACATTTATTTTGCTTTAGAAAAAATGTGAAAAATTTAAATCTATGCAAACAACAGCAAGGACAGTAGCACTTGAGGATTGGGAAAGCATTACAAAGAATCGCAATAACACTTTTCCTTTATGTATTTTAGCTAATTTCTTCCCAATTACTACTGTGTGTGGCAAATCTCCAAATTATTGTATATTTTACAAAGACAATGACTGGGAATAATAATAGAGATCAATCAAAATATTTTCATCGTCGATACGGTTTGTTTAGAATCCATAGAAATCGATGTCTGTTAAGATCTGCGTATATTTTTGTGATGCTTTGTTTTACTAGTATCATTTTTGCAATATTCTCATTGGACTGACATGTTCAAATAAAGCTTTATGTGTATATTCTTTATGCATATACACATAAAGAATATATACATAAAGCTTTATTTGTGTGTATATTCTTTATACATATTTAGGCAACTGATTCTGCCTAACAAAATATCTGCATCCGCTGGACATTCAAGGCCGATAGCCGATATGCTACAAGTGCAAATAAACCCAATATATCGGCCTATCTCTAAGCTTTACTATAAATGTTTTATGAGAACTTGGCATTCACCTCAAATATGAGCCTGAGAGTTATTGATGCTTTTGGATCTAAAATGTGCATTGAAGTAAAACATATGAATCCAGCCACAGTGTGATTCCTGCTTTTGTTCACTGCATAAGCAGCAGAAGCAGCTCTATATAGGCTCCCACTTGAGTTTTCTGTATGTTTGCAGCATTTCTCATGTTGAACCAACACCGCTCTGTTCCTACACTGACAGTCATGTTATTTTTAAACTCTGCTGAACCGTGTGGGTCATATCTTATGCAGCAGTGTTGAAGTGCTTCTGTGTGTATATTGGTGGATATAGAAGCCTGGCCTTGTAGTTGATCTAAGCCTCTATATTTTTCATGTTTTTTATTGTGTAGGATTCTTGAGGTTAAACTGTGGGTGGAAGGGGCTGATCGATCACTATTATTACCCACTCAAGCATTTAAAATTAGTTCAGTACATTTCATTTCATCCTACCTCCAACCACAGCTAATTGTTGCTCTTACTAATAAATATAGACTGGTTGACATTGGGCTTTTTTGTAGTTTAAAATGTTTAAATTAAATGTAATAAATAACCCCTATCATCCCAGTCTTAAAGAATCATATATATATATATATATATATATATATATATATATATATATATATATATATATATATATATATATATATATATATAATAATTATTTTTTTTGTTTTTTTTTAAACATAATCACAAAGTTTTCATGATCGTGACGTCGCCCGGTATGGCGCAGCCGGGGCCCTACCCTGGAGCCAGGCCTGGGGTTGGCAGCCAGTGCCTGGTGGACAGTACCTCTGGAATGAAAGATTGGGGTGGTGGTGCCTCTGTTTAAGAAGGGGGACCAGAGGGTGTGCTCCAACTACAGGGGAATTACACTCCTCAGCATCCCCAGTAAGGTCTATTCCAGGGTACTGGAAAGGAGAATCCGACCAATAGTCGGAACCTCGGATTAAGGAGGAGCAGTGTTGTTTTTGTCTTGTTTGTGGAACACTGGACCTGCTCTACACTCTCCATCGGGCGATCGAGGGTTCATGGGAGTTTGCTCAACCAGTCCACATGTGCTTTGTGCATCTGGAGAAGGCATTTCTACGGAGCCCGCCCGATGACATCCCGATCACGTACGCGAAAAAAGATATTAAATCGTGGCCTCAAAATACTATTTCGTTCCCATCGGGCGGGCTCCGTACATTTCACCATGTCCCATGCTGTATTTGCATTTGCTTTGCTAACAATAAGTCAGACCTCTTCCCGGTGCATGGTGGACTCTGCCAGCGCTGCCCTTTATCACTGGTTCTGTACATTGTATTTATGGACAGAATTTCTAGGTGCAGCCAGGGCCCGAAGGGGGTCCTGTTTGGGAACCATAGGATCTCATCTCTGCTGTTTACAGATGATGTTGTCCTGATGGCTTCATCAAACCAGGACCTCCAACATGCACTGGTTTTGGAAGCGGCTGGGATGAAACTCAGCTCCTCCAAATCCGAGGCCATGGTTCTCGACCGGGGAAAGGTGGCTTGCCATCTCCGGGTGGTGGAGAGTCCCTGCCTCAAGTGAAGGAGTTCAAGTATCTCAGGGTGTTGTTCAGGAGTGAGTGTAGGTCGGAGTGTGAGATTGATTGCGGTTCGGTGCAGCGTCTGCAATGATGAGGTTGCTTTTTTGGACTGTTGTGGTAAAGAAGGAGCTGAGTCAAAAGGCAAAGCTCTAGATTTACCAGTCAGTCTACATTCCTACCCTCACCTATGGTCATGAGCTTTGGGTAATGACCAAAATAACAAGATCCTGGATACAAGCAGCCAAAATGAGTTTCCTCCAGAGAGTTGCTGGGGGGTCCCTTAGAGATAGATTGAGGAGCTGAGTCATACAGGAGGAGCTCGTAGTAGAGCCACTGCTCCTCCATGTTGAGAGGAACTAGCTGAGGTTGGATGGCCTGGGCATGTCCCATTGTAAGGAGGCTAGAGGGAAGTCTTGGCCTCCCTGCTCTGTCCTGGCCCTGGATAAAGCAGAAGAAAATGGATGGATGGACAAAGTTTTCTTCAAAATAAGTTTTCGTTAGCTGTCTCAGATTTTGACATAATCAGATTAGCTGTACAAATCTATATCTTAAATTCTTCTGTATTGTTTTTGTATAAGAAAGAAAAAAAAAACTCTTTTCTATTGTGGGTTTTGTTTGTTTCCATTGTTGGAGCTTGTGTGGAGGCTCAAGGTTGATGTGAGCTCAACATTTCTTATTGTTTCCCTGCTTCTCTGTGCTGCAGGCGGTGAGTGCGGCTCTCAGGCCTGACTATGATGTGCTGGTTCCCCAGTGTCGACCTTTGTCACCAGGAGAGATTCTGGGCTGCACCTCCCCTCGCCTGGACCACCACGTCAATGCCATCATGTTAGAACTCTTCCTGCTTTTTCTGTTATTTATCGGGAAATCTTGACTCATCCCGTCACTTCCCACCTGGTTTCATAATTAGCCTGGCGATTGTCACACATGTGGCATGAGCCCACTAGAGGATGACATCATTCTAGTCACCAGACCTGGCTCAGTCTGACATCTAATCATGCCTCCAATAAGGCCTCCAATACGCCCACATGGAAACAGCCAAGGGTGATCCAAATGTGGGATGACTAAAACATCATTATACCAAGCAATACTAGGAAATGTAAAAAGGTGGAAGTGTTGTCTACTTTTCAGACAAAATACTGTATAGAAATATAGATTAATTGCTACAACTCTAAGTATGCACTTATTTTTCTTATTTTCAACTCTTCAAACTTCTTTTAAGTAGGGTAGTAAAGTGAAAGAAAAGAAAGAAAAACAGAAAAAGCACTGGAAGGCACCATATTGCAACATATCTGTGGAGTATATCTTATGCAGCTAAATTTCTGGTTTAAAGAGTGCATTCTCTAACGGTATGGTTCTTGTCATTATTGTACCAGCACGTTTATTTTTGCAGAAGCAAATTAGAAAATGTATGAGTTACTGTTCAACTGATTTGAGCATGTTGAAAAATCTGTAATGTGAGGCTCATTACTGCATTACTTTCAGAATTCAGAGAGAGAAAGTTGTTATTATAAACTAATTATTTTTATCTACCCTAACCTGTAACTAACTTCGCAATGTGCTATTAAAAATATGAACTAATTTTGTTGAAACTACAGGCAAACATCAGCATATTAATAATGAGCAAAGCAGCAGGTAACCCTCTTTTAAAGAGCTTAATGATGTTGGGTTTGGATTACTCAACCGGTGCTGTTTTGGCTTTGAACCTCAAATTGATTTTATTGTACACATCCTTATGTCTAATAGAAAGTACTTAGTGGAATGTATTATCATTCATTGTGGAGAACGTCGGAGCCTTTTAGAGCTTGACAGTGCAGCAGGATTATTGTTGGAGGAATAATTTTCTGAAGGCTGTGGATGTTGCTAAGCAGTAGTCAAGCTCAAGGTTATTCCGCCCTGTCATTCTGTTATTAGAATTTATGCACACGCTCATATAGGTCCAAATATATATGGCAGACGTGTCTCTAATTTATATATCTATAATCCACCACCACCTGCAGCATGTTCCTGGGTGTTCTAAACGCTGGCCAATTAGTGGGTTTAATTGCACAGGCTCTCTCTATGGCACTTGTGAGACTGCAGTAATGAGGAGGGGTACCAGGCGTAGACCTTAGCCTAACAGCAGGGATCCTCTCACACTGACCTCAGGAGGAAGGCTGCTGAGAAGCTGTTCTACCTGACCATGTATTTGTAGACACCTACACAGCCTAGTGCGTACTAGTAGTGTGTGAACTCTGCCCCCACCTGGTCGAGGGTTAATTAGAATGGCTTGCATTGTCTGTAAACAGCAGACTTCAATCATTAGGGTCATGTATCCTCCCATGCAGCCTCGGGCCCTTCTTTCTAATTTAAAGCCTTGGTAAAAAGCCTTGGTAAAAAGCCTTGGCAGCGCTGGGATTGACTAAATTGGTTTATCAGATACGGCATACTGCGCACGTCCTGTCAGAATGTCACTTATGTTCTGTGACCTGGATTTTTCATGCATGTTTTTCCAGCTATCTCGGAGATGGAAGATTTCACCTGGAGTCTATTATGATCGCAAATCCAGACGTTCCAGCTTACAGGTATTGTTTATTTTGCTTTTCTAATATGTGCAAGTGTATCGAAGCTATCAATTTAAAAATACAATATATAAGTCAATATGTCAAGGAAGGAAGGATCGAATTAACCCTTTCATCATCTTGCCTAGAACTGCATCAGAAGTTTTATTGTCATTGTCAGTGAACAAAATTCAAACCAGGAACTTGCATGGTGTGGTGCAACATAAAGCAGTTAATAATGGTAAAATAAAAACTACGAGAAAATAAGGTCATGCATAAAAAACAAAGTGCTGTTAAATCAATAAAAATAGTCTTAAGACTTAAAAATAGACTGTTTGGGATTATTTTAAATTAGTTAAAATTTTCTTAGGTAGAATACACTAGACTAAATTATAAATGCACATGTATTTTTGTACAGTCTGTTCCTTATTCCAGTGTCATAGCATTTTGCAAGTGCCTATTTGTATTCTGTGAGATAGCATTGTGTAAAAGATGCAGTCCTGAACAAATCACAGGTATCTCCCATAAACAAGATTTTAATCTCAAGTGAAGCCGTTGTGGAGCTGAAAAGGAGATTATGCCTTTCCCCGAGATGCACTAGCGTCACACTTGATGGGTTTTCCTGATTAGATTTTATTAATTTTTCCCAACTTTTGATGAACAACAAAGGTGTGGCATTTCACATTTGGCTCCATTTTAAAACTGTGTGTCTCTTCTTTGCACATAGGTACGATCCCTACAGTAAGGTGTTCTCTAGGGAATACTATGACCATAATGCCATGCGAGAGTTAAGGCTCCAGGCTATTGACAAAGCTCGCTCAGCCCAGAGATGGGGCCTGATCCTGGGCTCACTGGGGCGACAGGGCAGCCCTAAAGTCCTGGAGGTGAGTTTGTGTGTCCTCATTTCGACAGTAGACATGCCCTAAGGCTCTTGTGCAATGGTTTGTAACAGTTTCCAGAGGGCTGGGCTCAGACAAGGTGTTTGGTGACATGTGGTTCTAATAAGACTTGACTATCAAACTAGGAGCTTGTTCTCTCCTATTTTAGATAATGCAGCTATTAGCATCACCTCTTATTCTGTCTTATCTCTGTATTTAATATTGTAAATGGGACTTTGTTCTTAATGTTTTGCTTAGGGAATTAAAGGTTAAATAAACATTTTAAGTAAACCACTGGCAATCAATGAGAAGTATAATAAAGAAATATTCATTATAGCTTAACCGTTTTAACACAGCATTTTGTGAAATCTGATTTCTTTCAAGTCCTCATAGAGTTTTACCACATTAGTTTGTTGTATCTATTTCTATCAAGTAAACAATAAATATTATAAACTGATAAGGATGGATATTGTAATACACATTAAACTCCTGATGTAACACTTCTGAAAGCTGTACTCCATTAACCAAAGCCTTCAGTCTTCAAAGGTCAAGCCTTCTTCTCATTAACTGAAAATTGATTATCAGACTGGTGGTAGACAGGAAAAGTAACATTAAAATCTGGCTCTATTTGAGACATGTTTTTTCTGCTTAATTCCTCAGCACCTAGAATCCAGACTGGAATCATTGGGCAGGTCCTTCACCAGAGTTCTCCTGTCTGAGATTTTTCCCAGCAAGCTCGAGTTGATGAGTGATGTAGACGCGTAAGTACAGGGATCTGAGCTCCAAGGCTACACCAGTCAGATGTAGGGATGGGAGATATATATATCAATAAATAAAAATGTCTTGATTTTGTGTTCACTAACAACACAGACTTTAAATTACTGGCATTTAAAACAAAAATAGCCCAGTTTCCTCTTGAGTACAAACAGCCAAGCATATCAACGATGAATCATGACTGAATCTTAGTCTCCATTCCAATTTGATTAATTACCCAGCCCTTGTCAGATGTTCTAGAGATGATGTATAAAGACCACTTCATGCAACGTCCTCAAATATAGTTCGCACTATGTATCCATCCTGAACTTTTACCATATCTGATTGTCAGATGGACAATCATCTTTTTTTGAGTTGTGGATATGTGTAAACAATAGTGGCTTGTTTTCACCCCAAATTATGTAACCACCACATGCTGAACATTTTCTTTATTGAATGCATGTACAGCTGAAATGATCTCTTAGGCGAAGACTCACAGCAGTCTCCAAAACACCACTTGTTCCACTTGGTAAAAGCAGCACACATTTTTGACTTGGATTAATCACATTAGTAATGCCATGGCCCAGTCTCTCCCTCTCTATAGCTACCATTTAATGCAAATCATGACCTTCTGCCATACCATTTTCTACTAAATGTATTTAAGTATTCTTAGCAGTGAGTTCCACATCTTTGTCTCATTTTAAAACTTTTCGCTGATTTGCCTATTGTCATTTTCATAAACAATAGCTAATTTATCTTTGCAATCCTGAATCCTGTCAAGCTATTTTCAGACAGGCTGCTGCTGAAGTTCAATCAAATCAAGAAGATTTCAGATGTATTTTGTATGCGTCAGAGCACTCATAATTGGGTCATCAGCACATTTGTAACGGTCTTCTAAAACCAGACACAAGTATTTTACTCTGTAAAGTGTCTGTTTTATGCTTGTCTTTGGGAACTTTCATACTCCCTTATCATTGTGAACCTGAATCTGAGAATCTTAGTCATAACATAAACGCTTACCAGCTTGTCAAAAGAATACTATTTATTGATTTTTATAAAGAAATACAATGCTTCTCTACATGCTTTGAACGCTACATGATCTGTGAAATGATATTTGGCCAATATGTTTTAAATATTTCATAAGATTATATTAATTCACACATATATTTTGTTCAAAAAGGGCTTCAGTTTTTGTGGAATTTTCATTACGAAAGACATATATACAGATATTTGCCCCTGCTTCATTTTGGTTGTGAGACTCGGGTGACAGGTGTTGTTTACTCAATTACCTCTCTCTCTCTCGCTCTCACTCTTGCTCTTGCTCTTTCTCTTTCTCTCTGCAATGATCAAAGATGACATAAATCTATTCTTCCTCTGTGGAAATCTTGAGTGTTGAGGCACCCTGGTGAGGTTTGACCACTTAATCTGAGCTCAAACCAGGAGCAGGAGTCAGTGGATGGGCCATAGCTTTATGCTAGGCCTGATGTGCAACTGCTCCAATCACAGTAGCACCTGGCCGGACTCTCACCCCCACCCCGTGTACTTCGACTGGCCTCTCACATGGGCTAGTGTGCAATGTATCAGATGCACACTGACAGAGACAGAGAAGAATTTGCAGAGGTAGATGA
Organism: Boleophthalmus pectinirostris; assembly: GCF_026225935.1. NCBI lineage: Eukaryota > Metazoa > Chordata > Actinopteri > Gobiiformes > Gobiidae > Boleophthalmus > Boleophthalmus pectinirostris. Next base: position 15,387,789 of record NW_026571541.1, read on the forward strand.
GGAGGTGGTGTAGGCACCGCATGTTCATGGTAACAGTTATTTTTGCTCCTCTGTGTCTGATAACTTCATCATACATCAGGACACTAAAAATTAATTTTAACTTGATGCAAAATGTAAATGAACTTTGGGTGTTAAGTCATGTTTTCATTTGCAGTACTTGGCACATGATATCAATAATGCCATACATATTTAATCATTTTTTAAAAGGCAATCTACTCTCCAAACTACCATTATTGTTATAATCATAACAGTGAAAATATCTATTATGATTGTAGCATGTATTGTAGTGCATACACAAGTTGAGTCTGTGTTGTAATGACTTTTGATGTTTTTATGGATTAATACATTAAAGGTACCATCTGTAGTTAGACTGGCTGACCCAGCCCCGTTGTATTCTCACGTATCACCACTAGATGTTATGTATGTTACTGCTGTCTGATGTTGTGCTAGCTCTGGCCTAACAGAAGAAGACCAGAAAGCATAGGTGAGCCTGAACAAAGGCCAGGTGAGGGGAGGAGGAATGGGACAGCAGGTTTCACATCGACCATCTACTGGTTAATTAAAATTTAATAAACTTGCAGTTTTAAGTACAGTTTTGAAATAATTTGAGACTGAGCCCTGGCTTGCTGAAAAGTTTGTGGATGCTGTGAAACCCTGTGCATGAGTTATAAATGGTCCATGGTTGTAAATGGTTCAAGCTGTGCACAGTCTGTGATGGTGCAGCGAGTTCTATGGAGAACAGACTCATTGAGAGACAGACCGGGGCGTGGAAGGTTGCATTAGTGTTGAGCTCCAGCCGACAGTGCACTGAGCCCACCGCAGGCTTTTACTGTCATTAGACACACTCTCTCTCACTCATAAAGAGAGACACTATTAGCATATTCTCTTAAGTGTGTAATTATGCTGTCCCTAAGCAGACTTTAAACCATTGTAGTGATATCTGCACACCGTTCGCACTTATCTCAAGTAGACCATAAATACTACCCACAACTATGATGTCTTCAATGTTTTCATTTAAAGTATGGTTTGTGCCATGTAGTAGGAAATTGTTTAGAGGTTTCAAACATTCCTCTCATAATTCTCGAGTATTTTTAAAGGTTAATTACACTTGTTTTAGTGAGTTAAGAATGAAAGTGTAATTGAAGAGAAGCCATGCAAATAGAGGTGTGCCTGTGTCACATCAGGGTGTAATGGTCCACAGCAGGTGCGGCTGGAGGCCAGAGCCAGAGTTTACAGTGCATAGCTGATCTAAATGTCAGGCTTTGTATTTCACTGTTACAGATTTAAGTAGGACTTGACAATCTACTCATTTATTTTTATTATTCGTAACTATGGTAATTATTACTGTCAGTGCCACAGTGATCAAAGGCTATGAATGAAAGAAAGAATTAAGCAAAAGACAAGAGGACATAAGAAAATGTCTATTTACTCTAAATTCAGATGACAGTAAGGTACTACTTACTAAATTATGCAGCGTATGTGTAATTGTTAATATGTTAAAACTGATTTATACCTTGCGCTTAGGTATACGTTTTTGTCCTCTTCATTTGACCCATACTGTAGTGGCAATTTAATCCATCAAATTAATCCCTCCACGATATTTTTCTATATATCTATACCCATCTATGTCTATATATCTATATATCTATATAGATATAAATATAGATATATAGATATAAAACATTTGTATTACTTTGGAACATATGAAGAGTATTGTACTTGATCTTACATTAGGTTCAAACACTGAGCATCTTACAGTCTATAGAAAGCAGTTTTGTCTGTATTGAAGTACTTTGGCCTCACTTTACACAGAACTGAAACATTTTATCAATCTCCAATTCAGTCAGTGTGTGTGCTAATAATAGAAGAGTCCCTTCTGGCGCTGTGTGCCAATCAGCTCAGTGCTTCTCAGGAGGCCTCCTCCCTGCTCTCCCTGTTACGCCTTGTGCCGCCTCCCTCCCTCACCACTTTCTGCTGTAGCCTTGAGGAGAGAGAGAGGAGTAGTCTGCTTTAATCACTGCTCATCTTTTAGCCATCCAATAATCCCCTCAGCCACCCCCATGGTCCTGATCCACACCATGTACCACCACGCAGGCTCGATTATACCAGCGAAGTGGCCAATTTAATTTGAGGACATTTACCTACGCTTTGTCAAGTCCTCAAGCAGCACCTAGGAGTGAGATTTAACCAAAACCATACAATCTGAGCTATTAGATACAATTCTATTCATTATTATTTAAATGTAATGGACAGAGGTTCAAGTGGATAGGATATCACTTGAAATGTATTCAGTGCGCATGTTCAATATGACTTGTGTTTGAACATTCATAACTCTTTGATATTTACATAGGCCTGGGGTTATCTGTGAGCCCTTCACATTCACATAAGCTGAGACTCCATGTTTGTCGATATCCCTGATGGGGCTCGATCAGTAGGATTAGAGACAGACCAGGATGTACGTGTTGTATGTGCACAGATGATAGCTGATCTAACCCTGATCACCTGGACAACTCTCCGGTCACTCCTCTGCCTCCATTTTCCAATTCTTCATTTTGTTTTCCCTCTAGCAGTTTACGTCCAAGCACTCTTCATTCTGCTTTCATGCATTTTCCAGAGTAAACAGTATTGTTTCTGTCACTCTTGCCCCATCTCTCTCTCCTCCCTCTCTCTCTTTGTTTTCTCCTCATTGCTCCCCCTCTATCTGTATATCTGCGTCCTCTCACCATAGGACTCTTTTCTTCAAGCCCCTCGCCCTCCCTCCCCCGCCCTCCTGCGTCTGCTAGCTATGTAGGCTACCTCCGTGGAGACCGCCCTGGTGCTGCGTTATTCACACACACCTCACCTCTTGCTGTCTTTTCCCTCCATGTTTTTTTTTTTTTTTCCCCCAGCATTTTACCTTTGTTTACTTACTTGTTTACCTTCTTTAACCTTCTAACACACCCATTTCCACAAACATATTAATTATCTTCAGTATGACTTTTTACTTTACCCAACTTACATCGCAAGATCATTTACAGGTATAGATTTGAAATGAAATCAAATTAGCATTTTGGGAGACTTTTTTTTTTCATTGGGAAAAATTTATTCTCCTGTAAAAATTATATTATTATCCTTATATATATATATATATATATATATATATATATATATAAAAAAAAAAACTCTCATGGTATAATAAATAATAAGTATAAAAATCATGTATTTTCATCTTTCTCTTTAGGTGGGTCCAGATTGCTTGTCCAAGACTTTCGATTGACTGGGGAACTGCCTTCAAAAAACCACTACTGTCACCATATGAGGTAAAGCATTTACTGGATTTATTTTATTTATTTATTTTTTACAAAACAAAAGTACATTATACCCTCAGAACATAAGCTGTCTAGTGCCATCTACTGACCTTAAGTTTCTTCCTGCTGCCACAGTCTTCATTACGGTTGTCAAACTATAAGAACTAGAGACTAATACAAACTTAAATTAGCACTGAAATTACACCCTCACTTGAACACTTATCAATACTGCATAATAACATAAATAGGGCAACATATCAGAATGGTGTTGGTCTTGGTCTGTATCAGAACTACTATAAGACCACATAGTATTATTAAAGACACTCTTATTATTTTGTGTTGAAAATTACATTCTATTGTCTACAAAAGGGTGGTTTAATATCACTGTGATATAGAGATCGTTATAGAGTATTGCCTTTTCATTTGTATTAAAATGGTGTTTGATAGTAGTTTACTCTTTTAGTTTACTCTTCATTGCCCTAAAGGAGGAGAGATTTATTGGTGGTCTCCACATAATGATCCATCTGAAGTATTTGTTTGTGTGCGGCTGGTGCAGTCGTATAACATACACGCTCTGTGATGATGGCTCATGATGTCACACCGTTGGGTCACAGCTGACTAGAACTATTCATTCATTCACAACATTTTCCCAAAGGTCTTTACCTCATTTCACCTTTTGTGATGTGGTTGTGTGGGGGATGGCTTTATGTACTATAGAAAGTGTGCAGCAAATGTTGAGAGTTGTTATTGTGGGTGCAAACTAAATATGCCTTGATAGGCAACTAAAATCTGTTTTCTTTAGCCTTCTGTTAGAGTTGCCCGACAGCTATTTGCAAATTATACATTTAAATAATTTGCAGTACCAAATATGTGTGCTTATGTGTGTGAGTGTCGTAAGTTCCAATTCAACTCACGCCTCTTTACATCTTGGTGTGGGTGCTTTTTATGGTGGCATTTAGTAAAAAGACTAAGCGCGAAGAGAGGGGAGAGGGAGGGAAAAGGCTGAAGGGAGAGAGTGGAGGGTGGGAGTGAGGGGCAGAATTTATTTTCAGGCCTCTCATGTTATATTTATAGTCAATAAGACACACTTGGCTCTCCTGTCAGAGCAGGGATTAGCAAGAGGAGCTAGCATCCACAGAGAGAGATGTGAGAGAGGAGCCAGAAGAGGAGTCACTGGGTCAGTCACTAATGCACACCCTTTGAACAGTTGAACAAATGAACAGTTGGATCAAAGACATTTTTTGCTATGGAATAAATAAGGTGTGGGTTTAAATATGGTAGAGCTGCATTTCAGATAGCTACAGCTACCCGGGGCTACAAAGTCAAATTTACTCACTTAATTTTAGTAGTACTTTGTAAATAAAATTCATATTCTCTCCTAAAACAATCCTCACTCAAACCAGATGTTGCTTAACTCCACTGAAGTTTATATATAAACTTGTGAGTGTTAAATGTAATGATATGAAATGGCTTGCCTATGTTATCAGGGGCTAAAATACTCCCTACAGTGGAAGCGTAGCAACACTTTAATGGACAATAGCACCATAGTATGTTGAGTGTTCATGTCTCCAGGTCCTACACTGATGGCAAATAAAGTTGTTCATGGAGATTTTTTTTTTTTTTTTTTTTTTTTACACATTAGCAATATCTGTGTAATCAGTAATGACTTGTACTTGATACTTGTACTTGTATTGCTTGGTCTCTACAGGTCCTGCTGTCTGGTCCTAATTATAACAGTTTCCAAGATAATATCTTTAAAAAACTAATGTTGTTAATGAATAAAACAAAGTCTGTTGTTTTTGTTTGGTATGGTTAGTCTGTCAGCTCATCTGTTGGATCAGTTAAACACACTTCCCGTCTCTTACAATCAATATTCACTGACTTGTCTCTCCATATGGAGCAGCCTGCTCTAACGGCACCGCACTGTCATAGCAGGACTGAAGCTCTTCATAGCAGCTGCTGCATCATGCAGCGCCGCTGCATCGGGCTGGCATGTTTAACTACTTTATGCCCCTGCTTAGAGCAGTCTCAATATGGAATGTATTTTTGCCTGGGGTTTACCAGGAATCGTCTCATTTAAAGAATAAACAGCACACTGTATCATGATACTACCCCAAGCATCTGCGCACTGAGCCTCTTCCTTTGTTTCATGTTTGTTTGTGTGTCTGTCTGTCAGGCAGCTGTAGCTTTGCAGGAGGTGAGCTGGAAGGAAGTTTACCCCATGGACTTTTACTCCAATCAGAGCTCTGGGCCATGGACGCCCAACCACCCTGACAACAGGCCAGTGCTGCCCACGCGTAAACAAGCCCCGGTGAGCAGCAGCAGATAATGGGATGAATGACAGTGCACACAAAGGCTAAAGTAAGGCTGTTAGGAGAAACTTGTGCCTGCTGCTCTAGTTTAATGGCTCTTATTTCAGCTCTCATTGTTGTTATCACACTGACACCCAGTGGCACAGTTACCACAGCGTATGCAGTCACAATTATTGAAATATTTACTTTGACCTTGACCTTGCATAAGAAATCTAAAGGTACTAAGACAATCAAATTAGCTAGAATCTTGGCTGGATATTCTGCTAATTGCTGCTCATTGTTGTGACCATATTGCCCTATATTTTCACTAATCTGTCTGAGGCAGGTTTGTCTCTGTTCCAACTGCTAATGCTCCCCTCCTTTCTGCAGAAACAAGGCTCGCAGCCAGTCTCAAACAAGCAGTGTGACCGGACCCAGTGTGCCCCCTGTGGCTGCCAGGGAGAATGACACTTCAACTCTGCCTTGGACAATTTCATGACACTACTACCTCTGCTGCTGCTGGCGGCTGGAGGGAGGTCAATGCAGAGTGGCCATTTCTGTGTCAGAGACCAAAGGTATAGAGTCACATATAGATTACTCTCTGAATAATCACTTCCAGTGTCCACAACACTGCTTTTTTCATTTCACATTGCATTTTGTTAGTGGTTCTCAAATTATTTGCACAAAATAACACCTTAGAAAATATTTGACTTGAGTGCCACCAGATTTAAACCAGATCTAAAACATAACTATATAAGGTCTAAGGTAGATTTAAACCAGGTCTAAAATTGGACTTGAATACTTCTAAACTAGGACTAACATGTACCACAGTCTGAGATGCATTTTTATTCTTGGCATTACAGATAACAAAAGAAAAGCCTAGACAGTGATATTTTTAAATGTTCATGTGAATTCACTTCCCATACAGCAGCCTGTTCACTGCAGTGTTCGTAGAAGAAGGTTTTTCTGTTCTCACACTCAGAAATGTGTAGCTCTTTCAGATGCACAGAATCATGCGTTTCTCTAACTGACTGAGACCTTGAACGAGGTGATGAAATAACACATATAATGTTCACACTGGTTTGAATTAATTTGGCTGTCTTACATTCTCTTAAAATAAATGTGTATTATACTTTATGGTATAAAAAATATATTGTTTATTTAAAAAGGTTACATAAAATATATCATAAATAAATAAAAAAATCTATTACCAGAGTTTTTGCCTTCTTGATTCATATTTTAATCCATGTGTTTCAGTTTCATCTATTTAAATAAGTGCTGCAATGCTGAAGTGAAGGACTTGTTTATAAGACTAAGAGCTATGAGTTTTCTTGATGCATGCAGCGCTAGTCACGACTGCTCTCCATCCTCATAATTTATTGATGCCAGGGTCTGTCAATAAGTAAATAAATATATAAACATTCTTTTGCTCATTGGTTTATGTAGCAAAACAGTACAGCTGAATGACAGCTAATAGGTCCCGCATGTGATCCAAGGACATGTGGAATCCTTAAGCGCATTTACATGTTTATTATGTTCAGTTCTTTGGTGAAGTGGAAACAGGCTACAGGTAGATATATGTGTATGACTCACGTGAAGTCCATTATACGAAAAATATCGACAATTACCATAGGAATAGTACCAAAGCATCACTTTGCTGAGAATGATCAATTACATGTAATAATAACATGTGTTTATGTTTGGGCATTTAATCACATTTAACTTCAGCCACAAAAAAAAAAAAAAAAAAAAAAGTGTTGTGGCAGTTAAGAGCTTTATAATTGAAAACAGAGAGAATTAAGTGTTCAACCATTGAGATGTCTAAATCTGATAGGGACATGACTATAAACTGTTGACAACTACAACATTTCATTCACATCTCTGCTTTGATTGGATCTGCTTAGCAACATGTACTGAGTAAAGCAATTTGTTTCAGCAGATGTCTGGTGTGCCTCACGTGTCCCCCTAGTGGCCGCTGATTTAAGTGCTCTGAACCTGCTACAGTACAGCAAGTGGTGATTCACACTGGTCAGGAATAAATTATTGGTCTGTTCAGCTCACGCCTGCTCATCCAACTGATGTTTGATTCATCTGCTGCACCACATCAATGGTAAATGAGAGAAGCCTCTCAAATCCTCTATTCCTATGCCTAACCAGAACTCCAAATATGTGTCTGGTACTAAAAATGAATCGCTTTTATTCCGAATTAATCAAGAGGAGGAACATTGTAAGCCCAGCATTAGAGTGCAGGTCTAACCTTCATACATACATACATGGACATGAAAATATATTACCAATGTTGGCTGTTAAGGTGAAGAAATTAAAATAACTCCTACTGTTATGTAGTCCACATGGGACATAACAAGAAAATTACTGATAAAAGCATTTTGTTGCATTTAAACTGATCAGTGCTATTGGTCTGCATTTGTTGTGTACCGATGGTTCTCTTCTTGTCCTTCTCTTTCTTTTCACTCTATCATGAGCAAAAATCTTGAAGATATGACACATGGGATGAGTGAGAGGGATTGAGTCTATCTCAACATATAGTTTAATATATACCGTTTAATTGGTTTCAGTATGTATTAAACGGTGGTATCAATCAGCCTATTAGTATTATTTCTCATGTATAGCATGTTTTGTTTATAAGGGACTGTTTGTAATACCAATGTTCAGGACTCCATCTAGTGGTTCAAAATGATGTAACAGAATGAGACTTCAACTGTGAGAAACCCTTTTTTGTCTGCATAAAACTATACATACTTATACATTTCAAGCAACGTCAAATTTGTTCAGGATTAATTAAGTTGACTACAGAGAGAATTTGCCATACACTTTGCATTTTAAAAGATACTACATCAGATGGCAATGTTGACAAGTCTAATGTTATCTAGTCTTTCTTTTCAGACTTTTATTTGAACAATTTCTCATATTGCTTTCTACTGTGAATGACTGGACAGTTAGCCAGTGTTGTGGAAGGTTTTGTGAGTGCCTAAGATTATTTGTTGGAGTGTTGTAAAAAGATGAGTAATAATGAGTGGGAGATCCGGCTGTCATCAGGCCACAAGTCACCTCCGATTTTACTGAGTAATGTTACTGTGGCCTGTGGAGTGAATACAGCAGAACTAAACCATTCTAAAGACACAGTGTCAATGGTGTAAGAAGCATATAATAATTGAGATTAAAAAGGATTTAGATTTTTATTAAACTTTGAAATCATATTACAGATCATTAAAAAACATTAAAAACCTGCAGCTGTGAATCATCTAAACTTAAAACATATCATGATCATACATTTGGTACAAGTTTCAAACTCTCAGTTCACTGAGAAGATGTGTTCTTGTAAACATCAGAGTTAAGTCTTTGAAGAAACCACTTCTCTTGATTAAAAAGTACATGCACTCTGCTTTGAACTGTTTGTCCTTGGAAGAGTTTATGTTCTGTGCTACACTCATTATGGTTCTTGAAGCTGCTGAAAATATATTTCAATAGGTTTTACATAATAAATATTGCACAAGGACCTTGATTTAACCTTTGTCCCTGTAGAACAAATCTGTTAAACAATATGCACTAACTGTGATCTAACATTTTTCCACTGCACTTTCTATAGTCTACACTTCCTACAGTCATTTGCTGTGTTAAAATCAAATTTCTGAATACTACTACTAACCTTTATACTATTGTATTTGACTGATTCTAAAACAGTTTGCTCCTGCATAGATACCATAATGCTTTGTACATGGTATGGTTCATTACTGCTGAACCAGATAATGAAAGTTAGGGTTAGGGAAACTTATTTTAACTGTACTAGTACAACCAATAGTTTGGGGTATGTACATAACCAGGTTAATGGTTGCTTAGTTATCCAGAGTTAACTAGAATGGAGTTGTCCTCCTGAAGTCTTTTCTATTTATTTTTATTTTTTTATTTTATTTTTTTATTAACCACTTTGTCTCATGGTTATAGACCCTCCTCCTTCACTGCACTACAGATCCCAGAGTCCTTAGCTGCACATTTAAATCCTGAGGTTTCACAAGCTTCTGCCCCTTCCCCTTCGTTGCCGGCTTTGCCCCCTAGCGACCATGGCTGTAGACTGTTACCAGTGGTGCTGTTGCTACAGTAACAATCTAATGCCACGGTCACCATGGAGACAAGCTGAGAGATACGATTGGCTCCTGTGGGCACTGACGGTGTTGCTGGTTTGATGATGCAAACGTGCTGGGCTCCGGAAGGAAACTTCAGCATCCCCTACACTACAGGAGCATCTTCCCACTCATCTAAGCTCAAAGTACAAATATAACCATTGTCTTTTTTATTCAAACAGGGGAGATTTTTGCCAGACATCAGTAGCCATGACTGTAGACTGTTACTGTACTTTAGAACAGTTTTAGCAGTAAGCAGTCTAGAGCCAAGGTATTGATGTACTGACTGATAGAAGGTAGGAAAGAGTCGGTGGCTAAAAACATGCCAAAAGGATACAAGGAAGTATAGATAAGAAATGGCATCAAGCAAATATTGTGTGCACCCAGTATGTGAAGAGCAAAGCATGGTGGGTACTTCAGTGCTCTTTAGAGTTACCTGGAACCTACTGTACATGTCATCTGACCCAGTCTGTCCCATCCTATTTGTGTCAATGATGCTGTGTGGTTATAGCGTACTTGTTTTGTTTGCAGTATTGATTTCCATGCCGATTATCCATGAGTCAGACACAGGAAATGGACAGACAGTGGCAAAGGGGGCCGTAATGGTGGCTTATGCAAGCTCTAAAGCGCTGACGTCAGCTTCCAGGATATCCGAGTCCACTTAAGCACTGGCCTGGGTGTTTATATACTGGGCTCTTTGTACCTGAGAAGAGTCTAACAATAGTGCGCATTGTGTCACCTCTGGTCATGTAGCAAGCCTGTAAAAAGCAATATCCGGTGGTTAGTGTCTGCAGTTTCTAGCAAACAATTATTGAATATCATTTTATATATGTTTATCTAAATAGATATTCCTGTTTTTATAGCTGGCTATGATTCTGACCATATTTATGAGTTGAGCAGTAAGTAGGCCATACTCAAGGTTAAAAGTCCAGCTATGATTTGACTATGCATTAGTAACAGTATTCCCCCAAATATCAGAAGCATAACGTAAGTCGATGCTTAAAACTTTTTTTCTAATGTAAAGATGGATGTGCTATGATTAGATTTCTTCTGCAGATCACCCTCACGCTTTCAGCACCACGGATAGCGCCAAACAGCATCTAACTGAACCATAAAGGCACTCTGTCCATCTTATCGTCATCCTGCTGTGAAAAGTCATTTGGACATAAGGATACCCAGAATCTGGGTCTTTGTTCATTGTCATTCCATTCTCGTGGCCCGGAGGAGTTACCTCGGGGAGTTTTCGCGGGTCCCTGGGCCTACCCACCCCCTCACCTCTCCTTTCCCCACACCGCCGTACAGACACATGGCAATGCAGCTGCTCAGCACATACAGGCGACCAGTACTGTGCCTTTAAAAGCTATCTGGTGGCTGATTGGGAGTCGTCTGCATGTGCGCAGGAATGACGCAAAATTGACTTCATCTCAAGAACGCGTCACGAAGTCATTTCAACATGAAAGGAGCAGAGAAACTATGTAGAAGCTTTGAGACTGCCAAAGGGAAGGAGGATAGCTCACGTCACCTCTTCAGGTTTGAAAAAATGAGGTGTGATTAAATACATACTTCTTTTGTTTTAACCGCACCTCCTGCTAAATGAGGCATACATGCTGTAAAGAGGTGATGGTCGTGCCTTTGTCATCTGTCCCTGTGTGTGCTGATACGGGACAGTTAACATGCAGTCAGTGCACTCTATCCCACTAGACATCACCGCTTTTTTCACAGCTGTCACTGCCCATGTGCGCCAAAGTGACTCACACTGCAGTAACTTCAGCTTCTGCTAACGTACATTACGCACTAACAATCACGCACAAAATTATTCTACTTTCACAAAATAAATAGCCAAAAATACAAAATTCCGCACGGAAATCAAAGCATTTTCTTATTTCACGATACGGTGATTAAGGATTTGTTATCAGATGCCGACATAAAAAATAAAATTGGAATAGAAGCGTGCTTACCTTATTTCATGAATCCAGATGAAACTAGCTTTTCACTAAATTAAACTAAAGAATACGTTTGGTGTTCCCATTTCACCCAAGTAGAAAATACATGTTTTACGCTATTTTCTTTGTTTTCTCTCCTAGTATAGTCTACCTCCAACCCGCTATTTGCTGTAATTCATCGGGTTGTCCCGGAGATCTGCTCTTATAGACATCCCGTAGTACTAGTAATGGAGTTGGGAGGGGACACTCATTCATTCAGAAGCATCACCTACATGGCCAATGTACGTGGACTCTTACGTCATCAAGAAAACGTAGTCAACAGGAGGCTTTCTTGAGGGGAGGAGGGGATGAGGGGATGGGGGGAGCAGTGAGCCTCGCAGGGGGCTTGTTTGGGGAAGTGTGTAGGGAGCATGGGGACAGTCAGTGGCTCTTTATTGGTCACGCTGTTATTACACATTTACCCAGACATGGTACAGCATCACAGGGGTGGTAGGGACAAAAAGGTGCAATTTTCCAGCTTCCAGTACCATCTCCTCACTAAGTATAATGAGTTGTAATAAGAACAATAAATTACTTTCCGAGGCTATGAAATATTTAAATGGTAAAATTGAATAGGATTATATTGTGTTTATTTTACATTAGCATTTAAACATTGTGTCAATTTAAAAGTCCTTGTGTGAACTTTTCTTGTTTTTTCAATTTGATAACTGATATATTGGGCAATTAAAGCAATTTAGCACAAGGACACCTCCTGCTGGCACTGTAGTGAAGCAGTCTAAATCAGTCTAAACACAATAGCTGCTATATTTAGAATATATAAGATACATAGTGAATGTAAATCCAGTCTTTAAATGATAAGTCAGCTGAAAAGTGTATAGACTTTAAAAACACAGATTTTGTTATAACACACACAATATAATAGACAACTTAACTTTAAGGTACACTGTGTAACTTTTGCGGTAGAGGGTCTGTCATTTGCTTGTATCAGTGGAATTTTCCACAGTATGGTAGTAAAAATATTTCTACACTGGGTCATCAAGTAATTCCACCAGACCAAATTATAGATTAGATTTGTGGAGTGGCGACTCTGCCACAGAAAGAATACAGTTACTTTATTGTTATTTATTTATTTAAATATGTTTAATATCATGTTGTGGAACATTTCAAGCAAAGTGATAGCATCTCAAAATGACAGGCGGTGGAGCCTCCATCAGAAAAGTTACATAGTTTATCTTTAAACTAGACATCTGCACATCTTGACAGATCTTGCTCATTTTAACAACCCACTTCTGATACTGTGTACCTCATTATGCTTAATATCGTACATATATGTTATAAAACCAAGGCATGAAGGCATACCTAAAGTGTGAGGGGATATGCAAACTAATGAGCTGACCATAAATAAGTTATACAGAATCAAAGCCTACACTGGTCAATATTCTTATTCACAGTCCAGCCATCAGTGTGTTAGCTTTCATGAATAAAGTATGAAAACAGTTGTACGTCATTGGGACTAGAGCTCCCAGTGCACCTTGTATTCTCCAGCATGCACCCCACTGCACTCTTTTCCCCCAGGCCCTGTTTCTCTTCATCTCTGATCCCGCTCTCATCTGCAGCAAGCCACATTCACTTCTACTTATAGAGAAATACATCTTCAAGGCAATATTTTGGAATTAGATTGTCCTAACTTGGCAGCTGTGATATTTCCATGGCCACATATTCAACATGGCCACATAATCAACTTCTCATTATAACTTTGCTATTACACCTATACATTGCTACTGGTTGTGAAGTACAAAAAATAAAGACTTTATGACCAAAAAGCATAAACTATAATAAATACTATAATGCCACATTACATGCCAAATACAAATCTCTGTAGGAGGAATGGGAGCTACAGTAGTGTAGAAATAGAGTTGCCATGAGTAGGAATTCTAAAGTAAAAATAGTGGTAACACTTTATTATAACTACACTTTTAATTGCCCAAATACACTTTTAATAGCCCAAAAGTTTTTATCAATCAAAATTTTTTCTCCAGTTGACAGAATTGAATTTCTCCTTTGCTATGGTAAGAATGGAATAAATGAATACACTAACCCTAACTCCTAACTCTGTAATTACATAGTTAGAAAGTCTGAATAAACGATTTGCTCATTATAATTAAACCTCGTCTAATGATGATTTACTAAGGGGGTAGTGGTACAAAAATATGAATGCTTATAGATGTAGCCATATTATAAGCTGCCCTGACCTATTTACACATTTTCAAAATCAGAAAAGTGTGTTTATGGTCAGATGTGATGCTAAAAATATAAAGGATTGATTTATTTCCTGTATAGTATTTTAGCATGTACAGCAGAAGCATACCCAGAGCACAGTGCTCCCTCCAATTGATCCAGTCTTTTCTCTCATCTGTATTCCTCTTCACCCCTTAGCCTGTTCTTTCTCCTGTTTCTTGTCCCTATTCCCACTTTACACTAGCGACCCCCTCGTGCCTGCCTCTCACACAGACACAGTTTTTCTAGCACCAAGGCACAATACTGACCCGGATTCAGAGTAGTTTAAATTCTCGAGTTTATTAGAAATGAGGAAGAAGTTACAATTTGCTGCATGGGAAATAGGGACCCAACACAGCATAAGCCAAGTCTTGCTTTTCTCCTTCTGTATGTATATGGTAATATCCTGCCTATGGGAAGGGGGGAGCTGAAAAAATATACATTCATGCAGTTTTTATTATAGTTTGTAAGAGTGCATTATTTTTTGAGTTTGTGCAATATAATACCTTTATAATAACTATGGACATTTGTTCCTATTCTGAGTACAGAAAAATAGGCAAATTAAGAACAAGATGTAATAAAATGAAACAAATAAACATAAATAATTATAATCATGGGCAACACAAATCACAATCTTGAAATAAAAATAACTGGGAGGGCAATCAGATCCAGTGACCCACAGTTTGGGGGTGTGATTCCGGCTCCCACAGAGGCTGTTGTTGTTTCTTTGGGCAAGACACTTAACCCACCTTGTCTCCAGTGGTGTTTATGAAAATGTAACTGTATAAAATCAATTTTATAAGAGAATAGGGCCTGGCTCCAAATTCGCCCCTGTAACCGCTTGCATCTCGAGCTTCATTTGAATGGAGCCAAACTGGATGACGTCATACTCACTTAGTCCACTTCTTTATACAGTTTATGGTAGTAATCTAAATCTTGATGCTGACTGGGTTGTCCAGCCATAGATTAGGTTGACCCGTAACCAGAATATTGTTGTCATGATCCCTGCTCTGCCATCTCTCCTTCTGTGTCCTCAGGCAAGACATCCAGCCCAGCCCTTTCTGAGTTTGACACTGTCATTTGAAGTGGCTGCCGCAGGGTACCCAAGGTATGTGAATAAGTAATGTAGAAAGAGGATTTATTTTGCGGAAAGAAAACATTATTTTCAGACTTCTTTAACTGACTCACCCTAAAGCAAGAATAATGGGTTAAATCGCTGTCTGACTCAGCTTAAAGCACTTTGTAGAGGTAAACTTTTTGGTCGTGACGAAGCATAGGTTGAGATATTGTTCCTGTTGAATTTCTCGTTGAATGAGATGGTTAATCAATCCTGAATAATATAGTTGGGTTGATGGTAATGCCTCTGAATGTGACAGGAACCTTATAAATGCCTTGCTCTTTCAGCTTGTTTGCTGCCCCTCTGGGATACATGAGTCATACTGTACCAATTTTTTTGTTACTGGTTCTCAAGTGATCTTTTTTTTTTTTTTTTTTTTACTTAAGTGTGATAGTAACAGTATTTCCTAGTGGTCTGACTTTTGGGCACAATTTTTCTTTATTATTATAAAAAAAATAATAATAAAAAATCGTAAACAAATTATGCCTACAATGTAAACGTATAATGTATAAAGTCCCAGTTCTGAGAAAAAGTAGTTAGATCAGAAAGATCATTCACAAATCACATCAACTGCTCGTAAATAATAAATTAAGTAATTAATTAATAATCTAACCCCTTAATTAAGTTACTAAGCCTAATAGTTCTTAATAAAGTATTTGTTAATTATTAATATTACATATTTGTTCATGTTTTATTTAGGCTACTTGCAGTGTAGTTATTATAAAGTGATACCTTTTTTCTATTGGCTTAAGTTTAAAGATAAGGCAGTTAGTGACAGCCATGATGAATTTATTGTACCCTCTTCAAAAGTGGCTAATGTTATGCCTGATGTGCCTTCCTTATCATATTATTCCCCTGCACATCTTCCATATTGTGCTGTAGCCTCTTCCTCTTCTTCTTCGTCCTTTTCTGTCCACACACGCTGCACATGACTCATCCAGATGACTCACCCCAGCCCCCCCTCTCTCCCTCCTTCTCTCCCGCCCTCTCCCACACACACAAGCTCACACATCTCTGTATTATCTATCTGCCCTGGCTAACCTTGACGGAGAAACATAGAAAGATGCTGTTGTTGTAAGAATTAGCCGTGATCTGCCTCATCATACCTCCTACAGCGTTTTACATAAGTGGCCAATGAACCTGTCCAAAAATATGTTTGGGTATATCTGCACATACTTGTCTTAAAATAACCCATGGCGTAAAAATACTTTGGTGGTGACGCAGTGTGCCTATTTTTAAAGTAATATTTGTTTACATTGTAGTGACATAATTTGAGCAAGGTATTCATTTACCTAATACTCCCTAATGTTTTTCTATCATCTGTTATGCTATCGGCAATTAAATCTAAATAAATAGAGAAGTTGGTGTAAGAAAGTGTAGCTTGTGCAAAATGTCAATCTTTGTAAAAAAAAATGTGAGGATATAGCATCAACAGCTCATACAGAAATACTTTGCTTTGTATTTTATTTTATGGATCAGTGGTTAGAATCTTCACCCTTCAACCTGAAAGTGGGCAAATTGAATCCAGCTTTGATCATGCCATTGTTGTGCCCTTGAGCAGTAGGAATGTGGTGTATGAGCAGTCGTAGTTCAAGTGGCCAATGGCGCAGACTGGTCTCAGCTTGTTCCGATCGGTCTAGCCCAGGGCAGCTGTGGCTATGTAACTGTAAGGGTAGTGAATGAAAGATTATTACAATATACAATTCTGAGAAGCCTGTAAAAGCGTTTGACATTTAATTGGATATACATTCAGGACGAGGGCAGTGAACTGTAAAGTCAGCAATATTTGTGTTGACTTGACTCTTTAACTCCTTTACTCTATATTAACTGAGCTGGTAATGACTATACTGGGATTACAGAAACTACTTTATTTAATTGTAAGTGTCAATTAATTGCAACGTTTTGACTTTTGGGATTTAAATCAGCGTAAAGTGTGGCAGAAAATATGGAGTCAAATTGAAACCCACAGAATGTACAACTACTCCTATCAGTGGATATACTGATCAAAGTGCATTTGGTCAAGCTGATCATAACCGAGAATTTGGTGGGTCTGTAATTATCTGTTGTCATCTTTCTCTCTTACATTAAAATACCCATTAGGACTATTCATTTTATCATATTTGATTAATTGCTTTTTATAATAACATTATTACTTGTCTTTTCTTAAACACATATGTCCTAAACTGCTCCTTTCACTATGATGTTAATCTTTATATCTGAGTCGTGACCTCTTTTTCGAAGTTCTCCAGAATCCAGACCACCAGCAGATGTCAGTGTAGGTTTGACATGAGCACTGCCCTGAACACTGCTCTGCATTTCTTTGTTAGACAGTACACTTCTTTTATGTTACTGCTGCTACACACCTGATATTTTATACACACCTCCTAACATGCTTATTGATTCTTCTCTGCCCTGAACACTCTAATCTCCACTTTATTAATTATTTAGACACGTAATTTATTATGCTATATTATGTAGCATATCTACTGGAAAGATTTTGATACAGTTTAGGAGTTCATAGCTGAAAATACATGACACAAATTTAGATTCCAATAAATAAAATAGTAGGAAATATGACATGATTTTTATTTATTTATTTATTTATTTTTTTTACGTAGATGGCGCTATTTCAATATTTTGCTGTGCCACTTTTTCGTTATTGCTACTATGCCAAAACCTAGCTCAAAGGAAAAGATGGTGAACATAAGTATATGAAGATATGAATAAATAATTCTATAGTGATGGTTGGCAGTGACAAGAACTTGTTTCTACAATTTGGAAATTGTTAACTTTGTACAATGGTTAAATGTTTATGTAAAATGTTAACCACATACAGAAGGTCTCTGTCCCACTGGATAAACCATAGGGGGCATTATTGGACTTGACTTGTTAATTATGATTGTTTAAAGGTCCTTTTTTGACTCTTTTGAATGTGGTTACCTCATCAAAAACATACCCGAGATGCGTTTTGTTTAATTTACACATGCTTGAGAAATCCTTTATTATTAGGCTGTCTACATCTCCAAAGCTCAAAATGCTCTGTCCCACTTTGTGATGAAGCATGAAATCTTGTCATGAAGCGGTGGTTTTCAAGTTAACAGCTTCTTTTACCCTTTGTTCAGTAGAGATCAGCAATTCCAGAGCTGAATTCATCCAAATGATTTTAGTGAACGTTTATGGAGTTTATAAACACAGTGGAGCGCTTCCTCTATTACCACATGACATCGCAAGGTGGAACAGATTGTTTTCTGTTTGAGAGATGCACTCAGCCTTAATATGTGGGGATTGTGTGAATTAAACATGTCTGAATGAAACTCCAGAACCAACATTATAACTTAACCTGTTTATTTGTCAAATATTCTGCCTACTGATTTTGTTCTATATAAAAGTTACACTGACTGTACCATTGTAAAATCCTAGTACATTCCTGTAGTGAGTGTGCTGGTTAGGATTGTGGCTGTGAACTGGCCTGGGAAGAGCAGATATGACAGAGATATGAAATGATTTACATTTACTGTCTTAACCGCTGCTGTTGGCTGCATCACTGGTCACCACACAGTTTGGGCGCCTATAATCTCTCTATGGTCAACCTCACACTAGAGATGCCAACAAGCTCATAGCCCGTGGAATGCCTTCTTCCTCTAACTTGGCCTTGTAATGCTAGCCTGTGACATTTAGGGCAGTTGTGGTCATTTCAACTGATAATTTTAAGCAAGATTTATTATTTGTCAGGGTGTTTATGTGCCATTCTTAAACAGAACGCACATCTTTTTATTATCA
This sequence comes from Boleophthalmus pectinirostris, assembly GCF_026225935.1. Classification (NCBI taxonomy): domain Eukaryota; kingdom Metazoa; phylum Chordata; class Actinopteri; order Gobiiformes; family Gobiidae; genus Boleophthalmus; species Boleophthalmus pectinirostris. The sequence goes on from NW_026571541.1 coordinate 15,406,623, forward strand.
AATACGAATGTGTGAAATTCAGAAAAGCCCACTGGAATTCTGCTTCTTCCAGACTTTTTAGATTTGTAGATCCGTTTATGGAAGACAGTTTGGAAAGACCCGAAGCGCAGATGGTTTGTACTGGGCGATAAGCATTATTGCATAAACATTTTCTTAATAATGCATCTTGTTTTCAGTGAGGGATACTTATTACAAAAGAATAGGTGCAATTTATCACGCCATTTGATGTTGAATAGGTCAATGAAAGCATGAAATATTTATTTGCTAGACATGATTAGACAAACCAAGCTCTTATTAGAAAACCTTTACCATGTGTGGACTCAACAATTACACAAGGCCTTTCTAAATCAAAAGCATGTAGCAAAAAGTACACCCTCATAGTATTGTGCTGGTGGATTGCTCTTTAGCCTATATGCTTAATGTTGTGTGTGTTCATAGATTGATGATACAAATGTCCATCTACTTAAACAACATAAAATAATATTGCATACCCTAGGGTGTGTGTGTGTGTGTGTATGAGCATTTGTAAGTGGTGCATGCTTCCTGTGGTCTGGCTGCTGCCTCAGCATGGCCAAAGTCACGTCCTTCATTGCGATGCTTGTGGGACTGTGGTGAGTTTGGTGGAGCCCAGCTCATAAAACACAGCAGCAGGGCACTGTTCCTCTGCAGACAGGGAAGCTGCGACCGAGGGGGAAGCCACACAAGCTGCTATTGTCAAGAGCATCTCCACTTCTGCCCTGAGAGTCACTCCTCAGCTGACCCGGGGTTGCAACCTTTGCTCTGTGGTCTAGTCTAGGGTCAAATTGGAGTGCCCAGTTTCACTTCATCTGTAGTACAAAGATGCATTAGTTTCAGTGCAGGAAATACTCAATATTGTTACTTAAGTGAAAGAACAGATACTGGAGCAAAAAAATAAAAAATACTCTACTTAATTCAAAGTATTAAATTACCTCTTTTAAAAATGTAAAAGTAGTTCATGCAGTTTTTCTGATCTAACAGATCTGTAGTTATTTTGATAAAGAATTGTACTAATATTTTTTCCAGCTGTTTTTCTTTGTATATTTTTGTTTGCTCGGGCTATGAATGAATTAAATATAAACCCCTCAGGCTTTTCAGCAGATCTCAAATAATCATAAAAAATACTTTAACTTTTCATTTCTGTTAAAAAATGTTGTGGGGTAGAAAGTATAGGTACCTACTCTCAGATGTAGTGAAGTAAAAGTAAAAAGTCTTCACTTTAAAATCTATTTAATAAAACTGCAGATACCTGAAATGTATATTTAAGTACTTTACTACTTACACCACTGATTAGTTTTCAGCCCATGTTTGATATGTGGGGCATTTGTTATGTATTATTATTTATTTTTACACTGCAGACAATAGGGCTCACAGTGACATAGACAACATATTTTTCCTCACCTGAGAGAAGTCTTTTCTGTTTCACATGTGCCAGATGTGCACAGAAGTGACAGATGACCTGAAAGTGGAGCACAGTTCGCAGTCACTTCATGGGAAAGTTCATGAATGGCACTTGTGTGGGCTTACATTATGGAATATGAATTAACTTACTGCTTTATATTTCCCATTACAATGTGCCGCATACTCAGATGTTGTCTTTCTTTGACCCCGACACTCTATGGCTGCGTTCACACTTGTTGTTTTACTGATCCACAGATGAACCCATTTTAGCTCTGATATGGACATGTTTTGGTTCTGGGCTAGTCCTTGTTCAGTTTTGACTTTAGGCTTGATTTATCTGACTTTTGATGTGGTGATGTGAACACACCCTATATGACCCACGAATTTTATATGCAAAAACATGTCATGGTAAAATGCAATATTATCATATTGGTGTGCTTGTGCATTGCAAAATCTTGTCTATAGTGAATCAGAAAGTACTAATTGTGCAGATTTTTTCTCAGTGACTGTGACCAAAGGGAACTTGCCTCATGAGAATTGACCTTTGGTTGCACTTAAGCTGTAGCAGAAGTGGCTGTGTGGTTAGCTGTGTGCAGCAGTGCACAAGTCCGAGGTGGAAGTGTCTCTGGCCTATAGGCCCTGCTCCCATGTGCGAGCTCTCACACGCGGCCAGGCCAACGACGATTAAAAGCAAAAGTAAATCAGTGGTTCTTGGATGTTTTCTGCCTCATTATGGCCCATGCAGCGCAGTACCACATGTGTAACTCACTGTTGACAGCTCCCATTTAGTATGAAGAGATGAAGCTATATCGAGATGTGACACTGTACCCATCATATATCATGAGACACACAGTCATATACAGACTCAGTATGACTGTGTGCAGCTCAGTGTCTTCATATTTAACTGAAGCTTTTATCTATTGTTACTACATAAAATACTACTCTAACTAAAGTATTAGCACACGACAAGCTCATGACCATGTAAGAAAGTCATTTTACTTTATTTACACCAGATCCAGATTTCTGTTTAGTGTAATTAATTAGGACTGCTACCATTAGTACTTGGTAGTAAAACAGTATAGTTGTACTTTGCTCTTCAAAGTGAAAAATACTACAAATACAAATATACCACTGAGACAGGATTCCATAACAGAAAGCATTGCAAGGACTGGAATCTAAATAACTTCTAAATATATTTCTTAATTTTTTTTTTTTGGTCAAAGTTTGAAAATGAAAATAAAGTCTTACTGCATAGCAACTTACAGGTTAATGATCTCCTCACATTTGAAACTATAACATTTGAAAGTACAATTGTGTAACTTCGTGTCCCTGAATTACCAGTGGCTCCACATCCTCCAGAGGACCCAGGCACATCTCCTCCTGGCCTCTGTCTGCTCCTCTCCTCCTGCCATGCCCTCAAACCCTTGGAAGATCTTCTTTGCACCATAAATGTCACAACACTTTTTTTCTCTAAGATAAATGAACCTGCAAGTGAGAGCCAAACTCCATTATCTTTAATCAGCACACAGCATCTTCTGCTACCTTCTATCTCACCCTGGTGCACTTTTCCACAGGAAGTCAGGGACATTTTGAACGCAGATCAAATCAACTGCAACTGTGTCTTAACTAAACATGTGCGTTTCCTAATTTGATCAACATTAATGCGCATTGACATAAGACTCCTAAGGTCTGAATAGGTCAAACAAAAAATGTGTTTTTCCTTTTCTTAAATAAACATTTTTGGGGTACCACTTTATAATCCTACATCTTAATTAGCCCTAATTAAGCATGAACAAAGACGTCAAGTAGTTTATTACAAATGATTGAGGCTTATGGACTACTTAAGTAAGGGGATAGAATTGGGAGTTAGTGTTGCGGTTTAATTAAAGCCTGAATCATTCTTAATAAATGTTCATTGTTCTTTATCAACGAAGGTTTTGTTCATGCTATATTAAGACTATTTAATAACTTTAATATTAATTAAAGTGTAGTTATTATAAAGTGTTACTCGCTTTAGGGTAACTCTATTTTGTGATTTTCCATTGCTACACCTGCCTCGTAAAAGCATTTTTAGCTAATCACTTGTACTTCTATGTTAATTTGAGCACATCACTGCCAAAGCTGTTATCTAGTATCTACAATGTCACTGAGCAAGAGGAAGTGTTGCGGAGCACAGTGGTATTAGCTTATCTTTGGTAGCAGGTTGTGACTTGTATTGCATCTTATTGAAGGTCATGTGGCCTATATACACTGCCATACAAAGCATGAGAATGTATTCTCCCTGTCTCCATTATAAAATAGTCTTTTCCAGACTCATTCACATGTGTGTTAGCCAAGGTGCATACCTCTCATTCACTCTTCTCTGTTCCAGGATACTGATTGAATCTTGAATGGATGTGATTATGATCTGCTGTCAGTGTCTGGGGCCAGATCACACAGATGAAGGTAGGTCTAGGCCAAGCCAGCTGCTATTGGCCATGAATTGACTCTTGGCTCACCCGAGTGGCTATCCTTTCTAAAGAGAGGACCTTATCGTGATATTGAAAATCTGCTGGAAACCTTTGGAACACAACACTGGCTCATTTCTAAAGCTGTCCACCTGTGCATATGGACACATCTGGAGGCATGAGGGAAGAGCCCCAGAGAGAGGAAGTATTTAGAGCCACAAGAAGACGTGCAGTGTGAGAATGCGCTTGTGTGAATGATAAATCAAGTAATCAATGAATCAATTCACCAAACCATTATCAATTATTTCTCATCATCCCATTAGTATGCTCATATTCAGCACAGGATACGAAATGTGGTCTTGTAAAAAGATGTTTCAACTAGGGACATTTGGTTGTGTGATCTGATGGAGTTTGACAATTGACTATTTTGATTGCTACAGATGATTGCGTCAAACTGACTATGACTTGGGTCAATAACTGCATAAAATGAAGTAGAGTGGAGATGTTCATGCAGTAAGATGATAAGACCTGTAGATTATCCTTAGTTTTTGTAGGGCTATATACAGCATATACTGTGTGTATGTGTGTGTGTATATATATATATATATTTTTTATTTTATTTATTTATATATATATATATATATATATATATATATATATATATATATATATATATATATATATATATATATATATATATATATATATATATATATATATATATATATATATATATATATATATATATATATATATATATATATATTCCACCAGGCCAGGTTACAGGTCAGATCTGTGGAGAGGAGCCCCACTCACAGTAAGAATGCATTTAAGAAATAGAAACACCTCCAATAGAATAAAAGTCAGATAGATTAATTTAACGCTACAATGTGAATTTTTTACAGTTTTAACAAAGCATTAACGTTATCATGGAGAGCAACATGTGACAGAAAAGTTACATAGTGCACCTTTAATATAGTTATTGTTCAGGTGGTTTTATTTAAATAAGGCCAGGATCAGCAGGTTCTTCACAGGAAGCTGGTCATGACTCACTACAGGAGAGAGAGGGCGGTAGAGAGAGCAGTAGATTGGTGTTAGTGGGCAGAGAAAAGCAGCAACACCTCAGCAGCTGTTGCCACGGTTACTGCCTCTCGTCAGCAGCGGCAAAATGGTGCAAGGACAGTCTCTTTCTTCAAGTGAAATGAATGGAAACTTTGCATATGTTTTGTAGCCTTCAACTATTTATATAGGCATTTGAAAACATTTGAAGGGTCAGGTAAGGACTGAGTGTTTTGGCTCTGGCTTCCTCTCGGCATTCAAAGTTGTGTTTTATTGAAACTCAAAATAAATTAAAGAACTGACAAACTAAAAAAGTAGAGCAAGAATAAGTGTTTAGTTTGATAAGCTGTGGTTGAAATTTACCATGCCAAATTTTCCAAACAAATAGTGCACTTCCATAAAAGTGTGGGAGCTAATAAAAGGTAAATCTCTCAACTACTTTCTTATTTAAGTCCATTAAGTTTGAGCTGTTCATACTAGTCTTTACCATCACCTAAACTGTCCCTGCAGCAGTAAAGCATTAAGGCACCTTTTCATTTTAAACTACTTGTACTATGTAAACAGTATGAGTGTGTACCTTTATGGACAGTGCAGACCTAACAAAAGGATTATACCAGCTGACAATGGCCTAAACACCCTCATGCTTTAAGTGTGAGACGTGCTCTGTCTGCTCCTGTCTGTGTATAATCTACAGAAACACTCCAACACTGTTGATACAGGGCATGATTTATCCACTGCTCCACACAGACTACTGTGTAAACTATTGTTTTAATCCAAGACACTCAGGTTTACTGCTACTTACAGGTTAATGACTGTCTATAATCACTGTCGGTATAATGGACGTAATGGTGGAGCTACGAGTGCTTTGTGCTTTGATAGAGCCTGCCAAGTGTGGGTTATGATGAACAAATTAAATCAATAAATCAATGAACAAAATAAAATCAATAAAAACAAAAGACCTTTAAGTGTTATCTCCAACTTTTGCTTTTTGTACAAAAGTCTGTAACAGTATCAGTAGTTTTACCCAGGTCAGTTTGGGACAGAAATTTGCAAGGAGCCTCTTGTTCGTCTTAAACAATAATTTTGATATCTGACATGAGCAGAAATAAGTGGGGTAAAACATTTTTTTAGAAAATATATTTATGCTTAATTACATAAAATAAGGAAGAAAATTCGTCTAACATCCTGACCTACTTTACTGGCCTCTGTCACTATTCCAGCTGCTCATTCAATTTCAGTAGTTCCCACATTCATCAGTAGAGGGCAGACTCCTCCTTTGACAAACGAATGCTTCTTGCAACATAACCTGTCCTGTAGCATTAACCGTGACACTGAATGACACAACCTGACTGTTATCTGTCATTCCAAACTCTGTGTCTAAATGAGTCCTTATCACTGTATTTCTGTATTGCCCATGCGTTCGCCTTGTCCTCTTTCATTCCTGGCCTGATGCGTGCTCTGTCTCGGATCTCAGTGACAGTGTCTTAGTTTGGACCAATCAGAGGAGGATCCAGGGAGGGCTCGAAGGCCATGAGAAAGACTTGGCCACCCCTTGAACAACCGTAACCTCTCCCCTCTTAGCAGCGCTGCTCTGGCCCCTGCCGACGCTCCAGCACATACTGTCACATGCTCATGAATAAGCGGCCTGCGCCGGGCCCCTGCTTGGTAGTGTAAATCTCTCACATAGTAATTTATACACAGCATAAATGTCTTGGATACTATTTAAGGAATTTTGTAAATAAAAAAGTCACTGAAAAGAATTAGGGATACAGGAAGAATAGACCTAAACTGATCACATGTTGCGATTTCTGGGTTTCATATCACAATATTCTATAATCCAGTAATATTTAATAGAGTTGGGGGAGCTGCTAAAATGTGTAGGGTTAAAATGCAGACTTTTGTTGTAGTGAGTTATTGTAGAGTCTTGCAGTAAACTAATTTTACTCATTTTTACTTTTTTAACTTTTTAATATTTCTTGTGAAAGTACCATGTAAACAATAGGAAAATAAATGTCTCTTATCACTCATCTGGGAGTATCATCACATTCAACAAAATGAAAACCACCAATAGCCTTATCAAGAAAATCCAAATATGCATGAGCCCCAAAACCTATATTATTATTGTGTATGTTGTTGTTGTTGTTGTTGTTATTGTAGTAATTTGGACTATTCTGAAGATTTCATTGCCACCACAAGTTGTAATGCATTCATTAAGAACTAACCTCATTATACAGCAGTGATAGTGAAGCACAGTGCTGCTCTGTTCCCAGGGTCAAGTTCCGTCTGTCAGTATTCTTAGAGTTGTCACAAATGTTTCTCATGTACTCATTTCCCTTAAAGCGAAGCAGGCAAGTCGCAGCACCCTCGTCAGCACGTTTCTAAGCAGGCTTTGATTCTGGCAGATTTGCTCAATGCTGAATAATGAGCGGCAAGCACACACTGGCACCTGCATATGTTGGTACTAGTGTCTATGGGGCAATAGAGAATATTTTGAGTGTGCCTGTCTAGTGTCTAGGTGCCCTCCAGGCCTTCTCACCCTATTTTATTCACCGCAGTCAGACTTTGATTAATGGGGAATTGCACTGTGGGATTCACAGAGTTGCACAGGGCAGCAGTATGAATGTTTATGTGCACACATGGTTTACATAAAGTGCATGCATGGGTCTAATCTGGTCCCTCATATACTATTTTTTAAGGTCATAGTTTTTCCACTGAATTAAGTGAATCTGTTGTTCTGTCTGATGTACTACATGTTAAGAATGTGGGAGCGATATGGTCACTTTTCATGAAAGTGAAATGAGAAAACCTAAAACTTTGGGTACCACTTTACAATAACCACACCTTAATTAGCCTTAATAAAATGTGAACATAGACTTAATATATAATAAACATAGCTTGTTTATTAAGAATCACTCATTCTTAACTATTTGTTTATTAAAGTTATTAAAAGTGTAGTTATAATGAAGTGTTACCAAACTTTAGCTATTGTCAAATATAAATTGCTACTCTCATGCATTGAGTATGATTAATTTAGATGTAAACAATATAACACTTCATGAATGCTCCTTAGTTATTCTATGTTGTCTTGCATCTTTATTTATTTATTTGACTGGGACAGTGCATGCTAATGGATAGACACAATACAACATGAATGTAAACACACTAGATTATAGCCAAAGGCTCGTTTCCATCCTAAAAGAGCTGGGGTCACAAAAGGGCCATATAAAAAGAAACAGAAAACGCACACCAAGATTAGTCACAAAAGGGCCAAGTGAATATTGCACACTCCACTCATTACACAGGTTCCATTATTGCACACACTCATTACACAGATGTGGACGATGAATATATTTCTACACACTGAGTAGACTGTTGTGATGCAGTGCTTTGACCTTAGCGCTATGCTCACTTTTGAACTTTCTTTTGTACTTCTGCACAGTTTGACTCAGGACTATTTTAGTGAAGACTAAGTAAAAATATCATGAGACATTCACTGTATGTGCGTGTGTGTGTGTGTACATGATTTTGCCTGTGTGTGTCTATGTGTGTGCCAGTGACCTGTGCCTGAACCCTGACCCGGAGCACTGATGTTTCAGTGCTGCCACACCAGGCAGAAGTGAAACTTGTGGGTGTGTGGCTTGGTGTGTATTTCTAAACATGGGTGTCTTTTCATACCCACAGCTTTACAGACGGCACTATGCTGCACCTCTGACGCTCTGCTCTCTGCTTGTTCTCTATTCTGTCTCATTTTGTGCCGTTGCGGTGGGCATGCTTGCCTCAGTGTGGTTACACATATGCTCACTTTCACAGTCTGACTGGGGCCAAGAGTTATCGAAGCTCTAGTTCACACAGACACAGTGATGGTCGGCACGTACGCAAACCTGTCGGATGGTATGTGTCTATTGGCCAGGTGTACTCACATGGGAAGTACCTGCCATTAATGGAGTTTACACATCACACAAATTGGGACTAAACAGAGACTAGACTTGAAACTTAACCTGGACTAGACTAGAATTGAACCAGAAATAGGAAAGGACCAAAGTACCTCTCCGGACCAAACCGGGAGTAAAAACGTAGCATCTGTGTCAGTTGTTCAGGGTTTGTGTCAATGGCCTTGTTCACATGCAAACCAAAATCAGATTTCTTGACCTTGTCAGGATGTAAACTGCAAAATCGGATGTGAGTAATCAGAGGGACCATGATCAGAAAGAAATTGGATGATTTAGCTTTTTTTTTACATTTCATTTAAATATGCTTCTAACTCCAAAACACTATTATATTAATCCTATTTTGAGTGTGCATGTAACCACAGCCACTGTTAAGCCCAAATACATGAGGGACTTTTTGTTGCAGGAAGGGAGTAAGTTGTAATGCCAGTGCTAAATAGTTTTAAGTAGCAGTTTCACCTATTGTGCAATTGAGGAAATCACGTAAAACAGCAAAAGCATTTATATTAACTTTGTGATATAAACCATAAGATTGTGTTCATAGGGGGCACAAGCCAGTGAACTTTCTGTGGCCCTGCAGAGAATAATGCCTCCGGTAAGGCATCGGGTGTAAAAAACAATGCCAAACTGTGAACCTTTGCACTACCACAAAACATGTTTATAACCAGCTGCGTAGCGTCCAATTTTATGCAGTCCATATGTATAATCAATATGTTTTCGGACTCAAGGCTGAATAAATGATTTCCCTTGAGCCAAATTTAGTTGTTGGCAGGACAATATGAAGATATCAAAACTGGACAGGAAGACGAATAAGCAAAGGCTGTAAGTGCAGATCCAGCTTCGCTTCTCGGTAACGCACAGCTGAGAGTGATTCAGACACTGATGGGCTTTCCAGAGAAGCTCCTCTCAGTTTTCTTCCCGTGTGCCAACAACCACCAACCCCTCTTTCCTGGATTTGGCTTTACCCACGGGCAAAGCAAGTGGACCCAGGGGGCTGTGGGCAGGAAGTGGTGCGTGGGTAGCTGTGCCAGGTCATAGTCCAGGAAGGTAGAGATTTGTATTGTAGATATTTTTTGGACTCGTTTTTGTTGTTGTAATATTAGCAACAATACAAAGTAAAACCAAAAGGGAAAGATTTGCTATTGTAGAAGAAGCATTTCAAAGCAATAATTGACAGATTTCATTGGACTAACTTCTCCAAGCATGAGGGCAGTGGCATTCATTCACTGTCCACATAGTGCTACTTCATTAGCCACAGTTGCCCTAGAGCGTAACAGCCATTTTGTGCCAATGGCCTACCCAAACTTCTCCTGCCACACTGCCACAGGCCCAGGTGTGTTCATGACCATGAGAGTGAGCTGTCTGTAGCCTTTTTCCCGTCAGGACCAGTAATAAACATTTTGTTATTTATTCCGTCGATGGGATTGGGGCAATGAATAATAGCGCAAAATGCATACAACTCTTCAAAGGCTTATATTGCGACTCTTGTGAGTTTTTAGTCATGTTACAATGTTATTACCTCCTCAAAAACATATCTGGAGTTGTGTTTTGTTTCATTTACACATGTTCAAGTAATCGTTTATTATTAATCTGTCTACATCTCTAAAGCACAAACTTCTCTGTTCCTGTTACTATTTGTTCAGTAGAGACTGGCAATTCTACTGTTAAAATTATCCAAATGATCAAAAACAGAGTCGAACACTTCCTGTATTGCCACATGACATCACACTGACAGAAGGGTTTGTGTGTTTAACATGTGTGAATTAAACAAAATACAACTCCAGGTATGTTTTTGATGAGGAAATAACACTATAATATAGATTAGAAAATAGCGTTACATGGACTTTTTAACCATAATTTGAAAATAAAAGTTTGAATACTCATTTGCTGTTTGCCAGGTTAAGTATTGCAGTGTATGTCAGAATGGTAGAAAGCATTACAAGTTCTTTAGATATGATAATACAAGGTTTAAACTATTTTCCAGTGGGACCCGGTGGTTAGGGACCCCTGGTGTGTGGCTTAGGACATAGCCCGCAGTCAAATCTGGCATGAAACCCCCACTTATGTGTAGCTCTGCATTAGGTTGTGAGTCAAATCCATATGACATTTGTTGTAGTTACAGATACATGCATTGCACAGTTATTCATAAGTAAGAGGGAGGTGGGAGGATTGTATTAGAGATAAGATTTACCAGAAGAGTAAGTGTGATTCATTAGGGTGGAGAAGTCAGTGGGCATGAGGGTAGTACAGTGTACAGTATGAGTGGTGGGGCAGTAGAGGGGGCGTGTCCCGGGGCAGAGGAGGGAGGGGGTGCGCTGACAGATGCCACAGTCCAGGCCTCCGCACAGGAAGTCATTCATACAGGGAAGTGCCTCCGACTCCCACACGCTCACTGTTTAAGATTAGCCAACTCTGGAGCGTTTGTGACAAAAACTACCCGCTCAGGGCGTCATCAAAAAGTCAAATGTAGTTTAAGTTTACTTTACTTATTATACAGCATTTGATAAGATTATTATTGAATTATTTGATGTAATATAAACTTTATCACTATTTTAATAATAACCTAACAAAAAATATCCTGCAGACTAATAAAGACAGCATTACAATAATTTCCCTTTTTCTGGAGGGGGTTATGGGGTAAAAGTTTATTCTATTTTTGTACATAGACAGTTACTGCAAGTGAAGATATCCCTTATAAATGATCTTTCCTTTTGTAACTGTGATACCATAAACAATCTTTGTTTCTCAACTGCTCTATGTCCTCAGTTTTAACTAGTATTGTGACTTTTTCATAATTAGTTTTTTTTCTGTTTCTCATTTTGTTCTCTTGGTCTTTTCCACACTAAAACTAATAATTTGTATGATGATTTTTAGATCAGATGATTGCTTTGAATCTGTCTTCACATGTTAATTATGGCAATCAAATCATTTCAGCTCTTGTAATGTGAAAGTTGGCAGACATGAGCAGCAGCAGCTGAAGATTCAGCCTTCATCTAGTTGGAACCATTTTTTCATATTCACAACAAAGGTGCCACATCACTGATTTAAAGCCAAAGACTAGTGTTCTGTACTTTCATCCCAGTTGCCCCTTTGTTGACCCAAGCCCTCTTTATTTAAAGCTTTATACAGACACAAATGCTTCAGTCACAGTGGGTCAGATCTACTATGATGAATTCTGTTAATTTTATGTAATATAATGTGTAGAACTTGACTTATAACTTACATAGCCTAGCTTTATCTATTCATCTTCTTTAGGCCTTGAATCCATTGAGCAATAATAACTAATTCAAGTACCATTCATGTGCTACAGTTTTCTCAGAGTCTTTCTTTATTTTTGCTTATGCCATTTAGTAAAGGTTACATACTCACTTCCAACTTATCTTGGCCTTTTGGTTTGCAGGGTCAGGTTAGGTAACTCTGCTCTGATCCCCTGCAAATATTTACATTTTCTGAGCTATCAACACCTCAGATTAATGCCACAAACCTCCGCAAGTAAATCATCACTTTGTAGAACTTTTATGTCAAGTTCCCCATTGCTTGTGTAGCAGTCAGGTCATGTGTAGTGAATGTATGAGGACATATCCTTGAGGGGCAGATCCGAATTTGGCAAGGAAGAGCCGCGCTGTGCCAAAGAGGAGTCTGCTCAGCTCATTGCCCCCCTTACACACACACACACACAGACACACACACACACAGACACACACACACACACAGCAGTCTCTTAAGCCCACTTCCTCTGTATCAGGGCATGGGAACTCTTCTGAACCATCTCCCCCGCTCATCCTGAACTTCATGTCTCATCTTTTTCTTTACCTTGCTCCTTCAAACTTTTACCCCACCATGCCCTCTCTCTGTCCCCCTCTCTGCTACCTTTCCTCAGCTGTCCTCCTCTGCATTCTTCCAAGTGTCTTCTCCTCCTGCTTTATTTCCTGCTTCCATCTGTGCCCAATTTATCCAGCGCGCAGTCTGTGTTTTTTCCCTGATAATTTGTTTTTGATTCCTCTGAATTAGAAAAGCATTGAGCACTATACACTGCGACACACAAGCTGGATGCCTTTCACGCACACACATATGCACTCTCTCCAACACACACGTACGCACACATTTTTATTGTATTATTCTATAAAAGTTCATATAAATCACTGGTTATTAATCGGCCCCAGACGGCCCGTCCGGCTCTTGCTCCCCCGCTCCCCTCACAGCACAAACACAGACCAGATGCATAGGAAATGGGATGGCAAAAAGGGCACCCAAGAGACAGCCTGCACTCCTTTCTCTCTCTCTCTCTCCTCCTTCCCTCGCTGCGCCTGTTTTGTGAGAATGCTCATTTAAGTGCCCAGAACCCCAGACCTAAAGAGGAAATAAAGTTTAAATGAAAGTTTAGAAGAAATAAATGAAATAATAAATACAAATTGTGATGTGCTGCCAAGTGGCCCGTTGTGTGGGATAAAGGTTACAGGGCCATCCTCTGTAGATGTGGATCTAGTTGCAGCTGTTTGAGTCAGGCCCAGTTCAATCCAGAGTGGATGTGTTCATATGTTTAGTCGACCACGCGTTCACCCCGCCTCGCTCTGCATTTCATTCACATTTTGTAACAGTAGACTTCCTCATTGAGTGTTATATGGTTCATGAGCTTATGCCTGTGGAGCTATTCTGCAGATGCGGTAAAAAGTGTTTACTAATTAATCTTCAAATTGTTGTTCAAGATAAGATAAAACAAGAGTATCTTCATTTGGGGAAGTTCCAGTCTTGCAGCACCAAGTTTTATTCTGAACTGTGGGTGAATCAAAATATGCAAACAAAAAATATGATTATTAGTAACTAAAACAGAGTTAAATATAACAAGTTAACTAGAATATTAGGAATAGTTTGAATACAAAAAAGGTGTCAAGATAAAAATACAACTAGGCTTCAAGGTACAAAGTCAATGCTTCTCAGTTTTCTCACTTGTGGTATTATGTAGTAACTGTTTTAATCCTTTTAAAATACATGCTCACCCAAAGAAAACTTGGAGTAGAGCCACTGCTCCTTGAGAAATGACCATTGAGCTGGCTCACACATCTGTTTTAGGTCTTTCCTGTATGCCCTATGCTCTGATCATAATAGGTGGGACATGCTGTATGTTCTGTTTGTATTAGTAGTATGGGGAACACTATGGGATTACACTTGAAACACTATAAGAAAATGTGAAAAGGAAGTGTGTGTTTCTATTTAAAGTAGACACTGAGGGTATTGCGATGCAGTCCACACCTGTGCGTCACTGGCCCGTTTACATGGAGCTTATGCCTGATTAACCACGGGGGAAAGCCGGATTTGGATCGCACCACTCTGAGTTATAGTGGGACAGAGACAGGGAAAGAGACTGGGAGGATATAATATAAGCAAGACCACTCATCTGTCCCACCCTTGTCCTCTACTCGCGATGATGTTGAGGCCTGAGGAATCAGTTCACATAGTGCAGGCAGAAAATGTGAGAAATATTTCGAGATGAGGGGGGAGAGAACACGGGCTTTTGAGGCACGCAGGGACAGCCTTCAGAGTTCTGCCAAGAGAAACATGGAGCTGTGTTCCTTGCAAGAGCTATGGGGGTAAGAGAGAAGTGAAGAGGGCGAGAGAACTAGAGGAAGATGAAGGTGTGTTGGGGAGGGCTGAGGGGTGATGGAGGAGACAAGGAGGTCCCTAGGGTGCTGCTTTGGGTTGTTGCCAAGAGATGTATAAGATGTGACCAGGCATTACGTGACCTGCGGAGTTGATCATGTGATAAAATCTAAACAGGACTGTAAAATATGCCCTGTGTATCCATAGAGGCACGATGGATGAGGGCCATAGATTACGTCAACTGTCACATAAAAAGATAGAAGAGATAAGATGTCTTGATGTCCACCAAGCTGCACTAATATGTGAGTATAATATTTGATGTCATTAAGATGGGGTGATAAGGGTATGAGTTTGGGCTGTAGCCAAGGTCCAGGCCCAGATGTCCACTCTCAGCTGTCCCGCTTGACCACTGGCTCGCCTGCCAACACTTGGACCAAGTATCCCCACATCGCCGAGCAAAATATGTAAATATGTTGACTTGGAAGGATGTGCTCTTTCTCTTCCGACCTTGTAGCACTTTTGGAGAGAAGCAAGACAGCGCAGAGGAGAGAAAACAGTTCCAGCATTCCATATAAGGGCCTGCTTTGGGCTCAAACACCGGCTTCTCATCACTTTCGAAGTCCGCTGGGCCGTTGCACAACCCGGGCAACACGAACGGGAACCTTCACCTTCAACACTTCATATACACACACAGCATGCACATGGGCCAGTGGTGAGCGCAGGGTCTGACTGAGGCAGGAACTCTTTGGATAGTGAACAGTTTGTACCCTACTCTGAGAGGATGCATTGTCACTGTAAGTTCAGATCTGCAGAATACAAAAGCACACACACAGACACACACATGGTAGAGCTTTATCTAGTATAAACAATGTGCATCACTGCGAGGGATGACACGTATAATGGAGATGACAAGATCCCCTGTTAGTTTTAGGTTTAACTATGTTATATTTGATATGCTGTTTAAAATAACATGTTGTCAGAGCAGGCAACAGTCCTCCACTTTACTTCCAATTTTCCTTCATCTGGGTCCGCAAACTAACATTAGCCAATAATGACTTAAATTGTACAAAGTGTACAAAGATGCCTTTGTGGCCCTGTTTATCTGTGATTGGAACTTTTGCTGACCATTTACATGGATTAAGCAACTGTGTACAATAGTTACCCCATTGTTTTCATCTCAAGTGCAGATTTGAAGTATTTGTTTCTTTCATTGTTTGTTTAGGTGCTTCTTTATATGACATAACCTGCACTTGCTTTGCTGTGATCATTTCGGCACTGAAATCACATTCACTACATTTCATATGGTTGTGTCATGTTGCTAATTGCCTTGTCTCTAAATTCCGATTTTAACATATGGGTCAAATGCAGATAACAAATTTCCCCATGGGGACAATAAAATACACCTTAATCTGTTGATTATTGGTACAAACTACTCAATCACATTTCCTAATGCGCAAAAACTATAAAAATATTCAGCCTGAATGAAGCATAGAAAGTACCATGCATGAGCTGTAAATCAGAGCAAAAACGTGCTAAAGTCTTGTGCATTTCCTAGTGTTTTCTGCTAAACATTTAATTGACGTCACACTCGTACAGTCATGCGATGGCACCTCTGTTTCGCAGATTCAGTGTCATATCGTGCACTGGCTCATCTCCGCCCACGAGTTCCTTGTCCCAGTTGAACTCTATGTGCCCTTTCAGACCCGCAAGATGAAGGGGGGTAGAGGAACAGAGAAACCTCACTCATTCTCTTTTTCCACAGCTCTACCTCTGAACTCGGCATGTGTGTGCTGGGTATTCAGCAGGCCTCTTGTGGGTACTGGCTTGTGGCTTGGATCTGGGTGAAGAGCACGGGTGAGAGTGGCCCAATACCAGGGCTGCCACAGTGCCACAGACATACTGGCACCACCATTGGGCCAGTTCCTCTTTCCAAAATACGGAACCACTGCTGCTTGCATATGTGCTAACCAGGGCATGAATTAGTGATTGCCTTGTGGTTCTCCAAGATCTATGTCTTTAAGTGATGGGCTTCCTCACACATGGCATATATATAATTACATACACTTTTGACATGAATCTCTTCCACTCCAAGCCCATAAAGTACAAATGCAGAGAGGCATCAGTTACCCAAGGAAAAGTGTGGGTTTTTTAGGTAAACACTCGTAGGTGAAAAGGTTAACTGTACTGTTTGCGCCACATTTCCAGCTGTTGATGCCCTAAAGTCATACTATTTTACACATGGTAGCCCAATTGGCAGGATACTAGTGTTGCCAACCTTTCTGTTTTTTATGAGTGTGCGTGGATCTCTCCCTCCCTGGGGCTGGCAGCACTTTTTGGGCACTGGTTTCATAGCTGGCCCTGAACCCAAGCAGGATGTGGAGATCAGAAATGTGTGTGTGTATGTGCACGCCATTTTTTTTTTTTTTTTTCAGATTCTGCGTCTTGGCTGACTTTTTTACCTCTCGAAGAATTTGGATGGATTGTGAGATTTTTTTCGGGCTGCATGACTTTCTCTAGTGCACTTTCCCTAATGCTCGCTGGGTCCCACTCACCCTGCGTCTGCTGTTGCTCGCGTTAATAGATCTCATATGTTGAAGCAGTTGACATCAGTCTTAAACTATTTTACATGTGATCTGCAATCTATCTCCAGGAAATCTGACAGATACTTATTAGGGACAAATATAACTAATTTCTTTTGTTGTCTATTCATTTCTGTTTTTTGGTCTCTCCAAGTGTACAGCCCCTTTTTAGCTCCACTCATGTGTTGTCCTACTCTATTCTGGCCGGATTCTATTATCACAGTTTGTACGTGGGCTTTTTCCTTTCATTCATAAGAAATGCTCAGGTCAGACACTACAATGCACATTTCTGGTTTGTGGGGGCCAATGGTCTTCCTTTTCCTCTCGTAAGTTATCATTTGACTCAACTATTATACTTTTTACTTTGTACGTATCTAAAGTTAATTATATCTTGGAGTACAGAGTTGAATAGACATTAACTGAAAAATTTAATGAATATATTTTATATTGTTGTATTACATGCTTTATATACATATTGCAGCAAAGTTGAGCTTATTTGATACTAGGAGTGTATAATATACATTGAACTACGTATATTAAAACTAAAATATGCATATTGAATGCATATTACTGAGTTTCAATCACATGGAGTGGAGTCATCTGAAAGCCAGAAAATACAAGTTGCATTAGTGACCTTTTTGTAATCGGCAACAGCAGCAAAAATACACCAATAAATACGTTTCCTTGTCAGCTTTTATCTGTGAGAGCAAGTGCCATGTACTGTATTTGGAAAAAAGTTTGAGGCGTGATCTAAAATTAAAATCCATAAATATTTATAAATAATATTAATTTAAAATTATATTAGAAGGCATATTGTTTATCTCACAGTGGATTTGGAATATTTAATTTCATATGTGAAAGCTTGTGTGTACCATTAATGGGCATGTCTGCTACTAGTATATATCTAAGACAGAGCTCGCTTTCCTCTTATCTCCTCTTCCTCTTATACTGCACTACTGTATGCACGGCAGCAGCTCAGTATATGGATGTCTGGGCCTAATGTATTGAGTCCCTATCTGTCCTCACTCCCCTCCCCTTCACTGTGTACCATACATTATACCTTACAGTCCTGTCCTAATACCCCTGACTCTGTCTCATGCTACTGCTGCTCTAAACTACCTTATAAAGACAGGTATGTGACCACAGAACGCACTGAAAACACACCCCGCAGTGACACAATAAAAGTATTTGAGCGGAGGCCATCTTTGTTCTCGGTCACCGCTAATGGACCAACCCCCGCCATCCACAGCTCACGACACCTGCCGCACTGAGTTTATGTGAAGATGAGTCCAGTCAGAGACACGCCCGCTCACACGGGACCTAAAGTGAAATTTTCCTAACTGTGATAGGAATAATTTGACAATGTTTTGACTTTGTACCTCACCGTGACGACCTAGAGTTTTACAGTGAAGCAGTATCATTCTCGATAGACTTTGTAACATACAGTGGTTTGGAGAAAAACGCTACGTGCAGTTACTTAGTTTGTGTTAATGCTATTAAAAATATTTCAAGCAGAAACTGACTTTTCAGAATTGTAATAATGTTTTTGAACTCTGAGTACACAAATTTATTTAGGCAATTTTTTATGATTATTAAGAATTGCTTGTTTTTCTATTTTTAAATAGAATGAACATTACATTGAACACTTTTATTACTGTTATTACTATTTATTTAGATGTATACATTTCTTATTGTTATACTTGTTAGTAATAACCAGATATAATAGGGAAGGGACAAGATCTCATGAGATAAAATTACACACATGAGGGTAAAATAATCTTGTGAAATTGTTTTGCATATGTTGTTATATGTATTTATTTAACAAAAGCTTTAGTACCACAAAGCAGTTTGGACCAGTTCGGAAGCAAGATTATCAGATAAAATAATTTCAAATGTAAATCCAAAATTATAAACAGGTTACACATTTTTTGTCATGCCTTGTCCTCATATTTAACTTATTTAACTTACACTGATGCAATCCCTACAATCATTTATCCAGGCTTGGGAATAACATGAAGGCTGTACTCGCCTTGGGATCTCTTTGGCTGGCTCAAAGATAACTGGTTGATTAGATTGAATAATGAATCTGTGCTTTGAGAGTGCAGATGAAAGTGAGGCCTGGGCGTCATATATCAGTATGTGTGTTTGTTTTCTCTGTCTGTCATTGCCCGGAACAGCAGTCATACAAAAACAAAGGCATCAGCTCTTGGCACCGTGAACTCAGCACTGTCCTCCCCGTGCACCCTCCCCTCCCTCCACCCCCCCCTCCTCTTTCATCCCAGTCCCACCAGCCCTCTCTCTTCTTTCTGGGGTCCCCTAAATACACTGTCCATAACTCACCCGGAGAGACCCACGCCTACAGCATGCACTCTTATGCACTAACTATATTAAAGAAACCAAAACACCAACCTTACAAAGACCAGAAGATGAACCAACGTGGGGCCCAGTATACCGGAGAAGAACCAATGGGGAAAATTAGGAATGCAAGCCTGCTCCAAAATGCTTGTGTAAAACAAAACAAAAAACATAATCTCATAACATGTAAATAGTCCTAAACAGACTCAAATTTGCTGGTACCAAACATAACTGGGAGTGACCCATAATGTCTGTGGACTATAATCTGACTATAAACATAGTTTTTGTATTTTTTTAATAACACACACAAAAAACCATAGTACGGGAGAACAATGAACTGGTTAAATACAGAATGTGCTAATTATAAAATATGATAAGCTTTTAGAATTGGGTAAGAGATAATTATTATCTTATAAAAAAAAAGTCCATTATGAAATAAGTTTGTTCTTTGTTCATGCTTTATTAAGGCTAATGAAGGTGTTGTGATGACTAAGTGTTACCTACTTTTCAGTTTCTTAAGAATATATCTTGGGGACTTTTAGTGACTAACTTTTTTTTTTTTTTTTTTTTTTAGAGGAGTTTTTTTTTTTTTTTTTTTTTGTCTAGTGGAACACAGAGGTCACAGATGTGTTGAGCTTTGCCAGAGGGTGCCTGTCTGTCTGTGCATTGTCTGTCTGTCCTCCATCGATTTATGTGTTTGTTTGTGTCTTCATCTTCGCCTCTGTCACTTCCGTAATCTTTTCCACATTTTCACCAGCAGCAACAGCACCCAGGCTCACACTGTAGTCAAAGCTTCTCTCCCCATCAGTGTACTTAGAGACGTGTATAAAGACCGTATTCTCTTTTAAAAACGACTCAGTGATTACTATGGTATGTGATGCCATAACTGCTCACTGAGATATTATGGTTTGGCTCAGTTCAAAGTTATTGCATGGATTTGGATGAGAAAAGCATTTTCTTCAGGTATACTTTCTTCTTCTCAATTGTGTGGTTTCATTTGTTTGTGTAAACAGATAGTTGTATGACACGGAAGAACTGAGTGAATCATGATGGCAGGATTGATGTTCAACTTTTCTGCCAATCTGCTATTAAAGGATTCCAGGAGCCCACAGAAATCTGCAGTGATCATATGCATATTTCAGAGCAACTGGAGTTATTTATTTTATGCAGTGTT